>NC_134710.1:21608109-22208109 GCF_043290135.1 Rhipicephalus microplus
GCTTCGCGAACGCGTCGTCGCACTCGGATGACCACGAATTGAAGGGCCCGTTGCTTCCAAGGAGCTTCGTCAGCGGTGATATGATCGTGGCGAAATTTCGTATGAAGCGTCGGAAGTATGAGCACAGGCCCACGAAACTACGCAGTTCTTTGACAGATGCAGGTTTGGGGAATTCGGCCACGGCCTGAAGCTTGGCAGGATCAGGAAGAATGCCGTCTTTGGACACGACGTACCCCAGTATGGTGAGTTGCCGTGCTGCATAGCGGCACTTTTTCAGATTTAGTTGTAAGCCGGCATTGCTCACACGTGCGAAAACTTCTTTCAGACGTTGGAGATGCGTGGAGAAATCCGGAGCAAAGACAATGACATCGTCGAGGTAACACAAGCACGTGTACCAGTTCAAGTTGCGCAGAACGGTGTCCATCATGCGCTCAAAGGTCGCAGGTGCATTACATAGACCAAACGGCATGATGTTAAACTCGTACAAGCCGTCTGGCGTGACGAAGGCGGTCTTTGGTCGAGCGTCGTCAGCCATGGGTACTTGCCAGTACCCCGAGCGCAGATCGAGAGAAGAAAAAAAATCGGCTCCATGAAGGCTGTCAATCGCGTCATCGATGCGTGGCAGTGGATAAACATCCTTGCGAGTGATCTTATTGAGCCATCTGTAGTCCACACAGAACCGCACAGAACCGTCTTTCTTCGCAACAAGAACAACAGGAGACGCCCATGGACTGTCGGAGGGCCGAATAACGTCGCGTCGGAGCATATCGTCAACCTGATCATTAATTACTCGATGTTCAGCAGGCGACACGCGATATGGACGTTGCCGTAAAGGTGGATGGGCACCAATGTCGATGCGATGCGTAACAACGGACGTGCGACCGAGAGAACTTCGCCCAACATCGAAAGCAGAACGATATTCTTGTAACAGGTCCAGAAGTTGGGAACGCTGCACGGCCGTAAGGTTGTCAGCGATGGAGGGGCCAAATACATCAGCAGACGACGAATCAGAAGTGGAAACAGCATTGATGGTACACGACCTGGGAGAGCGCGTGTCATCGGGTACGTCCAGGACTTGTGCGTCGTCGACTGGTTCCACTCTGCCGAGACATTCCCCTCGAAGCAAGGTAACAGCATACGGGAACGGGTTGGTTACAAAAATAGCAGTGTTGCCCTGGTTGACCTGCACGGTCGCGAAAGGTACTAGCAACCCTTTCCTGCTGCAAGCGCGGTCAGATGGCGAAACAAGTCCAATAGTGTCGGAGAGACCAGCGCAGTAGACAGACACAGCCGTCGTCGAGTTTGGAGGCACTGTTGTATCGTCTTTCGTTAGAATCTTGCTCGGTGTCGGGAGACTGTCTTCTGGCGTCAAATGCGAGAATGGTGAGAGCTCAATTTCGGCGGCGGCACAATGGATGACGGCGTCATGTTATGAGAGAAAGTCCCATCCCAGGATGACGTCATGAGATCATGCCTGAATAACGATGAACTGGGCGACATACAGAACGTCCTGGATGACAACGCGAGCTGTGCACCCTGCTGTAGGATGAATCCGGTGCAAACTTGCAGTACGGAGGGATAACCCAGAAAGTGGCGTCGTCACTTTTCGAAGTAAGCGGCAGAGTTTTTCGTCCATAACTGATACGGCAGCTCCAGTGTCAATAAGAGCCGATGCACAAACACCGTCCACAAGCACGTCAATGACATTCGAGGGGCTGCTCTGAGGGCTTTCACATTGCGATAGCGTCGCAGTCCTTGCCTCAGGGACTGCGACGACTAGTTTTCCCGCTCATGAGCTGCCGCACTTGGCCGCATGGGAGACAGGGAACGGCGTCGTGGAGACGGTGATCTTCGAGATGGACCTGGGCGAGATCGAGGTGGCATAGACGGCGGTTCTTCGCGATAAGGACGGCTGAGTTGACCAGCAACAGGTGAAGAAATTGGAGCCGGCTGTACGCGATGGCAATAACGGGCCACGTGACCGGCGTAACCGCAGGCAAAGCAGATGGGCCGGTTGTCGGGTGTGCGCCATCTGTTCACCGGGGTAGGTCTCACCCATGTCGCAAGGGCTGATGGACGGGATGGTGGCTGCATGGTGGACTGAAGCTGAGGCTGAGGGGTTACGTCAACATACGTAGCGGGCATACCCGCTGCAACGGACGGAGGTCGCGCAGCAGCTTCAGCGTAGGTCAGAGGGGCGGGTGCTTGAACGACTTGGGGTGGCCTGGCGACCACTTGCGCGTAACTCAGGGACGCAAGAGCCGGAGGCTGTTGGGGGTGGTAAGCAGGCATTACCTCCGCTATTTCCTGTTGAATCGCTCGGCGGATGGGAGGGAGAAGGGTAGTAGCCGATTGTTGAACAGCAGGTTGGTGGGAAAAGGGCAGGAAGGAGAACTGACGCGCGATTTCCTCACGGATAAAGGACTTAAGTTCTGCCATCAACGCCACTTGGTCACAACTGGCCTCCAAGCCAGCAAGCGTTGCAGCTCGTGGTGGGGAGCGTCGGGTCATCGAACGCTGCCGGCGGAGCTCCTCGTAGCTCTGGCACAGTGTGATGACCTCAGCCACCGTGCCGGGGTTTTTGGCGAGCAGCATCGTGAAGGCATCATCGTCGATGCCTTTCATGATGTTTCGGATCTTATCAGACTCGGACATGGTGTGATTGGACTTGTTACATAGGTCCAGGACATCTTCAATATAGCTGGTGAATGACTCACCAGCCTCTTGAGCACGTTCACGCAAGCGCTGCTCGGCTTGCAGCTTGCGAACAGCAGGGCGGCCGAAGACGTTGACGATTGCGGTCTTGAAATCGGACCAGGTGGCAAAATCGGACGCGTGGTTGTTGTACCACAAACTGGCGACACCGGCAAGGTAAAACACCAAGTTGGTCAGCTTGCCGTCCTCGTCCCATCTGTTGGGGACGCTCACGCGGTCGTAAATGGCGAGCCAGTCCTCCACGTCAGTGCCATCAGCGCCAGTGAAGATGGGTGGATCGCGGATTCTGGGGACACCGGGACAAGGGGGTGGCATTGGAGGAGGCGTTTGCTGAGAAGCGTCTTGGTACATAGTAGATGGCAGGGTACGTGATCGTAGCTCCAAAGGCATAGACAGGGATCACAGCACTCTCCACCAAATTGTTAAGGCGTTTATTAGCCGGCAACGAGTGAGAATATAAAATGGCAACAGTCACAGCCAAGCACGGGCTCTCAGCGCGAGCGGCGTCCTTGTTGGGTAGCCCCACTAGAAGGTACTCAAGAGTTCGACCCATTTCATAGTTCGGAGGCTTCGCTACAATATATATATATATATATATATATATATATATAGTTATCTCCCCTTAACTGAATTTGGAGTTATACACCGGGGCAGCCCTATTCTGTATGTGTTGAAGCGTGGTTATTCAATTACGATGACTGATCATACAGCACATACAAATTCTAGTTGTGGTCGTAAAAACGTCAGATGAGCTAATTAACAAACACTCGTAGTGGAATATTTCGAGTTGTGCCTCAGAAAAATATTGTTACTGCACGATGACGAAGCAATGTTAGTAGGGACGCTCACGCCAAGGTATTTGTTGTTACAGGTACGTGACTAGGTCGTATAACTAAACTGTACGTCAATATGAAACTTGTGAACTTTAGCGAAAACAATTAAGTTTTACACTTAGAAGGGTTCAAGGAAAATTTTTCTTTGGTGCTCCAGTCGGTAATAGTGTGAAGGTCATGTTGTAAGGTATTGTAATTGTTAGTGGAATTATTGCTTTCTAAACAGCACAGTCATCGGTAACTAGTCGTATGAAAGAGGAAATGTAACGAGGGTAAGTTATTATTAATTATTAGGAATGGTAAAAGCCCCAGGACACTCCCCTGTGGGACACCAGACATGACCTCAGTATTAAAAGAATGACAATAGTTAACAACCGTTAATTGATTGCCAAGAGATGAAAAGTTTCTCGGTGGGCCAGAACAGTAGATGCTGGGAGGCTACATCTGATCCTGCAGTGGTTTGTGACCCAAGTTAATGAAGTCTTCTATAGAATAAATGAGCACAAAATAGGAGCAGAATTTTTTTGTTATACGCTTGCACCTGCTGTGCTCAGTAGTGGGGCTTGTGTAATTTTTGTGGGGCGTATAGCCACCTTCGGTTTTCGGCGTACATCGAAGTGTTTGTGACCGGCTTAATAAAAACTCTTTTAAGAAGGCGTTGAGGAAGGTGCTGTGGAAGCTATCGCATCGCCTTATCGGCAAACGTGCAGAGAGCTTGCTCATACATCTCGCAGGCGTGCTCTTCTCGGGTGGCAGATGCCAACAAGGAGGTAAATTTCTTGCGCTGTGTTAATATAAACGTTAGGTTCGCTCTTACAAAGCGACCTTGGTTCCTACCGAAAGTAAGATATCGAGGTGAGAAACATGAATTATGTACAACTACTGGTCTATTATAAAATTTGCCGAAACCCAATGTGCATCGTTGCGTTACGCAAAGCCCCGCAGGTCGCGGAATGAAATACCGACTGCGGGGGCTGCATTTCCGATGGAGGCGAAAATGTTGTAGGCCAGTGTGCTCAGAATTGTGTGCACGTTAAAGAACCCCCGGTGGTCGAAATTTCCGGAGCCCTCCATTACGGCGTTTCTCAAATCACATGGTGATTTTGGCACTCCACGTATCAATCAATGGGTTACGCAATGCCACACATTTAGCAGCTTTTGGCCGGACAAATCTGCCATAATAATCTGATTGGGTAGGAGAGGAAAACTCAGTCTCCAATATTTTTCAGGCCTTTAGGTGTCAAAATTATCAGAAAATTGTAAGGGATGCCGCACTAGACGCCCCCAGAAATTCGGACATCGGGTGCTATCTAACGCTGACCCAAATTTAAATGCATGACCGTCAAACATTTCGCCTCCATCTAGGGGCGAATTCCATGGCCAAAATTCAATCCCGCGATTCTAGGGTCCGCAGTAAAGCTCCATAACCATTAGATCACCGTGGCTGGGTGAAATCATCCCCTTCGCGAAACGGTAGCTAATTCAAAAGTTGGTGATACGCAAAAAAAAACAATAATGGAAATACACCAAAAAACAAAAAAAATATTACGCACAACTTCACCATTGAGAACTAGTCCATCAAATCGAAATGCCACCACTTGCACAATTAAGAGTTTTTGCACCTATTCTTAGGCTGTACTCAACTATAGCTGAAAGACTGTCAACGCTCGATTTTGGAAAACTACCTCTTCTCGATTTAACGTAACGAAACCCTACGCGCTTTCCAATTACACGAATTGTTTTCGATTGATATACGACCTAATGGCGAGAAAATCTACAATTAACGCAGTGGGTGAAAGGTCTCGTTTAGCTGAACGATGCTTTCTACCTGAAATTTAGTAGTGTGTAACAGGTATAAAAGCGGGGGGGGGAATGTCCAGTTTGAGTGGAACTGGCAAACTGTCACGGTGAAGCGATTCGTTGGTAATAACTATAGTCGTTACAAGAACTCGGGAAAACAATCGATTTATTGATGATTGATTGATTTGTGGGGTTTAACGTCCCAAAACCACCGTATGATTATGAGAGACGCCGTAGTGGAGGGCTCCGGAAATTTTGACCACCTGGGGTTCTTTAACGTGCACCCAAAGCTGAGCACACGGGCCTCGACATTTCCGCCTCCATCGGAAATGCAGCCGCCGCAGCCGGGATTTGAACCCGCGACCTGCGGGTCAGCAGCCGAGTACCTTAGCCACTAGACCACCGCGGCGGGGCGGGGAAAACAATCGAGTACATGTCCTTTTGTAAGTATGTACAAGGGCAAATATGAAGAACGGAGGACACGCTTCAGTGTCCTTTTAGGGGCTAAGCTTCATTTATTCTAACTTTGTCCTGCGTGAGGCTAACCATTAGTATGTGACAAAGAGACAGGCAAACAGATAGACAAACAGATAGACCGACAGACGGACGGATGGACAAACAGATGCATGGAAGGAAGCACGGACGGACGGATGGATGGACTGATGCACTGCCGGATGGACGAATGCACGCACAGCTGTACGGACAGATAAACGGACTGACAGACGGATGGACAGACAGACAGACAGACAGCAGACACATACGGACACAAACGAACAGACAGACAGACGGACAGATGGACCTACAAACAGACATACACACACAAAGATGAACGGACAGACAGACACACAGATAGATATACAGACAGGCACACAGACGGACAGACGGACACACAGACAGACACACACACAGACGAACAGACAGACAGACGGACAGATGGACAGACAAACAGACAAACGCACACGAAGACAAACGGACAGACAGACACACAGATAGATAGACAGAGAGACACAGAGATGGACGGACGGACACAAAGACAGACAAAAGGACACAGATGAACATTCAGACAGGTGGACAGATAGACAGACAAACTGACATACGCACACAAAGACGAACGGACAGACATACACACAGACAAATATACAGACAAACACACAGACGGACGGACAGACACACAGATGGACACAAAGACACACACACACAGACGAACAGACAGACAGACGGACAGATAGACAAACAGACATACGCACACCAAGACGAATGTACAGACAGACACACAGATAGATATACAGGCAGACACAGAGATGGACGGACACACAGACAGACACACACACAGACACAGACGAAAGACGGCCAGACGAACAGATAGACATAAAAACAGACATACGCACACAAAGACGAACGGACATACATACACACAGATAGACAGGCAGACTCACAGGTGGACAGACGGACACACAGACAGACACACACACACAGACGAACAGACATGCGGACAGATATACAGACAAACAGATATACGCACACAAAGATGAACGGACAGATGTACACACAGATAGATAGACAGACACACAGACGGACGGACGGACGGACGGACACACAAACAGACACACAGACAGACACACAGACACACACACCCAGACGAACAGACAGACGGACAGATATACAAACAGACATATGGACACAATGACGAACTCGCAGACAGACACACAGATAGATATACAGACAGGCACACAGACGGACAGACGGACACACAGACAGACACACACACAGACGAACAGACAGACAGACGGACAGATGGACAGACAAACAGACAAACGCACACGAAGACAAACGGACAGACAGACACACAGATAGATAGACAGAGAGACACAGAGATGGACGGACGGACACAAAGACAGACAAAAGGACACAGATGAACATTCAGACAGGTGGACAGATAGACAGACAAACTGACATACGCACACAAAGACGAACGGACAGACATACACACAGACAAATATACAGACAGACACACAGACGGACGGACAGACACACAGACGGACACAAAGACACACACACACAGACGAACAGACAGACAGACGGACAGATAGACAAACAGACATACGCACACCAAGACGAATGTACAGACAGACACACAGATAGATATACAGGCAGACACAGAGATGGACGGACACACAGACAGACACACACACAGACACAGACGAAAGACGGCCAGACGAACAGATAGACATAAAAACAGACATACGCACACAAAGACGAACGGACATACATACACACAGACAGGCAGACTCACAGGTGGACAGACGGACACACAGACAGACACACACACACAGACGAACAGACATGCGGACAGATATACAGACAAACAGACTTACGCACACAAAGACGAACGGACAGACAGACACACAGATAGATAGACAGAGAGACACACAGGTGGGCAGACGGACACACAGACAGACACACAGACACACATACACAGATGAACAGACAGACAGACGGACAGATAGACAGACAAACAGATATACGGACACAAAGACGAACGTACAGGCCGACACACATATAGATAGACAGACAGACACAGAAACAGACGGACACACAGACAGACACACAAACAGACACAGACGAACAGACGGACAGATAGACAGACAAACAGACATACGCACACAAAGACGAACGGACAGACGTACACACAGATAGACAGGCAGACACACAGGTGGACAGACGAACACACAGACAGACACACACACACAGATGAACAGACATGCAGACAGATATACAGACAAACAGACATACGCACACAAAGACGAATGGACAGACATACACACAGATAGATAGACAGACAGACACACAGACGGACGGACAGACACACAGACAGACACACACACACACAGACGAACAGGCGAACAGACAGACAAACAGACATACGGACACAATGACGAACTCGCAGACAGGCCCACAGATGGACGGACACACAGACACACACACACACAGAGACGCAGACGAACAGACAGACAGACAGACATATGCACACAAAGACGAACGGACAGACATACACACAGATAGACAGACAGACACACAGGTGGACAGACGGACACACAGACAGACACACAGCCAGACACACTGACACACACACCCAGACGAACAGACAGACGGGCAGATAGACAAACAGACATATGGACACAATGACGAACTCGCAGACAGACACACAGATAGATAGACAGACAGACACGCAGATAGACGGACGGACACACAGACAGACACACACACACAGATGAGCAGACAGACGGACAGATAGACAGACAAACAGACATACGCACACAAAGACGAGTGAACAAACAGATGCACAAACGGACACACACACACACACACACGCGCACACACACGCGCACACACACACACACACACACACAGACGAATAGACAGACAGGCGGACAGATAGACAGACAAACAGACATATGCACACAAGGACGAACGGACAGACAGACACACAGATAGACAGACAGACACACAGACGGACGGGCGGACACACAGACAGACACAGAGAGAGAGAGTCGAACAGATGCACAGATAGACAGACAAAAAGACATACGCACACAAAGACGAACGGACAGACAGATACACAGACACACAGACCGATAGATGGACACAAAGACAGACAGACAGACACACACACAGATGAACAGACAGACAGACGGACAGATAGACAGACAAACAGATATAGGCACACAAAGACGAATGTACAGACAGACACACAGATAGACAGACAGACACAGAGATGGACGGACACACAGACAGACACACACACAGACACAGACGAACAGACGGACAGACGGACAGATAGACAGACTAACAGACATACGCACACAAAGACGAACGGACAGACATACACACAGATAGACAGGCAGACACACAGGTGGACAGACGAACACACAGACAGACGAACACACAGACAGACACACACACACACAGACGAACAGACATGCAGACAGATATACAGACAAACAGACATACGCACACAGAGACAAACGGACAGACATACACACATATAGATAGACAGACACACAGACGGACGGACAGACACACAGACACACTGACAGACACGCACACCCAGATGAACAGAACGATGGACAGATAGACAAACAGACATACGGACACAATGACGAACTCGCAGACAGGCACACAGACGGACGGACACACAGACACACACACAGAGAGACGCAGACGAACAGACAGACAAACAGACAGAGAGAGAGACAGACATATGCACACAAAGACGAATGGACAGACATACACACAGATAGACTGACAGACATGCAGACACACACACACACACACACACGAACAGACAAACGGACGGACAGGTAGACAGACAGACAGACAGACATACGCACACAAAGATGAACTGACAGACATACACACAGATATATAGACAGACAGACACACAGGCGGACAGATGGACACACAGACAGACACACAGACACACACACAGACACACACACTCAGACGAACAGACAGACGGACAGATAGACAAACAGGCATACAGACACAAAGACCAACGGACAGACAGACACACAGATAGACAGGCAGACACACAGGTGGACAGACGAACACACAGACAGACACACAGACACACACACAGACACACACACTCAGACGAACAGACAGACGGACAGATAGACAAACAGGCATACGGACACAAAGACCAACGGACAGACAGACACACAGATAGACAGGCAGACACACAGGTGGACAGACGAACACACAGACAGACACACAGACAGACACACAGACACACACACTCAGACGAACAGACAGACGGACAGATAGACAAACAGACATACGGACACAAAGACCAACGGACAGACAGACACACAGATAGACAGAGAGACACACAGATGGATGGACGGACACACAGACAGACACACACACAGAGAGACGATCAGACATACAGACGGACAGATAGAGAGACAAACATACGCACGCAAAGACGAACAAACAGACATACACACAGACAGATAGACAGACAGACACGCAGACAGACGGACGGACACACAGACAGACACACACACACAGACGAGCAGACACACGGACAGATAGACAGACAAACCGACATACGCACACAAAGATGAGCGGACAGAGAGACGCACAAACGGACACACACACACACGCACGCACACACACACACAAACAGACGAATAGACAGACAGACGGACAGATAGACAGACAAACAGAAATACGCACACAAAGACGAACGGACAGACAGACACACAGATAGACGGACAGACACACAGACAGACGGACGGACACACAGACAGACACACAACCACATAGAGAGAGAGACGAACAGACGCACAGATAGACAGACAAACAGACATACGCACACAAAGACGAACGGACAGACAGATACACAGACACACAGACAGACAGACAGACACACACACAGATACACAGACGAACAGACAGACATACGGACAGATAGGCAGACAAACAGACATACGCGCACAAAGACGAACGGAGAGACAGACACACAGATAGATAGGCAGGCAGACACACAGGCGGGAGTCAACCTGACGGGGGTCAGTCAGTGTCTGAGACGCGCGTGGTGAGTGCACTCGAACGCGTTGAAGTGGCGTGTCTGCTAGCAAGTCGATCAGCTCCTCGTTCATCTGTTGCCTGAAAAAGAGCGCATGACCAAGAACCTTCTGCAAGCCTTAGTCAGTGAGTACAGTGGATGCTGGCCGATGGACGCTGGCTTCAGTACTGCTTCTTGTGGTTAACGTTTACGGGCCCACATAACACGCAGCGCATCGAACGTTCTCGGGACAGTGTGAGGTGCTGCCTTTCACACGCTTGGGTCATTTCCGTCTGACAAAAATGTCCATGGTAGCGCCACTGCGGCCAAAGCAAGGTTCGTCTCAGTGTGAGGCGTCTTCTGCGCAACGCGAACTTCCGTTGCTCGTGCCCGTCTCAGAGGATCCTGCTTGCCAAGACGTTTGCGACGGCGTTGTTGCACCGTCGGACGATCCCATCAGCAGCGGTCGGCGGTGCCCAGACGAGAACCCGGACTCTAACGCTAGCAGCACCGGAGAAGCAACGTAATCCAGCGAGGACGTCGGGATCGTTGGTTGGTCGCGCGGCACGCTACAACGCCGCTCGAAGCTTAAGAACTTCATTGTGCCTGTAAAGATTGAGAAGTCGTGGGACAGCAGTTACCTCGCAAGCTACCACCGCGGCTCCTTGCAAGCTACCAGCAGAACGCCTTGCCAAGGAACGTCGAAAGGTGCGAAAACAACGAGCTCCAGAAACAAAAGAACTGTTAAAACGAATCAGAAGGCATGTTCAGCGGTGTTAACGTGTACTCGCATACCAAAGGCTCCTGGAGAAAAGACTCCGAAGAAAGCCCGCGGGCAAGGGCGTCAGCGGGCGGCGAAGGACGGCGCTGCCGGTTGTGAGAAGAAGACCGCCGTAGATTCCGCCGCGGAGCAGTTCGAACCCGCGGCAGTTAAAGAACTGAAGGCTATAGAGAGCGCCTTAAAGGCGCTCAATCCTCCTCGAAAGCCTCACGCAGCAGCTGCAACGAAGTCGAAGCCGCGGGGACGTAAGAAGAAACAAGAGATGGTGCCTGCAGTTGGCACAGAGGTACGACGGAGAAGCGCTGGAGCTGAAGCTACACCAGGCTTCAATAAGACGACGGTACGGCAAGTTAAGAACGATGTAACACCGGCCCCGTCCCGCAAGGTACCGACTCAAGTACAATCGACATACGAGCTTCACCGGTGCTCGTTGAAAAACGGGAAAAATCTGGAAGTGGCAGTGACTGGCTCAGTTGCTGAAGCAGCCGCTGTGCAAGTAGCTGGGAAACGAAGTAAGTCTAACGATGACCCCCCGGTAGACAGAGTAAATGCAAGCCAAGTTAACACTGTGCCTGCAGCTGACGAGGCTCCACGCGCAGCATCGACAAGCAAAAGTGACTTCGTGCCACACGGACGAAATTCGTCTTTGGAAGCTTCGGCTGACGTGATGGAAACACGCACAGACCATGTGCCACAAGGTGTATCCACTGCGGCTCCACACGCTTCGAGCATGGATTTGAGGCCTGTATGTCTGCAAGGTGAAAGCGTGGCTTTTGAATACTCGACGTCGCGGGGTGTTATTCTGTTTCCGGACTGGGCTGCAGGTTTCCAAGCAACGCTGCCCTCCACAGCGGCGCCCGATCTGGAGGGGAGTGCCGACGATGGAGTCGTGAACACCGAGGCAAGCGCTTCCGCCACGCTTCAGTACGCGTCGCCGCAGAGTCCTGTTGAAAGCAGTTATGCCCGCACTTGCAACGAGGCTACTTGGCCAACGCAACCCCAACGCAGTGCCGCTACCAGCACGCAGTCTGAATGCATCGAAGATTCTCACGGAACGCAACATGATTCTAGCGTGCCTGTGGAGGCATCAAGTCCTGTCCCAGTTACTGCAGGAGAAATTATCGCACGTGAGCCATCAGACAAAGTCGCCACGATCGAAGAAGCTACATCTGCTGCGCTCGACGCGATTAAATCGACTAGTGAGACGCATTCCCTTTCGTCACCGGGTGCTTCCGCCCCGCTTGAGTCCGCGTCTCCGGAGAGCATTCCAGTTGAAAGCAGTGACACCCGCTCCTCCAACGAGGCTGCTTTGCCTTCGAAATTCCAACGCAGCGCCACTGCCAGCACGAAGTCTGGATGTATCAAAGTTTCCCAAGGATCGCAATGCAATTATTGTGTGCCTGTGGAGGCACCGAGCCTGGGCGAAGGCACTGCGGCAGAGGTCATGGTGTGTGAGCCATCAGGCAACGTCAGCACGATGAAAGAAGCTACATCTGCTGAAGTCGACGCGATGAAATCGACTGGTGATACGCATTCCCTTTCGGTGCCCGGCGACTACAGAGACGAATGGAATATACCCGGGAGGAACTTTGATGCAAGGACAGATAATGAAGGAATCAGCGCGGTTAGAGACGCCGGTGCTGAAGAGCCCGTTTGCTGGCGAGAAAATTCCTCAAGCAAGAGGCGTTGGACTGACGACGAAGTCATATTCATATCCGAGCCAACTCCAGCTGTCGTCGAAAGCGTTCAGAGAGTGTGTGCTGACGGCGGGGAAGTGCTCGAAATGTGCGAGGGGTCCAGTCCCCTACGATGTATGACGGACAACATTGGTGGTGGGCGGCAGGGCACTCCACAAGGGTCTCGAAGTTCTGACGTCCACGCCAGCTGCAGCAATCTGGATAGCTTGTTTCATCGAGTTAAAGTGAGGATCATCGCACAGTCGAATTCATCTACGGAAGATATCCAACCTTCCCCGGAAACCGATGCGCAAATATTGCTTCCGCGGACCAGCATGTCAGAGCACTACCATTCTTCACAAGGCCTGCAGGCGTACGCAGGACTGCGCTCTGGCCATCTGCCGGAAAACATTTCGCTATCCGAACCAACGTACTCTCAAGGTACAGACAACAACGACTACTGCACCATCACTGACATTTTCAGCACTCGGTCTCAACCAGAGTGGAGTGAATTTGGTGGGATGGGCGCTCCGCAACAGTCAGCGCTTGCCACCCACCAGCAGTTGCTTGCGGAGCTCTATCAGAGCGGCTCGACCAGACGTACATCTACGATAGGCAACACGCCTCCAAATGAACCCGTGCTGAAAATTAGCGAAGCGTTATGCAGACGCCAACATGCGAGCACACACGCTCAGGAGAATATGTCGCTCGCGAGCACTGAAGCAGTCATGGCAGCGCCCGACGACCAGCCGCGTCTTGTTCTACCAGCGCACCCTTTTAGTGATACGGTGCGTGGGAGCTTGTCAGCTTTGCGGAGACAGCCAGCCATGAACGACGATGACGTAATTGTAGAGGAGTGCGAGTTCTCCCGGGGCGGAAGACATTTCGAAGACGACGGCGTGTCCGGTAGAAGCCTCTGCCACTGTAGCCATGCATTGTCAAGTGCATTGCCTGCGCGAGCCACGGCTCGCGGACCTTGGGCTGCGACATCTGGAGGAGCATACACGACCGATAATCGAGCCTGTAGGAGGACCTTGCTCTTCGAGACGAACGCGATGCGAGCTCTGCACGTGCTGCAACTCTGTCAAGACGAGAGGAGGAGGCGCGTGGTTCTCCAGCTGTACAACGAAGGGAAGAACAGCCTCGCGAAGGAAGCCTACGCAGCCGAAATGCACGCCCTTGTACGCTCCGCCATAGATCGCGTGCGCCTGGACGGCAGCGCGTTCGCCAAGTTTCTGGAGGATCTCTCCAACGCGGAGGGGCTGTTTCCGGAAACGCCCAGTCACTGTGGCGGTAGACCACAGTTGCGGAACATGCGTGACCTGTCGTGAATATTCTTTCCAAGTTTGTGCTGAGAACCTGCGCGCAGTTGCCCACCGCCAGGCCGTGTGTATGGCATCCCTCAGCACAAAAGCATGCGTCGAGCTCAGCTCTGTATTGAGTGTCTTACTTCTTTTGTTGTGCTTGTTTCTTTTTTTTCTTTGTTTATTTCAGCAGTATGATTCTGTGTTTCCTTGTTTCTATTTGTAGTGTGACGCCATGTTGTATATTGTTGCTGCGTTGATGCGTGCGTGTGGAAACTCTCAAGGCTCACTGCATTTCAGATATGAAATAAAGAGTTTGCGAGTAAGTGACGCTGTTTCATAAATACTCGCTGAGGCACTGGTGTACGGAGAACCGCGCTCGGTATCTCCCGCAAATACTCTTAATGCCTATAGAAACATGCTCACGACGGATAAACTTTGCGCATGCTGGAGGTTTGCGTGTGTTAAGCATTGCTAGAAAAGAGTGACTTTACAAGAGCAGTGCAGTACATAGCCGGTAAATGCATACGAATAATGGTTGCCCCAATGCACGGTAATTGCACTGTAATTATACAAGCTGAAGCTTACGGTCAAAATTTTTCGGTACAGAAGGGCGTATAGTATTAACTGAATTGTTCAAAACACATAGGTAATTAGCAGTTATAATTGTTAAACGTAGTGAATAGTTACTCATTCTACAGCGATGCACTTAGCGCAACCTGTGCAGTCGTCCTCGCAGCAGTAGTTGCAGGTGCCATTTAGGTCACATGCATGACTGCTGGGGGTGTGTCAGTAAATAAATAAATAAATTGTAGAGAAGCCACCGAACACTGAAGTGGGTCAAACTCTCAAGTGTTCTCTAGTGGGTCTACCCAAAAAAGGACGCCGCTCGCGCTGGGAGTCCGTGCTTGGCCGTTACTGTCGCCATTGTCGATACTCGCTGTGTGCCTGCTAATAAACGCCATAACAAATTGTTGGAGAGTGCTACGATCCCCTTTGATGCCCTGGGAACTGCGCTCACGTACCCTGCAATCTACCATGTCCCACGACGCCTCTCAGCAAACGCCTCCTCCCATGCCACCCCCTTGTCCCGGTGTCCCCAGGATCCGAGATCCACCCATCTTCACGGGCGCCGATGGCACTGACGTGGAGGACTGGCTCGCTATTTACGAGCGCGTGAGCGTCCCCAACAAATGGGACGAGGACGGAAAGTTGACAAACTTGGTGTTCTACCTTGCGGGCGTTGCGAGCTTGTGGTACAACAACCACGCGTCCGATATCGCAACCTGGTCCAATTTCAAGACCGCTATCACCAACGTTTTTGGCCGCCCTGCCGTTCGTAAGCTGCAAGCCGAGCAGCGCTTACGCGAACGCGCTTAGCAGGCCGGTGAGTCATTCACCAGTTACATAGAAGATGTCCTGGACCTGTGCAAGAAATCCAACGACAGCATGTCCGAATCAGACAAGATCCGGAACGTCATGAAGGGCATTGACGATGATGCCTTCACGATGCTGCTTGCCAAAAACCCAGGCACAGTAGCTGAGGTCATCACGCTGTGCCAGAGCTATGAGGAGCTCCGCCGGAAGCGTTCGATGACCCGTCGCTCCACACCACGAGATGCAGGGCTTGCAGGCTTGGAGGCGAGCTGTGATCAGGTGGCACTGCTGGCAGACCTCAAGTCCTTCATACGTGAGGAAATCGCGCGGCAGTTCTCTCTCCTGCACTTTGCCCACCCACCGGCTGCTCAACAATCGGCCACTACTATTCTTCCACCCATCCGCCGAGCAATTGAGCAGAAAATAGCGGAGGTCATGCCTTCGTACCAACCACAACAGCTTCCGGCCCCTGCGCCCCCAAGTTACGCCCAAGTAGTCGCCAGGCCGCCTCCAGTCGTTCAACCGCCCGCCCCACTGACTTACACCGAAGCTGCCGCACGACCTCCATCCTTTGCAGCGGCTATGCCGGCTACGTATGTTGACGTGACCTCTCAGACTCAGCTCCAGCACCCCCTGCAGCCTTTCCAGCCACCGTTCCGTCCATCGGCTCTTGCGTCATGGACAAGACCTACCCCAGCGAACCGATGGCGCACACCCGACAACCGGCCCATCTGCTTTGCCTGTGGTTACGCTGGTCACGTAGCCCGTTATTGCCATCGTGTACAGCCGGCTCGAATTTCTTCGCCTAGTGCTGGCCACCTCAGCCGTCCCTATCACGAAGAACCACCGTCTATGCCACCGCCGTCTCGCCCAGGTCCATCTCCTCGAAGGTCGCCGTCTCCACGACGTCGTTCCCTGTCCCCCATGAGGCCAAGTTCGGCTACTCATGAGCGGGAAAACTAGTCGTCGCAGTCCCCGAGGCAAGGACTGCGATGCTATTGCGATGTGAAAGCCCTCAGAGCCGCCCATCTAATGTCATCGACGTGCTTGTGGACGGTGTTCATGCGTCTGCTCTTATTGACACTGGAGCTGCAGTATCCGTTATGAACGAAAACTTTTGCCGCTTGCTTCGAAAAGTGACGACGCTGATTTCTGGGTTGTCCCTTCGTACTGCCGGTTCACATCGTATCCATCCTTCAGCAGAGTGCACAGCTCGCGTTGTCGTTCAGGACGTTCTGTATGTCGGCCAATTCATCATCATTCCTGCGTGCTCTCATGACGTCATCCTGGGGTGGGATTTTCTTTCCCGCAACGACGCCGTCATCCATTGTGCCAATGCCGAAATTGAACTCTCACCCTTCTCGCATTTGACGCCGGAAGACAGTCCCTCAAAACTGAGTAAGATTCTCGTGAAAGACGACACCTTAGTGCCTCCAAGCTCGGCGATGGGTGTACCTGTCTACTGCGCTGGACTCTCCGACACAATTGCGCTCGTTTCGCCATCCGACCGTGCTTGCCGAAGGAAAGGTTTGCTAGTACCTTTCGCGACCGTGCAAATCACTCAGAGCAACGCCGCTATTTTCGTGACCAACCCATCCCCGTACACTGTTACCTTGGTTCGAGGGGAATGTCTCGGCAGAGTGGAACCAGTGGATAACGCACAAGTCCTGGACGTACCTGATGACTCGCGTTGTCCCAGTTCGTGTACCGTCAGCGCTGTTTCCACTTATGATTCATCATCTCCTGATGTATTTGGCCCCTACATTGATGACAATCTTACGTCGGTACAGCGTTCCCAGCTTCTGGACCTGCTGCGAGAATATCATTCTTCTTTCGATGTCGGGCGAAGTTCTCTCGGTCGCGCGTCCGCTGTTACACATCGTATCGACACTGGTGCCCATCCACCATTACGGCAACGTCCCTACCGCGTGTCGCCTGCTGAACGTCGGGAAATTAACGAGCAGGTTGATGATATGCTCAGACGCGACGTTATTCGACCCTCGGACAGTCCCTGGGCGTCTCCTGTTGTTCTTGTCGCGAAGAAAGATGGTTCTGTGCGGTTCTGTGTGGACTACAGACGGCTCAATAAGATCACGCGCAAGGATGTTTACCCACTGCCGTGCATCGATGACGTAATTGACAGCCTTCACGGAGCCGAATTTTTTCTTCTCTCGATCTGCGCTCGGGGTACTGGCAAGTACCCATGGCTGACGACGCTCGACCGAAGACTGCGTTCATCACACCCGACGGCTTGTACGAATTCAACGTCATGCCGTTTGGTCTATGTAATGCTCCTGCAACCTTTGAGCGCATGATGGACACCGTGCTGCGCAACTTGAAATGGCACACGTGCTTGTGTTACCTCGATGACGTTGTTGTGTTCGCCCCAGATTTCTCCACGCATCTCCAACGTCTGAAAGAAGTTTTCGCACGTGTGAGCAATGCCGGCTTGCAACTAAATCTGCAGAAGTGCCGCTTTGCAGCACGGCAACTCACCATCCTAGGGTACGTCGTGTCCAAAGACGGCATTCTTCCTGACCCAGCCAAGCTTCGGGCCGTGGCTGAATTCCCCAAACCTGCGTCCGTCAAAGAACTGCGTAGTTTCGTTGGCCTGTGCTCATACTTCCGACGCTTCATACGAAACTTTGCTACGATTATATCACCGCTGGCGAAGCTCCTTGGAAGTAACGGGCCCCTCAATTCGTGGTCGTCTGAGTGCGACGACGCGTTCGCGAAGCTCCGCCATTTGCTGACGTCTCCTCCCATTCTACGCCACTACGACCCTACGGCCCCGACGGAGGTGCACACAGACGCCAGTGGTGTAGGCCTCGGCGCTGTCCTGGTGCAGCGCAAACCCGGATTCCCTGAATATGTCGTAGCATATGCAAGCCGTACGCTCACGAAAGCCGAGACAAACTACACCGTCACGGAGAAAGAGTGCCTGGCGATCGTCTGGGCCCTTACAAAGTTTCGACCTTATTTGTATGGTCGCCCATTCGATGTCGTCACCGACCATCATGCACTATGCTGGCTTTCATCATTGAAGGATCCCTCAGGCCGTTTCGCCCGTTGGGCTCTTCGCTTACAAGACTACGACATCCGCGTGCTTTACCGCAACGGACGCCAGCATGCTGACGCCGACGCCCTCTCGCGCTCCCCTCTGCCTGAAGGTGATGTGCTCTGCTCAGTATCCTCGACTACAGTTTCTGCCATTGATGTTGACATCATCGCTACCGAACAGCGAAAGGATAATTCGATCGGCCCGCTCATCGACTTGCTCTTTGATCCATCCGCAACGCCATCCACGCGTGCCTTGCGTCGTCAAGCTCGCCATTTTGCCATCCGTGACGGCCTTCTACACCGACACAATTACGACGCCGATGGCCGGCAGTGGTTACTCGTGATACCCCGCAGTCTGCGGTCAGAGATCTGTGAATCCTTCCACTCTGATCCGCAATGCGCGCACTCTGGGGTATTCAAAACCTACCGTCGCATTCGACAACGCTACTTCTGGCGCGGGATGTACCGCTACGTCCAGCAGTTCGTTCGCTCCTGCCTCGCTTGCCAACGCCGCAAACCGTCAGCACACATGTCGCCAGCCAGTCTTCAACCGTTACCTTGCCCTGAGCGTCCATTTGGGCGCATAGGTATCGATTTGTATGGGCCGCTTCCTCTGACGTCGGCTGGTAACCGCTGGGCCATCGTCGCCGTAGATCATTTAACGCGATACGCCGAAACCGCCGCTATCCCTGCGGCTACTGCACGTGATGTTGCGTCCTTCCTACTGCACCGATTTATACTGCGCCATGGTCCACCTCAGGAGCTTCTCAGCGATTGAGGCCGTGTCTTCTTGTCAGAAGTCGTCGAAGCCATTCTCATCGAGTGCCATTCTGTCCACCGCAAAACAACTGCTTACCACCCGCAGACGAATGGCCTGACCGAACGCTTTAACCGCACCCTCGGCGACATGCTTTCGATGTACGTCGCCGCCAACCATACGAATTGGGATACTATACTGCCCTTCGTCACCTACGCCTACAACACCGCCCCTCAGAGCACGACCAGTTTTTCACCTTTCTTCTTGCTGTACGGAAGGCACCCGTCACACACCATCGACACTATACTCCCGTACACGCCGGATCCATCTGAGTGTGCACCTATTTCCGAGACAGCCAGGCTTGCTGAAGAGTGTCGCGAGCTGGCCAAGACATTTACGACGCATGAGCAAGAGCAGCAGAAGAGCATTCGCGATGGCTCCGCCACTTCTTAACCCACGTTCCTTCCTGGTTCCCTTGTATGGCTCTCAATCCCGACCTCTGTAGCTGGCCTTTCTTCCAAACTACTCCCGAAATATGAAGGTCCCTACCGTGTGATCGAGCGCACATCTCCGGTCAACTATCTTATCGAGCCAATTGAGCAATCTTCGGACATGCGCCGCCGCGGGCGCGACATAGTCAACGTGGAGCGCCTGAAGGCTTACTATGACCCACTCGTAGTGACAAGCTGCTAGGTCGCCAGGCGGCTCCCTCTTCGACCCCGGGGTGATTGTAGAGAAGCCGCCGAACACTGAAGTGGGTCAAACTCTCAAGTGTTCTCTAGTGGGTCTACCCAAAAAAGGACGCCGCTCGCGCTGGGAGTCCGTGCTTGGCCGTTACTGTCGCCATTGTCGATACTCGCTGTGTGCCTGCTAATAAACGCCATAACAAAATAAATAAATGAAAACAAAAGGATGATGATGCTGGTGATGACGAATGATAGGGATGCTTTTCAAATGAATAGAACTAAATTATGAGGATAATTTCTAACGTAAACTCAGTATGATCAGCAGCATTCTTACGGCAGTGCTATCCGAGGGTTTTCGCGGTGCTAAATAATCTGCCGCGGTGGTTTAGCGCTTAGGGTGCTCGACCCAAAGGTTGCTGGTTCGATCCCTTTCGCGGTGGTCACAGTTTGATAAAGGCGAAATTCTAGAGAACCTTGTATTGTGCGATGTAAGCGCACGGTAAAGAATACCATATGGGCGGAAGTTCTTGATCTCCTGTATACGGCATCTATCATTATCATATCGGGGATTTCGGATGTTACAGCTCAGCTATTATTATTATTATTACTATTATTATTATTATTATTATTATTATTATTATTATTATTATTATTATTATTAAAATTATTATTATTATTATTATTATTATTATTGGGTTCGGAACCAAAAAAGCAAAAACGACCAATTGATTTATTAATATGCGGGTTTTAACGTCCCGAAACCACCATAGGATTATGAGAGACGCCGTAGCTGAGGGCTCCGGAAGTTTCGACCGCCGGGGGTTCTTTAACGTGCACCCAAATCTGAGCACACGGGCGTACAACATTTCTGTTTCCATCGGAAATGCAGCCGACGCAGCCGAGATTTGATCCCGCGACCTGCGGGTCAGCAGCCAAGTACCTTAGCCACTAGACTACCGCAACGGGGCAGAGAAAAAGACCATTGGTTGATCTTTCTACCTTAAGTGAAAGAAGAAGAAGAAGAAGAAGAAGAAGAAGAAGAAGAAGAAGAAGAAGAAGAAGAAGAAGAAGAAGAAGAAGAAGAAGAAGAAGAAGAAGAAGAAGAAGAAGAAGAAGAAGAAGAAGAAGAAGAAGAAGAAGAAGAAGAAGAAGAAGAAGAAGAAGAAGAAGAAGAAAGAGAGGTCGGCCTTGAAAGCGGGTTTCTGGCCTGCTACTCCACACGGGGTTAAGGGGAAAAGGGAAAGAAAGAGGAGGGTACGATGAGGGGTGATTGTGATACAGCACAATAAGTTACTGCGCAGATTGTCTCGCTCGTTTTAGCACACGCACAAAGGTCTCTACATTAACAGATTCTCTAAAGACGGGAATCTAAACCTGTCTTGCTTAGATATGATGTGAGCAGGCCCATTAAACTACGTTGAGCGTGATCCACACGTTCCCAAGCACCCAATTGTTTCTCCTCCAAAAAGGACCGGCAGTCTAGATTATCTGTGAGGCACTCAAGAGATTGTCTTTCAACTGGGTATAAAGGAACCACACACAGGGTGTGATTGATAGTTTCTGGCGTGTTACACAAGTTGCAGTTAAGATTTTGCTCTTGTCCTATCATGCATAAGTATTGTCGGATGTATGCAACACTCAACCGCAGTCCATGTAGTAGCGTTTCTTGGTCTCGCGTTAGTCGAAACGGAAGGCGAAAAACAAGACAAGAGTCAATCCTGTAAATGCGCTTGTGGCGGTAATCCGAATCATTGCATAGTCCTTGCATTGATGTCTTCGTACGTTTAGACAGCAAGGCGTTGATGTCATATCGGGAAAAGTGAATCGATATCACTTCGCCACTAGTGTGCGCCATTTTCGCTTCTGCATCAGCTTGTTCATTTCCAGCTATGCCACAATGACTGGGAATCCATTGCAACGCATACCGTTGCGTCGACATATAGAGCTAGTGCACTGTATATAGGTGTTTTGCAAATGTAGCACCGCTTTGTGTGGATCCACCCACAGTGACGCCAAGTGGCCTATCTGCCTCAAAGCCCATAATCATTTTTTATGGAACATTAGCGGTCAATGAAGTCGTTAACACATACCTGGAGTCCACATATGGGGTGAATGTGGTGAATGCAAGGCTGAATACCGCGCAAAGATGGCAATATAGTATCGCTTAGTATGAACCCTTTCAAAGCATCTTGAAACGCAAAAAGAAACGCCAGGTGCTTCATGTGTTCGCTCTAGCCTGCCGTGATTTCTCACAAAAGTAGAATGAAGTATTTCACAAGTCGAGCGCGGATCGCGGTGACGCAGTTCGGGAGCCAGGCGAGCGTCGAAGAACTGTATTCCTATATAGATGAATGCTAAGAGTGAAGGTTGGGTAACAGCCACCTCCTCCCGTTGTGCCAGAACGTTGGAAATATTAGACTTGTATTGGAAACCCGCCGAGTGGGACAGTAATAATAGCGACGGCGCGTTCGCTGGGCGAAGCGCCTAGGCCACGCATAAATTTACAGTCCCTTCCAGTTTCAGACAAAGATTCTGTGATCAGAAGCACCGTGAGAAAGATAAATGGCGTGTTCGCGTAAAGGCACTGCCCGCTGACCACAAGGAGTGGCGTTGCTCGTATTTCCCCGTCTCAAAGTCTCTCACAATCGCCGTTAGCGGCATGCAGAAAACAGACGCGTGCGCGCGTCCCTCATATGTGTCCCGGCCACAATCCGTCGACAGATGCAGGGCGCGGGACGCGCGCGTCGCGTTCCATCGTTTACCGAAGCCGTCTCAAGGTTGCTTTTTTTTATACGCTAGGCTATGTATTCTGACGCTGCAGTCAGACTGGAAAGCTCGACTGAATGGTGCGATCGGCATCATGTTTAACGCGGTGCACAAAGTGGGTTGCACCGACGCATTGGTTAAATAACCACCGGCCATTGTTCGTGGATCCCAAGGTGGTGGGTCCTCCTTCCAGAACCGGAACACCTTTATTTTTGCTTTTTTAAAAGTTAACCATTTAACTGTGTTCATTTGGCTGACGTGTATTACGTCACGAAAGTCTCGGTGGACCTGGGCATAAAACTCTTTCGTGTTAAGTGTGATTGACGCTTACTGGCGAAAGGTGTCTCATATGCAGAATGAGGAGGAGGTAAAGTTCTATTGAACCAAGGAATCTCGGCACGTACAGGGCTGGTCAAAAGTTCCTAGACCACTATCCTATGTACTCCTATGGCATCGTGTAATGTGAAATTTTGACCCCCTCCCCTGCACACATCCCAGTCTTCCCGCACGACCCCACTACGCAAAGTGTTCTCGAGTTCATCTAGTTGAATAACGAGGCGGTCCTGTCAGTGACGATCTTTTGCATGGCCTGGTGCGTTGGGTGCAGCAGGGCCTCTCATGTGGTCAGTGGTATTTAAGGGGGATGTGGGTAAAGGTAGTGGGCGGTTGGCGGCATTGAGCACAGGATGGTGTGTATGCTCCCGGGAAGATGTGGGAAAGGAAATAAGACGTGCATAAAGAATTCATGAGTGCAGGTAGTATATGCACAATATAGTAGGAAGTAGCAGCGTGTAAGTAGTTAGCGGTGGGGGTACGAAGATCTGTCGGGTAATTGAGGTGACTAATCGGACCCACTGAAGCGCGTGGGGAGAAAGTCGTCAGTGCGAAAAGCCACGCAAATACAACGGACGTAGACATTATTTCAATTCCTGTGACTACAACAGCTACCAGCAGCGCATATATTTATTGTCTTGGAATTTATGTTAGTTCACGATCTGTAGTAACCATTTGAACAAAGTAACTGACACACTGGGCTAATTTGTGTCAATTGAAAGATGCGAAACTGGTGATTAGGCTTGTGCGAATAGTGAATTTTTGGTTCGAAGCGAATTCAAAGTGAATAGTTATTTCGATTGAATAATTTCGAATCGAATTCAAATGGTATGTATGACATAGAAAAAAAGCAAATATTTAGGATGGCAAAACTAACCTGCACAATATTTCTTTTAAATTGAAACATGGTCTCTATGCAAATGCCATTTATTTTTTCGTTCAAAGGAAGTCAAAACAACCTTGAGTAGTAGTTTCGGTAGGATGCGAGTGATAACCTGATATATACTTAATGTTTTAAAATTTATTATACTAGGAAATATATAAGCTGTCATAATAAGCCTAATAAAATGAAGAATTGATTTGAGGGTAACATGTTCCTTTAAAGGGGCCCTGCAACACTTTTTCAAGTAGCCATTGAGTCAGTAAACATGCTTGTTGCCTAATTTACTGCAGCAAAGTTTCTAGAATCAGTCCAGTATGAGCAGAGTTCCAAAAATTGGCACACTCTGCAATTGCATTCTCTATGAGGCTCCGGGAGTCGATACCTAAATTGGATAATTTAGAAATTGGATGGCAATGACGAACGCGATCAAATGCTTTAGACAAGTCAGAGAAAATGGCGCTTGTTTGGTGGCTGTTGTTAATGTTGAAGTGTATATGAGTGGTTTAAAATGGGCATGACTTAGCACTATTCCACCCAACGGGCTATAAACCAGATAATAAGGACTACCTAAATACGTGGTCCAAAGTTACACTTGAAATAGATACTGATTTTTTTGTTCATTGTTAATATCGTTTATACCATCAACAAGTCTTTGTTAATGAGAGATAATATACCGTCAACTGAAATATTTATAGGTGCCACAAACAGGTAGGGTTGGGTAGGGTAAAATAGGACACGGGGCAAAACGCAACATTTTGACTTTGCTGGCCTCTGTAGCTATTACAGAAACTACTTTACTTTGTTTCTCTTCACCACCGATGAGTGCTGGTCCTTGTCTACCTTTTCGTGTGTAAATGTTGAAGATTTCTCACAGCAGTCACCCGGGAAGAATAACGCAGCTGGTGTAAGCGTGTTCGTGACCCGTCAGAAAGGAGGGAAATTCCGCTTGGCCAAATTTTTGGATTTGTACATGAAGCTACCTATGCGCCAGTACAGCAACGTAAATATTTATTTTGTTGATTTATACTACTAGATAGATAACACCAAAAGTTTAGTTCGTTTGATGTACGGACACACAACAGAAGGTTTTTTTTTTGCATTCTGTCATGTGAGTGGGGCAGAACACGGCAAAACCAAAACGCTTCTAATTGCTTGATAGAATGTTTTATTAATAATTCATTAACTTGCACTAACTATATATTATATTTTTTGTTTAGGAGGGTTCGCACATACAATAGAATATCATATATAGCTTTCTGGGAAAAAAAACGAAAGAAAAAGCACCAACTGCCTTGCAGGGCATGACTTATTCAATTCGCGCTGCATAGAGGTTTTCCCGTATTCCCAAGGATGCTCTCAAGAGACGCATAAAAAAATGGCGAAATCCCCAACTCAAGTCGTACACAAACACGTCTTGGGATTGAGTTTCGACGACGTTTCGTTTTTCACTACGCCAATCGAAGAAAAAACAAGTGTTGGAAAATCTGAATTTAGCCCAGTTTTGAATTCAATGTCTAACTAATCCCAGCGGACGAAGCTAAAATCCATAAAACGCCTGCGCAGTTCTGCATAAAATATTGGGCACATTCCGCGTACCTTGGTAATAGATGCTATGCAAAGCATACGGAGGGAAGGTGACCGTCTTGTAATCTTTCATTGAGTGACACTTCACCAAATTACGTCCAATATATGTCAATATACGTCCAAGATATGTATAAATGTTGCATGCACAGGCATATGTTGAAGAGTTTCAGATGCTTACATGACCATTTTTTTGCACTTGCGCAACGATTTCAACAGAAACAGAAATATTAGCAACACCACAAGCGATAAGCTGATAGGAAGCGCTGTAGCTCGGTTGGATGGAATCCCTGGACGCTGCTACATAAACCAACTTCAGCAGCACCTAACTACAATTGACGTTAACCCGACGTGACCGCTGTATCATAGGAGTACATATGCAATGTTTATAAAATTGGATAGCCAGCACCCCAATTGACGTTTCACGAACAGTAGGGTCTATTTTAAAATAGTTTCAAGATCTGGCATGGCTCTGTAGTAGAGAGAGAGAAACTACTTTATTTTGGCACTGTAGTAGAATGCTTCATTGCCACGCAGAATGCTTGGATTCGATTCCAGCTTGGACCCCGGCATTTGTTCTTTGCATTCGTCGTGTCGACGCTACCAATGCCGGGTATTTATAAATGCTCGCGCGTTAAAATTGCCCATGTGTGTTCCCGTCGTTCCTGTTTAACTACTAAGTGTCAATCACCTGTGGCACATATCCGGCCTCAGTTAAGTTCCAATGTCTGGCGGGCAGTGTTTAGGGACGTACGTGACGCGATTGTGACATTATCCATGGCATGACCAGCGCCTCCTATTCGTCAAACCATCTTACCCTTCCATACGATGGATGGATGGATGGATGGATGGATGGATGGATGGATGGATGGATGGATGGATGGATGGATGGATGGATGGATGGATGGATGGATGGATGGATGGATGGATGGATGGATGGATGGATGGATGGATGGATGGATGGATGGATGGATGGATGGATGGATGGATGGATGGATGGATGGATGGATGGATGGATGGATGGATGGATGGATGGATGGATGGATGGATGGATGGATGGATGGATGGATGGATGGATGGATGGATGGATGGATGGATGGATGGATGGATGGATGGATGGATGGATGGATGGATGGATGGATGGATGGATGGATGGATGGATGGATGGATGGATGGATGGATGGATGGATGGATGGATGGATGGATGGATGGATGGATGGATGGATGGATGGATAGATAGATAGATAGATAGATAGATAGATAGATAGATAGATAGATAGATAGATAGATAGATAGATAGATAGATAGATAGATAGATAGATAGATAGATAGATAGATAGATAGATAGATAGATAGATAGATAGATAGATAGATAGATAGATAGATAGATAGATAGATAGATAGATAGATAGATAGATAGATAGATAGATAGATAGATAGATAGATAGATAGATAGATAGATAGATAGATAGATAGATAGATAGATAGATAGATAGATAGATAGATGCCAAAGTACATGCAGTGCGCAAAGAAATGCGTTGCATTTAATGCCAAAGTACATGCAGTGCGCAAAGAAATGCGTTGCATTTAAAACCGCCAGGCCTGCACTGAACGCGCAGTACAGTCACAGTGAAAGCTATAAGAGCGGCCTTTCAGAGTCTTTTCTAAACACTCTTTGTGTAACTGCGACAAGCACTTTTGCTGGATACCCACTACGCCATAAATAAGCATATAGGTTTTGTGTACTAGGCCGGAATTCACTGTGTTATCCTTCGTCATTTTTTTAGAAGCGAGGTTTTTTGCTACACACTTGCAAGTAATCTTCTGCAAAATTTGTATGCAGCGGCTGACGAGGATGAAGAAATATGCCTAAAGTGGGTGTGCACTACAGGTAATAGGTGATCAAGAACAAGCTTTTGTGATTGGTTGGAGCAACACATGACCATCTCGTTATGTAATTCGCATTGTGTGACGCCTCGTTGTTCATTTGCTATTCTAAAACGCTTTATTACTCATACTAACGTGATTCCTTTTCCGACATCAAGCCTGCCTAACGCAATTTTGCAACGAAGTTCAAAGCACTGGCGTGGCTCTGTGGTAGAATACTGTGCTGGCACGCTGGTGACCCGGGTTCGTGTCTCGCTGTGTGCTTGGTGTTTTTACTTACAAAGTTTTTTGTATTCTTATTTCGTGTGATAGCGCTTACGTACACCGGCGGCGGTGGGCAACTACGGTGCACAACACGCGACCCTTGCTGTAATCTCATGACAACTTTCGCTGTAAAACGGCTGAAAGAGGTAAAGAAGATACGTCAAAACATCTCTAGCATCCAAATATTGAATAACTCAATGATGTGCAAGCGTTCAACCAAAGACAACATTAGCACAAAGAAAGATTGGTAGTGTTTCATCTGCAAGGAGTTCCAGAGCAACACAACACGGCGTCCTGTCTAGATTTAATGCGTGGAATCCAAGGAATCGGCTCCTTAAAACTGCGTAAGGGACCACAGAGTGGATTTCAAGTTTTCTACTGTAAAACTGAAGGAATAAAATTTTTTACATTGCCTTGTTTTTCCCAACGCAGCGTCGCGAAAAGCCCCGCGGGTTGGGGCAGTATGAAAAATATGAAGCATTTTTTTATTTATTTCTCAACCATTGTTTTGAACAGTGGCAACAGGACAATATTTTTATGTAGCACATTCCTTGTGCCCAAAATAAAGTGTTTCCATTGATGTTTATTCGTAATGCGTAGAATAAAAACAAATAATCACTATTTTAAAACTTTTGCTGCATTTTACTCTACCCTACCATAATCGTGTTCCGGAGCTGCTGGGATATCGGAGTGCTTATGTAAAAACTGAACTAAAAATTGTATTGAATATAGATGAACGTTCCGCGTCTGAGAGTGACTTATCTGTCGTCTAGCAAGGAAATATCTAAACTGTCATTAGGCGTTATAGTTCACCAAAAGTTTCGCGGATTGAACTTTAGGAGAAAAGGCAGGTCATTATCGAAGTACTTATCTTTAGCAGCGTGAAGGCTACAATGTATGCACACTAAGAAAACATTTGTACTTGCTCTATGAAAACTCACTTTCTTCGTTGTTGTTGTTTTTTTTTGCGTTACAGTAGAGACAATTTTTTTCTTGTTACGAAGTGTTCGTAAGGCTTTTGATAAGCCATGATTTATTATGGTCGTTGGCTGCCAAAAAGTTGGGAATATATGTCGATAAAGGCGAGCGATTTGTTCTTCTAAAGTATGCTGTTTTTTTGTTTACGGAGCGTTGAGGAAAAGACGGCAGAAGTAAGTGATTCAGTAAATTATTAAGTTCGTTATTTCTGGTAACATAGTTAGCTTTGAGCGAATAGTTTTATGTCCAAATCTAGTGAGCAACAAGGGTACCCGGATTGTTATCAGGAACATTTTATGTTCACTTAAACCATCAGAGTTTAACACGGGACATACCGTTTCAGCGGCAGTATTCAGTACTAAATCTAAAAGATTAGTGTCACGGGCAGCATTATCAATTACTTAGAAAAGATAAAATTCAGAATTTAGTCAAAGAGATCAGCTGCCTTAACCAATCAATTGGGGGAGCAACTTATGCCCCTGAGCACATATACATTCGTAGATGAACATTTCTTCATAGCGGCAACAAAGCTTTTATGCAGGTTATCAATAAATTGAAATATTAATTCAGTGGGTCTGTAACAGACACCAAGTTTACACAAGTTCTTTGACAGGCAGCCCAGATAATCTCAACTGAAGACGATGTATCAACTTAGCAGGACAAACTTCTTTATTTTTTTTTTATTTATTGAGAGCAGGACAACACCCCACCCCTTTCTATCATTACGATCGGGCCGATAAATATTAAGTAGGTCACCTTCTGCAATTATTTAACTGTCAAAAACATCATGGTGCAACCATATTTCTGTCAGTACTATAATGCCGGAATCGGTGTCGTCTCTTAAAGAGCAGAATATGCTAGGCTTATTTAGTAGAATCCGCCTCGGTGGATCCGTGGCTAGGATGCTCGGCTGCTGACCCAAAGGTTGCGGGTTTGATCCCGGCCGGGGCGGTCATGTTTCGATGGAGGTGAAATGGTAGAGTCCCGTGTACTGTGTGATGTCCGTGCACGCTAAAGAACACCAGATGACCGAATATTCCGGAAGCCTACGACACGTCATCTCTCATAATGATATCGTGGTTTCGGCACGTAAAACTCTATATTGAAACTCGCCGAGACAAGAAGAAGAAGAAGACAAGAGGCACGGCAGAGCGTGCACGTTAATAAGCAAATGAAGAAATGAAGATTCATGCTGTTCACATTGAACGCAGTCCAAGTTTGTCTCGTTTTTTGCGACATGGTGCCGTGACCAGGATAGTGGCTTCTCTTTTTCCCACTGGCCGCGGAGTACCAGAATGAAGGACAGGCCACATAGGACGGACGAAGAGGAGGCCCAGTGCGAACCGACGGCAGCGAGACGGGACATCGCCATCTGAGAGAGCGGCACAGACACGGAGGACGACTCAGACACGGATGAAGATTCGCCGCTGAAATCTGTAAGCGACCAGCCGTTTCCTCAATTATTCAAAATGAACAGGGAAGTAATTTCGAAGAAAATAGAAACGCTTAGGACGAAAATAACCCAACTAGTGAGCGAAGCAGAAAATAAGCTTCATGAGAGTAAAGACCCTATGGCAATATCGCTGATAGCCAGCCAGATCAGAGGCTTCGCCGACATGGTAAATAAAGTTGACGAACAGATGAAACAGTTCATAACGCCAGAAACAGCCGAAGCAGAGTTTGCGAGGACCACTGAATACGAGCTAAAGACGATTAGTATTTTGCATAACATCAATGCTTACCTTTGTGGACAAGAACAGCGTGAGCCAGTGAGAGAACAAGGCACTTCCAATGACAATGCCAGGCAAGCGCCGCAAGAAAATGTAGTACAGCTAACAAAGGCAGAATTAATGAAGTTTGATGGTGACAGGAAGAAGTGGCAGAGATTCTGGCATCATTCTGAATCGGCTGTTCACGTAAGAACAGAATTAAACAAGAATCAAAAGTTCACGTACGTTCTGCCATCACTAACAGGGAGAGCGGCAGCTGCCGTGGAGGGACTTCAATATTCAGACAGCAACTATGTGAAAGCTATCGACATGCTCAAGCAGCGATACGGGAAAGACAAGGTGCCTATAAAAATGCACATGAAAGAGCTAACTAACTTGAGTACAGCAGCAAGCTGCAGTGACTATGAAGACTGTCAGGCAAGGTACAAGTGCATACACATGGGCTTGAATCCTTAGACGTGAAAATCGAGTCCTATGCATCGATGCCACTACCAGTATTGAAAAGATATTTACCTGTAGAGAGCCACAAGGGGTTTCAATTGAAACAGAGACAATAGGTAGGCCTTCATATCAAGATCAGAATGCAACTAAACATCATGACGAAACTCTAAAGCATTTGATGAGGTATATAAAAGACCAAGTTAAGTGTAGAGAATCAGTAGAGCGGAAGGAAAGCCACGGCAACAAATTTTACACTAGGCAACAGAAAATAACGGTTAATTTTCAGAGCACCACGGCAAAGTTTTGCATATTCTGTGCGACTAATATCCGCTATTTTTATGGCTGCAGAAAGAATATGCCGTAGGCAGAGAAAAAAATGAAGCTAAAAGCGTCTCATAGATGCTTCCGTTGCACGAGGCCTCGACATACCGCCAAAATGTGCATGACAAGCATAAGGTTCAAGATATGCGGGAAAAGGCACGCAACGTCTATGGGCCGAGAAAAGGAACTCGCAGCGCAGTGTACAGCGGCCATTCAAGGTAAAAATGAAAATGAGAAATAGAAAGGGTCAACCTGTTAATATACGAATATATCGTCAAGCATTTTTCTTCAGACTGCATTGGCAATAGCAGAAGGTAGAAACAAGTCGAGCTATTGTCGGGTACTGTTGGACACTGGTAGCCAAAAAACATTCATCCTTAAGAGCTTGTCAAAAAAAGCTTGGTTGCATGGTCAAAGAAAAAGAAAGACTGACCATAGGCTCTTTCGGAGAAAGACAAGAGGAAAAGACTGCATTCAGGTTAAGTGAAACTTATAAGCGCATGTAGCGGCGAAGAAGTTTTGTTGGAAGCACTTGAGGTTGACGGTGTATCAAAAGAAAGAATACCGTTTTTTTCCAGTCTCACAGAAGAAGTATGAAGACGACGGATTAAAGTTGGCTGACGGTTTATGTACAAGCACAGACTAGAGAGAAATAGGAATCTTTATTAGATCAGACCAGTACTGGCAAATAATGACCGGAGGCATCCGAAAACTGGAAGAGAAGCTGACAGCAACAAAGACCATATTTGGTCATAAGGTGCAGGGCGAAACTAAGTTAACTGCAACATTAGTTAAATGGTCAACCGTTATGATACTTCACGTTAAGTGCTCAAGTCCGACATAGAGACAGAGCCTAGGCATTTCTGGGACATAGAAACCATCGGCAAAAAAGGCACGGAGCAAGACGTAAAAAAGAAAGTGTGGCTGAGTACTTTATCAAGAACTTAAAGTGTGAAAAGAAAAGATACTCAGCACGACTTCCATGAAAAGATACCGTGAAGCTTGATGAAATCAAGGGTGTCACAATGACCAGATTGAAGCAACTCACTCGAAGGTTACGGAAAGACAAAAGTGTATTGCGATGTTAAGACACTGCCATCAGAGAGCACTTGACTAGTGGATCGGCAGAAGTGGCAGAGGAACAAAGGGCACCAATGGCACACTGCTACTACATGCCGCATGAAGCCGTCATCAAGAAAGATCGTCAAACAACCAAGATAAGGCTAGTACTTGATGCGTTATTGTCGTCCACAAAAGGGTCACATCTAAATGATAACCTCGAAACTGGGCCAAATCTCAATTGTGATCTCGTGCACATGCTGATTACCTTCCGACACCATTGCATGGCAGTGACAGCTGATATTGAGAAGTCATTCTTACACATTTCAATACATGAGGAAGACAGAGACGCGCTGCATTTTCTTTGGTGGGATAAAATTCCGAGTGGAAGTGATGCCAAGATGGTAACATGAATAATGTCAAGAGTTACGGTTAGCACTACCCCCAGTACTTTCTTGTTCGCAGCAACAGTACAGCACCACCTCAGCAAGTTGGAGGAGAAATTTCGGCAGACAATTAAACAGCTAAGAAGCAACATCTACCTCGAGGATATAAGAATGAGAGCAAATCACCCAAGGAAGCCAAACACTTTACTAGAAATCACAGGAAATTTTTCAAGATGTGTCAATGACTCTCAAAAAGTTCAACGCAAATGAACCTTGATTACAACAAAATATAAAGAAAGAGGAAAACGTAAGCTTCGGGGCTTCCACTGCAACAAAGGTCCTTGGCAGCAGATGGGACTTCAAGGAAGATAGGCTGTACCTACCATCGTTTGACATTAAATAATAGCGCCGATTAAGCAAATCTTATTACCACAACTTTAGTAGATGGCTGCGTTGATGTCTGCACGTATTTTTGAATACATAAAAAGCGGATTTGTAAGAAATATAAATGCTACAAGATACTGGACGTACACGACCATTGTTCTTAGTTGGCTACACGGAAAGAAAAACGAGACATCTTTGTAGAGAATAAAGTGAAGGAGATAAAAAAAATGAAGCTATCAGAGTGGAAATACATTGCAAGTGAATAGAACCCAGCTGATCTCATGATCAGAGGTGTAAGCGCAAAGTCTTTGATACAGTCGGAGCTATGGTGGCATGGTATAAAGTGGCTTGTTACGAAAACCAAAACTGCAGGGCAGACGGAAACGGAAGAAGACACTGAGAGTAGTGCATGTTATGCAACTAACATATTCACGTCAGTGCTCGTCGTGATGGACGCAGAGAAGTATGGAACCTACATACGATTGCTCAGAGTAACAGCTTGGGTGCTGTGATACATACATATTATAAGAAACGAGTGTATAATCGGCGATCTGAGTTTTGAGTAACTGAATAATGCAGAGACGGCGATAATAAAATAGGAGCAACGAAAGATACGGGAACACATTATACATAACAAGAGCAATACGACTAAGAGAACATGGATGTTTTTTTGTGGTAGGGAAGCCTTTGAAGATGAACAAGGGCTAATAAGGCACAAGGGTCGTCTGTCTCAAAGTGGACTGACATACAACAAAAAACATCGAATTGTGCTACCGGAGTGGACGGCCGCTACAAAGCTGATAGTAGGACATGTGTATCAACTCACGTTACATGGAGGAGTCACTGCAACACTGCCACAGCTTATAAAGAAATAGTGGATAATCCAAGGAATGCAGCTGGTGAAGAAGGTTAGTCATGGATGCTTAAAGTGTAAATAATTTGACGCTAAACCAATTAGGCAAGACACAGCATCCTTGCCTGCTGACAGAGTAAATTACCAAAACCATTTGAAGTGACTGGGGTAGATTTTGCAGGCCCGATGCTTATAAAAGACGCCGTTAAATGCACGACAAAACTGTACATTGCAGTATTCGTGTGTGCAACAACAAGAGCTGTACATTTAGAAGTTGTCGACAGCTGTAAAACAGAAGAATTCTCACATGCATTCAGAAGTTTTACAGCGAAAAAAGGTTTATGTCACACAATGTATAGTGACGACGCAAAGACATTCAAGAAAGCCAACAAAGAAATCAATCGTATGCTGAAGGAATTACAAGAAGAAGTCTCTATAAGAGCTAACCAAGGAGATAAAATAAAATGGAAGTTTATTGCCGAAGAAGTGCCTTGTTGGGGAGGCTTCTATTAAAGGATAATGCGAAGCATGAAATCATTAATCAGGAAAATCATCGGAAAGAGGCTGCTAACCAGGGAAGAGATGGAAACAATAACCACTGAAGTTGAAGTGGTGCTTAACAACAGGCCGTTAACGTATGTATACAGCGAACCGGATGAGCCGCCACCTATCGTGCTGGCTGACGTGATAGGTGAAAAATACTGACTTCCAGGCGATGGCGAAGTTCAACACGAAGTCAGAATTGAATAAATATGAAGAAAGCGGCAAAACGTCATGCAAAATTGGTGCAAAAGATGGAACAAGGAATATCTGAAGGTATTGAGACAGCAAGCTTACGCAAGTAAACAAGAAACGAGAGTGAACAGAGTAGGCATCGTATTGCTTGGTTCACGCATTCCTAGACCACTTTGGAACCTGGCTGAAGTCATGGAAGTTTATTCGGGAGTCGATGGGAAGATATGCTCCTGTCTTTTGAAAACCAATGAAAGATTCATTCAGAGACCTGTACAACATATCTACCAACTTGACGGTTGTTTCCAATGGGGAGAACAAAACTTCATGTGGGCCAGAAGCTGTTGAAACTCGCCGAAGACAAGGAGAAGAAGAAGAAGACGAGAGGCACCGAAGAACGCGCGCATCAATAAGCAAATGAAAAAAAGAAGATTCTTCCTTTTCGTTCACATTGAACGCATACCACGCTTCTCTCGCCTCCTTTCTGTGACACTCCACATAATATTATTTTTTAGTAGGCAACATACGTTGGTGATATGGCTATATAGCAATGCCTCAGTATGACGGACTGGTTTAAGAGCTTGCGCACCAGTGTTTTTATTTAACTACCTGCTACAGAGTACAACGGTGTCACTTTCAACATCATAAATGTATTCCTTGTTATTATTGCGCATTTTGTGAAGGGAAAACTTGTGGGGTTTGTTTTGCATTCTTGCATGTTCCAGTTTTTTTCTTGCCAAATGAGTGCTCAGCGCAACATCATTTCGAATAGAAAAATGGGAATATTGTAGCTTCTTCGCGGAAACAAGACTGTTTTTTGTCCTTAAATAGGACAAGTTAAGCAATTATCGGCCAGCATTTGTCCAGAGCGAATCAGCCAATTCAATGCACTCGCTAAGACTGGTCACTTGACAAAGTAAGCTGTAACCAATTAGTGCAAAATTTGATTACTTTCAGCTCTGAATTCGTCCCGTCTTAACTGGCCTCAACGCTGATGCAAAAAGAAAGTAACCTTAGTCTGGGCTGTCTGTTTTTGGCATTCTTGCATCTGGACGTTGTTGATTTTAACTGCCGTGAAATTAACAGGATACATTCAGGTGTATCTGTTCGGGAAGGCTTATGTAAATTGAAGGTGCACACAAGTGATGTGACTATGTTCTTAATGGTTTTAATCTCAACGTCTGTGGCATCCTGCCTCTCTTTTATCCATTTACTTTTGTTCAAAGTGCAGCTTGGCCTGCTCCTCTTAGACGCACAATGTCTAATACAGTCTTGTGGTCCAGGGTCAACTTCGACATCCTCCGATAGCAAAACACGAGACACAGAGATAAATAGGAATTTGCACAAAGCAGCCTAACGCACTCTTCACGTAGGGAACTTAACAAGGGCATGGCATCGCTATTAAACAGCAATCATTGCACCTAAAGCCATTGGCATTGTCCAGGGAAGATTTTAATAACAGGAACTGTCACACAAGATATCAACAGAACACAAACTTTTCTAGCCGAGCTATGCGAGAAGCCACGAGATGGCAAATCTGTGATGGCAACTATCTGCGCTCTCACTTACCCTTTGGCGCGTACACATTCCAGCTGCATTCCGATTCATGTTCATACAGCTTCGGAAAGCCGAAGGAGTGCGATGCACCACCGGTCCGGTTAGCGATCACCATTGTCTCGCACACTGCAGGTCCAAAACAGTTCAGCTCATAATAGCCGTCTGAAAATGCAACTACCAGGTTCATTTTCAGTGAACATTCTGTATAGGCAGTTTATTTCGAGTGCCTTTGACTGTCCCCACGCTTCAAGCCCCACTATAACAATTGTCCCCAAGCGGAGCTCTTCGCAGGGTTGAGTTTTCGCTGCTGAACATGATATCAAAACCCGATGTTGTAGCAGCCACATCCCAATGAAGTTACAATGCAAATAACAAAAGAAACAAAAAGTTAGCTGATCCCCGCTAATACTACACTTGGCGTTCGAGATAACGTGTGCGAAGGATCTTGAAAACGTGGTAAATCGTAGCTGGCTGAAAGCAACGACATATATTTTGCAATCATGTGGTGCTCATCATAATATACATTCTTTAATATTCCGCTGAATTCAGTACAAAGATAATATCAAATATTCAAAAAAATCAACTTCATTATAACCAGGTGCGTTTCTTTATGTCATAGATAAAATTCAGAAACCCCCGACTGATTAACTTTCTGACAAGTTGCGTACTATATGCTACGTAGTTATTTTTTTCCGGTGCTTGGAGAAAGCCTGCGAAATATGAAATGAAACACCGTGACTGCGCTCGTTTGGTATCGTATCGCAGTGCTCTCAACGTGCTTCGAGTGATAAAGCACTTCACATAAACTAGGGTGAAGTGAGCCTCCACGGCTCCATGCCTCGGCAATACAGTGCGTCCGCACCTTCCACTGTGGCACGGAAAGCACGAATCCCCGTCTTCAATAAGCGAATGCCTCGCGCGAAGCTATTCGGGTCGAATCGCAGTTGAGAGCAATGCTGTACGATAGCACATGAGCGCAATTCGTAGTTTTATTTCATATTTCGCAGGCTTGAATTTTTTTGAAACGTGGATAAGTACACCCCGCACTAAGCGCGGTGACAAAAAATGCATTGGTCACTTCTGAGTCTCCATATAACGAAATGGCCAAGACTTACAGTAGTTATCTTTGTCATTTAAATAACGAAGTGAACAATAAATATTACGGCAGATCCCGCGTATTTGGGAATCGACGTTATGCGAAGCATGCGGAGGGCAGGTGACCGTGTTTCAATATTTTCATTGAGTGACAAGTCATGAAATGAGGCTAAATATATGTACAAATGTTGCACGCATAGACATATGTGTAAGAGTTGCAGATGATTATATAACCAGTTGTTTGCACTTTCACAACGATGCCTACTGGAACATGCGTATTAGCAACACCAGAAGCTTATATGAAGCGCAGATGCTCGCGAGGATGCTGGCCCTGGACACCACTGCATAAATCAACTTCAGTGCATGGCAACTAACCACAATTGACGTTAACCTTACGTGACGGCTGTATCAAAGGTGTGCGTATGTAATGTTTATAAAAGTGGGCAGGCAGCACTGCGACCACTACTGACGTGTCATGAAGATTAGCGTCTATTTAGAAAGTAGTTCCGAGACCTGGCTTAGCTCTGTGGTAGAATGCTTGAGTTCGATTGCAGCTAGGACCCTGGCATTTATTCTTTGCATTCGTCGAGTCGACGCTACCAATGTCGGGTATTTATAAATGCTCGCGCGTTAAAATTGCCCATGCGTGTTCTCGTCGTTCTTGAGTAGATACTAAGTGTCAATCACCTGTGGCACATACCCGCATACCAGCAGCACATACCCGCCCGTGGGTAAGTGCCACTGTCTGGCGGGATGTGTTCGATGACCTACGTGACGGGATTGTGACATTATTTATGTCTTGACCAGCGCGTCATATTTGTCAAACCATCCTTCCATGCTAATTTTGGTTCACGCCAAGTGAAGGGGGTGTCCACGAGAGCACCCAAACGTAAGCGGCTAGATAAATAGATATGCTCTAAGTCACCGAAGTTCGATAATAAATGCTTCGCATTTAAAAACACCAACGAGTTCCACTTGAAATCAAACCATAAATAGTTGGTTTCGCTCAGGTGCGGTTAGCCGCTATTTTAAAGTCTTTGTTGTAGTCAATGCTACGAGGCTAGATGAATGAGGAAGCACAAACCTAAAGAAACTGCTAAGCGACCCATGTGTTTCCTGCTTCTGGTCATAGATGATCATGCAGGCGTGCGCTCAAGCATGTGTACCTGATCGAAAGCGGAGTCTGAAGTGCGTGAGGGAGTCGCGGTGCTCGACGTGCAGCTTCACACGCACCTCGTTGTCGATGCCCACCACGGGCGGCGGAGGCTCGGCCGAACAGCGCCGGGGCATCAGCTGCATGTGGCTGCCCCGGTTCAGAAAGTAGGCCTGCACCACGAGTTGACAGCCAAGCTTCGCTCACGCGGCTGCTCGAAGCAGTCCTTCCGCCGGACCATGAGGAAAAGCAAGCCTTTACACTCAATAGTTACCGTACACCACAGGCGCAATCATAAGGAAGTAGGGGGATTTGGACCACTTTTTAGCGTCCCTCCCCATAAAATTTAGTTTCAGAGCATATATTCAGTTACTTGACAGTGATGTATACTGCACTCAACTTTTTCAAAAGGCTGATTAGCTTTTAGTCTGTACCTGCGTCCAGTACCTCTCAGCCGTAGAAAACAATCAAATGCAGAAAAGCCGCTCGTCTGGTTAAAAGAAGGCTGAAAAAGCGATGCAGTTGCTTGTGGATTGACCTCGTGCTTGTTTTTGTTATAGTTTTATTTCAAAACATTATTTCAATTTAACGTAAACAAAAGTACAACCAATATTTAAAAAGAATGGCTGCCATGATCCTATGTACCGTGTTCTTTTCTACATTTACGCCATTACCCCTACGAGCAGCAGGAAACATGGCAAAGCCCCTGGAGATCACCTGTGGGATGAGAAAAACTTTCGCTGCATTTCTTTTTTTTTTAGTTTCGACTTTCACTAATATATTTGGTAGGGGACTCTTGAAAACTAATAATGAAGGAGGCTCGTAGATAACCCTCCATTTGTTGAGTGTTTCGAAACTCCTTCAAGAAGTACTGCAAAGCCCATTTATGGTGTTTCTTCCAGGTTTTAAACAGGATATTGTGAAGAGAAAATCCTTAAGAAACAAAGAAAATAAAAAATAAAGTAATAAAGAACAAAAGGCGAATGTTGAGAAACACCTATATGTACGAAAATCGAAAGAGCATATCATTTAACGTTGACATCGTTATATATTTAATTAGGAATGGTTCAAAGGAATCAGTGAGTGGTGAATGCGCTATAAAATGCTCTAAAAATGCATGGCAAATTTATAATCGTTCAATTGCTAGTGATAGCTGTGTCGTCACCTCCTCTGTCCTCGTTCAAGTAGTTGGCTGAAACCCCCTATGTGCAACCAACGAGCTCAGGCAAGCAAAGTTCTAATACTGGTGTCACACGAGCACTTTTCATCGTGATCAGTGTCGATCCGTATTAATCATCATCCAGATTGGGTGCTGCTATGCGGGCACCTTTAATCATGATCAGTAGTGATCGGCATCAAGACTATCGTTATCCACGCATCGCAATCTGCCTGAGAGATCACAATTTCGCTGTCGTGTGCACCTCCTGGGGACCTTGAAAGCACAATGAACCAGAAAATCAAGCATAGTTTAAAAAAACTCTTTCAAACTGATATTTGTAAGGAAGTACATTCTAAACGGGTTAACATAGAACAAGATCTGAAATGGCACATCTTTTGCGATTTGTATCGACTGCCTGTAGTATGGAGTAGCAGGCGACAAGCAGACGACCGTTGCCTTCCACGCTTAGTCCAACTCGCGCAATGTCGGAGCTGTTGGAGCGCTTTTCATCGACCGCGCAACGTACACGCATTTCGTGGTCGAGTGAAGAGACATAAATTTACAGTAATTGACCACTGGCAAGAGCGGCTCGAAGACTTGAGGGGCTAAAAGTAAAACTCTAGTACGTACACCTAGATGGAGACGTGTCGCTGCGACTGAACGGCTACGAGCGGTGGTCATTAGAAACAAAAGCGAAGGTTAAGAATCTCACACAGTTACAGAGGTAAGTGCAAGGAAAACTCCATCACGTGATGGATATACGTAATTACTTTAGTAGTGGCACGCAAGTTTTTGACGTTTGAGTGGTTCTTGCACGAATCACATTGCTGATAAATGGCTCTATAGAAAAATAGTACGCCGATTCTAGTCAGTGACGTATGGCTGGATGTATGGAAGCTGTGAGCGTCCCTTTTACCTGTCATGTGTGCTATACCAGGTTCGCAAGAAAAAACACGAAATCGTTCTCTTTATGTTGCTTTAATGTCTTATTTACTTCGATTAAATTGATCATATTCTAACAAGAAATTTGAATTTGTGTTCCATCTCTTCGGCTCTTCAGGCAGACTGACTTGCAGTTACGAGCGAGAATACAGAGAGCTGCTACTTCAACTGCTTTGTATCTACGCAATCGAGGCCTGGAAATTTCCTCCGGAAAGTGCGCTCTTCTGGCATTTACGCGCAAACCCATGTCGAATTACAGAGTGTCAATTAACGGTCAAAATATACCATATCGTTGATGTCACAAATTTCTGGGTGTCATAGTCGACAGAGACTTATCATGGAGCCCTCATGTGTCGTATTTGAAAAAGCGATTGACAGGCATATGCCATCTTTTCAAGTTTCTCGCTGGAAAGACTTGGGGAATGCAGCCTAATGCTATGTTACGACTGTACAGGGTGCTTTTCCTTGGCTTTTTACGATACAGTCTGCCTGCATTATCAAACGCCAGTAAAACAAGTCGACGCATGATACAAAGCGTTCAGGCACAGGGTGCCTCAACAATGGCGACTATAGCTATAGCCAAAGACCACCTCGTGCAGACCCATATTGAAATTGAAGCTTTGAGGATACACATAAGGCATGTGGGCCGGAATCCCCATCACCACCTAGCCTCTCTACCAGTTGATAGACCTCATACTTCCTTTTGTCGAACAATAACTACACATGGTGACTCCCTACCAACTGGTTTTACGCCCGCGGCGAGACCTTCAATTCCTCCATGGTGCCTCAAACAGCCAGTCATCTACCTGACAATACCAGGCATCCACAAAAAAGGTGATTTCTCAATACCAGCCCTCAAGCAGCTCGCATTACTTCTGCTTTACGAGAAGTACCAAGACTGCACCCACGTCTACACCGACGGCTCCGTCCTGCCAAACAGCTCATCTGCGGCGGTCGTTATTTCAACGCACGCCACAACCATCAAATTCAGGACAGCTCATGCAACCACAACAATGGCAGCAGAGCTTGCAGCGCTTCGCGCTGCGCTGCGTTTCATTAACGACCAAAGCACGCAACGGTGGACGATTTTTTGCGACTGCAAGGCGGCACTGCAGTCACTTCTGTCAAATCTACGCCGTGGTCCACACGAGCAGTTGGTATTTGAAACAGCAGAAATGCTACACCACATAACAGAGAAAGGGCACCACGTTATATTTCAGTGGTTGCCAAGCCACTGTGGAATTATCGGTAACGAACGAGCTGATCAAGCAGCCCGTTCAGCCCATACAGAAGACAACGACCAGTCAATACCTCTCTCAAGAACGGACGCTGCTAGGAGGCTCCGCATGCTTGCTCGCCAACGCTCCATGGCTCTTTAGAATGAGCCTCTCTTTACGCATGCAAGATTACGATCCCTTGATCCAACGTTAAGCATGCAGCTTCCAACAAAAATTCGACGAGGCGACGCTACTGCTCTGTGCAGACTATGGTTGGGAGTCGCGTTTACCCGTGCGTACGCGTTCCGCATAGGTATGGCCGACACCGCCGACTGTGCACACTGCGGAGATGAAGAAACAATTCGACATATACTGTGTGACTGCCCGAAATACAACCTGGAAAGACAACACCTTTCTAATAAACTAAACAGGTTAGATGACCAGCCGCTGTCAGAAGAAAGGATACTGCGCCATCGTCATGACTCATCGTCACAGAAGAAAGCCGTGCAAGCGCTACTGGGCTTCTTACGAACTACTGGCCTGTCGGAACGCCTCTGAGTGGACTGATTTTGTGTGTGCGTGTGTGTCGGTGTTATTCTCTTATTTTGTTTAACTCTCCCTTTCTCTTTCAACCCCCTATTCCCCAACCCCAGTGTAGGGTAGCATACCGGATACTAGCATCTGGTTAACCTCCCTGCCTTCCTTTTTTCTCGTTTCTCTCTCTCTCTCTGACTTATTTTTTCCACTATTTCTGTACTTTATCTCTACTTTTCTGCCACCAGTACTCTAACCGTCTCTTGCTTGTTTATATCGCGGGCGTAATCAGCTTTCCATGCTTGTCCCTGAAACCCAAAGCCTCGTGAAGGCTTGTACCCACAAGTATACCTAGGTGGATATTAGAACATTCAATCAGAACATGTTCCATAGTTTCCTTAACTCCCTTACAGTATCCACATCGTTCTTCTTTTTTACTGAATATCGCTTTACAACTACGCCTTCTAAGGCAAACCGACCTCGCTTCGAACAGGCAACACGACCTCGCTTCCCTTTGAATTAGCATAAAATCTCTCCCACCTTCTTTCGTTCTTGCCTTTTCGGTAGTTACTGACAGCCGGATTCTTTTCCATCGCTGTCATTCAATAAATCCTCTACGCCTCTCTGACTTTTCGCTCATCGCTTTTTGTTGCCCTGTCACCCACACTGCCAGCCGTATCATTACTGGTTAGCCTCCTAGTTCTTTTTCTCCACTTTGTGTCCGCGCTCTTCCTATATAAATACCTGAACACCTTCCCCGCCCATCAACTCTCATTCAATTTCCTAATGCTCTCTTCAAATCTCATTTTGCCCTGAGCTTCTCTCATTTCAAAGCCTGTCCATCCCATGTACCCTTTAAAGCCCCAATCATCATGTTACCTTGAGCGCCCAACGCGAGACATGGATGGATGGATGGATGGATGGACGGACGGACGGACGGACGGACGGACGGACGGACTGACTGACTGACTGACTGACTGACTGACTGACTGACTGACTGACTGACTGACGCACGGACGGACGGACGGATGGACGGACGGACGGGCGGACGGACGAACAAACAAACAGGCGGGCGGGCGGATCCGGCTGTTTTCTTCAGACCGGGCGGTGGCTCACGCCACCTAGCCATAAATTTAAGTCCTATTACTATGTGTTTAAGGATTGAGTTTCACTCGCACCTAGATTGTAGCCACCAATCAGTTAGCCTCCTCCTGGTTATTTCTACCCGTTTAGAGTCTATTTTGCCTTCACTGTCCCTAAACCCCAATGAACTTTAAAAATTCGGTGCCAATATTTTCGACACTAGGGCGGAGCCCTTTACAAAACATTATCAAATGTTCAGCTGTGTCCTCCTCTCCACACGCACTACCTACCGTGTCTACGCCTTCGTATTTGGTTCGTTACGTCTTGTTCCGCAATACTCCCATTCTGGCTTTGAACAGCAGAGAACTAGCCAGCGAATAATCGTAGGTCTTTTCTTTTTCAATTTCCTGCTTTAAAGTTTGGTAGGTATCCAGTGGTGATTTCGTAAGCATTTCAATCTTCCTCTTGTTGCTCTCTGTTTCTTTCACCTTCTTCTTAACCGGCGTTTCCTTTAGGCTTCGTATTCTGCTGTTGTCTAAATAATTGCTTGACAATTGCCAAGTTCGTTTCTCTTTTTAGTATCAACATTCTTCATGTACCAGTAGCTGAAAACTTTCCTTAACCAACGCTCTTCTCCCATTTTTCTCAATCGCTCCTCAAATTCTCTCTTGCTGCTAGCTTCCCTGCACTCGAACGATGTCCATCCCATGTCACCCTCTACCCCCTAATTTAGGGTATTCCCGTGTGCTCCCAAAGCACGTCTACCTATTCTACGCTGTTTAACTTCCAATCTCGCTTGAACTTCTGGTTTCAGGCACAAGACCGCATTTATGAACGTCGAACCCTGGGCCATGACACCCTTTCAAATCTCTCTCACAAGGTCATACCTATTGTAGTTCGGCAGTGCCCTATTTTTCATTACAGCTGCATTTATGTTACCCTTAGTCATTACGTGTCTTTAGTGCTCCCTTAGGTACTCAGCCCCGTTATTTATTCATACGCCCAAATACTTGTATTTATCTACTATTTATAGCGTGACTTCCTCTATCTTATGCTCACTGCCTTTGTTATCAATAAAAACCATGATTGCCGATTTTTCTCAGCTGAACTTCAAATTTAACTTATCTCCCTAATTACCACAAATGTCTATCAATCTCTGCATATCTTTCTTGTTGTCAGCTATTAATACTATATCATCTGCGTTCATCAATGCTGGTAATGACTGTTCAATGTGTTTTTTTTTTGCTTGGCAAAAGAGAGGCTCCAGCCGAGTTGACTCCCCTCTAATTTGGCTTTTAGTCCTTGTAGATATAGCATCAATAACAAAGGTTACAAGGGACATCCCGGTCGAAGCCTGCGCTGTATTTCTATAGGTTCGGATACCTGTCCTTCCCATTTTATAAATACCTTTCTTTCTTTTATATATATCCTTTGAAAGATTAGTTATTCTATCTTGCACATCTAGTGTGTCCAGTATTCCCCACAAGTGAATCAAGCTAGCTAAGCTCCCTTGATATCTAGAAATGCCAGCCACAGAGGCCTGTGTTATTTTTCCGCTATTTTAATGCACTGCATTGTGGACTGTTTTACAGCAGACAAGCGCCGCCTGGTGCATTTCATCTGACCCAAGCTCGAACTGAATTAGCTTGTGCCATGTAGGAGTGGTCATAAAGTTGATCGCAATCGAGAAAGCGAATCGTCCTAATCGCGATTAAAACTGCTCGTGTGACACCGGTATAAGACACACACACATGCACGACGCTCCTGCGTTACACGTTGTCCTTTTTATTTTAATAGTTCTTCTGCTTTTGTGCCCAGTTGCCTTTGCAATGCAGCGGTGATACATAGTGTGACACATATAGGCGAATAGGTTTTTGTAAAAATAAAAAACTAATGCCTTAGATCAATTGGACGTTATATCAGAAACCACAGTGAACGATGCACAGTGAATTAAAACAGTAATTAAAAACAATTGTCAGGTGTTTTCGTTTGAAAACCCTATGGTTATGAGGCACGCCGTATTAAAGGGCTCCGGAAATTCTGAGCATCCGGTGTTCGGTGACGTGCACCTAATCCTGGCACACAAAGCATTTGACGTCCTTGAAATGCAGCCGCAGAGGCCGGAATTCGACCCCACGACCTTCGGGTCAGCAGTGTGGCACCACAACCTTTAGACAACCATGGCGGGTGAGAAAAATGCAATAGTAATAATGCAGTCACGATGATTTCGAGCAGAATACTAATGATCAAGCTTCGGAATGTGGACATCACTGGAAAGGAGAAAGCGGAGAATACGTCCACCTCTAATCGTCACAGACTCATGTGCCAAACTATTGGACAGAAAGGGCTCTGTCAAGAACCACCTCCTCCTTCCCAGTCACTTCCATGTTCCCCTATTGTCACTAAAAAGCCGAATCACTCAGCGCCGGCTAAACTGATCTTACCTCTATGTACCCCGAGGAGCAATTTTCAGACTCGCTGAATGTGAACTCTCTGAACTCAACGCGGGGCAGGTAGTTGCTCTTGACGCGTATTGTCCAGAGGCAGGTAAGGCCGCCTTCCGCTTCGCCCAAATCGGCTGGTGACACGATTGAACCCTCGCTCGCTTCGTACAGGCCACCGCACGCTGTGGAACAGACAAGAGCACATTACATTTTTGCCCCAAACTGTCGTCATCTCTTTACAAATGTTCAATAGTCACTGAGACCTCAACCTATTTGTGTACCTAATGTTTGGATGTTCTTTTAAAGTACATGCACTACAATTTTTATAGCTTCAAATATCTCGCTACAGTTGGTCTATTTTTGAAGTCCGAATAGCGCCTCGGACTCTGAAGATAATGGCACTGATTCTCGAGGACCAGCTCTGGCTGGTAGACAGGGCTCGCATGTCAGCTGCAAGACATGGCTACCTCTGGGTGTAAGCCAGTCACCCACCTCTGGGTGAAGATGACGCGCGCCAGGGTCGCACAATGAGATTTCATTATCTCTCTGTCATTTCCCCCTCCCCTCCCCCACCAGAAGTAAGAAAATAATCCCTGTCTTTCCGTCTGCTTCTACGTTGTGCGCTTCCATTTCATAATTAGTCATGTATCACCAACTCGCCCAATCAACCATTTTGACAAGAAAATAACGCCGTGTGGAGCATAAAACATTCCAGCCGATAGCTGACTCACGCGTGGCTCTCATCTGGTAGGAAGCTTCCATGGTGTCTCGGCGCAGAGCGTGCTGTCGCAACTGAAGCGTCAGGATGCGGCGGGTGGACGTGATGACCACGGGCCCGTCTAGGCGGCACAGGTCGTCAAGAAGCGTCCGACGCTCGCCCTCACCTTCAAAAATCTGTGACCATTTAAAACAATGAAAAGATTTTACACAAGCGCTTTGATGCTCCGTCCGGAAGTCCTCATTCGCCAATTCGCTGTTTACAAGCTTATTTACGATGAACAACGTAAAGCTGCTCCTGGGTGGTGCATAAATAACCGCGGGACCTTCTTTGAGAGCCAGAACAATTCACGGGGCAGATCTAGTAAACAAACCTCGTCGGAAAACTTTAATTATTGATTGTTGCATAGAAAAAATCTCTTAAGTTAGCTGGCATCTTACAGTAAATATTTCTACCCGGTTCACTTGCACTAATAATTGTTTATATTATTGCTTTTTATTATTATCTTTATCACTGATTTAATTTTATGCTATTCCCCATCACTATACAGAATAGCCTGCCAGCTGTTATATTGATGCCGGCAGAAGTCTGTCTTTCCAATGAACAGTCTCGCTCTCTACCCCCCCCCCCCAAAAAAAAAAAAAAGAAACAACTGCTGGCGAGAGGCATTTATTGTCTTTTATGCTCACATTTTTGAATTTGCGCCCGAATAAGTGGTCAAATAACCTTTCGAACACATTAGTAGGTGTATGTATGCATTCACTAAATGAAGAACCACCTTGTCTATGGAATGTGAGAAAAACACCGTGATAGCAGAGTTTTTTAAGGACTACACGGCACCCCTATATGGATTATATGGCACTCATACTGGGGCTCACACCATTATGAGCAGCTCATTACGTAAATTAGACAAGTCCACCATAAACTGATTGAAAAAGGGCACACAGTGATTGTCTAGTGGCTGCCTAGTCATTGTGGAATCTAGGGAAATGACCAAGCGGACGCAGCTGCCCGATCTGCCCGCAGCGGTCGCAGCAGGTTCACCATTGCCCTTCCGATATCTGACGCCGCGAAAAAACTTGTGCTTGCCCGTCGTCTAACGTTGGACTTGTGGCAATCCCCGACATTCACAAGTCACTAGACATTTATTTTTTTTACACTGACATACTCTGCTATATATATATATGCACCCTTTACATGCGGTGTGCATACATTCATTTCCGAGGTGCATCACAAGCCACCTGTTTCTTCAAATGGTCTGAAACTTGGTGTGCACCTTGATGCTTCACAAAATGCACGGTAAAATAGCTCCCAACACCAATCTTACAACGAAACTCCCGCATTTGTCCACCCCCGCATTGGTGTCCGTAGCTGCTATCGCGCGCAATAAGAAAACATAACTATGGTCGAATGGGATTTGAACCCGGATCCATCCCATGGCAGTCGAGTATTCTACCGCAGATTCATGCCGGTGCTTGAAGCCTATTAGAAAAAAGGCGTCATGTTGGGCAGGAAGTTGCGTCAAAGGAACACTAAAGTGGAACAAGAGATTGTTTATATTGATGAATTGTACACTGTGAATACTACAATGACATTCTACAATGACAAAGATCATATATGCTCATTAAGAAAGGACACAATGAAGTCCAACGTCTCACTTATAAGTTTCGTGCCACAGCGCCGGGGATTTCGAAATGTATTCTACGTATTTTGGTGTCATTGGCTCAAGGAAATGCACTGAAACTTGGTATGGTATGTATCTAGCTTCCTCAGAGCACATTGTTCTTACCGATTATGAATAACCTATGCCTTAGTAGACACCGTCAAGGTCTATCACGCTATAAATTTCGGTTCGAGAATTTGAAGGGGCTTCACCACCCACATTTTCTTTTTGCGCGTTTTCACACTTACCATGCATCCTGTCGCGGCAAGCGTGATGATTTTTGTATTTGTAAAGAGTAATTTATTTGCACGAGAAAAATCGTCTTTCCCTTTCGTGATCCTTTAATATATTTAGTGTGGTTGTCGTGGTCATGATGTTGCCAAAGGCGGGATTGGCCTGGTGTACCTGGTCGGCAACTGCTCCGCCTGAGTGACTCTTTACATGTACTACATATTCTATCCCATAAGTTCTCAGAATTTTTTGTAATTGGCAGCGTCGCCGGACGGTGTGGCGCCTCAAGTGCAGGGGTTAGTGGTAGATATCAACTTCAGAATGAATCTGGGTCAGGTTCCTTGCTGGTAGTAGTTGACGCAGGACAAGCCATTGCTCCGAGGTATATGGTCCACTCTCGTCGAGAAAAAAAAACGACTATATTTTGACGCAGTGTCATGCAATCAAGCTTTGCGTGAAAGTAGAATAAAAACAGCGCAGACACGCTCAAAATGCGTCAGAAAGCCTACAGAGATGTCGCGATGAAACAAATTCGTACTTTCCTGTCAATCAGAGGTTGTGGGAAAGTCTGTAGTTTTTAAAGAACGCGATCACTGCAGACGTGCATCTAAATTACAAATAGACGACTCGGGGCAGAAAATGGGCCAATTTCTTGATAGGAACGGGTGATTAGGTGTTTGGATGATCGTGGACGTGGAGAAGTGTGTAATACCCAAAAGAACAGTTTGTGCCCCCCCCCCCCTGCTTCGGTGGTCTAGTTGCTAAGGTACTTGGCTGCTGACCCGCGGTTCGTGGGATCGAATCCCGGCTGCGGCGGCTGAATTTTCGATGGAGGCGGAAATGTTGTAGGCCCGCGTGCTCAAATTTGGGTGCGCTTTAAAGAACCCCAGGTGGTCGAAATTTCCGGAGCCCTCCACTATGGTATCTCTCATAATCATATGGTGGTTTTGTGACTTTAAAATCCACATATCGATCAATCAATCAAACAACCGTTCATTGTTCTTTGACAAATGATGGTTCAATGAGCCAAGTTGGCGCGAAAATAATGAAGAAGCGATACCACGCAGATTGTGTCCGAGCATAGTCAATAGTTTCATTTTGCACATTGTATAATGATTTGTCTTGTTCAGTATACACCTATATATAGAATCCTTGTACACGGATTTAAATAACATTAATTGTTATAGGGACCCCTTCTACAACTAGTGCGGATTTCTGAGGTCTCAACTGTATAAACATTACCCATTGTACTTCCTTTTTATTAGAATTATTAAACTGATTGAAAGATTGTTTTTTGTAGGCCAAAATGGCTTCAGCCCCTGTAAGGCCTCGATATGGCACCACCACACCTTTTTTGTCCCCAATGATTGAATGAACCCTGAAAAGAATTGTGCATGAAACGCTCAAGACAGTAAAATATCTTCAACGACCCCCTTAAAGGAGGTTCTGGTTTATGACTTCCTGAGCGTCTTCGAAGATAGCTTGAAGCATTGGCAATGGTGCTATATACCAGAGGGATGGCATTTTGAAAAGTTCTAAAAGATTGTGTGCTGATATAGAATAAATTATTTTTAATAAAATAAAAGTTCTCGAAAGGTTGTAAACGGATATTGAATAAATTACTTTTAAAATAAAAATTCCGCGAACTTTTGGGACACACCCTGTATGCCTCACCACATACCACTTTAACCTGTCTCTTGTGGAACATCCAGAACTTAGCGCTCATCTGTATTCGCTGACGTCTCTTGTCCTAAAGTTTTCGTGCTTAGTATTATGGAGCTAGACAAAATTATAAACCGCAAGATAGTAAACGGTTTTCATTTATTAATTTATAGCCTATACTTTTTTCATGATAGCTGTTATCAAAAGAAGGTCACCACGTGCCCGGAATTAAATTCTGACGGCAATAGCCACCCACATTACTGCGACTATTATGAGCATCATGATGCCTCATTCGAAAAGCTATAGTTGAGACATGAGAATACATATTTTTCAAGTTCTTCAAGACTCTTGAAAAATTTGGCGAAAAATTATTTTAATGAGCAAGAAACGAATATCAACACCTCTTGTTGCCTTGGCGTAGGAACTTCTGGTAAGCACCTAAAGAAGAACTTGTTTATACAAAATTATGCTGCTGAGTTTCAAATTTAAATAACATGTAAAAAGCTGGTGTGGCTCTTTTCGATTCAATCCCCCCGCAGCTGGGATCGAATCCCGGCTGCGGCAGCTGCATTTCCGATGGAGGCGGAAATGATGTAGGCCCGTGTGCTGAGATTTGGGTGCATGTTAAAAGAACCCCAGGTGGTCGAAATTTCCGGAGCGCTCCACTGCGACGTCTCTCATAATCATATGGTGGTTTTTGGACGTTACACCCCACATATCAATCAATCAATCTCTCCTTCTTTAGTCCAGCATGGTGAGTTAAGCGCTCACCATCGAACAAACATGCTCCTGAGTCTCTTCTTTTCGACATGGCTGAGACGGGCAACACAGAGCATATAGCCAGAACACTAATAAGCCAGAAGGGTCTTTTTCCCCTTATTAACTTGGTCCAACCTTACCGCACTGGGTCCATTTTTCTTCTTTCTGTGAACACCTTAAAGGGCCCTTTGCGAGGCTTGGTAATTTCCGCAGGCAAGATTAATGAATGCCCTGGGCGCTCACAATCTGATTTGCTAAGGTTTACAATGCTATACGCACCGAAAAGAGGTGAAATGTCATACTGAACCCCGCTTGACCTTATCACACGGGCGCATGCCCCAACATGTAGGTGACGCATAGAGCTAAGAACTGTCCTGCGTACGTCAAAGTAGTTGGTGACACTACGGGAAATATTCAAGGTGACGTGTGTAATTCTAGCAATTTGTCACCTGAATAATGGTTTCGCGGTTGTAATGAACCAAATAAAAAAGTCAAGTGGTACAAGGTTGACAGAAACATTAAAACTTAAAATTGAACCCATGCGTGTTGTTTTCCTTTAACTTGTATCGAGCGACGTACGAGACTAAGTTGCCTCCATTTTGTTTATAGGTGAAAATGCTGTAGGCCCGTGTGCTCAGATTTGGGTGCACGATAAAAAACCCCAGGTGGAAGAAATTTTCGGAGCCCTCTACTATGGCGTCTCTATTAATCATATTGTGGTTTTGGGACGTTAAACCCCACATATCAATCAAATCCATTTTGTTTGGGTTTGGTGTTCTCGCCGTTCTCGCATCGTGCCGGTGCCAGCAGTCACAACACTTGGAGTGTTTTCAGTGCATCATCCCTTAGAGAAGTTCCGGTGGTGCAACGTTGTGTATCGCGGTAAAGATATGTGATTCATGCCAGCCTCCCCAAACGTGCGCGCATAGAGGGGTCCATCCCACACAAACAGGCAGTACAATACAGAGAACGTTGAAACGACACAACACCGCTTGCTCGCACGAGCTGGCAAGGGCATGTCATGCGAATGTAAACTTGCGTGCTCATGACGTGTTGATGTGCCTGCGTCATGTGATCTTCCTCCTCCGAGTTGCTCCGATACCGAAGAGGACAGGGAAAGAATTCGGCTCGCGAAGTCTACACCAGGTGAGTGGCAAAGGTTTCAAGCTCACTACCTTGCATAATGGTTTCGCGGCTTGTAATTAACCAATTTAAAAAATCAGTGGTACAGCGCTTCTCATTGGGCACGCATCAGCTTCCAGTGTGAGAGTGAAATTTATCGTGTGACCTAGTGAATCGTCGTTTAAGAAGTAAATGCCAAACAAAACAAAAACCACGCGGGCATTTTTTCATCAACTCTCTACTTTTCCCTGATGACACTCCACGGTTTCGAATTCATTCTTCATCGTCCTGCGGCTGCAGCGAAGTACCTTCTGTTTTCTACGCATGCGAGCAGACACCGGGAAGATGCCGAGCAGATGACGCGATGTGGATGAATGCATGTGTAGAGGCTAATCGGCCTTCCTATTGGCTAAGAGGCCTTGTAGCCCTGACAGTGCTGAAAGGAACTTATTAGATGGAGTATAGGTTGCAGTCCACAGAGTTCCGAAAGCTCAATTTCGCCCGGTTACATGAATGCCGGTCTTAAACTGTACTGTAAAACAAAATTTCAGGTGGAATAGTGTTTATTTAGGCACCGATCTTGAAAATAGGCATCTTTAGGAATTCAGGCACAAACGGCGGAAATGGGGATTCATAGGCACTATAAAAACACCATAAAATTTCTTTTTAGCCTCTAATTCACGCTCATCTATCAACAAACACAAAAAACAAAATAAGCATTTGCCTATAATCCGGTCTCTAGCGATGACCGTACACTTAAGTGGTCTTCGCTCACCCTCAGATATTCGAGACCGCAGCGCTGCAGGTTCAGCTTGGTGACCGTGAGTTGAACGGTCTGGCCGCTGTTTGCGTACACTGTCCAACGGCAGGTGGCCGGGAAGCCGGTGTAGATGCCCTCACGCGGGAACCGCAGCTTGCCGGTGGTCGCGTGGTGCTCCTCGTTGCAGCCGAACACCTTCCAGCTCACGTGCAGCCCGTTCTTGTCCAGCGGCCGGTCGCTCAGGAAGAGCAGCGACACCGAGCTGCTGCGCGTGCGCACGGGCTCCGGGATTAGCTTCCCGCACATCCTCGAATGGCTGCGCACCTGACCCTCCTCGTTCTTCTCCAGCACCTGCACAGGCGTGCACGGCAGTCGCGATTCTCCGACCGGGCCAGCAGAGCTCTGTGATGTGCAAGACGGCGCCACACTAGACGCTGTTCTTTCATGAACAATGTGTGTGGCTCCTGCCCTGACAGCGATTTGCTTAGAGGAATGAAAGTTGTGCTACATACATAACAAGGACTATTCAAATGACTTCAACTCATACCAAACCATATCAGAACATTATATCGGGGTGTACCCATTCGCCTCTGCTACGTTACAAAGCATTGTGCAAGAGCGCGCCGTTGAGACGGCCCCTTGAAACGCGAGAATATATATATATATATATATATATATATATATATATATATATATATATATATGGAAGCTGTTAGACTGAATTGTAATGTAAATGTCATAAAGAAAACTGGGTGAAAAGATAACTTGCCGTGGGCAGGAACCAAAACTTGGGAGTGTTAGTCAGTGCCACCTGTAGCCCTGGCGGCGAGCTTTAAAAGCTTGTTTGGCGTCACGTACCACGTGAATTCATTACGAACTGATGGCTGACCAATAGTCCCTTGTATACTATCTAAAGGCGCCAAGTCTGCCAGTACGATACGCTCGTTAATGAATTAAAGAAATAAATTTATACTTAAGGGCTCGTTTTTTTTTTCATGTTTGACACAACATAAATGAGATCTAACCGACAATAATACCAAGGAAAGTATAGGGAAAGTGATGCAATTTTGGCAGGATGTATTGCATGTAATCTGAGAACCAGATCAAGCTGGAACTTATAAACGACGTGAGACACACGTAATCAAAGTATGCGGTACATTTCTCTCAAGCACAGCAGTTTAAAAATTGGCACAGAGGTTTCCGAACAAGACAACACACGTGGCAGACGTCATGGTGGCAAGTGGAGCGCCGTTGGCACTACGATACAAGCAAAACAGCACTATTAGTGCAGAAATGGGGAGGAACGGATTTTCTATGGTATAGACTTATGTATAGCTCGCACAGCCAATTTTTCCCCCGTTCACCACCCATGACGCCACATACCTCTCAACGTGTCAACTCACTAGGCGTATCAAGTGCTCTTTGCACTTTGCTATCTGTCTCCATTCATCATTTGGACAGGCTGACTTCATTTCAATGAAACGAATGACGCAAAAACTTTTCTGATGATTGCGTTTCACTCGATCGAGTGCCACTCGTTCCAGGTACGAAAAATTGTAAAACATTGTGAGAAGGCCCACCTTCATGTACATGTGGCGGCACTTTGGAGGCTCGCCGATGAGTTCGAAGTAGTCGAAAGTGAACTGGTAGCTGTTTCCCCGAGCACTGCGAAAGCACCAGCGCCGTCGGCGAATGAGCATGTTCCTCCTGCTCTTGTCCTCGGGGATCTCGAGATGGCCTTCGCCAGTGATGTACGTTCGCACGCACGGGGGAAGAACTGCGATTCACGGCGTAGAAATTATGCGGACACCACTGATACCACATCATGGGGCACTCTCATCACACACCCTTGAGTAACTACTACTGTTTTTCCCTCGCACTTCGTAATGACCATCCGGGCGTTCGGCGCACGTGCACTGCATCTTGCTAACTAGGAAAGTTGCGATTCATTTTAACTACGGAATCCTCCACATTAAAAACAGAGTTTCGTTCACGATAGCGGCTCCACCCCTTTCGTCATTTGCAACGCGGGAGGTATTCGCAATGCCCACGAACTACAGGTGGCGCGCTGTACGATTTAAGATGACGCCCGTAGGAGGATCGATCCGTTTGCATAGGAACAGATAGGACGTGCGGACGTACTGACCATGTCACTTTCACCGAATAAAGTCACGAGCTGCACTGAAATGTATATGAGACCAAGATAGTTTCTATATTTAAGGAACTTCACTACCTGATCTTTTGCCTTGGTGTGAAAGGTTATATTTCAGCTCCGTTACCCTGCATGAACGATGCACAGAAAACTGCACGAACTATAGAATTGACGCACGAGCTGAACGGCACTCCGAGGGGTCGCATGTCTACCGAGCGTGCCTGACAGATTTTTCGCATTAGTAGGCTGCTACCGAATAGCGTCCTCACTGATGCACGAGACCGAATGTTTCACGTGGTCTGCAAACATATTACGCCGTCTTCATTGATCGCGCTGTCAGAAACACCGAGTTGCTTCTTCATAGAACACTAGCATTTAACATCACATTAAGTAGCGCTTGTGTCACAGTCATGCTCAGACTCAAGCCGTGCGCCATTCACTGCGCTCCGACGTTGCAGGTTCGATCAGCGTGATCGAAATATGGATATCGGAAATAATACGCACGTGTGCTTTTCGCAAATTCAAAGTTGTGAAAATTCATTGAACAACACTGCTGTTCGGAAGGAACCGGTACGACAGGAGAAGTTAGCAAAGATGCATGGATTGTAGCCATAACTGCCCGTTTTATCGCTCTAGCCGTTTCGCTTCACTATTTGAACTCGGCCGTGTTGGGGGCGTTCGATGCTCAATATAGCCACAGTAATTGCGCTACATGCAACACACAAGAAAACTTATGAGTTTATTATGATCTAACTGAAGGATATATGAAACGTTCAATACAATCAAAGTGATTTACGAGCATGAAAAATCATTACGAAGTGCAGCTCACTCCTCGTGAGATAACAGGTGATGGTTCCCCCTCGCTGACCCTTTCGGTGCGTTCACAGTCTTTCTACGTCCAGCGAAAAAGCGTCGTCGTAATGATGGATGGATGGATGGAAAAACTTTATTTCGTCAGAAAGCAACTGAGGATGATTCCGTGTTAGATGGCCATCAACCCAAGGTTGGCGGCGACCTGTGTGGCCCACTCCACAACCCTTAACTGGACGACTGGGTCTGAGCTGGTCAACACGGCCTCCCAGTGCTCAAGAGAGGGATCACGCATAATATCCACCGGCGGTGGCACTATGCTGCATTCCCAAAGTATGTGATCATATGTTGCCACAGCCTGACACCATTTGCATTGCAGCTTAATCTCCTCCGGGTACATTTTGTTCAACACGTAAGGGTTGGGAAAAGATCGCGTCTGCAGTTTTCTCCAGACGCATTCCTGCGCCTTAGTCAACCGCTTGTGCGGAGGCGGATAAAACCTCCGCTCTAGTTTATAATGATTCGTTATGTCATGAAAGGACACCAGCCCATCTTTCGCGGACCTCCCCGAAACTGGCGGCTCACCTACCCGGCTGACGAAACCTCGAGCATTCAGGTGAGCCGCCTCGTTCCCAGGGTTCCCAGAGTGTGCTGGTACCCAGACAATTTCTATTTCTCTCATTTCTCGTCCCGTGGCCCCATGCAGAAATCGTGCGGCGGTCGCCGATATTCTGCCCCTCGCCAGATTTCGGATGGCTGTCTTTGAATCACTGAAAATCAAATCTGACTGCGAATTAGTTATAGCTAGCGCTATTGCCGCTTCCTCTGCAGTTTCCGAGGAGCGGGTTTTGACCGATCCAGAGGCGACCAAGCGCCCCCGCCTGTCCACCACCACAATCGCAAAAGCGTCTTTGTCCTTATATTCCGCAACATCTGTATAGATTGCCGCTTTGTACTCGCCGTACTCAACGTGTAAAGCTCTGGCTCTTGCCTGCCTGCGCTGCGTATGGTGAATCGGATGCATATTTTTGGGCAAAGGTTTTATGTACAGGGCCTTATGTAACTCTCGCCGCACCTGAATTTTAGTGTCCCCAGTGGGAGCCTCTGCTCCAATGCCAATCCTTTCCAATATAATCCTGCCCGCTTTGGTTGTCGAAAGCCTAGCGTGCTGCATCACCAGATGCGCCTCCCATAATTCATCCAGGGTGTTGTGTACCCCTAGTTTTAACAGCCTTTCTGTAGACGCGTTGTTAGGCAACCCAAGCGCTGCCTTGTAAGCTTGCCGGATCATAGCCTCGACCTTACCTTTTTCTGCGGCATCCAACTTCATATAAGGTGTCGCGTAAGTAATCCTGCTGAGCACAAACGCATGTACCAGCTTACAGAGTTCTTTTTCTTTAACCCCGCTCTTACGGTTAGCGATTCTTCTGATTAGCCTGACAGTAGCATTGACCGTAGTCTTAAGTTTTTCAAGGGCCACCCTATTCTCCCTGTTAGTTTGCAGATATAGGCCAAGAATTCTAATCGTTTGAGCTTCAGCTACCGGCCTACCCCCTACATTTACCTCTAACGGCGGTGGCGGAATATAGTGTCTTGCATGTAGCCCTCTGAGTTTGTCCCGAACCACAAAGAGCTCGGACTTTGGCTGAGAGCATGAAAGTCCCGCCTCCCCTGCCAACTCTTCGACAATATTAACTGCCTGTTGCAGTGTTTCTTCCAGATGCGCGTCACTACCCCTGGTTACCCATAGAGTAATATTATCTGCATAAAATGTGTGTTTGAGTCCCAGTATCTCCTCCAGCCTCGGTGGTATTTTAATTAAGGCGATGTTAAACAGGAACGGTGACAAAACTGAACCCTGCGGCGTCCCTTTGCCTCCCAACGCGAATGAGTCCAATTTGATATCTCCTATTGAAATTTCTGCGGTTCGGCCCTCCAAGAATGATCTGATGTAGCAAAATGTCCTGACCCATGGGCCAATTTTCGATAGGTTATTCAATATTGCCTCATGCGAAACATGGTCGAAAGCTTTATTCAGGTCAAGCCCCAATACAGCTTTGGTGCCCGTGCCATGCCCGGGATCGACTACATCATGTTTTAACTGTATCATGACATCCTGTGTGGACAAATTGGCCCTGAAACCTACCATAGTTGGGGGAAAGATGGTCTTGTCCTCTGCATAATTCTGAAGCCTGTTGAGAACCACGTGCTCCATCAATTTGCCCACGCATGATGTCAGCGATATGGGGCGCAGGTTTTCCAAGCAGAGTTTCTTGCCTGGCTTCGGAATAAATATAATCCTAGCATGCTTCCATTGTGCTGGGATCTCCCAGGCCACCCAATACTCATTTATCAAGTCAGTGATCGCCCCGACCTATTTGAAATCTAGGTTTCTCAGCATTTTATTAGTAACTCCATCCGGACCTGCGGCAGACGTAGTACGCAGCTGCCCCAAGGCAAACTCCACCTCCGCAATTGTGAACTCTTCATCTAGGTCTGAGTTTTCCACCCCCGAGTAGTGTGGTAAGCAACCGTCTACTCCATCAGTTATGTACCGATTCCGGAGTTCCTGTATAAACTCTCCAATTGTGCCTTCATATTGATGCATTAACCGAGTCATTTGCCCCCGTTGCGCCGATTTTGTTGCTGCCGGATCCAAAAGATGCCTTAACAGCTGCCATGTCTTTTTGCATCCAAACTGTCCATTCATGCGATCACAAATCTGGCCCCACTGCTTGGCTTGCAACTCAATTGTATAATTTTTGATTTTACGTTCTAACTTGGCAGTCCTTCTGCGAAGGACGCCATTATGTTTTTGCTTCTTCCACTTTCTCAAGAGACTCGCGTGCGCTTCCCACATGTGTAATAGTCTCGAGTCAGCGGTAAACTCCTCCTGCTCGACTGGCACTTCTACCGTGGTATTATTTACATCCTCCTTGAGTGCCTGTACCCATGCATCCAGGTCATTAATTTTCCCGTTCACAGTGTCTGCTCTGTTTTTCCTAAATCTGTCCCAATCTGTAATTCTATGCCCCCTCACTTTGTCTTTATGCTTCGCAGCGCTAAACGTCGTGGAAAGGATATAGTGATCACTTCCTAGGGCTTGTCCCGTGTTAATCCACTTTGCATTACTGATGCCTACAGAAAGCGACGCAAGAGTCGTCTTAATGATGGTTTCTTTCAACATGTTTGCTTTTTTTCTTATAATATTGCGCTATGTGTTAATGTCTGAGTAATAAATACTTTCTTTGCAGAAGATTTCTTTTCAGTTAAAAATATTTTGAGGACTTTGAAGTTCCTAAATTTTATGAGAACAAATCACAAATGTGAAAAAAATCATCGCTTTGGTCCACAATGAGACGGAATTTACATTATGTGGAGCTCAAAGAAAAAATCAGCTTCATACCTATATACAAAGCAAATAAATAGTTCTTTTTATACCACAGGTTTTGTAATGATTATATTTTCGTTTTAAAGATGAAAATATTTTTTGAAATTCCCCTTTGATGGCTACGTTCCCACATGATCACATGGCAGCTTTCTCGTTTATGTTCCCCAATTGCATTATTGTTGCGTTATATCTTCCTTTATGTCAAGGTATTATTATTATTTTTTGCGAACAGCACCTTTTGTTATGCTGTCGTAGCAGTCGGTTCCTTGACCCAATATTTTGTTTTTGCACGAGCGCTTATATTTTTTTTCGTTTCCATGAAATAATTTGTACTCGTGCTGTTATATTGCTTTAGCGCAACTAAGTGTAACATGAAGAAAAGGGGCATAAATAACCAAAGAAAGAAAAAGACATGGAAAGAACAATCATAAAGCAGTACAATAAGCAGTACTGGCGATGGCTTGTTTGCTCGGTCAGCATTATCTCGGCAAATCAATCAGCATCTACTAGGCAACTTATGTGTTCACCGCGAATGTTACCGTGAACTGCTGTGTTTACTGTGCTTAATTCTTACATTGCTTGGTCTTCTTTCGTGCTTTCTTGTTTATTCTATATTTGCAAAAAGGTACAATGCTATTTTCTTTTATTTTGAGCAGTCCAGAGGGCTCACGATGCCGTGATCGGGCTTGGCCTGAATGTCCTAACGTGGGAGTGGCCCGCAGCGCGTTGAATCGTGCACCTCAGGATAAAGTTTCGCATCCATCCCTCCATCCATTCATTGTTACTTTCTCTCTACATTTTCTCAATATTTTTGAGGGTCAGTAAATAGGGAGATAAAAACTTCTTATTTCATAGATTCTTTAAATTATAAGTAAATTTTAGCTGCTGATTGATACTGAGTCCCGATACATTTCTGTCTGAAATAACGTATACTGTAAAGAATGGGCACCTGCTACAAACTGTTTTTATTCGTTTTTGAACAACAGCATATCTACAACGCCAAAAAGACGTGCAAATCGATGCCGTCAAACAAATATTATTCCAACTTTTCTGAAGCAAGTGTCAGCTTAACTTGTAAGTTTTCAGAAATGCATAGGAGATAGAGAAAACACTTCACTCCCCATCAGCACACTTCTCCGAACCGGCTAAATGTTTTCCTTCTTTTCTTAACTGCACTGATTTCACATAGCAGCACTTCATGGAGGAAGAAGCTTACAACCACATACGCAGGGCTGTGATCGAAATGGTGAAACTTGCTTTACGAATGAGAAAGTTTATTTAAAGTGAGTCGGCCAGTTCTATTCGGGGAAGGCGGGAGGATAAATCCTTGTCCCGTCCGCGCATAATTTTGTACGTGATCTATTTGTGGAATTGTCGTTCGTCCACAGTGCGGCGAGGGCTAAGCATTGGACACTTCGGTAAATTACAAATAAAGAGACTTACGGAATAACAGCGCCGCCACGCTACTCACCGAACCTGTACGATATGTTGAAACCTGTTCCAGACATACTTGCATCCGATTTGAGAAGAACTGTCACGAAGTTTGTGTCCAGGAGAAGCGGCTCCACCGCTCCTTTTCCGCAGAAGGTTTTCTTCCAGTTTCCGAAGGAATACTGCCGGGCAGGATGCGACAATCAGAAAGTAAAGTTAGAAAAACTTACACTCACTGCGTGAACGAAAGAAGAAGAACTTACGGGCTCGCATTCTTCGATAACGAGAACCAACAAGCAATGAACCCAAGAAAAGTATGGTGAAGTTTATTGGCAGCGATCATGATATTAATGTGAAGAAGTTAAAGCGCACAAAGAAACAACTTGCCTCCAGCAGGAACCGAACCTGCGACTTCCCAATAAAGCGCTCAATGCTCTAGCAGTTGTGTGTAGTTCTTTAGTATATTTAGATCTTGTTCATACCACAGGTACTTTTTGATGGCGCCATTCCACAGTTCATTGAAGGGGAGAGTTTTTTTAGCGGCATATAAAAAAAGAGAACTCCTCCTGCAAGAGCCGCCCAGCATAACGCATATTGAAAGCGTGCCGGACCATATTTTGAAGTAATAATAAATTGATATGGGTGTCTGAGTTCAGTGGCTTTCTAATACATCACCACAAAAATATTTCCATTTCGTGAAGCACGAGCAGAGTTGCAGAAGTTTGTAGCTTTTTCTCGCGCTTCATACTGACAAGTGAGCTGGTAGCTACGCAGGTTAACAGCTGCGTTATACATGCGTCAGGGCTTCAAGCGCGTGTCATGAAACGCGATCGCTTGCTCCCGTTTTTAATAATTGCGCGGGGTCGCGATACTTTTGAACTTCAGCACCATGTATCCTCCACTTTTAGCACCATAATTAGCATCGTGTGCAATTTCAGCACCATGTATGTAAAACATGCTTCTCATGCATATAAATTAACGGGAAAAATGGTATATCCCTGGTATAGTGTGAATCGATTATATGCAAAGCGTGATTGAGGAAGGTTGAACTGTCGCAATAAAATCAGCACAACGTTACGATGTGGACATAAATTATTCTATACATCATTTTTATGTCATGGTTATCCTGTTTCGGCTTGTCATTTATCTTTGTCGTCCATTCACATCACGTAATACCAAATTTGATAAATGTGAAGCTAGCGCAATGGCCGCGAGCGCATTGTGAGCGTGGTATATAGGAATGTTCTTACATGACAGATATCTCATGTATATTTTATTTCCGCCAGTCATATACTTTCGTCTTCCATTCAAGTCACATAATACCAAATTTGGTATATGTGAAGCTAGCGAAAGGACCGCGAGCGAATAATGAGCGGGGCATGTAGTCATGTACTTACATGACATGCATGTCATGTTTATCATATTTGCGCCACTCATATATCCTCCTCATTCATTCACGTCACGTAATACCAAATTTGATGTACGTGAAGGGAGCGAAACAACTACGAGCGCATCATGAGCGTGGCATGTAGTCATGTTGTTACATAACACGCATGTCATGATTTCCACCTGAGGGCCTGTCAGTTAAATTCGCAATACAGTCTTGTCATACCATACCGGTTCTGCAATATGTCATGTGAACAAAATCACCGCAAGAGTAGTAAATCATGACATTCGTGACATACATATTATGATTTTCACGTTTTATAACTAGTCGCTTAAGCTCATCATACAGTCATGTTAAGCAATGCCTGTTTTAGTATAGATTCCTTTATCCAAACGGCCATGAGAGCTAAATGTCGTAGGCGGCTAGACGAACGGACAGACAGACAGACAGACAGACAGACAGACAGACAGACAGGCAGGCAGGCAGGCAGGCAGGCAGGCAGGCAGGCAGGCAGGCAGACAGACAGACAGACAGACAGACAGGCAGGCAGGCAGACAGACAGACAGACAGACAGACAGACAGACAGACAGACAGACAGATAGATAGATAGATAGATAGATAGATAGATAGATAGATAGATAGATAGATAGATAGATAGATAGATAGATAGGTAGATAGATAGATAGATAGATAGATAGATAGATAGATAGATAGATAGATAGATAGATAGATAGATAGACAGATAGATAGATAGATAGATAGATAGATAGACAGATAGATAGATAGATAGATAGATAGATAGATAGATAGATAGATAGATAGATAGATAGATAGATAGATAGATAGATAGATAGATAGATAGATAGATAGATAGATAGATAGATAGATAGATAGATAGATAGATAGATAGATAGATAGATAGATAGATAGATAGATAGATAGATAGATAGATAGATAGATAGATAGATAGATAGATAGATAGATAGATAGATAGATAGATAGATAGATAGATAGATAGATAGATAGATAGATAGATAGATAGATAGATAGATAGATAGATAGATAGATAGATAGATAGATAGATAGATAGATAGATAGATAGATAGATAGATAGATAGATAGATAGATAGATAGATAGATAGATAGATAGATAGATAGATAGATAGATAGATAGATAGATAGATAGATAGATAGATAGATAGACCGTTTTCTCGCTCCCTATGTATTTGCATGGTCAGCACAATCTAAAAAAAAAGTTTTAAACAGTTGGCAACGCATGCATTTACTTCTTTCCAGCGTATTTTACAACTTTTGTGGCATCTCTTTACATTAGCCACCAACTAGTACACCTTGACACGCTTGCCGTTACTAACCAGGAATGCTTTCTTGGTCTTTTCAAATACGTAACTACAAAGCCACATACGTTGCCAGATCTCTCGTAAACACCACCAAACATCTTGCAGCAATCGTGGCAAGCTTAAGAAAAATTCACACCAATGTTAACTTTGTTGATTACTTTGCAGTAAAAAATTCTTGCTGAGTGATGACCCACATAATAGAAGGACAGGCGGTTATGTGTACAAAACGTCCATTATTTTTCTACATTTTATGGCTTCTAACCAGTACACAGCGTGCTATTCTAAAGTAGGAGCATAAGTAGCCTTCAAACGGCTGCCACAGTATACGATACCGGCTAAGTATTGATATTCTATGAGCACGCTTGCGTGTATATCCTCGTCTGTGATTCGTGCATGCCTCTATGTATGCGGTGGGGATGCGTACCTGCCATGGTAATTACATGAAGTATTTAGTGACCACCAATTCATCAACGCGGACAATCGCACTTCACTTATTATCCTATATATACTTCTGAAAGTTTATTATCTTGATGTGGCAACGTACATGCACATATAAACACCCGTTAACTAAAAATTTAGTAATGTATCAAGAATTCGGGTCAGCATTATTCACGAACATTTTTACAAACTAGCCAGTCTCACTTACCAGCATTTTACTACCTTTCCTTTCTAGAAGGTAAGTGCCTTTTGCTTGAAGTAAACGGTTAGTATTTACTCAGTGAATAAGCAGGCCTTTTTTCTATTAGTGCATGTTTAAACGAATGATGTTGTAATAGTATTTAAGCTTATTACGTTAATGCTAATAATACGACGTGGCAAATTGTCGCGTAGAGGTTCAGGGAGCCGCCGCCTTGGTTACGTGGGATCACCTTCTTTGGCTGGCTACCCGAACCAATGCTTTCGAAAGTCTATTCCATCTCTCTCTGTGCGGTTCATCTTGTACAACAGTTCATCGCACACACAGTTGACACAGCGCACAGTTCATTGTGTACGAATGTGTGCTGCGCTGACATACAGACGTTTGCGATAGAGTTTTGGGCAAAGGCACCAATGTGTGTAGGCAGGGAGGACAGTATTGCAACAAGGGGGAGGGGGTAATATGTGACGAGACTGTGCGAGCTGTTATATGAAAGCTTGCAGTAAACACAACCATTGCACCAGCGTCAAAACACATGACAACTTAAAAAAGCATTTTTTTCGAATATGCGTCCGAGTCACCGATGGTGGCAGAAGCAAAAACAAAGTAAACGACGGGAAGACAGCATGCGGCTGAGGCGCCACCGAGGGAGCGAAAATCACAAAGTTTAAGGTGGATAGCCCGCCACTATATAGTTCCACAAGACTGATACCATGGCTATAGGGCAGTGGTTACGCGAAGAAAATAGAAAAACTTCGCAGCAACACATATAAGGACAGAATTATAGTATAGGTGCATTGCTTATGAGTGTACCATGCTTCTAATCAACCAAGTCTTTCTAGATTACTGCTTTATTGTTAAATTCAAGGTCTGACTTTCTAATGCTTGAAGTTTGAAAAACAGCACGTTGACGAAAATGCGCTCTATTTTCGGCAAAAAGCGTAAATCCCTTCCCATTCCATTCCTCGAAGCTTTATCGCCATTCCAATCCCGGGTCGCGAAAATGGGGAACGACACCGGATCCCTTTCCATTCCGAAGTGGCAACTCCTCAACACTGCTTTAGGCATCCACTCGGCAGAAAATGCTTCATTCAAACTTGCCGCACGAAACTTAAATCATTCTCTTTTTTCTTTGTGCTTTCGCTCTGGACTATAGTTACGCGCATTACTCCTTGTGTCTCGTGGAGCTAAAATTTCAAAGACATGCACATTTTGTAGCGGATGGTCAACCCGTCGGCACCATCTGTGTATGCCCTCTCTTTCAAGAGTTTCTCATTTTACGGCTATTCTACAGCAGCATAGGTGGTGTTCCCGTCTTTCTTCCATTGCTGCCACATAAGTGTCCGTCTATTAGAGGCTTAGAAAACAAAACCATTTTATCTCTGAAATAGGCATCCAGCATGAATTTTTTTGCAAACCTTACTTGGAAGCTTCACAAAGAACGACTTTTACCTTCACATTGATGAAGTCAACCCCGATCCTGACAAGGAGTGCACATTTATATGGGTGTAAAACACATAAAGTGCGTACCAGTCAACTACTGCCAAGTTAAATTAGTCCAACGTATTTTTTTTTGTCGTATTGCCTGCGCATAGCAGTAATGTCTCTTGTTTTGAACGTGTACTTAATTAGCGAATACATACCACCTAAATAGTTATTTTTATGATAGCGAAAATTTGAACAGCTAATTCCGCAATACATTTGAGAACATTGTGCTTAAAACTTTCTGTCAGTGACACCACTTCTAATTCATTTTTCTGCATTTCAAGTTTTTGGTACAGAAAGAAGAATATATATGACCCCCAGTGGCACGTGCTTACTCACTTCGTCTCTAAAATTAAGTAGTTACTATAAAAATAATTATTTATTTCAGCAATATTTAGGACTAACCAAGTGCCCATTTGCAACAGCAAAAAATACCGGCATGCGTGACAATATACAGCTGACAAAGCGCTGCCTGTGATATCTTCATGTCTTGTATCGCTTAGTTTAGCTGAGAGTCTGAGACACATGTACACGTTAATTTACATTGTCAATTATTTGTATAATTACTCACACACATAGAGCGAAAGAGAGAGAGAGCAAAGGATAGGCAGGGAGTTTAAACAGGTTGCACCTGATTTGTTATCTTACATGGGGGAAGAGGCAAATGGGAGAAAAACAATAAATAAGAAGAGGAGAAAAGAGAAGAAAAGGTAAACAATAGCACACACAGCAGTGCGTGAACCACGCATGCTCAGAAAGCCATACAACTGCGAGCAGTCGCAGATCGGATTGACTTCGACTGTCTTAGATGAGTGTTCCCGTGCATCGAGTGTGAAATTATTCAAGATGCTGCGGACGACAGGACGTGCAGTTAATGAAACATATCCAATAGAGAAACTCAGGCAGTCAAAGGCGCACCCTCAAGTAATCGTAGGGGCAATCTGCTCGGCTGGCATCGTCCTCGATGTCGATATTGTGCTTCTCGATGAGGATGGCGAACTCCTTCGGTGCGAAAATGTACCAGCGGCACACAGCAGAGTCGTCGTAGTGGTCCGGGTAGTTTGGCGACTGGAAATTGCCACGGAACTGCGTAAGGAAGCCACCGCACGCTGCGCACAAAAACACATAAACACATTGTGAAACACTTTGTAACAGTGACTCTGTACTGGACGAACGCATGGACGCGCTGTGTTTCTGACCCTGATTGAGTCTTAGTCCGCGCGACTCCTATAAAAGCAGTGTATATTTCGTGAGTGAGGCTGAGCTCAAGTGACTTCCACCTGCTCAACCACAGCACTATTATCCGCCTTACGTCGAATCCCGTTTACACTGCCTCACAAATATCAATGCTCTCGCGTTCGTAAATATGTCAGCTCATTTATCATGGGCGTAAATTACGGAGGAGGTGGAGCCTTGTTTTCCACTCGCAGAAACCACAAATAACTCGTATTTCAAGGCACCACATAAAAAGGTGCCACGTAGAGCACCGATTTCGTGATGCTCCTGCCACACGAGTACGCAGAACCTTTTTACGGAAGGGGCATTCTACAAAGTTAGACTTCTAACGAAGAGGCATTGCCTCGCCGACACTCTCTTCAGTGTTTGCTTCCGAGTACACCACCAAAAGCGTGGCACTACTTTTCAAAACATAACCAGTCGAGACAAATTTACGTGTAACAATGTATAAAATACAATGTCATCCAATCACTCTTGCTGTTCTTTTTTTTGTGTTAGTTCAGGGCTGTTCAGCAACTGACGTTGGCCATGAATGTTACGACGCCATGCTTCTTCCGATTGTGTATGTGACTCGCTAAGCGTCGCCAGAAATAAACTTTAAAAGAGCTTCATACGTGTTCTACGATATGAAATTATTTGTAGGATGAGCCGAGATGATTGAATTGACATTTTCTCATTTCTTTCACTGATCGATAATTGTTAGAGCTCAATGAATTCGAGGCTACTCTTTTACTGTCTTGAAAGAGATCGACGAACGCTGTTTCCAGAAAAGACCACTTCTCAAAAAGAGGTCACCCACTGTCGTGTGCCTCTAGGCAAAACTTTTTTAGGAATAAGTCTGCTTGCTCAAAGGACTTTAAAGTTCCAGTGTGACAGGGGTGTAAGATATTAGCGTTATTGGCGTCAAATAGGATTGGAATAAAGATTGAAAAAGCCAATGACACGCACACACACAAACACGCACACACACACACACACACACACACACACACACACACACACACACACACACACACACATGAAGAGCGTCATATAAGAAAATACAGACTTTTTTCTCGTAAAATATGACAGTCAGCTCCCGACATACTCCCAGTAATACAACGCGATGTACCACTGTTGCGTTCATTCAGGCGTTGCTAACTGTTGCACGCAAGTTTTTTTTATAATTTCTATTTGTATACAGGCACCCGACTAAAATTTATATGGGCAATGTCGTTGGCGCACAAGTGTCACCAACGCAAAATTCTAATAGCGATAACTGTGGCGGAGATCAAAAATGGAACACAGTCCCACACAACACAGACCAATATTCGAATTAACAAAAAATTAGATTGTTGGCTATTTTTAAAGTAATCACTGTTTCAGCAACATATCTCAGGATCAATCTTGTAAACGCGAAAGGCATAGTGACGCTCCATATTTCTTTGGCCGAAAGAAATGACCGTGTCGTGGCTCGCGTGATACTCCCGACACACAGCTACAGTCTTGTAGCAACCTTTCCTTAATAGCACACTAACATTCGTCATATTTCGACAACCTCACATTCGGCAGGAAAGTGACTAGCGATGTGGGTTTTCGTTGTTCCTTACTTTTTTTTCTTGTAAACTTGATCACGGAAAGTTTGCGTACCGTGCCGCGCAGCCACGATAGCACGAATGATACGATGATGACTGTGACTCACAGGCATTTCGTGCATGTGCTCCCGGCCATAGGGCTGAGCTGAAGAGTAGCGAAGGTAGCAGCAGACGCAGAAACACAAGCTCCGAGCCCTTGGTCAGGGCAGGCGGCCAAGCGCTCATTGGAGTGGCTGCAGAGGCTGTCCACGGCTGTGCCTTCGGCGCAGAAACCCGACACCGGATGGCGGTCGAAGTGCTTCTTGCCGCCTCCTGCGCAGCTTCGCAGTACCGCGGATGCTCAGGCGACGGCTTCACTGGGCTTATTGGGCATCCTTCTGTAAAGCCGCGATAGTCGCAATGCCAAATTATCCTTGAAGCAGGAGTGCATCTGACTAGGCTGGTCGGTACATGATTGAGAAGGGAAGAAAGAGCGTTGGACCTGGGACGGCGAAATAACAAGGTATAGCACCGCCTTGTGTGCCGTTATTGTAGTGAGAGCTACACTGGCCGTTCTCGCTGTTTCGCCGTGGCCGGTCATCTTGCATGGCGTCAGAGCGGGAGCCAGTGAAACCGCGCTGCCACCGCGTTTCCAGTTTGGCGTGTGTGTGTGTGTGTGTGTGTGTGTGTGTGTGTGTGTGTGTGTGTGTGTGTGTGTGTGTGTGTGTGTGTGTGTGTGTGTGTGTGTGTGTGTGTGTGTGTGTGTGTGTGTGTGTGTGTGTGTGTGTGTGTGTGTGTGTGTGTGTGTGTGTGTGTGTGTGTGTGTGTGTGTGTGTGTGTGTGCGTGCGTGTCGCCCCGCCGCGGTGGTCTAGTGGCTAAGGTACTCGGTTGCTTACCCGCATGTCGCGGGCTCGAACCGCGGCTGTGGCGGCTGCATTTCCGATGGAGGCGGAAATGTTGTAGGCCCGTGTGCTCAGATTTGGGTGCACGTTAAAGAACCCCCGGTGGTCGAAATTTCTGGAGCCTTTCACTATGGGGGAGAGAGAGAGATAAAGATGCAAGGAAAAGCACGGAGGTTAACCAGACGCACATCCGGTTTGCTACCCTGCTCTTCACTATGGCTTCTCTCATAATCATATGGTGGTTTTGGACGGTAAACCCCACATATCAATCAATCAATCGTGTTTGTGTGTTTGTGTGTGTGTGTTTGTGTTTGCGTGTAATTGTGTCTGTGTTTTTGCGTTCTACTCCGTGAGACCAGGCTGCAAAAAGTCTTTGTCAGTGTTGCGTCCTCGGTTCACCGCCACGTCCCGGCTGACTTCAGTTGCTGAGACGTTAGGGTTACGTCTGACCCGGACGCGACCCGGACTCCGCTTGGTAGCGTGAAGATTCTCCGGGTTGAGGAAACGATTCCAGCAAGTCGGGAAGAGGAAAGACCAATTGGTTCACTCACACTATTTGTACAACTATTTACATCGTAAGAGATCAGCGAGCCATGAGCGTAGCCTTTTAGGTGAGGCTCAGAGCCATCGGTCCAGATCGTCGTCTTGCACTCCGCAACGTCATTTTGACCCCTCAGTTGGGCTTCTCCTTCCGGATTACATCACACCACCCGCCGTAGCACAGGCCAATAACACACGGTTGCCGATGAGTCGGTGTACTCGCTCACGCAAAGTTCGTCCGGTTAGGGGCACTCAGAGGGGGCGAGGGTTCATTACGACGACACGTTGGCGGATGGGTCTCTTATACACCGTCTCTCCCCAGAAGGACAGTAAAATATTTACGGCGGCTTAATCGCTCTTGTCGAGACCTACGAGGCCGGTCGGCCACGCAGCTTCCTCAAACAAAGCATCGTGAAGGAAACGTCAGCATGGGCGTTGGCTCACTGTCTGCAGAAGCTTGCAAAATTCTTTTCTTTTTGTTGCTATTCCAGCCTCTAGGCACTCGTTTCAGAGAACGTTCTAAGTTTATTTGTAAACTACATGTCAGAAATCAATCACTTTGCAATTGAAAGGCTTGTTAAAGGATTTTTCAACGCTTTTTTAAATGTCGTTGTTTTACATGTTTTACTAGCGGGTTGCGTCAACTGAAGGCTTAAGTGATTAGTGCCGCAAGAATGGCAGCGATATAGGAGCACGCAAGTTGAAGTTAATCGGCCTAGAAAAAACAGAATACATTAAAATAGACGCCCACCCTCAATTTAATTTTCGCGGGGTCACCTGACTATGTTTCTCTTGCCCTGTGACGTAAAATGGCTTCCCACTGAAATGAACTGAAAGCTCTGTGATGACGTTTATTCGAGCCGAGAAGTCGCAGCGAGGTCGCAACGGAAAGTGGGCGTACGGCAAGTCTGGCAGAGGCGGCACAAACTCTCGCGCAAGCAGAGCACGGGCTTTTTGTTGTCTTCCGAAGGCGCATACGCGTTGGTGCGTATGCTCCACTACAATACCCCCGGGATGAAGGGTAGCCATCCTGGCGACTCAGGGAGTAGGCACAATGATGGGGTCGTAGTAGGGCTTGAGACGGTCGACGTGTACGGTCTCGCGTCCTCGACGGCGCAAATCTGGTGATTGTGTTAACGGCTCGATGATGTAATTCACCGGGGAGGTCGCGTCAATGATACGGTACGGACCATGGTACCGGGCCAGAAGTTTGGAAGATAGGCCAGGAACGTGCGGGGGCACCCAAAGCCACACAAGGGAGCCAGCACGAAATGTAGGAGCTATGCGGTGAGCGTCGTCGTGTCGAGTCTTTTGTAGACCTTGAGCCTCACTTGTCAGAGACCGAGCCAACTGACGGCAGTCTTCAGCGTATCTGGCGACTTCCGAAAGCGGGGAGCACTCAGATGCATCAGGGCGGTATGGTAGTATAGTGTCGAGGGGGTGGGAAGGTTCGCGGCCGTACAATAGAAAGAACGGAGAAAAACCGGTAGTCGCTTGCGTCGCGGTGTTATAAGCGAAGGTAACAAAGGGCAATACAGCGTCCCAGTTAGTGTGGTCGGAGGAGGTGTACATCCTCAGCATGTCGCCAAGTGTGCGGTTGAACCGCTCAGTAAGACCATTTGTCTGTGGATGGTATGCGGTAGATTTCCGGTGGATAATGTTGCATTCAGCGAGGATAGCTTGGATGACCTCCGACAGGAACACTCGACCCCTATCACTGAGTAATTCCCGCGGAGCACCATGGCGTAGAATGAAGCTGCGGAGAATGAAGAGTGCAACTTCGTGGGCGGTCGCTGCTGGTAGAGCTGCAGTCTCAGCGTAGCGTGTCAGATGATCGACTCCGACAATAATCCACCGGTTTCCAGAGCTACTATATGGGAGTGGGCCATAGAGGTCTATACCCACGCGGTCGAATGGGCGAGCCGGGCACGGCAGCGGCTGTAACATGCCGGTAAGGTGCCGCGGAGGTGTTTTGTTCTGTTGGCAAGTGGTGCAAGACTGAATGTATTTCTGCACAAAACGATACATTCCTCGCCAGTAATAGCGTTGGCGCAGCCGTTCGTAGGTTTTCAGGACACCTGCGTGAGCACTTTGGGGATCTGCATGGAAATTCATGCAGATGTCAGAGCGCATATGAGTTGGGACAGCAAGGAGCCACTTCCGACCACCAGGCGTGTAGTTGCGGCGGTACAGAATGTTGTCACGTAAGGAAAAGTGGGCTGCTTGCCGGCGTACCGCTCTCGTGGAAGGGACAGAAGATGGATCGGTAAGGTAGTCGACTAACAAGGCAAGGTATGGGTCTTTACGCTGCTCCGAAAGCATGTCAGTGCTGTCGAGTGGTGACAAGGTGGTAAAAGGGGGTGACAGAGAAGCCACATCTGGTGTTAATGGCGATCGGGAAAGTGCATCGGCGTCCGCATGCTTGCGACCGGAACGATATACGACACGGATGTCGTATTCCTGCAATCGAAGTGCCCAACGGCCCAGACGTCCGGACGGGTCTTTCAAGGTGGACAGCCAACATAGAGCGTGGTGGTCTGTGACCACATCGAAAGGACGGCCGTAAAGGTACGGGCGAAACTTCGTAAGCGCCCAGATTATGGCCAAACACTCCTTCTCTGTCACGGAGTAATTCATTTCAGCCTTCTTAAGAGCGCGACTTGCATAAGCGACTACGTATTCGGTTTGGGTACCTTTCCGTTGTGCCAAAACTGCGCCAAGACCAACGCCGCTTGCATCAGTGTGAACTTCTGTGGCAGCAGTGGGGTCGTAGTGGCGAAGAATAGGTGGCGAGGTCAGCAGGCGGCGCAGCTGGTGAAATGCGTCGTCACATGCAGGTGACCATGCAGATATACCTTTGCTGTTGGAAAGCAGACTAGTCAGAGGTGCAATGATGGACGCGAAGTTGCGCACGAAGCGACGAAAGTAAGAGCAAAGACCAACGAAACTTCTTAGGGCTTTCAGTGATGTGGGCATGGGGAAGTCAGCGACAGCTCGAAGCTTATCGGGGTCCGGAAGAACACCGTCTCTTGTGATGACATGTCCCAAGATGGTTAGTTTGCGGGCTGCGAAGTGGCACTTCTTGGTGTTAAGTTGTAGGCCTGCAGAAGCTAGACACGCCAGAACCTCGTGGAGACGACGAAGATGTGTCGGGAAATCAGCTGAAAAGACTACGATGTCATCTAGGTAACACAAGCAAGTTTTCCACTTGTGGGCCCGCAATATGGTATCTATCATGCGTTCAAACGTCGCAGGCGCGTTGCAGAGCCCAAATGGCATGACTTTGAACTCATACAGGCCATCTGGCGTTACAAAGGCTGTTTTAGGGCGATCACATTCAGCCATTGGCACCTGCCAATACCCAGAACGCAGATCCAAGGATGTGAAGTACTCGGCGCCTTGTAAACAGTCAAGAGCATCGTCTATTCGTGGTAGCGGGTAGACGTCTTTCTTTGTAATCTTGTTTAAGCGGCGATAGTCCACGCAAAATCGAACGGTGCCATCTTTTTTCTTTACCAGAACCACGGGTGACGACCAAGCGCTTTGAGAAGGCTGTATGACTCCACGTTTAAGCATGTCATCTACTTGCTCCGTAATGACGCGGCGCTCTTCGGCAGAAACGCGGTAAGGACGCTGTCGCAGAGGCGAATGTGAGCCGGTGTCAATAGTATGAGTGACAGTCGTGGTGCGGCCCAAAGCAGGTTTCTGAAAGTCGAAAGAAGAGCGAAACTTGTTAAGGAGAGCAACAAGTTGGCTGCGATGCGAGGGGGGAAGGTCTGCGTCAATAGCATCGTCGAAGGCTGGTGAGCTTGATGGTTCAGACGCGTGAGTGATTGCGGCAATCTGACATGGCGTTTCGTCGGGAAGAATAATATCATTGATATGGTCGACAGGTTGCACATATCCTAACGTTTCACCACGAAGCAAGCCAATGGGGTAGTTGCAGTGGTTGGTAACCAGCATTACGGTTAAACCAGACGCAATCGTAAGAACGGCAAATGGGAGCACGATGCCCTTGCGTTCAGTAAAAACAGGGGATGGCGTAAATACCACCGTGGCGTCAGGTTGCGCCACACATGAAAGGCTAATAGGGACTGAAGCTTCCGGAGGCAAGGTGATGTCGTCGTCAGCGATGAGTTTGCAGAGCAGTGGTGAATGGTCGGGCGATGGAAACTCACAATTTGGCACTAGGGACACTTCCGCACGGCAACAATCGATGATAGCTTCATGACCTGATAAGAAATCCCAACCCAGGATGAGGTCATGAGAGCAAGATGGTAGTACGAAAAATTGGACGATGTACAAAACGTCTTGGATGACGACGCGCGCCGTACACACAGACGAGGGCTGAATGCGTTGCGCGCTAGCCGTGGACAGCACGATGCCACAGAGAGATGTGGTCACTTTCTTCAGTTTGCGACAAAATTTTGCGTTCATCACAGAAACGGCGGCCCCAGTATCAATTAACGCTTGTGTGGCGACTCCCTCAACATTGACATCAACAACATTTCGCGGCGAAAATGGAGGCCTTGATAATTGCGCAGAAGTTGCAGTTCTTGCCTCTGGAACTGCACTGATTAGTTTCCCTCCTCAGGAGGTGGTCTACGACGCATAGGAGATGGTGATCGGCGACGAGGAGATGGGAAACGAGAAGTTGATGGGCGACGATCCGAGTCAGAGTGCCTCTGTTCGTATGCAGACGAGGTGGCCTGCTGCGACGCATAGGTAGGAGTTCCAAAGGAGGCGTACGCAGGTGTGGGACGGCGGCGGCAGTAGCGTGCAATGTGGCCAGCGATGCCACACGCAAAGCAGATAGGACGGTTGTCATGGGTGCGCCACTCATTAGATTGACGGAAAAAGCGAGGGGAGGGCCTGTAAACCGGTGGCGCTGCCGGAGGAGTTGGAGCCGATAAGGCGACTGGATGCGGTGGGGGCCGCGCGACCACAGCTGCGTAGCTGAGAGGTGAAGGCGGCGCAGTTGGTGCGTAGCCAGCAGTTGAGAGATCAGATGGCACCGAAGTGCACGGGTAAGAGGCCGGAACTGTAGGGAGTGCATTGCAAATTTCAGTGCGTATGGCCTGCTGCATATTCAAAGGGAGGCTTGTCGTGGGCGCGTCACTATGCGGCAGCAGGGAAAGCTGTCGGGCGACTTCCTCCCTGATGAAGTCTTTAATCTGGTTCGACAGAGTTCCTTGGTGAACGTTGCCATTGGCGAGTGCGACGGCCGAGATGGAATCTGGTGATGGAACACTCTGTCGGGCGATGGAACGCTGACGACGCAATTCATCGAAGCTCTGGCACAGGCTTACGAGGACCGCCACCGTGGTCGGGCTCTTCGCCAGCAACATCTGGAATGCGCCATCCTCGATGCCTTTGAGAATATGTCGAATTTTCTCTTCTTCAGGCATGGATGAGTTAACACGCCTGCAGAGGTCGAGCACATCCTCAATATAGCTAGTAAAGGTCTCACCAGGTTGCTGGGCTCGGTGGCGCAGACGCTGGTCAGCGCGGAGCTTGCGGACCTCTGGTCGGCCGAACGCTTCGGTCACGAGGGTCTTGAAGGTGGACCAGCTGGCGATGGCGGTTTCGCGGTTGGTGAACCATAGCTTGGCGACGTCAGCCAAGTAAAAGATGACATAGGCAAGCTTGGAGTCGTTGTCCCATTTGTTGCTGGCACTCACGCGTTCGTACAAGGAGAGCCAGTCTTCGACGTCTTGCTCACCACTGCCGCTGAAGATTGGTGGGTCCCGCTGACGGGTAGCACCGGGGCAGGTCGACGGGGCAGCCGATGGTGCTGGCTGGGCTGGGACGGGCTGGTTGGCGACTGCGTCAGTCATGTTTCGCGGTAGTCTTTCAGGCAACTTGCGAGAGCGGAGCTCCAGGTCTTCTTGGGGATCTCAGCACCCTCCACCAAATGTGATGACGTTTATTCGAGCCGAGAAGTCGCAGCGAGGTCGCAACGGAAAGTGGGCGTACGGCAAGTCTGGCAGAGGCGGCACAAACTCTCGCGCAAGCAGAGCACGGGCTTTTTGTTGTCTTCCGAAGGCGCATACGCGTTGGTGCGTATGCTCCACTACAGCTCTTACATATAGGTCGCTTGCATGTCATAGTGCCCGTTATATCAACGTATTGAGAATGCCTTTGCGATAATAACAAATAATGTGGGGCTTCAAGAGTGACCCGTACGTGCGCAACGGGGCTATAACAAGGCCACTCGTGAACACTTCTGTAATGATTTGTAGTTTTCCATGTCTTTCTTGCCTAGACAGCGTCTATATCAACGCTCTTACATTGTTTTCCCCTCACCTATCCAATTACAGGCCCGCGCCTTCAATTGTCATTTCTGCACTTGTTCTTGTAGGCGGTACTACTTGTTAATGTGGTCAGCATCCATATTATGAAGCATTGAAGCACCCCTTTAATCTGTCAAGTGTGCAAAACAACCGCCCATATATTTTGTGATTTCCTATACTTTAAGTGTCGCAATGAAAAACGCTCGCTTCAATGATGGCAACGTTGTGGTGCGGCAACGCACATCATAACGGTGTGACCACGTAAAGTGGCATTTTATCAGCAATGTGTGACCACACAAGATCGAAAAAACGGCTATATTGTTGGTGATAGGTTTCCTAAAAAAACAGGACGGGACACTAGACTCTAGCGAAGCCACAGTATTATTGAATACACGCATAACTTGTTTCTACCCCCTTCGTTATCCTATATCACTTTTTTTTCACTGTCCCTCTTCCCCTGTGCAGAGTAACACGGTTGAGAAAGCTCGCTCCGGTCGATCTCTCTGCCTTATATCATCTCTCTCTAGTCCCCTCCCCCTGTTTTGAGGAAGGAACGAGGAAGGGGGTAAGGATGGGGGGGGGGGCATATGTACCTTTTTTTTTCATTTGTGTTTCTAGCTCTCTTATTGGTGTACCCGTGGAGCTTCGTGTGAGGTGCCGAGCTAGTTGTGTTAGACAGATGACTAAGAAACAGCAGTGCGAAACGGCTGAAAGCCATAAGTGTCCTTAACTAGCCAAGAAACTTGAAACTTCTTTGCAACCGATTGTCGAATCTCTACTCCAGCTTACATCAACAATTAGCGGCAGAGTGCCAGACAATTTGCCTTCTATGCAGGTGGCGTCCTCAGCATATATTGACATAAAAAGGGCAAAAATGAATGGGCATCGATTAGTCACATGTCCTTACAAGCGTACCGTAAGGCACCACGGTAGCTCTTGCAAGCCAGAGGTCCGCCACCCCTTTCGTTTTCGTTCATAAGGAAGTGTTTTCATAGAGAAACATACTATATAAAGAGTGGCCACTCGAGCTTTTTCGTGGCCCAGTAAGATAGGCTCTGGCCAACCGCTAGATGGCGCGCGCATGCTTGCTTCTACACTTCTGTCAGGCCATATAATAGCCGCCTCAGGAGGTCAATTAAAACCTAAGTTTGGCATCAATTTTTTTCAAATAAGAAACTTTATTGATTCATGCAATTATCCACATCCGCTCTACAACGTGTGCCGCAGAGGACGTTTAATGCTTTGCCACAAAAGTCAGTAAAGTCTGACTAGTAAGTGTTGTTTTCTGCATATATTTCGCACAAAGAGTACACATTCATGTAGTTTAGATGTGCTGTAGATGTATTTTTTTCTTGGAAGCATGGGTGTGAAGCCTAGTGGTAAAGACACTCACTTTCGGGGCATGGGGTTACAGGTTCAAATCCCAGCATCGGAAAGAAAACGTTCTGTTACTTTATTTATGCAAGAGACATTATCGGGTCTGACCAGCCACTCGTGGCGCTGAAAGTAGCGCAGTATCTCGGCCGCAGGGCCCTACGGGAGTGTCCGCTCTTTATGTGTGTATGTTTCTCTATGGTGTTATCACATTGTTAAGGTCGAAGCTATGCCCTGTCCAGCAGTGTTCAACAAGCTCCCCTGAGAACACGTTGCACGGCTGACTTTGACCTTTTATTTCCCGGCGCTTTGCAGCCCGTTTCACCGACTTTATTACGTCACTTCACAATGAACGCATCTTACTTGTCGGTGACACCATATTCATCGTCCGAAGGTGTGTGGTCTTTGGGTTTCAAGTGGGGCTTACAAACGGTTTTTATGCCCAACGGAGGCAAAGCTCTCCGAATATGGTCTGATACACCTTGAAGAACACAGGGAATAGACTCAATGAACTTTTTCTGCTATCGTTGCACACTCCACGTTCTCATTCGTACGTTTTTATTGAAAACTGAGAAACCCTTGAGCTTCTCCCTCAAGAGTTGAACGCGATAGCGATATCATGTCTCGAAATGCGCTCTTCTACCACATAGAACGCATACTTTTAAATGCGAAGCATTTTTTTGACGGACTTGGGCGACATTGACCGTATCTATCTATCTATCTATCTATCTATCTATCTATCTATCTATCTATCTATCTATCTATCTATCTATCTATCTATCTATCTATATAGCTATCTATCTATCTATCTATCTATCCATCCATCCATCCATCCATCCATCCATCTGTCTATCTAGCAGCCTATAAAATTCAGCTCTCTTGGCCGTTTGGATGATGAGATCTATACCAAAACCAGTATGCCATATTATGACTGTATGACGAGCATAACTAACTTGCCGTAACATGAAAAACATGACATGTGATGAATGTCATGATTTACATGTCATGGTCTTGCTGGTCTTGCAGTGGTTTCGTTCACATAACATATTGCAATACTGGTATGGTATGACATGACTGCACGTTGAACATAAGTGACGGGCCCTAATGTGGAAATCATGAAATCCATGTCAAGTAAGTCACGACTACACGCCACGCTCATGGTGCGCTCGCAGTCGTTTCGCTAGCTTCACATATACTAAAATTGGCATTACAGGACGTGAACGGACGACAAAGGTATATGAATGGTGCAAACATGATAATCATAATATGTGTGTCATGTAAGAACATGACAACACACTACGCTTATGATTCACTCACGGCCGTTTCGCTTGCTCCACATATACCAAATTTGGTATCGCGCGACTTGAATAGATGACGAAGACAATGGCACGTCCCAACATGATAATCATGATATGCGTGTTATGTAAAACATGGCTACGTACCAGGCTCATAGCGTGCTCGCGGTCGTTTCGCTAGCTTCACATATACCATGTTTGGTAGTATTACGTGACGTGAATATATAGACGATGAAGATAAATGAGACGTCCAAACATAATAATAATGACATGCGCGCCATGTAAAACATCACTACATGCTACGATCATGACGTGCTCGTGCCCGTTTGACTAGCTCGAGATATACAAAATTTTGTAATTTAGTAGCTCGAGATATACCAAATTTAGTTCCTGACGGTGCCACCGTCAGGAACGCCCTGGAAAACCACTTTCTTCTTTTACTACAGAAGCTGCTTGGACTAACGGGTGCTACAGCTAACTACGACTGGATTTCAAGACTTCGGCGCCATGACTCTGGAACGATGGCAGTCCCGCATCATCACGAACAGCACAACACTGTGCTGTTATCTCGGCTGGCGGCAGAACTCTTCCTGCCCGTGTACCTCTGTCCTAGGACTATCACACCGCACCACCCCTTCGGCCAACCAGCGACAGCAGTGACATCAAGCCAGGTGTACAGAAGACCCCATCCATCACGTGCTCCGTTCAGTGAGCTCAGTGGCACCGTCAGGAACGCCATGCAAAACCACTTTCTTTTTTTCGTACAGGTTAGAAAAAGACTGCTTTTTGTCTAAGTGCCTCAAAAGTGACGTTCTTTGCTTTGTAGTGCTGCCGAGCCCTGAGGGTATTTTGTGTTGCATTTGTGAGTCCTTTAGAATTTCTCGTGCACTGTTGTTGCTTAGTGGTGATATCGAGGAAAATCCAGGCCCTCACACGCTCGACGAGATCCTACGAGGCCTCGGAGAAATAAAGAGTTCGCTACGAACATCAGAAGAAGGGTTGTGAGGAGTTCCATCCAGGCTGGTAGAGATGTATATATAAGGTGCACTAGCGTCGCTAAAATAGTACCATAGAAAGGTGTAACAGTGTCAACAAAATTTCGCCACAATGATTGAGGACATCAGGAGTCTGAGCAAAAAACTAGACGAGATGGAGAACAGAAGCCGCAGGAATAACTTTATAATTTATGGAGAAATAAGGGATGAAAATAGAAGATATCTAGAACAAGTGTAAATCAAAGGTTCGTTCAAGTACAAACTCTGAGTGGAAATAAGATCGGTCGAGCGTGTACATCGTGCTGGAAAAAAAGGGCAAACAGCACAACACCTGTCAATATAAGGTTTAACAACTTCATAGAAAAGATCACCGTTCCGCGTAACTGCAAGAAGGTTAAAACTAGTTCGATATTTATATCAGAAGACTTCTCAGCCTCAGTTCGTGACGTATGCAGTAAGCTTTGGTAGTCCTCCAAAGCACTGCGCGACGGAGGCAATGAAGTAACACTTGCTTGTGATAAACATAATGTTAACGACTGGCTGTACGTATGAAATGATGAAAGAAAATGCAGACTACCTTTGAACGCTGTGCATCACGATGACACTAGGAAGTCCAGAGCCCACAATGCATGATGAGTACTGGTTATGAATTCACTTTCTCTAATAAGCTTTCATGTAAAAAGCATTGTGAACAAAGCTGTGGAAAAATTTTGCTTATTCACTCTCCTGGCGTGGCAGTAATAACTGAAACGTGGCTACATGGTGATATTCGTGATTCAGAGACAGTTCCTCCTTCTTATTCTCTTTTGGACGCCGACCGCGATAGTTGCGGGGGCGGGTTCGCAACGGCAGTACGCAAGGGCCTATCTTTGCGCAAAAAGCATGGCATTCCAGATCATTAAAGTTTGTGGTGCACTGCATACGTTCATAAGTCACTCCTGCTTATTAACCCCGAGAAGTTGAAGTGGCGCCACCTAGTGGGATGCCTGAATGACATCACGGCAAGGATGCTTCGACGCCGGCCCCTGGCGCGCCTACTTAACATGCACTGCATCGTACGCTGTTCCGCTGTGTGCGATCGCTTTTCGCTTGACTCAAGCTTCAGATGAATGACGAAAACACCATCGATAATCCTTCTAGTAAAACGACGAAAAACTTTTGTTCAGTAAAATCACCAATGGTTGCCGCCCTCCACCGTACACACATTTGATCAGGTTTGTGTCGTCGCACTGATAAACTCGAGGATGGGTTCGATTCTCGGCCGCGGCAGTCACATTCCAATGTCAGTGAAGAACAAGAACATGTTTGATGATGTGTGGGGTATAACGTCCCAAAACCACCATATGATTATGAGAGACGCCGAAGTGGAGAGCTCCAGAAATTTCGACCACCTGGGGTTCTTTAACGTGCACCCAAATCTGAGGACACGGGCCTACAACATTTCCGCCTCCATCGGAAACGCAGCTGCCGCAGCCGGGATTCGATCCCACGACCTGTGGGTCAGCAGCCGAGTACCTTAGCCACTAGACCACCGCAGCGGAGCACAAGAACAGCTTTGTGCTTGGATACAAAGTTCTACAGCTGCCCTCTATTCAAATCATGGTTTTTACGACAGCAAATTTACATCAATAGGTTTCTTGCTTCATGAGCGGTTCCTTTCAGAGATATGATGATTTCACTTCCGAAATTTTTATCCGTATTGGACAAATGCGCCTATCTGCACTCTTAAAAAAAAAGTAGTGCTACTTGCTACTTTTGGGTAGTAACAGTTTGTCACATATGTTACAACCCTGTTAGTAACGGGAGTTAGTAACGGCAAGCGTAGTCACTGTTACTACTCTTGCCGTTCCTAGCAGCAGCTAGTAAAAGCAAGGGTAGGAATCCTTACTACCGTTGCTGTTACTAACAGCAGGTAGCAACAACAAGGGTAGTAACTGTTACTGGCCTTGCCATTACTACTTCCTGTTAGTAACGGCATATGTAGCAATAGTTACTACTACTCCCATTACTATAATATGGTTGTAACATATGTGACAAGCCGTTGCTACCCAAAAGTAGCAAGTTCCACTACCTTCTTCCAAAGTTACGAAGCTAATATGTTAGTAATCGATGCTACGTTCTTACTAGCTACGGCTGGTATGGAGGTACGACAGACTCTTCGAATACACAATTGTGTGCACACCAGGTTAGTTGAATTGATTATTCTGATGGCCATATTTTACCGAGAACATTGTAGCTGTAATGAATGCGACGAAAATGCGGGTATATATACCAATAATATAGATATGCACTATACATATAAAATCAGAATAATTGCCAATGTATTGCATCATGGTATTTAGCACTTTTTCTTGGAAAACACCTGGTTCTGTTCCACACTGCGAAATATATTATCATGAAAGACACTACGAACACACCTCCAAATTCACTGCTGAGTGTCAACGGCCGTATAAAACCACAGGTTTATGCGGCTGACATTGTCAGGAACAAAACAATGCATTGTTCCAAAAGCCAGGGAGCAATGAAATATGCCACACAGTGCATTTTTATATGAAAACATTTATTGATAACACACGTCTGTAGGCATAACTTAAGTTGCCTTTTCAAGCGATGATATTTGCCGTATGACTAGCGGCATCTGCTTTGCACTTGTCGGCAAGCCACAGAAATGTTCAAGTAGAGTGAATGTTTTTTTGTTGGCGCCACTGTACTTGACATCGAATATCCAGTATATTTCCATAAGCGCCGTCATACCTGCAATTACATCAAGCACCTCTACACTAAGCCCTTCAAAGCTCGCAACTATGTTTGTAGCTTCAGAGGCATTTTTGCCCTTCAGCGAAAGGGCAGGGTAGGTGTCCTGTAAAATGAGTAATACATAAAATCAGCATCACTGATGAAAAGTATACTAGCTGATATAAAAAAAGGTAAAGCAAATAAGCTCACCGGTCCCTGCAGAAATCGCGGCTGCTCCTTTAGGAGCATGGGCAGCAACTCGACAATGCCAACGGCAAAGCGATCTGTTGACGAAATATTTTTAGGCACATCAAACTTTCACATATAAGGGCATTGACAGTAATACTCCTATGAAAATGACTTATAAAAGTTTGGAAATTTGGGAAAACTGGAAAAGCTGGCAAGCTTCTACACGTACATTTCTTTTCGTCACCATCCAGTGCCTCGACTTCTTCTTCAATTGCTTTCACAGCTTCCTTCGCGCAACGACGACACTTCGCAAGCTCAAAACACCGGTCTCCATACCGGTTTATAAATTCCAGGACCTTTTTTTCTAAGTTAACGCCAGTGAGAGCAATGAACTCCTCATGAAGCTAGAACGACAAAAAAATTGTACCGAATCACCAACAAATTTGCAACTATCGATAACATAAAAAAACTCATTGTTAAGTTCTCTCACATACATTTCTGCAGCAGGATCAAAACCACAGCTGTTTCTGCTCACCATTTCAGCCTTTGCCAAAGCAGGGTATTTCAGCACCACATCTGCTGTTGATGGCCTCATTTCCTTCATCCACTTCTGTCTAGATGGTCTTGTCTGCTCCATAGAATCACCGAGTTTTTGCATGTCAGGAATAGGCCGCTTGATTTCTTTCACCATGTAGTCAATATGGCTATTAATTGTAGCCTCATCATGCTGAGAAGCGACATGTTGGGAGAGATCTACAATCTAATCAGCAAAAAAAAGATGGTACTGCACAGTGAAAGATCACGACAAATGACATGAAATAGGCAGACATGAAAACTCAACTTTTTGCTAGCTCAGTTGAAGAATGTTGGCATTTTTTTGAACTGGACATGTGTAGAGAACTCAATTACAGGGTTGACTTACGTAAGAGAACTGAAGCAGTGTGTACTGATACCATCTTGCTCTGCGAGTGTGTCATAAATTATGTTAATATCAAAGTTCTCACAATGATTCTCTCCAATGTCGACCACCTCGGCACTTCACCACTTCCAAATTTACACCTTGTGAACCAGCATATCGCAAATGTGTGTGTAAAACCAGTGAACCACGCCTCCTACCTATATCAGAAGGAGTCTGAAGAGGTAACACTGATTTTAAATATTGCCAACTGCGGTGTCGGTGTTAGAATACAAGAGTTGTTGCCTTTATATGTATGTCATATATGTAAAACTTTGACCAGATATTAGTTAGTAGTGCTTGTTCTTTCATATAAAAAGAAAGTTTGAAAACTTGAAATTTCGAACCTAATATGTATCTTGCCTCCCCCCCAAAAAAAAATGTTCACCTCTAAAAAGCTTCTGGAAAAACATTGGTTTATGTATAGTTACATGGTGTAGTCAACAAATAAAGAGCAATAAGGAGCTTTTCTAATGTAGAGGACAGACAGATATTGAAGCCAAGCATAGCATATGGGCATTGTTTATGGTGGCCACTGAAAGGGCATTAATTATCGCTGGTTGGAGCTTTCACATCACATGCTCACTGAGCTGCAGTAGTTTGATTTCACCTGTCCACTTATTTCAGTACTCATGCGAGTTTAATAGTTGAATCAAAGGATTGTCAGTCACTTTCAGTGATAAGTATGGTGCAAAATGTAGAACACAATATTTAAAGCTGGAATGATGCATGATGTCAATAACAAGCTGATACCGAGCAATAAATCTACTACTTGCTAACCAAGGAGCATGGAATCAGCCAAGTCGGGAACCTAGCTACAAAATGAAGAAAAGAATGAGGAATCGAGCAACATGCCCGCGGCACTTGCTGAAACGCCGAGTTTTAAACATACAGGGACACATAGAAGTTTGATAGAGCGTTACCATCTTGACTCAAATAATAGAGCCTTGCATGAAAACTGTGAAAGTTGTTGTTTTGTTCTCCATAGGAGATAAGATGATTTTTTTGTTTACCAAATTTATTTTGTCTTATTTTGCATTTACTATACTTTAACTGTCAATATGGCCCTGAAAACTTGCCTGGCTTCTTAATGTGTTGATATGAAGAGGTTATATCGTTAAAAACATGAATAATGTTTTACTTCAGTAGCTCACACATAAAATAAGAGTGACTTCATAGTTGAGTTCTATGTACCAGTCCATTTGACGTTTCACTTACCACATGGCAGTGCCGCTTAGTATTGGTGCTTTCTTCTAAGTCTTTGCGTTTTCCGTAAGCTGCTCTCGCTGCTTGAACAGCTGGAACTGTGCACAGAGACTTCCTCATATATGCGAATTTGTATTTCAAGGAGACTTTCCATGAGTCCTGGAAACAACAATTTTTTTTATTATTTCAAATTTCCGCACAGTGGACACTGTCCTCTTTGAACATGGTCACTTTTGAAGCAAATGATTCTTTGGGAACCTTGATACACTGCTTTTAACCTGCTATGGGGCAGAAGCAGATTCAGGTGACAATACCTGGCAAATTTAGCTGTTCCTAGTAATATCAGCATATCTGTTGTATTTTAGCTTTATCTGCTCATTCCAAACTCCGGTTCCTGCATTTTATGTATGTGCTGGAGCCATGCGGCATGGCGAAGATCGTGGCATTTCAGTCGCAGAACTGAGCTTGTGTGAGCCTCTATTCAAGCTGTGATTAGAAACTACATATACCATTAGTGGTAATATTCAATCCCCAGAAGCGATGCATTACATCTGTATTTATCCTCTTAAACCGGTGTTAAAGCTTATAACCAGGGCCAGTTTTTAACTTTATTAATGCATGATATGAATATATTGGCCATGGGCACCTAGTTGATGATTATTATCAAACCCTCAAGTTAATGTCTGCCATTATCAGAGTTCGATGAAACGACTCTAAGAACATGCATGGCAATTATTCAAATGTAATAAATATGGGGTTGAAACTTCTTGAATGCTCTCCAAGAACAAAATAACTTGAAGGGCACCTGCAGTCTAGCTCACCAACATGTATGACATCCCAATAAAGTTATAGGAATGCCATTGCTTTAGTGCTTACCCAGCCTGTGCCAATAGTGTCCCTTAGCACTGGATATTCCAACACGAGAGATTTTGCAGCTGCTTCGTAGAGGCTTCCTGGATAGCTGTAAAAAAGAGCAACTTTAAAACCTGTACTGAATTAAACACATGCAAATACATGCCTATACTTACACTGTTATAGTCATGAGATGATTTGCAATCCACCCTACAATGCGGGATTTAGTGTGACTGGACACTTTTCCTGGTTGTGTCCTTTCAATCGCATCCTTAATATCTAAGGGCACAGGTGGTAGCCTATAATCATTTTCACAGCAGGCAAGCTGCTGACTAGGTGACTGCTCATTACTTTCAAGGGTCTTGGGCAGGCTACCTTCATGCACTGCTGTCACTTTGTCAGTTGTGCTGAAAACAGAGGCTAGTAAGTGATGCAGTTTTCCAAAAGCAATATTAAACTTGGCACCTGAAATTTAGGTACTGACCTGCAGCTCATTAAGAAGTTTTCACTGCACACAAGCCTGATTTTATCTTTCTCAGAGAAGACATGGCCAGCTGGTGGGTCCACAAATTCATCATGTCGGACGTTGTATACCTGAAAGAGATTCAGATGTGATGTTCAAATTCCCATAAAGTTACCTCAATAGGCACAGAACCTGAAGTAAGCAGACTACCAATGTTATATTCAATAGCACCCTAGAATCACTTTACTTGTCCTGTTTTTTTTTATTATTATCATGATGCCGTGTGTATTGTCGAGAAACCCTTAATGTATGTATTGTAAAGAGCATTGTAAATTACTCGTCTGGACATTCGGTATCAGTAAGTTCAGATTTGTGAAATAGTGACAATTAAACTTGTGAAATTTCACTGTTTCATAACATCAATTAGAAATAAACAAAAGCATTTAATGATTGCTGTACTAGCAGAAGATAATCACTGTGCTACAACGAAAAACCACACTCACAGTATCTGCTATCTATAAAATACTGTATACGCTAATGGCACAAGTCTTCATTCAATAGACCATGGAGCCTTATATTTTCGCACGTTGAAGGAATTATTAGGCTGCATTTCTTGCGTGCGCTAAGCTGAAGCAAATTTTTTAGCTCTGTTGTTATCTCTGTCGTCAAACTTTTCTTCTACAGTGTATCACAATTTAGAAATTAGAAATGGCTCTAGCCAAGTTCGTAGAGATCTCGACGTTTCGGAACCAATTCGGTATTTTCCTAAGGAGATGACTATATTGGTCATGGAAGCATCTCCCCGTCTTGTTTGACAATGGCCCCTGCTTTCTCTTTCTCTCGCGTATCGGAGGCTGTGAACGTATACAGAGGGAATTGTTCCTAACGACCGGTTCATGTTTACAGGTGTGTTCTGAATGTAACAGCATTTGAACAAGAGCCTCCTTCATAGATTCCTTTCTGTTTCAAGAACAGAAGCGATGTCGAAGTCGATCTTATGATCGTGCTTCTCATATTACTCTGCAAGAACGCTATGCTGCACTTCTATCTTCCAGACTGTTTCTGGGAAACACTTTCTCTGACCTATGTAGCTGGCTTTACCTGGCAGCTATCACCTTTACAAAAATGGCTAAAATTCAAACTGTGTTTCAACATCCAACACCACCGCTTGGCAACACCATAGTTTTTTGCAGAAGCGAAATCATGCGCTAATAAATACAGTGTTGATAGCCCATTAATGTTTCGAGTGCACACATTTCGGCAATGAAATAGCTAAATAGAGATAAAGGATCCGTCGCTATTCCATTGGTAATTTGAATACTCACACACCTAATAATTATTGATGATTTCACTACACAAAGCAACACAATATATCAAAGAATACAAAGCATTAAACACACCTAACGACACCTGCGAGACAGAAATGCCGACCGTGGGGCAAACGTACAGCATTGGTGAACAAGCATCCAGAACACAAGACTGCGCGCGCACGCACGCACGCACGCACGCACGCACACATACACACACGCACACGCACGCACGCGCACACACACGCACGCACACACACGCACGCACACACACACACACACACACACACACACACACGCACACACACACACGCACACACACGCACGCACACACACACACACACGCACACACACACACACACACACACACACACACACACACACACACACACACACACACACACACACACACACACACACACACACACAACACTTTACGCTAGCTTTGAGAATTTTCAGTTTCTGACGAGCATACCTGGGAGCACAGCTGGCGGTCCCCCCGCCCCTCACCCTATTGTCAATTAAGACGTAGAAGGGGGTCGCCATGTTTGCCCCACTCATTGACACAATAGGGAGAGGGGTGCTGAGTTTCAGAAGGCAGCGCAAAGTCAGCCAGGGTAGTATGCAGATATCTTTTTCAGAGGGGAGGGCACGTTTCTGATCTATAGTGGGTACCGGGCAGGTAAACGTTCATTTTGTTCTGTGTAGGCAGAGCGAAAAAAAATTTCGGGGTGGGGGGAGAGAACGTGCCCGGCGTGCAACCTTCACCCAGCCCCCCTCTTCAGAGGGGAACCCTGCGCATGCCGATGCTAACAAGCAGCTTCTGCACCCACGCTATTTTCACTATGGAAGATACATGCAGTAACCACAGAAATTAGCCTATTCCATGTCCTTCGAAATTGATAATAAGTCTTTCTTGTAGTCCAATTTTATTGATTTCATGTTTTACGTGCGGTACAAAAGTCTTACTTTTTTTTGCTGATCTCCTTACATACCTAACCTCTTAACATCCTAGCTATGCCTTTATTCGTGAACAATCTCGCTCAATTTGAACACCAGGAAACGAACTCAGCGACGGCCACTCATCTTACCAACGCCGTGTCTTGGTGCATTGCCTGCTCGATAACTGGATGACCAAGCGCGCTGCCCCACTTTCCGCTAATGAAAGTTCGTGCGTGCCTCCGAGAGACAGATCGAGTGCGCATTTTTTTTTACCATTTTCACCTCTCATCCTCTACATCTGTCATTCCCACTTCCCCATCCTCGGTGCAGTGTTGTTGAGTTGACCTCCGAAGTGAGCCACAGTTACGAGGCCACACTTATTTCTTCACTTTTTTTTTAAAACCACCCCGATAGCCGATTCGCACCATTACATTATCGCAACACAACCACTGCGAATGCCAGCAAAGGGTGGTTGCGCGCCGCCGAAGCGGAGATTAAACCTGGTTTACATCTCCCATCAGCAACTCCGAGACCACGTGCACGCTTCGCGGGCCGACAGCTCCAGTGAGAGAGCAGGGCAAGAAAAGCCCCACGCTTCGAAAAGCGCGAGCGCATGCTTGGTAAAACTGTTGAAGCACGTGCTAACAACGGAATATAATCAGTACTGTTTGGGCCACTGTCACAATGCAATTCGATGCACTTCAGGATAGAGACAACATACCTCAATCCGGCATGCTTGCAAAGAATGGCCAAAGTCTGTCGTCTTCAAGGCTTCCAAAATGTCCGCCTCCGTCGGTCCACGAGCAGAAATAATCTTCTTGCGGCCTTGAAATGACACCAAATATTGGAATTCCGGCGGCTCCATGAATACACAAGCACGTGGGCGCGGGAGGAAAGCTGCTGACACGTTCACACTGCGACAACCTGCTCTTTGCCTGGCTAGCCACCCTAGCCTGGCTCAGCTTCCGTCGATGTGTGCGCCCCCTGCCGCGTTTCAGTAATCAGCGCCTCCTGAAGGTAACTATCACAACGACGCTGTCTGTTGTTAAAATTTTGAATCTTGAAGACCATTTGGCTCTGTGCAGCGGAAATTTGTCCTGTCTGAAACCTGTAGCTGGCATGCGAAGGTAATAAAGAACATTTTATTCATTATGCCGGTCCAGTTGGGGACAGCGAGTGAGTAGAAGGGCATGAAAAGAGAACAAGTTCTCCCCCCCCTTTTTTTTTCCTGGTCTCTTCTCTCGCTTTCTTATTCCCATTTCATCTCTCCACTCTAGTCTATTATCCCCCTTCCCCAGTGAACCACTGCTCAGGTGTCGCAGTTGGCGGCAAATATTTGCGGGGTTCACTTTTCCTTTCTTTTCCGATTCTGAAAACCACTGCCCCCCCCCCCCCCCTAACGTTCGACACTGTAACGCGCCACCACCTTCCATGTTTATATAGCTTACAATTATGCGCTTAACCAGATGGACATTGGTACAAATAAGTAAGACCACCACAAAGAAGCTAACTCAATTCAATTTGTGTGCATCGAGCGCACAAATTAATTAATTTATATTAATTCTCTGCTGCATGACTCGCTCGTGTAGGCAGATGCCACGTCCGTTTTAACGTGAATTTACGACGACAGAAGTCATGTGCAGCTACCACTTCGCTCAATACTAATTAAGCAGCGGTTGTGTTATTTCAGATAGTGTGATGCAGCTCCCCACGTGTTGTTTTGAAAGGTGTGAGACACAGTTTTCAAGGCCACTCGTAAAAACAAACTGCTTCAAGCATAATGTAGGCAAAGAATTCTGTTATCTCTCGGCCATTCGATGAGAACTTGAATATGTTCTCCGAGCACGTGAATGAAGTGCTAAGATTTCATTTATCGTGGCCATTGAGTTCGTGACAAAACAATCACCGGTGTCAACATCATTTATTCTACAAGCGATATTATGTCACTTCCGCACGGTCTCACTCCGAGAGAGACTCTAATGGAGTGATTGTGTTGCATGTAGGTAATATTCACTATCAAAACCTGTGTGAGAAATTTTTTTTGTTGCTTCAAGGTCTTGTTGTTCTGTTAGGAAAGATATACATACATTGGCTGAAGGAAAGAAGTGAAAACTGAACGGCTCGTTTTTCTTTGTTCGACAGAATATTAATGAGGACTAACAGACAATGATGCCAGAGATAGTATAGGGAATGTTATTCGTAGTTATTGCAATGTAAGTTTGACGAAATAAAAGTGGACGAAAAGGTAACTTACCGCAGTCAGGGACCGAACCTTCGACACGTGCGATGCTCTAGAGCAGAAGTTGGCACAGCGACGGGCCAAATGGAAGGGGGGGGGGGGGCTTTGCGAGCAAAGGGATAATGTAAAAAAACTGTAAAATCATGTTTATTTTAAGCACGCGTCATGAGGTTCCAATTAAACATTGGTTACTAAAAAAATTGCATTTTAGGCCAAAACTGCCTGGTCCTTTAAGTATACGAAGAAATAAGGTTAGAAGGAGAGGGGGGGGTGGACGTCCTGCCGGGGCCACATATATAGTAGTGCCTCGCGGGCCGCAGGTTGCGAACCCCTGCTCTGGAGCATCGCATGCGTTATTCGAAGGTCACAGGTTTGGTCCCTACCAGCGGACTGCTATCTTTCCATGCCATTTTCTTTCTTTACATGTACATTGCAATTACTTCTAATAACACCCTCTATATATTTCTTGGAGTCATTGTCTGTTAGTTCTAATTAAAATCATGTTAGTTGACAGAATAATGGGGCGGGTGGCTGCCTTTACAAAGCTCGTCGGAGATATGACCATATATAGTTTAGCTAGACCACTGCGACGCATTTAATCAGGATGGCCCCGGCATATCGTACAATTGAATGGTATCCAGAGGACCGCTGAATCACACTAAAGAGTTCAAACATATCGGGCGCGTATGTCTTCTCGATCTGCAGTTGTCCAATTAATGTTTTATTATTCTTCTTAGAAAGTATTCCCAACCTCCGCTTCTTAAGATGGCACACTGTCTGCCATATTAAACCAGTACACTGCAGCGTCGAATCGGCATGCATATTCCATCGGCATATTTCACTAGACCAAAAAAAGTGACACTTTTTGGTTGAGATCTCGGTTTGTGCTCCGAAACACGGAGCCCAGAGTGGTCTATAGCCACTCTAGACCACTCTAAGTTACTGTGACCATTGTGCCAATAGACAACTGAGGTGGGTGTACGTGGGGCAACCGGGTTGGTGTGTAAAAATGGCTGATTGTTCGAGTTGGTGTCGGTGTGTAAACATTCGGCTAAGCGAGCATCTTAATAATTCTTCTACAAACGGCTATTCACTCAAGTCTAAACACTGTGTAAAGTAGGTACCAATAACACGTGTCACCCACTTCTCGACAAAACAAACATTTGGTATCGCCGCCGGGATCGTTGCACTCGAGAGTCGTTCAAATTTTTACATCATCACCAGACGTGGACGCAAAAGCAAACCTTTGCTACCTTTTGATGATTGTGAGCTGGAATAAGCATGGTACGTGGGCGTAATCTCGGCACCACACAAGTTGGCTGGACGGTGTCCGTGGGTCAGCCACGTTGACAGAAATGCCTGGATGCCTGAAGAAGCACACCATACCTTATGTGAAATGCGTGACGGTTGCATAAATACCGCTGTCGTGTGGGAATACGTACGTAGGCCAAACAGGACGCTGTCTCAACGACCGACTCGGGAGCATCCTTTATCTCTAAAGAATAAAAGAAATGCGTATTTACCTGCGCATGGTATAGCCTGCAGATGTGATCCTCGGCTTCGCGAGGTCAAGATAATAGGCAGAAGCAACGAAACATTAGTGCGAGCTATTGGGGGCGTTTGACATTAAGAAAAGAGGCACAGCTTACATTATTGATACGACTATTTTACTTTACCAAAACGAGCTGCAGCTTTCTGACACGCGAATGTGACCAGTGTTTACCGATTTTGACGCACGCATTCGCAGAGATTTGTAATCTGGTGGCCTGTTCTTTCAAATAAACAAAGAAGTTTATCGCACGACCTTTCTGCTCCCTCCTACTTATTTACTAGAATCTGTGTTTTTTCCAAGTTTGCGGTATTATGTACCCTACTGACGTTAAATCAAATCGCCCAACAACAATTTATACTTAGTGTTGCATATTCAGAAATTTTTCAAAAATAGTTTCCTTCGCTTTACAAGTACGTTTCATAAATGTTACTTTACTGTTTCTGTCGCATACATTTCACACAAAAAATTCAACGGTAATGTTTGCTTATAACACCCTCATCACCTGTCGAGAACGACGGGTGATGAAATTGGTCCCCCGCATTGAATATGTTCCATATTTTTGATCCCATAAATTATGCAGTTTAAAAGAAAACTGGGTTCCTTTTCGGGCTGCTTGGTGCTATATACATAAAATATGAAATACTCAATCAAATGTGATACATCCTTTTCAGATTCCTGTCGATCTCACTTCAGTTCGGTTTATTACCTTATCTCCCGTGGAATCACCCGTTTAATTTCTATAACCATGGTTAGGAGACTAATTGCGGTTATGCTTGCTGTGCAGTCCTTTAATTAATGGACTTTACTTGAAACAGAGGGACGCCAATCAAAGTAAGGAGTAAACAAATGTTTTGTTTTGTTGTTCTTAGGTGCAATATCAAGACTAACAAAGAAAAACTAGCCCTTGAAATATCCACTTCTTTTCTTCTTTTTTTTTAGCTGCAAGAAAAAATTCCACGATTCGCGTACTTTTTCTTCCTGCCGTGGGGTCGTGCCTATTCTTCATGATGAGCGAAATTATATTGAGCGCACTCGATTAGCAGCGCACCTTAAGCCGGTTGAAGTTACTGGCTGTCTCCTTGCGAAAGGGGCATGCCCTTCCTGTACCGACGTGGGTGCCGCCCGCAGCCGACCAGCCGTCTTGAAAGACGTCAGCTCCTCAGGGGAATGTGTAAAAAGTTTGTTGACTGACTGACTGTCTTGGATAGGCCAGGATTTCGCGAAAACCTGTTTAAATAAGCTGCATCTTGTTCGACGACGCCGGCATTGTGAAAATAGATGCCGTGGTCCGCGAACGTACTCTTTGTCACTGGAACTTGGGGACATCGCTCTTATGTTGCCGTAGCTTCTCAGGAAGTTCAATACTTGCCCTACGAATGAAATGTCACAATAAGCACGTGCGTGGCATGAAGTAAACCAACCCATGCGCTTTCCCTACGGGCAGCCTGTATTTCGGGCACGATGAAGGGCAGGTCCAAGAAATCCACCTGCACAGTGTACTTCCACGAAAAGCATGTCCGTCCAGTTTAGCGTGGCTTTTTCAAATCTTGAACTTGTTTTGCAAATAAACAAACGCTCGCTAATTGCAACGTATATCGTTGCAAATTTGGCGAGTGTTTGTTTATTTGCAAGACACGTATGCCCCTCGCCAGACGGTGTTTCGTCGAATCCTTCACTAGATCTTGAACTTGATTTTGAAAGAAACCGTTTCTGCATCGACCAATATTCACGGCGCTGCTAGACACGTGTAGGAATGTGTACCCTCTCGCTACCCGCAGCTAAGACGGCACATGAATTCCCGTGTAAAGGCAACTACTCCTTATCCTTATTGTCAGTGAAAATATCTCACCCTTGCCACCCACCCCCCCCCCCCTTCCTCCACGACGCCCGCCTTCCAGGTGCAGTCTAGCCCGGCCGTGCAAAAACCCTCAAAGAATGCGGAGCTTCCACGTGTTGCCGGTTCATGTTTTTCGCCCTCCGCCGTCTTGTCAACTTTTTGGTCCTAAATGGTAAGCCATGCTGGCCCAGTTCGGCTGGTGAAAACTACGGATAGAACTGCAGTTACGTCTGCCATGTAGCTACCTGTAATCATGGTGAGCCGTCGGCGTACTTAGTCCAGAATACCGCCCAGCGGCTGTACGCAAATACTGCCGCGAGTGAACATGTTACACTCATGCCCAAGATGTGCGTTCTCGTCCACGAAGCTCTGCAAAGTCGTCTGGCACATAAGAGACCATCGCCACGACAATAGATTTTCTATCATGTGCGGTGTGGATGGGTGTGCGAAAACCTACAGTGAGTTCGAATCTTATCGAAGGCACATTTACCGTGTGCACAGACGATATATGGACATGGATGACGCAGAGGAAGCCGGTGTTGAACCAACAGTCCTCGAAGAACCACCGGTGCGTGCCACAACAAGCTGCGCTGCGCACGACACAGTGGGTGATCACAGTGAAATGTTTTCATCTGGTTGCTCGTCGAACATGATCAACACGGAATGCGATGCGGTCTCTGTTCCCACTGCTCGAGTGACCACAATCAACGACTTCGTGCTGAAAATAAAAAAACAGCTGTGCTTACTTTTTTTTCGTGTTGCAGAAGTGCACAAGCTACCGCACTCTACGGCAGAAAGTGTTTTCAATGACTTCAAGATTACCTTTCTCGACATAATTCGGACATTCGCTTCTGTCATTGAAAATAACATCGCGATGGAGTCGGCAGGAATCGAACTGCGCAAGTTACTCGCTGGTGAATTCTTAGAGGATATTTTTCAAGCAGCAAGTAGTAAATATAAGCGAGAGCAATTCGCCAAGCGTCACCTGCCCTACGTAAAGCCTGAAGTGCGTGATCTTGGTGCTGGTGAGACTTTTCAGTTTGTTCCTATAAGTGGTGTCATGCGAAATCTTATGTCCTCTGAGAACTTCCGCGACCACATAGAGCTAGATTTCTCAACAGGAGCGCCTTCACCAACGCTGCATAATTTTAGGGATGGCTGCATATACAAAGAAAAGTTGCATGCACTACTCGAGGATGGCGCGCAGTATACGCTTTTTTTTGTGTTGTACAGCGACGAAGTGGAGATAGTGAATCCGCTGGGGTCAAAGCGGGGTGTTCACAAAATCCTTGTCGTGTATTTCAGCGTGGTAAACATCCATGCCAAATACAGATCACAGCTCAGCTCTATCCATGTAGTTTTAGTTGCACCATATAGACTTGTCATCAAGCACGGAATCAATGTTATTTTGAAGCCAGTTGTAGATGACGTATCAGCTTTATGGATGACTGGTTTCACTCTGTGGAAGAACTCTGTTGCGGTAAAGGTGAGAGCGATTCTTGTTGCCTTTTCCGGTGATAACCTTTCAATGAATCGACTTGGCGGATTCACGTGTTCTTTCAGCCGTGGTCGTCCATGCAGATTTTGTACTTCACCAAACTCGGCGTTCAACACTGCCTTTCACGAGAGTGATGTTCAGGTTCGAAATCTGCCCTTGCACCAAAACCACGTTGCAAGTGCTAAAATAAATAGGCAGCTAGGCACAGCACTGTACGGCGTTAAAGATGAATCTCCACTCACAGATGTTGCCTATTTTGATGTGACAGTGCAACTGCCTCCGGACTTGATGCACGATGTGCTGGAGGGAGCCATTCCACATGTATTAAGGCACATTTTGCAAGGCCTGCTTCGTTCTGGAGTAATTAGGCACTCAGACCTTGATCGTATCCGCACATTCGTTTTTGGTGCTCACGACAAAAAGAACAAACCGGAAGAAGTCGTGAAATCCTTTCTTAATGGGCAAAGTGCATACAAGGGAACAGCTTCTCAAAAGTGGTGCCTATTCAGATTTTTTTCTCTTATGTTTGCAGATATTGTTCCTAAACAAAATGAGCACTGGGAAGTGTACCTACTTCTGAGAAGCATTGCAGATATAACATTTGCCGACAAGATTCCTCACGACCATTTGGCATATCTGCAAGATGAAATACGATTTTTTTTATCTTCATTTGCTGCTCTCTACCCTGGTGCAATAATACCCAAACTGCATTTCTTGATTCATTACCCTCGGCTCATCAGTGAACTTGGTCCACTAAAGCAATACTGGTGCATGCGATATGAAGCCAAACACCAGTACATGAAAACTATTGCACAGCGCAACCAAAACTTTCGAAATATATGCAAGTCTATCGCAGAAAGACACCAGTTGCTGCAGAGTTTCGAATTTTCCAACTTAGAAGTGGACCGTGGCATACAGACTAAAAGATCCAGGCAGCTGAAGCTAGAAGACTTGTGCTCATACATGCGCAAAGTTGTCTCTCCTGGCATTCCAGTGTGGGAAGTTGGTTCTGCCGAGGTGGAAAACTTGGTTTTCAAAAAGTTCGATGTAGTCATCCTAGAGAAGCAACAGCTGCCACTTTTTGGCCAAATAAGAAGGCTGTATATTTACTGCGGAAGCCTTTTCCTGCTTGTAGATGTGCTCATGACAGTCAGATTCGATCGTCACCGCTGGTCGTATGTTGTCGACAATACAGACGAGCAAAAACTTGTACAGCCCTTCAATCTTCCATCACCTCAAGTTCTTGACCTATATTTTGGTGCTGAGCTGATGCTACGGCCTGAAATTATGATTGTTGAATGATGTCCAAATTGTCATCTTAGACAGCTTTTTGTCACGGGCTGAATCTAAACTACTAGTAGCGTAGCCAATGTTTTTTTAGGAGAGGGGTTTCAGTCATACTTCATATATTTTTGCTCTGGAGTTTGTGTATTTGGAAATGTCCTCCCTGGCTACGCAACTGAAGATGACGTATGATTTTATGTTACATCTCTCTTTTAGTGTATGGTTTCTAGTGTGCTGTCTTTACTGTATTTATCTTTTACTGTACCTGATGCACCCTTTCATCTACTGTTTTCTAACCAAAGCTTGTTACATTCTTTTTCTTTTATCAGTGTTATTGGTCTCTTCCCACTGTATTGCTGCAGAGCGCATGGCACTTTGTGTGATAACAAATTAAATGATATCCACCACATTTATAGTGAAACGCATTGTGCATGGTTACTTTGTTACATATTGCTCTGTTTATTTAGTAGTATCCGGAGCGGATAATTGATATGATTGTTACTTTGGACTATCTGATGCGCACATCTGCTGTTAATGTGAAATTGCTACCTTCAACTGCAACCGAAATATTATCATTCAGCGAACAATTTCGGTTAATCAACATGAAACACAATGGGCAGCCACAAAGTTACGGCTTAGGGCCTGTTAGCTTAGAGTTATGCAAATGTACAGCTGTGAAAATTTACACCTATAGAATATTTTCTGTTTTTTACACATGGTGCCTATATATATATATATATATATATATATATATATATATATATATATATATATATATATATATATATATATATATATATATATATATATATATATATATATATATATATATATATATAAGGGAAAGAAGTGTATAATTAAGGGCTCGTGTTTGCGTGTTTTGACACAATAATAATGAGATCTAACAGACAATAATGCCAAGAGGAAAGTATAGGGAAAGGTATTAGACCAAATTGTAATGTAAACGTGAAGAAAGAAAAGTGGGTGAAAAAATAACTTTGCCGTGGGCAGGGACCGAACCTGCGACCTTCGAATAACGACCTTCGAATAATATATATATATATATATATATATATATATATATATATATATATATATATATATATATATATATATATATATATATATATATATATATATATATATATATATATATATATATATATATATATATATATATATATATATATATATATAAGGGTCATGAACCACCCCTGGGCTTGGTGAAGAGAGAGACCGTGATCAAGTATAGAATTTGTATTTCAATACCTTCAACTACTCAACATTTCAACTCTTTACTAACAAGAATACGAAAAAGTTAGTAATACCTCAAGTGAGGTAGTAAACGTTGCAGCTACTATACTTCTTTGCATGCAGCTAGTAACTGCTTACTAATGTATGTAGTAAATAGGTAGCAAAGAGGTAGTAAAAATTCAAGAGAGGTAGTAACAGCTGCAGTTGCTACCCTATTGCAGTTAGGTTGCAACTGTTTACTAATGTAAGTAGTAAATAGGTAGGAAGAAGCTAGGAACGGTTCAGGAAAGGTAGTAACCGTTGTCGTTACTACCTGTTCGCTTGCAGTTACTACCTTTTTACTAACTTTTTTTTAAGAGTGTGGGCGCGAAGTTTTTTTTTTTTTTTTTTTTTGGCCTATGTATCAAGTTCTACGCACAGTTACATGCAGTGTCATGGTATCGCAAAGTATCTCCAACCCGCTTTGCCGAGAATACCACCGCAGCTATTCTACTTGTTTTTGTTCCGTACTCACTCACTCGTTGTGTAATTTCAACCTTTCCTCGCTGTAATTTCGGGGCTTCATCTCACTAAAAACGAGTTGAGTTTGATTGCGGAAACTTCATGCAGCATCGTAGCAATGGCGCTGTTACACTCGTAATAATAAGTCGGATATCCCACGCGTAAATGATTTTCCTTGCATTTGACTACACCCGAGCTTCATTACCTTGTATATGAATATATGACGTGTGAGACCAGACACTTACTTATTTAGGCAAAGGCCATTAATTAATTACGTGGGTCACGTCACTAAACGCGCCATCAAAACCTTTCACAACGCTCATTTCCGCTTTCAATCGCCTGCAAATTGCAAACGATTGTTATCAGTAGTACTCCCACGTGAATTAAACAATATCGCTTGTGATTCGGCGTTTGGTAGGACCAGCAGTTCATGCCAATCGGAATATACGGCTACCTAATCCCTGGTTACTAGCTGTTTCAAATAAACATTTACGGAATTCAAGTACATTAACATCTCAGCATTTCACGGAACGTTTTGCGTGTGACCGTATAATTTTGTGCAACATTCTGAATATATTAAAACATTTTTATCCTACATTAATCGAATGTCTTTTTTAGCAAAAGACGCAACTTTGTAAAATCGCCCGAAAAAACTGCATAAAACCGCAATGTATTGAGGGAATTCGAAAACATTCTAATTTTATTTGTAATTCTTCGGAATACATGTTTTAACCGCGGAGGGTACGCCAAGTTGCAATGAAGTTATTGTCGTCAGCGTAAAGAATTTTAGCACGGAGTTCTTGGCATAAGCGGTGACAACAACGAATGTCTTGCTGTAATGCACCGTCATTTTCTCAGTGCATCTCCCATTCGGACATGAGTTTGCCCATTCTATTATCGCAACTTTCTTCAGCTCACCTACCTTTCGCCAGCATGTAGACAGCCGCCTCCTACATAGGTAGATTTGCATCACAACAATCAGAAGTTATCACCACCATACCGCGTTATAGTGGGCGCACGGCGGGCGCAGACAAGGGCGATACACGGCCGCAAAGCAAGCGAGTCTTTGCCGTGACGTCACGCCGCCCCGACATCCGCGCCGCCAGTGTTCGTTATCGGAGCTAATAGGCCGTATTTATAGAAAGTCAAACGCGTCTGACGAATACATCACAAGAATGCATCATTTCCTTCACGACAAGTTGAATGCTCGGACTAAGCTCACTCTTACCGGTGATTTTAATTTACCTACTATTGATTGCAATACGTTGACAGTCGGTAGTAGAGGTGTTTCTAGTTCTGAGCTGCTTTTGAATGTAGCATTTAGTTATTCATTGTCTCAGCTTGTCACAGGTCCAACCCGCATTCAGGAGCAGACATTCTCAATACTAGATTTTGCCTTTGTTTCGAACCATCTAACAGCGGACGTCAAGCTAGAAGATGGCATATCTGATCACGAACTTATTTTGCTAGCAGTCACTATCGGTAACATCCTACCAATTCTGAAAACGTTCGTAGCTGGTAAAAACTACAGTAGAGCTGATGATGTTATAGTATTATTGACTACCCTGAAGTAGCGCTAGAATGCTTTTCCATTAAAAATCGCCCTACAGTGAATAATCTATGGCTTAAACTGAATGACATAATAAAATATTGCGAGGACACATTCGTTCCCACACGACTCAAACGTACAAAACGGAGAAATCCGTGGATTACGCGCAATGTGACCCACCTGAAAAGGAGGTTGCAAGCCCCGCCATGGTGGTCTAGTGGCTAAGGTACTCGGCTGCTGACCCGCAGGTCGCGGGATCAAAACCCGGCTGCGGTGGATGCATTTCCGATGAAGGCGGAAATGTTGTAGGCCCGTGTGCTCAGATTTCGGTGCACGTTAAAGAACCCCAGGTGATCGAAATTTCCAAAGCCCTCCACTACGGCGTCTCTCATAATCATATGGTGGTGTTGGGGTGTTAAACCCCACATATCCATCAAAAAAGGTTGCAAAGAATGCGAAAGAAAAACCGTAATCATGATGATATTCGCTGACTTTCCGATGAGCTAAGGGCATCTGTTAGGAACTCAAGAGATGTTTTTTTTAATAACACTAACGAACTTCATGACCTAGAATCTGCAAAAGTTCTGACGCTATATATCCAAACGCGAGAACCACGTGACTCAGATCGATATAAACGGGACTATGACAGATGAAGCTCACACTATCGCTAACACATTTAACGGGTACTTCCAACTCGTTTTCACACGTACTCGTGAGCTTGCAGAAAGAGAATCAGTGCCAAATTCTGCATTCTCAGTGCCAGAATTCGTCATAACCTAAGATGGAATACTTAACCTATTGCTACAGATTGACCTTAAAAAATCTCCAGGACGTGACAATCTTCCAAGAGCTTCCAAGAGCTTTTCTTCTGTGTTACGCAGAACAACTAACTCCTTTCATACATGTGATTTTTGTAGCATCGCTTCGAACAGCCACTTTGCCGATGGACTGGCTTTGGGCCAAGATCCTTCTTATTCATAAATGGGGCAACAGGCTGCCTGTGAACAACTACAGGCCTATCTCGCTCTTGTTGTGAAATGATGGAGCATATTATCAACAAGGAGATCAGCATATACTTATAAGACAACAGCCTACTTTACTCCAAACAACGCGGATTTCGTAATAGCCTTTCTACCATAACTAAACTTTCGAAATTGCGCATGACTTTGATACAGTAATTAACTCGAGACTACAATCTTGTGCAATATTTATAGATTTCCCTAAAGCATTAACAAGGTACCTTATCATAAACTAATTTACAAAACGAAGGCTATCGGGATTGAAACTATTATAGTACAATGAATAGTCGCCTACTTTTCAAACCGCTGCCAGTACGTTAAAATAAATGATGCTGAATCTGGGGAGTTGGACGTTCGCTCAGGAGTTCCGCAAGGATCTGTGCTAGGCCCCATTCAATTTCTTATTTTCGTTTACGACATTCACTCTTACGTTGAACCTGATGTAAAGGTCAGATTCTTTGCTAATGACTGCTTCATTTATACCACAGTACGAACAATAGACGAGCAAATCCGGCTAAATACCTTCCTCGCTAACGTTTCGAGATGGTGTTACGAGTGGGGAATGAAAATAAAAGTAGAAAAACTTCATACATGCATATTACTGTTCAAATTTCTGTATCAGCTAATGGGACTACACGTAGCTGAGGTCACTTCAGTGAAATACTTGGGCGTTATCATCACGAACACGTTAAAATGGGACGCTCACATTAACCAGTGCACAAAAGCATACGGACAGTTGGGTTATCTTCGCAGAAAACTTGCTCTAACATTTGCCAAAGTCAGACTAACCAGTTATAAAGTCCTCGTACGGCCGATCCTTAAATATACGGCAGTATTGTCTGAAACCCACACCAAATTTATCTTCTTAACCAACTGGAGAGAATTCAAAATAAAGCGCTTCGATTTGTGTATTCCAAGTATTCGCGTGGTGTTAGCATAACCGCTTTACACAATAGGGCAGACATTCAGACTTTCGCAATCCGGCGTCGCATTGCTGCTTTAAAATTTCTCTGTCTACTTTACCACGACGGTATCAATATATAAAAAAAAAGCACGAGTACTTTGAACCATCATATCAGTGTACAGCAGGAACAAACTACGACTAGAGTATCAGGCCCTTTATCACCCATTGCAATACATTTCTATCGGTCATTGAACTATAGAATAACCTTCAATAGGGCTTAGTGTCCTCAGAATCTGCTGACTCATTCGCTGCCGATCTTCAGATATAATTTGATCAGTAAGTAGCGACGTTGTACATAACGGCGCAAGTGTTCGCGAAATGTACTTCTTTGATTCTATGCCATCCGCAGTTTTCATTGTCCAATTAATGTGTGCTCCCCCCTGTTAGTCTCTACTGCTTTTTTTCGTTTTTTTTTTGCAATATGTCATTCCATCAAGTCGTCTGTGTGGTTATCCTTTCTTGTTTTGATTTTTATTACATTTTGTTACTGTAAAGGAAAACTACCGATCGGCGAAGAAACCAGACCGAACACCGTTTCTTATTTCCAACTTCTTCTCTTCCAGTGCTAGCCTGCACACGTTTATTTCTTTTCTTTCCCAACATACTCCCGCCCTCCAGTAGCGTCGCTCAATTCCAGCCTGTGCAATTTCTGTACTGGTTTTCTGGAAAACTTTCCGTTTTGAGTTTGCGCTCGACAAGCTCGTTTTGTACCGCCTTGTCCAGGGTAAACGTCCCTGATTCGCCCAAGGGACCAGACTCCTATGGAAATGCCACCCTCTTCGATTATCACCACGTCATTTACTCGGGGGCTGCTGCTGGGGTGAGCCGGGTATAGGTGAAGTGCCCACAGTTCTAACAAATACTCTTTTTTCCGTCGCATCTACATATGATCCTTCATTTTCTGTCGGTATCTAAACTTCTTGCCAATGTCTCTTCGATTATCTTGAGGTTGAGCACTCGGAATGGCATCATAATCATTGTTGCTCTGCTCCGGAGGCGCTATCTGCAACGAGTGGAAGACGACAGCGACTGATGTGTTCCCGGTAACCAGGACCTTCGACTAATCTAAAGTCTCAGTATCGTCTCTGTGCCATTAGTGTGCGCTGAGCTTTACATTGCCTTTAATGAAGTGGGAAGAACAAGCCTACGCGCTTTTAACGGGAATCCAGTTTTCTCTCGTGATCAAAACAGAACGCTCTGACTAGCGTATAAAATTAGTTCAGGCTTGCAGACTGCAACCTGGCTTGACAATACTGTGCCCGAGTTGCGAGCGCTTCGTCGGAATAATTTTATCCGCATAAAATATTGGAACCCAAGCAGCCGCGGCCTACAACAAACGCTTAAACCACGCAAGAATAAGCTAACCGGATATTTCCTGAGGTGGTTTTCTGGTAAACGCACGATGTCGCCAGAGACCGGCAGGCTTTTCGAAAAATCGCAATGTGCGTTCTCAATTAGAGGTAATACCTTCCGGCAAAGAGGACAGTCGATGCTCTGTTCCATATTCGTAGACTGCTATATCAACTTGCTTCGCCAGCACTTGATAATTGCTCATACTTGCATCGCTAGGCAAAACTGAACGGGCGCATGCACGAGGAAACAACACGGCAGTGGTCAGCCACGGGGTCAGTAGGTACCCTGGTATGTCGGTGGCGCATTTCGGAAGTGACGAATCGGCGCTGTGTGACGCCCATGCACACTATGTATATTACACGACGTAGTTAGGGCACCCTATACAATATACTTCCACAACCCCTGACCCTAGCCATGGATGAAAACGATCGTGAAAGCGCCCACGCCCACAAAAGGCAAAGCGGCACGAGGTGGTTCAACGGCACGCTGACAGCAAACAGCAAGTTACTCCGGAGTTGAAAGCTCGGGAGGCAGTGGCAAAACGGCAACGCCGACAATGAAGCTGCTACTCGAGGAGTTGAGGGCGCAGGAAGCGGCGGTTCAACGGCAAAAACACGTTGCAGTACGCGCGTTGTCACTTATTTATATGCGTGAGTGGGCAATATCGCGGGTGATTTATGGTAAGACCGATTCAGAGTGCTTCGCCCACTTGTCATCATTCACTTCGTGGTGACGCCTAGATTTTTAGCGCTGCTTTTAGCACGCATATAAACCAACTAGACCACAAGGGCAGAAATACGGCCGTGTCCGTAAGACATTAGGCCATATTTAGCGCAAGCTAACACAAGGACGATTTTTCTCCTGGTATTTTTGCATGGCCTCAAAGGTTTTAAACACGCGGCTTGGAGGCCATGCTTTTTGTAGAAAATGACACCCGGCAACCGCTAGGGGCACATAAGCTTCCTGAAACCGAAACTACTTCTAGTTGTTGAAGACGCAGTCTTCCGGTTCCGTGTTAAGATGGTCGCTGCCATGGTCACGTTGTGGGGTTGTCGCTAGAAGGTTATCTCGATTTTTTTAGTTCCGTGTCTTAGTTAAGTGAAATTCAATCCCGTGTGGCTCGTGTAAGGGACGAAAATGCGTTTGTTAAAATTGCCTCTTCAGAGCTCTGCATCCGTCTGTCGCTGCATGACGCGGACAGCGACTGGATCATCTAGGCACATTCACATTTGCACAAGTGAAACTCCAAGCGGCAGCCTGTGGTCTCTATCAAGACGATTTCAGTACATTCGCCTGCAAAGAGACGCTCGCCATAAAAGCACTAAAGGCAGTGTATCGTCGCTATTCATGCCAGTTCCGGTTAAGGTGTCCAACAACCCGGACGATATCAATGTTGGCGAAGAGCTGACCACGAAGCTAAAGAAAGGTAAGTGTGCTCTTCGTGGTTGTGTCTAATTTGTATACATTGCTGCTCGCCCACATACGTTACGTTACCTCTTCCCAAACAAAAGTCATTGTTAATGCTATCGCTACTAACGTTACAGAGCTTCGTGAAGTTTGCCAAACTTAATTCAGTGCTGATTTTACAGAGGATCTTCTTAAGCTGCTAAACCAATTTAGTAAACGCCCGGAGGTTATCAAATGGAGTGAAGAGAATGGTCTAGACGGTAAGCCGCATTTTTCTTTCACTACATTACGAGCAGCGTTGAATGACAGCTTGTCTGTAGCACAACACGAATATGTGACTATCTTTTCTTGCTTTCAGCTCGCTTATTTCACCAAGCCTTCGTAAGTTTTCGACGGTATTGCATGGAATCGGAGCAGCTTCCTGCTGATTTGCATATAATTTTCAGCGACCTTCTTCAAGGCAGCAGTATGTAGCACAACACTTTTTAGCGAATGATCGTACTTCCTGCATGCTTGAGTTGATTGCACATACGCAGGGCACTTGGACGACCTCGTACCCTATTTTCTTCAACATGCAAGACAAATCTTCCCACACCTAGAATGCATGGAGGAGCTGCAGAAGATCAGTGATTTAAGGCATCCAGGAAACTGGTAAGACTGTTTCTGTTGTTCTGAGAAACTAGTTGTGCACTCAAACTACATTTTACTCTGTGTTGTAACCTTAAGGCATAAGGAGTTTTATTTCTTGAAAATATTTTCTCTTACTATTGTAACTTTTTTGGCCATACCTTCTTTCAAGGACTGTCTTGTTGAAGATTCATAATGACTTGTCATGTGTGTGATCTATAATTACATAACCTCTTATTGTTGCCTGAGCACATACTGTTTCAATCAGAGTGCCAGAGGGAAGGAAAGATTGCCAGGCTCCCTAAGAAAAGCATGTCTCTATTCAATTTAGAGGCTGCCCTATGAATGTTTAACTACGTGAGTGCCTGTTAGTGATATTGAAACCATTTTACTTGGCAGGTATCCCGAGGCACGTGCTATCCAGCGAAAAGTGATCTTTCATGCTGGACCTACCAACAGTGGAAAGACGCATGCTGCTCTTGAGAGTTTTCATAATTCAAGCACTGGCCTTTACTGTGGGCCGTTAAAGATGCTGGCTGTGGAGGTTTTCCAGAAGACTAATGAAAAGGTATGTTTCTGCAGATGCATGCTGTGACCAGCACTCTTTTGTGGCCATTAGTGGTATATCAGTAATGGCCAGAGCTTTGAGAACAAGTCACAGTTGCATACTAGATTTTGCAACACAGCCAAGACACAAGGGAGACAAACACGCACATCAGAGTGCTCTTGCAATTGATGCTTTATTTTCCTGTCATCTGAGCAAGTACGCAAGATAATCAAATGGGAGAGAAACAATGATTAAAGAAGAATAAACAAACAAATGGTCCACACATGATCACACGACTGTGCTCAATTTTAGACAAAATATGAACAAAACAAGTAAACCAGCAAAAAAAAAGGGACAATAACATTTTGAAATTAATGTCCAGGAAAGGACATTTATTTTGCCCTGTGGTGAACATATAGCATGCTTATGCACTTGCTTCTTATGCACACAACTGCGGCAGCTTTCAGAATCTTTTTATTGCGATAGCAATTATATGGACACTGTCGGCTGGATTGCGCCGTCGACGTGGGTGTCGGCCTTGATGCCATGCACCGTATATGTATGCGTACCTACATTTATGAAAACACAAAGAAAAAAAAAATCCAGAAAAAAGACTCTGGCGGGCAGAATAGAACGTGGGACCTCCGCTTCGTGAATGCGAAGCATTAGCCACCGAGAAGTACCTCCTTCAACGTTTAAACTGTTTTCAGCATTATCAGCAAGATGGCGCAATGAGCGCACGGCGGCTCTCATCTCTCGTGTGTACTTTGGCCTGATTGATCGACATGTGAGGTGAGCCTCCCAAAACCACCATATGATTATGAGAGACGTCGTAGTGGAGGGCTCCGGAAATTTCTACCACCTGGGGTACTTTGGCCTGCAGAGAGGAGGAGAGTGGACGATCTCTCACGCGCCCTTATCTCCCGGGTCTTGGCTGGCGTTGGGCTTGCACTGGAAAGATTCTGTTATAGTTGCGGGGTGCACAAAGGTCACTGCAATCATCGCACAGCCTCAATTGGTGAAAAGGGCGCGCTTTTCAGACCCAGTGAAGTAACAACTGAGATGCTTATTCGTGTTCATCTGTACCTGGGAGTGCGTTTCATGCGTCATTTGTGCGTGAGAAACACGGGGCACGTATTGATCTGCTTGCCATTCTGTGTGTGACCTTCCAATTTGTTGCTATTGCGTTCATTGCTTCGCCTTTGCGGCAAAGCTGTGACTTTTTGTCAACTGGCTGCAATATTTGTTTTCAATGCTTCAATTTCCAAAGTATGGCCAACAGCCACTGTCTTGACCATGAGTTAGAACAGGATCACTTACTACTCTCGAAATGCTAACACTCTATTCAAGTTTTTCATTGTAACAGTGTCCAATTTGTGCAACATATATGCCTCCTCGTGATGCATAGCTGACTGAAGGGTCCTGCAGCATGCTTGCTTTTTTCTTAGTGATCCTTATAAAGCTGCTTTTTGGGATGGTACACCTCAGAGAACATCATTTTTTTTCATGCCATTACTCTCAAGTTGTCTGTATTGTGAGCTTTTTGTGCAGACATTTCATTGCACAAAAATATTCCGAAAGCTCACTGACCAGAGTCACTAAAGTGAGCTACAAGCATGTCTTGAGCACAAACTGTGGACAATTGACCATGGCCAATAGCAAAAGTGCAAAAGTGCAAGAGTGCAACACCACTGTGTGCTGCAATGTTGCTAATGCATATCACTGGCAATGACTGAAACGGCCCGTTAAGTTTTGTATCCAGGTGCTTGCAGTTTCATTGTCTGGAGTTGTAAACATAAAGGTCCCATTTAATTGACATACCTAATTAACCACTGCATGAATACAAAACCAGCCATACATGAGGGTAATGGTTCATTAAAGCAGTTTTCATTTATTGAGACTCCACTGGACGAAAATAGACCAAAGGTCTGAACAAATTGGAATAAATGACACATTTAATGTGCATGATGTTACAAGTAAGGGTTGAAGCTCAGTACTTGAAAGGGGGGAGCATTACATTTAGTAACAAAAGAGAGCCTGTAGAATTTGCTCATACTAGTAGCCTGCTAGAGATCTCTTTTCCAGTCTACGAGGGAAAAAAAAACTGATCTACTAGTAATAGGGGCAGGGTAAAATAATGCTTGAAATGTAGAACGATGGTTCTGTAGTTCAAGCATTCTTTCCCATTGCATTCTCTTAAAGCTCTTACAGAGAAATCTTCAATACAGATTGAGATGTTGAAAGAGCAGGCAGGTTTTAAAAAAGGATGTGGTATGACAAAATGCAGTGCAATGATAGATTGTTGATGGAAACATGCAAGGGTGCCAAAAGACTATTTTTCTTCATTGATCACAGCCATCATGTACTGTCTGACCCATAAGTTTCTAACTGATGCCCTGCTGCGGTGGTCTTGTGGCTAAGGTACTCATCTACTGACCCACAGGTCGCGGGTTCGATTCCCGGCTGCGGCGGCTGCATTTTCGATGGAGGTGAAAATGCGGTAGGCCTGTCTGCTCAGATTTGGGTGTACGTTAAAGAACCCCAGCTGGTCGAAATTTCCGGAGCCCTCCACTACGGCATCTCTTATAATCATATGGTGGTTTCGAGACGTTAAACCGCACAAATCAATCAAGTTCCTAACTGATGCTTGTATTTGCTGTAGACTCGTGTTTGGACGCTTCGACAGCAGTGTATTTTGCACTAAATATTGCAATATTTCTAATATCTATCATCAAGCTCTAAGCTCCTTGAGCTTAGTAGGCTAACTAATGAACAGCTGATCTCGCTAATACCAAGAAAGTAGACCTGATGCTTTATCTGACATAAGATGGCACAAAGTGATGGCTGATTTGAATGTCATGGGTGAGCAGCAAATGAAGTGTGTACTGAATAGTGTGGTCATGTCTACATGTACGCTGTTATGTTGATTTGTAACCACAGTTGCAGTGATTACTGATACAATGAAAAGCATGCTATGTAAATAAGGAAAAAAGTAAACATTTCACATATTGATGGAATGTAACAGGTCACAAATAAGTGCAAATGTCTCAGTCTTGCCAATTTTGAAGTAATTATATCTGTAGCTGTGTTTTCCTGTGCAAGCTTGCGGTTTCCTTACCCCCGGTAACTTTGGTAGCGTTCATAGAGCTTCTTACTATAAAATCTGGAGGGGAATCTGATTCTAGTGTTTGTGCTGCGCTCATTGAGGGGCGTTTGAATCACTATAGTAATGATGGCAAATACAAGCTTTGGATCTGCTCCAGTTGAATCATCTTCTTGAGACTAGCGATGCTTGTTTACTGAATGCAAAACAAAGTGATGTAATGCTATTTACAATTAAAACTTACTTCACTTCTTTTGTATGTATGTCTTATAGCAAAAAGTTTGTGTGACCATGAGAATGAAGTGGAACCGATACGATTCAACCGTCAGGGTGCTATGCATTTCTCTGCACATATATTCCAGATTTGGCATTTAATTTTTTTTTACAACAGTGAAAACAAACATGCTTATATTTCTCTTGAAAGGGTACATAATCTATTTAGAGAAATGAGCATACTGCATTGATTAAGAAACACTAAGCATATTTTCTGCTGATGAATTCGAAGCATCTGCCGATTCACCGAATGATTGTCGGGACATTGGTACATACAATGAATCTCTCGCTCTGCTGTAAAGCTAATTCAGCGGAGCATGGTAGTGCGTCCACTTTACTTTATTGTCACTTTGCAGCCAAGTCTACCACGTTTTGGCAAGATGGACTTATGAAGAAAATGTGAAGAAAAATGTGAAAAAAAAGAAAATGTGAAAATGTGAAATGTGAAAATGTGAAGAAAATGTGAAAGCAGTTACCTGCTAGGTTTCGAGACACCACATCAATGTGGACCGGTGCGGGAACAACTCTTTGCTAAAACTGTCAAATACTGTATTTAAATGCATACTGTCACGTGCGTCCCGCGAAAAAGACGAAGGCGACAGCGCATACGCGCATCTGCACGCTTTTATGCAGAATGCAACAACGACAAAGATGAGGAACTCTCTCTCACGCGGTTAACAAAAAGACCGACCCGCTGCTGTTTTCTCAGCGTCTTCTAGTACGACCTCTCTCTTGACGTCGGGACACTGGTGGAGGTGCTGGGGCCTGCAACCTGATGCAAGAAAGCGTTGTTCGGGACCGTACACCCAGTCCGGAGCCTCAACGTCTTGTTGCGACTCCAGTACACCGATTCAGCCGGCGCCTATTAGGCCTAAGCCCAGAACTCTTGACGTCATCTCCTGTTACCAACATGGCGGCCCCTTCAGCGTCTGCGAATCTTCCCCCGGCCCCGGCCCAAACGACTCACCCTTACCAGGTAACTTTTGAGACTCCTCGTGTTCCCGAAGTCTTCCGTGGAGAACCGTATGAAGATGTCGAGGACTGGCTCGACCAGTTCGAGCGGACCGCTGTGGTGAATCGTTGGAGCGTGCAAGAAAAACTTGGCCGTGCCTACTTCGCAATGGAAAATAGCGCTCGCACATGGTACGAGAACAGGGAGCCTACTTTCCAAACCTGGGACGATTTCCGCCAAAAGCTTCTCGAGACGTTCCTGAGTGCGGACCGACGGGATCTCGCACAACAGATGATCGAAGCCCGCATGCAAAAGCCGAACGAAAGCGTGGCCATGTTCGCTGAGGATATGGTCCGCCTATTTCGCCGCGCTGACCCTGACATGCCCGAGGCAAGGAAAGTTCGTCATCTGATGCGGGGAGTTAAGGAACCGCTTTTCGCCGGCCTTGTACGAAATCCGCCAACAACAGTGGATGAATTCATCAAAGAGGCGACTGTCATTGAGCGGGCGCTCCGGCAACGATGCCGCCACTTTGACCGCCTGCCCAACCAAACGCCTGTTGGTGCCGCCGCTCAAAACGCTGCCGTTTCCGAAAACTCTTTACGGCAAATGATTCGACAAATTCTGCGGGAAGAGCTGCGGGCCCTCGGCCTTCCGTCTACCGATCCCCCAGTTGCTTCTGTTGCAGAAATCGTGCGCCAGGAACTACGGCAAGCCTTTCCATCACCGGCGCCACCACCCGAACCACGTCCACTGTCCTATGCTGATGCCGTGCGCCGTCATCCGCCTGCCCCAGAAGAACCACCCTTTCAGCCGCGGCCCGTTACCTTGCCGTGGTGGCAGCGTGAACCTGTGCGGCGACCACCAGTACGTCGGACCGACTTGTGGCGCACTGCCGACCGTCGACCCCTTTGTTTCAACTGCGGCGAACCAGGCCACATCTCGCGCTACTGCCGTCATCGAGAAACCCGGTTTGGAAACTTTTCTCGGCCCGCTTCTTTTTACTCTGAAGACCCTCGTGACCATGGTGCTGATCACCTACCGACCAACCAAGCGTCTTCACTAAGTCGTCGCTGGCGGTCTCCCTCACCTGCACGAGGTCAGAATTCCCCGAATCGCCAAAGATACGCGGACGCCACCAGAAACCGCTCCCCAAGCCCGTGCCAGGGAAACTAACTGCCGCGACCTCCGGGGGCAAGGTTGCCAATTGCCGAGACGCCAAAAAGACCCCCTTGCCTCTACACAAAGACGACGTGACGACGCTGATGACGAAGACGACAACAACCACGAGTACTACTGCCAATGAATTTGTACGTGCCGACCTCAGCGTTATTATAGACGGACACCACGTAACAGCACTGGTTGACACTGGTGCTGACTTCTCTATTATGCGACAAGAGCTCGCCGACCGCCTTAAGAAGGTTAAGACGCCGTGGAGTGGGCCGAGCATAAGGAGTGCTGGTGGGCAGCTAATGACGCCAACCGGTAAATGCACCGCTCGGCTCGTAATCGATGATTCGAACTTCGTCGCCACATTTGTCATTTTACCGGACTGTTGTAAAGAGTTAATTTTGGGTATGGATTTTCTGCGAGAGTACGGTGCTATCATCAACATCCCAGAACGTATCGTCACCTTTTCCTCCCATCCTTACGTCGACGCCACCACTGAAGAACAACTGCAACGTTTACGTGTAGCCGATGATGTGATGCTCCTGCCGAGATCTTGCTGCCTTGTGTCGGTGTTGTGTGAATGGCCGTGCCGTAAGGAGGTGATAGCGGAGCGAATAGACACGCTATTGCTTACGCAAGGTGTTTCCATAGCGAGAGGCATTCTGGCACTAATTGATGGGCGGGCAGAAGTCCTCATCACCAACTTCAGCAACGAGCGTCGTCACATCCAGAAGGGCACCGCGATTGCCTACTACGACGACGTGGACCAAGCCAGAGATTGCTTCGCTTTGCAACCGGACGAGGCGACCATCCCAGCCTCGACACCTTTGTCTGTCAACATTTGCTCAACCCTGTCAGCCTCGGAAAAACAGCGCCTACTAGAGCTGATACACCAGTTCAAAAATTGTTTTTCGTGCACGTCGAAAGTCAAGCAAACACCACTGACACGGCACCGAATCATCATTGAAGAAAATACGAGACCGATCCGTCAAAACCCATACCGTGTGGCTCCGAAAGAACGTGAGGAGATCCAAAAGCAAGTTCAGAAGATGCTCCAAGATGACGTAATACAGCCTTCCAAGAGTCCTTGGGCATCCCCCGTGGTATTGGTTAAAAAGAAAGACGGCAGCTTGCGTTTCTGTATAGATTACCGCAAGTTAAACCAAGTAACGAAGAAAGACGTCTACCCACTGCCACGTATAGATGACTCTCTTGATCGGCTGCGGCATGCACGCTATTTCTCATCGATGGACCTGCGAAGTGGCTATTGGCAAATAGAGGTCGACGAGAGAGACCGTGAGAAAACTGCTTTCGTGACGCCCGACGGTCTTTATGAATTTAAAGTGCTTCCATTCGGGTTATGCTCAGTGCCAGCCACTTTTCAGCGTTTAATGGACACTGTGCTATCAGGACTTAAGTGGCAGACATGCTTGGTTTATCTAGACGACGTTGTCGTCTTCTCAGCTACATTCGAGGAACACCTAAGTCGATTATTCGCAGTTCTACAAGCTATACGTTCGGCTGGCCTGACTTTAAAGCCAGAGAAGTGCCATTTCGGTTTCAACGAACTTTGCTTCTTAGGCCACGTGGTCAGCCACGAAGGTGTTCGACCTGACCCGGACAAAATCGACGCTGTCGCAAAGTTTCCCGCACCGCATGACAAAAGAGCAGTGAGACGCTTCTTAGGCCTCTGCGCTTATTACCGACGATTCATCGCCAACTTTTCGTCTATTGCGGCGCCTCTGACGCGGCTCACACGAGAGGATGTCCCCTTTCTTTGGAGCGAAAAGGAACAAACAGCGTTCAACGAATTACGCCAACGCCTCCAAACACCTCCGGTTCTGGCACACTTTGACCAGGAAGCGCCAACAGCACTTCACACCGACGCAAGCAATGTAGGCCTGGGCGCCGTACTGATACAATGGCAAGATAACTCCGAGAAAGTGATAGCCTATGCCAGCAGAGCTCTCTCTCGCACGGAAGAGAACTACTCGACTACCGAGAAAGAGTGCCTCGCCGTGGTTTGGGCGGTTCTCAAATTTCGACCGTATCTGTACGGCCGCTCATTCAAGGTCGTCAGTGATCACCACTCGCTTTGCTGGCTCACTAACTTGAAAGACCCATCCGGCCGTTTAGCACGCTGGAGCCTTCGGCTTCAGGAGTTTGATATGACCATTATTTATAAATCAGGGAAGAAGCACACCGACGCAGACTGTCTCTCGCGGTCACCCGTTGAGCCTGCCGCTATTAATGACGAGTCTATGGACGCCGCATTCTTGGGAGTCATCAACGCGGCCACTATCTCACAAGAGCAGCGCCGTGACCCTGACCTGCTTTCGCTTATTGATTTCTTAGAAGGACGACGGGAAGACGTGCCGCGAATTTTTGCGAGAGGAGTGCCATCTTTTTGTTTAAGGAACGACGTCCTATACAAGAAAAACTTTTCTCCCACCGGCAGCCCATACTTGCTCGTCGTCCCTGCATCACTGCGAAAAGAAATTCTGGAAGCCTGCCATGATGAAGTCACCTCTGGTCATCTCGGTTACACTCGAACATTGTCCCGTCTGCAAAACAGTTACTACTGGCCTAACCTACCTGCTGCTGTAAAACATCACGTCCAAACATGTGCCGACTGTCAAAGACGCAAAGCACCACCCGGCAGGCCGGCAGGCTTATTACATTCCGTTCAAGTACCAGCAAAGCCATTCGCCCAAATCGGACTGGATTTCCTGGGCCCATTCCCAACTTCTACCACAGGAAACAGATGGATCATTGTCGCCACTGATTACTTGTCTCGCTACGCAGAAACTAAAGCCATGCTGAGGGCCACAGCAGCAGAAGCGGCTCATTTCTTCATAGAAAACGTCGTCCTTCGGCATGGTGCTCCAACAGTTCTCATCACGGATAGAGGAACTGCGTTCGTGGCAGAACTTTTGGAGTCGGTTCTCAGGCTCAGTGGTACAGCTCACCGGAGAACAACGGCGTACCACCCACAAACAAACGGACTAACAGAGCGGCTTAATAAGACCCTCGCAGACATGATCTGCATGTATGTCGACACAGAACACAAGAACTGGGACGAAATCTTGCCTTATGTGACCTTCGCCTATAATACTGCCCGGCAGGAAACTACCGGAATGACGCCGTTTAGTTTAATACACGGGCGCGAAGTCACTACAACGTTGGACGCTATGCTGCCGCACGAGTGTGACGACACTCACGCTGACGCCGAAGAATTTGGTCAGCGTGCCGAAGAAGCCCGACAGCTAGCCCGCGTGCGTATTTGTCACCAGCAACACAAAGATGCGAAACGGTACGACCTACGACATAAATTGGTAACCTACAAACCAGGCGACAAGGTATGGGTCTGGATCCCAATACGTCGACGCGGACTTTCAGAAAAGCTATTACGACGATACTTTGGCCCATATCGAGTCACCCGACGATTGAACGACATCAACTACGAAGTTATTCCTGACGGCAATTGCAGTTCCAGTCGCCGAAACTGCGCACCCGAAATCGTGCATGTCATCCGGATGAAACCCTACTTGTCCAGCTAACTCTCGTTTGTCCTGTGCGTGCCGGTGCATATATGCGTTTTTATAAGTAGAGTGCCTTGGCTACGCATCGGGACGATGCCATTTTTGGAGGGAGGCAAATGTCACGTGCGTCCCGCGAAAAAGACGAAGGCGACAGCGCATACGCGCATCTGCACGCTTTTATGCAGAATGCAACAACGACAAAGATGAGGAACTCTCTCTCACGCGGTTAACAAAAAGACCGACCCGCTGCTGTTTTCTCAGCGTCTTCTAGTACGACCTCTCTCTTGACGTCGGGACAATACTTTGCGCACCCCTAATATTTTGCCACCTTTTCTAAACAAAATATTTTCTTGCATATTTTGCGCTCCCCGACCCAACTCGCCGGCATACACACAAAGAGACTTGGGGCCTTTCGATGCTTCAGACAGGCGCGCATCTCGCTAAGCAGACAAGCGCAGTCAAATAGACTGCAGGTGCAAGTCCCTTCTTCCGAGAACTTCCCCCAAACTAGGGTTTCTATTATACTGTACCTGAAAACTCAAACCTGCTTACGGGTCGCCAGAACTGCTCGGAACGTTTGCTTACCCATATCTTCCTATCTCTACCACCGCGAGAATGCACGCTCACATCACGGCACGGACAACTTTGTGCATCAAAGGTGTGCGGGGGCTTGTCGCATGAACTGTTCCCTTTGTTCTCTGCGTCCATGCAACACGCTTGGTCGATTTCAGAAGTTTAGGTTTCGCCATTCGGCTAAAGCGTTTTTACGGTTACTATGTGGTGTGCTACAGTAATTATATATACATTCTTGAAAAGGGTGGTAATACTTGCTAACTTTGGGTGAGTAATGCTGTATCACATATGTTATAACCCTGCTAGTAAGTGTAGTTAGTAACAGCGAGGGTGGCAACATTTACTACCTTTACCGTTACTAACGGGATTTAGGAACTGTTAATGTCCAAGCTGTTACTAGCCATAGGTAGTAACTTTTAAAAGTAAATTAAAAAGTAATAACTGATGCTGCCATGTTTATTTTGCCATATTATTTCTTCATTGTTAATAGTGGTCAACTACAATGTTTCATTACTACACAACTTTGGGTATTCTTGCACGTTGTGTCATTAACGCAAAGAATACATAGAGTTAACAAGTTCACTACTTTTTCTTTATTGCCTTGCATACGTAAGTAAGTGAGTCCTGGAGTATATATAGCCCTTACTTTAAAGATGCATGTTTGGAACAGGTGAGCACTTGTGTTTCAGGATGAATTACCAAAAATATGAGCTTAGAGCACTATACCACACTACGTAGTTGTGTGTGTTTGGTAGCGTAGCACATGACTTTTAATCAGCCGTACTTATTAAAAATGATATGCCATACCTATTAATTATATAGATGCCACAAGAAAGCATTTTCTACAGCAGCCAAAACAAGGTTCCAAACTCGTTAACATTCTCTTAGTGCCTGTGCTTGTATATCGGCGGTTAAAAGGCAATAATCGTTCCTGGGGTTTCATGAACCAAAACCTCGATATTATAATGAGAAGCTGAAATGAGGGACTCCAGATTCATTTTGACCATCTGGTTAATTTTTATCTGCCTGTCATGTTAGTTTGTTGTAGTTTGCTAAGTCTGTTACAATTGTCTATTAGAACGCGTGTAGCACTTGCTTATTGTTCGTCTTGTACTTCTCCGTTTTGACAACAGCAGAATGAGGCTTACATATCTCGGTTGCAAACTTTAAAACAAATTTTTTTCTTTATTTATAGATATGTTCTGCATTATTTTCTATTTAAATATGATGCATTAAGACGATTTCTCTTGTAAATTAATGCAATAGGTATTATCTACTATATTAGTTTAGATAGTTGATGGCCAGGTAGCAAAAAAATAGTAACGGTGCAAGAAAGTTGGTAACCGCTGCAGTTATTACCTATTTCATTTCAGTTACTGTAGCTGAGGTATATAGTAAACAGGTAGTAAAACACATTCAGGTGAAGTATATACTTTGTGTGACAATCTGCATGATTGGTACTTGAGAAAGCGGAAGAGTGCGCGCTTGCTAATGCAAGTTTCCTGCCATTAAAGAAGGTCTTTTCAGTTATGTGCAGATGCTTAGATCTTCCGGTGTTGCCGTATCGGGGGACCTAATTTCTACCAACATTGTCTAAAAGAGCTTCAAGAAAATGGGGCATTAGAACGTGCTCGACGGAACAGAAGGTGATGCGCTTTGGTACGGCAAGGTGGTGGCAGCGACCGAGATGATGATTCTTAATCGGACTTGTTAAAGTATGGGCTAATACTTTTAAATTAACAAGTACACTTCGCTTGTGCTTTTTATTAATGTACATACTGTTTGCGTTAGGGCTTTCACACAACATTTCATATGCACTTGCGAAATCCCCGTGTAATTTGCGCACCACCTTTTCAGAGTCCCAAAATTGTGAAAAAAAAGTATGCAAATTATGCTAGTAAACATGGTATCACATGTAAATCTGCAAGCCAAAAAACTTAACACACTGCAGCCACTTTCAACTACGAAGACACTACTTCGGGGCTTTGCGCTGACCTCTTTTCAACAATCTGCGCCAGGGCACACTTTAGGCATTGCGACAGGATAGAGTTATTGCACAAGGAAGAAAACTGGTACTGTAAAAGAAGACTTCAAGACATTTTGTTAGCTAACGCAATCCAATTTGGAGCCTGTACCTTCCATCATTTCCATGATTGGATGGTTGCTGCATCACATTCTTTTCAAGTTTTATAGTGTGGAATTCTATGGCAGTGCTGAATAATAGTGGTGAGGTGGAGTATAGTTGCAACTTGTATGCTAGATGGCCACACTTGTCATGTGCCATTTGGGCATCGCCTTTCTCATTATCACTGCCTTGACATTGGCGCAATAAGTGTGGCTTCCTGACTTCTGTGTGAGAATGAAAGGAAAGCATTTTGATAGCGTATGACAACACTTTTCTAGTTTTGCATGAAAATTGAAAGGGACGGGTTCATCATCTGAGAACTCTGCCACTGCGGTGAATCAGTGGTTACTGTGCTCAATTGTTAATTTGAAAGTTGTGGTTTAAATTCAGGCCATGGGAGTCGCGTTTTGATGGAGGCAAAGTGATCAAGGCCGGTGTACTGTGTGATGTCAGTGGACGATGAACTTCAGGTGGACGAAATTATCCGGAGTCGACCACTACTACAACATTTTTCATAGCTGGAGTTGCTTTGTGATGTTAGACTGCATAAACCAGACTGTCTGAGGACCCCCAAAGATAATGGTTCGGTGGATAGATCAAGTGAAGCTGAGCAGAAAAGTCTTCTTCGAACCATTATTTCTCACAATTTCCTTACTAAAGCAGTGCTGTTGAAATGATAGCATGCTTTTGCTTTATTCAGGAAAAAGAAAAGATATGCAAACTAATGAGCTAAGGAGAACAAAGTTCAAGTAAATACAACACATTTTTATAATTTTTTTAAACATAGGAAAGGTGTACACACATCCTTTCCTCTTGCGAGACAAGTAGCCTCGCAAAGTTGACCCAGGCAGCGTCTGCTAGTAAAAAAAAAAATGACTGCTCGCGCTGCACAACCGTTCATTGACGATTCCATATATATATATATATATATATATATATATATATATATATATATATATATATATATATATATATATATATATATATATATATATATAGGGACTACACCTTCCCAGAGGAAGCTAATGCTAACAACACAATTATTCATTCATTCTATCAGTAACTTTTTTTTTCGATTGTGAAAATTAGTGTGATAGTATGTGATACCTAATGTACTTTATCAACTTTGTTTTGTTTTGTGTTAATCTTGATCTCAAATTTCTTTTATGTGATTTTTTTAATGTAGCAAAGTAGTATTGCGAATGCAAAGGGCATTACTGCTTTCTTTTTGATTGGTCAATGTGTTTATTTGCCTTTTTTTTTTTTCAAAAATTATGTTTAACGTAAAATTGACTGGCAATAATTCAACATCTCAAATGAGTATTTCTGTGTACTTTGTGTTTCAAGTTTTTGTTTGATGTGCTTACTCTTGCACGGGTCTGAATGTGGTTTGCAGTATTCGTAAGTAAATAAAAGGCTCATAAATAATTAGCTCATCTTTAATATTCCTTTTAAACATTGATGGCAATGAGCTTGGTGAAACTTGTGCATGAAGGCAAGACTAGTCCCTTCAGTCACGAATTAAGATGCACTGTCAGAAACGTGTCAAATTCAGGTGGAATAATTCTAAGGGACTCAGTATTACATTCCAAGTAAGAAAATGAAAGAAAGTGTTGTTCCCTGTGAGTTCTGGTAATTAAGGTTAATAAGTGTATAACTAACTATATAATAATTCTTCCACCAGTCAGCTTCAGTGCTTGCATATAAATGTATGCACAGTTTGTTTTTTTGGTTGTATTTCTTTCAAGCAATGAAAAAAAATACTTGTCATGTGGTCTTGGAATGCATCACGTTGAACAATCGCCAAACATAGTAGTGCATTCAGCAAAGTGATCCTCTGCAGCACTACGCAGCATAATGACTTTAAATAATCGCCAGCTGTCCACTCAGTAGGTCTGCACGAATGTGCACACTAAGTTTGAAGCCATTTGTTGGAACACACGGTGCCTGACGCGCCATTGAACTTGGCGTCTTCATTTGTACTCACCATGACTGAAAAGGCTAGATACAGCATCTCGTCTGTTTCAGGGCACACCATGTGACCTAGTGACAGGAGAGGAGCGGAGGTGCGTGTTGCCTGACGGAGAGCCAGCCCCGCATGTGGCATGCACAGTTGAAATGGCTGCGGTCCATACCCCGTGTGAGTAGATGTAACCGGTAGTGTTGCATTTCTGGCGACATAAAGAAACCTTTGCAGCAGTACTGTGTCAACAAGTGGCCATCATAGCTGCTGCTTTTTTTCTTTAGTATGGCTAACTCTTTTGGAAGGGTGGCTTTCTGGCCAGCCTAATGTGTCACTTGTGTTACAGAGGTAGTGTGGGAATATCCAGGGTGTTTATGCCTTGCTGTTGTGTTTTTGCATTTCTTTTTTTGTAATTTGAATGGCAGAGCAACTGCCAGTTTGACATCATCTTAAGAAGAAAAGTGATAACACAGGTATTGAGCACTGGTCTAGTTCTGTGTGTGTGGCTGCATACATACAGAATAAAAACAGAGAAACATTAGATGTGTAACATACACACACACATATAAAACAGTAATATGAAGGCACAACAAAAAAAAAACAGAAGCACTTCAAGCATGGTACATCATTTTCATCATTGAACACTTGTCACCTGCTGTTTATACATCTTCTAAGTGTTTCTTGAGGATCAATGGTAGTTTATTCTTTAAAGTGAGACTGAATTGCAATAATTCGGTGTAGTGCCACGTAAGTACAAAATTGTGAGAAGTAGTAGTTGACAGGAAAGGGGCGCCTCTTTCCTGTCAACTACTTCTTACAGTTTTATACGCGGTGCTACATCCAATTATTGCAATAAAGTACCAACCAGCCTGCATAGACACCCTTTTTCAGTAAGACTGAAGGTACGAAAAAGAGCATAGTCAAAAGCTCTGGGTTAACCTTTATTGTCTTGAATCATTATTGTGAAAATAGTGCTGTGCTTCTACAGTGTGATCACCATAGCCAGGTGAACCTCATGCTTGTCAACAGAAAGGCCATAGCTACTAAGCCATCCTGGCAGGTGAAGACAATGATGTTTTGCATAACATGGCTTGAGCCCAAGGGTGTACACAGAAATTTTTTCGAAGGGAGAGGGGCACCACCCTAATTTGAAGAGTGTGGTTGACCGTCATTTTGTGCTCTATATGCCTTCGCAAACAAACAAACAAAAATCAGGGAGAGGCTTGGGTGCTGTGTGCCACCCTCTGGCTATGCCACTGCTTTAGCAAATGACCATACCGTTGAAACCTGCAATAAAGAAATCACTCGAGGATGCTAAAATATTCGCTCTTGTGTGAATGTTGTTGGCCCGGAAATCAGACAGGAAAGGCAGGGGAATTACAGGGAAACACATGTACAGTGACGAAAAAAGAATTGAAAAAAAAAAAATCACTGCCATATTCTCAAAGTAAATAATATTAGGGAAGCTTGCTCAGATATGATCTGGTAACCCGCGAATCCTCCGTACACATCTGCTATCATCTTATATAGATTGACAACGTTGTTATATATACATTACATACACAATGTTTATCAATTTACAATTGGATGCACTAGATATATTTTTATGAACTACAGTCGAAACCCGCAATAATGAAACCCCGTGAGTACGAAATCCCCGCGGCAATGAAATATTTCCAGATCCTTGGCGAACGTTCATAGAAGCCCATGTATTGTGTATCTCGCAGCAACGAAATGTTTTTGGACAGAAATCCTGCATTAACGAATTTTCTACCACCGTGCGGGCCTTAATTTACCCTCCTGCCAAAGATTAACTGTCGAAAATATGCTCGTATGCTTGTTATGCACATTCGAAATTTGTAAACGTCTGCTTTTTCTGCGCTAGCGTGGGTACCGCCATTTTTGTTTACTTAAATCGGTGATGGGGTCTGTGGCCGGTGGCATGCCTGGCCACACTGCAGCAGGCAACGGCAAATGATCATGCTGGAGTGCAGATGGTGGCGTCGGACGCGCTCAACAGGCCGAAGCGACACCAACAGTTGGAATCACTCAAAACGACGAAGAGAAGACTGGAACTGGTGGCAAAATCAAGATTAATTTACAATGGCGCTTGAGAAAAGCTTGACGCCAGAAATGGATTCTCCGTTGATCGCGGAAAAAAGAAAAGAACGGCAACAAAATCATCACCATGTTAAGCAGCCTTGCAGCGACATCATTAGGGGGCGACACAATCTTATCCTGCATTGCTTCTGTCATTTCGTCACTTCTTTAGCCTCACACACGTGAGTGCCATGAGTTGTGTTGTGTGTGGCTGTTTGCGTGAAAGTGCAGTGGGTGGCTACCGGCACATCGGCTCTTGCTAAGATGCCCCCGTCAACCAAAAAGCAGAAGTTTCTGTCGCTTCACGATCAGGCTGCCATCATTGCCGAAGATGAACTCACTGTTAATGCGTTCGTTCGCACCGATGACGACGTAGTCGTGTACGAGGAAGTGACCGATAAGGACATTATCGCAAGCGAGCGCGAAGCTGACGACAGCGAGGACCAAGAAGAGATGCACACGGAGAAACCCAACCCATGGGTTGCTTTGGATGCGCTGGACACCCTTCGCTCCTTCTTCGGCACACATGACGAAGACGTAGCAATGGACCACTTTTTCCAGTGCAAAAAAAGAGCTTTGAAGTTGTTGCATGGCAGGGGTCAGCAAAGTAAGTTGACTGACTTCTGGCAATGAATTTTCATTCTGGCCGTATCACTGTTTTTATGTCTCATACTCGCGGCAACGAAATTATCGCGAAAGCGAAATTTTTTGGTTTTCCCAGCGATTTCGTTATTGCGGGTTTCGACTGTACATACATTTTTTATACAGAATGTGCATTTTATATTGCCACGTTCCATTTTCCAAGTTTTCGTTATCGTCTCAAAACACCACACGATTCTCAGCGCAAACCGCGCCTGCAGTTTTCGAGAAGGTTCCGGACTGTAGTAGATCATTTCGATAAGATCACGCCCACTGTGCGAACGGTACAGATTGTTCTGGAACCTACGCCACCGCCAGCGATAACGCTAGAACATTCGACGGCAAGAGTATAAATACCGACGCGCTTCGCCGCTTGTCAGTTGTTGAACGAAGGCCGACGCTCCGTTCGCCGCTATCAGTCCGAGACTGCTATCTGTGCAAGACTGCTGCTGTAATCGGACTTTTCCGTTTACTGGGCACAGGTTCGCCCAAATAAACAGTTAAATCCGAACATGAAGTCTCCTGTCTTCGGCCACGTCACGACTCCGTGACATCTGGTGGAGGTGCTGCTTCGTTCATGTTCCGGACGCCCCCGTCAAGCCGTGAACCCAGCCCACGTCGCGGAGAAGACACCGACGCCAACCAAGAGCAGCGAACAAGCCGCCGACAGCAGGGTCTCCCACCGGAGTACGGGCTTTTACAAGACAAGGCGCGGAAAGCCAAGGCCATGACCTCTACTGCAGCGACTATGACAACCGGAGCGTCCCAGCCCACGATCGTCATTCATCAACCCAGGGAACCACCAACGTTTCATGGGTCATCGTTTGAAGACCCGGAAACCTGGCTAGAAACATACGACCGTGTGGCCGCCCTCAACCACTGGGACAACGAAGAAAAGCTCCGTCGTGTGTACTTCTACCTGGAAGACACCGCAAGGACCTGGCTAGAGAATCGGGAGTCCACGCTCTGAACGTGGGATGTCTTCTGCGGCGCATTTCTGCAAACGTTCGCGAGCGTCGCTCGCAAAGAGAGGGCCGCTGCTCTACGAGAGACCCGGGTTCAGCTACCAAATGAAAAGGTTGGAATTTTCACCGAGGAGATGACCCGCCTATTTCGTCACGCTGACCCAGACATGCCTGAGGAGAAGAAAATTCGTTTCCTCATGCGAGGGGTCAAACAGGAGGTCTTTGCAGGACTAATGAGGAATCCACCGAACACCGTCCAAGAATTTGTATCCGAGGCGACCACCATCGAAAAAACCCAGGACATGCGCACCAGACAGTATAATCGTCGCCTGACTCCAGAATGCGCTGCTGCTCAAGCCAGTGACTCCGACAACCTGTGTGAAACAATCCGAGCGATCATGCTGGAAGAGCTGCGCAAACTGTTGCCTTCGGCGCAACCTCAAGTGGATTCGATCGCCGACATTGTGCGAGAAGAAGTTCGGCAATCGGCTTCGAATTCCCCAAACACCGCTGCCCGAACCAGAAACTATGAGCTACGCCGCTGCAGTGGGCCACAACGCTCCTCCCCGTCCTCGCCGAAACGCCGCACCGTCGCACTTTTGTCGCCAGACACCACCGCCGCCACCACCCCCACCGACGACCTACCGTTCGCCAGCGGGCCAGCGCAGTGCGCCGAGGGAAACCGACGTTTGGCGCACCCCTGACCACCGCCCACTGTGCTACCACTGCGGCGAGGCCGGGCACACTTACTGCTGTTGCCAGTACCGACAGATGGGACTGCGTGGCTTCGCCGTCGATGCACCACGTCCGCAGCCAGGGGAACGGCCACGTGACATCGCCGACTACCTGACAGGAACTCAATGGACACCACGAAGTCCTTCCCGTTCGCCGTCGCCCAGCCGCCGCATGTCACCGCACCCCCGGCAGTACTCCGGCCCAACGCGGCGCCGGTCTCCTAGCCCGTATCCGGGAAACTAAGGGCAGCAACTGGTGGAGGTGCGGTTGCTGTGCGACGAATTACCGAAGATCCTCCGACGACGACGCGACGGAGCTTTCCGAACACAACGCCAACCAGGCAAAGCCCTGACGGCGAAAGCTCACTTACCGAAGGTGGCCTGACGACGCAACATGGAAGCAGCGGAACAAGCCGACGCAGCCGTGACCCGACGCCACGCCCTAACTGTAATGCGAGACGGCGAACTAGCGACCTCGACGTTCTTATCGACGGCCACAGTGTGACCGCTCTCGTCGATACTGGAGCTGACTATTCTGTCATCAGTGGGTCGTTCGCCGCGAAGTTAAAGAAAGTTAGGACAGCTTGGAAAGGCCCTGAAATCCGCACAGCTGGAGGTCATCTCGTAACGCCTGCAGGAATCTGCACAGCGAGAGTCACCATTAACCGCCGTATTTATCCTACAGACTTCGTAGTCCTACAGCGTTGCTCGAGAGATGTCATCCTTGGCATGGACTTCTTATGCCTCCATGGTGCTGTCATCAACCTAAAAACAAAGTCGATAACGTTATCCACAGAAGAAGCACTACCGCCGCGCACGCCGTCAGGACACCATGTCTTGAATGTGCTGGAAGAACAAGTCACCATTCTGCCTCGCTCAAGCGTCATTATTTCAGTCGGCGCTCCTAAATCACCTGACTTGGAAGGCGTTGTTGAAGGCAGTCAGCATCTGTTGGTCACCCGAAATATTTGCGTCGCAAGAGGAATTGCAGAGCTGCGGGGAGGCAAAGCAACGGTTATGCTCACGAATTTCAGCAATGAGTACAAACGTGTGAACAAAGGAACAACGGTCGCATACACCGAAGAAATTGTCAAAGCCACCAGTGCTTTCGCCCTCGTCGATTCTGCGGAACCTGCTCAGAGGAACCAAGCCCCTCCCATAGCTTTCGACGTCAATCCCAGACTTCCGAACGATAAGCAAGAACAGCTCAAGGCCCTGCTCCTGCAATACGAAGGTTGCTTTTCGTCGTCATCAAAAATTCGGCAGACCCCAATCTTGAAACATCGCATCATAACCGAAGAAAATGCCAGACTACTCCGTCAGAGTTCGTACAGGGTTTCGACGCGAGAACGTGAGGCCATGAAGAGACAAGTTGATGAAATGCTGCGGGATGACATTATCCAGCCGTCCAAGAGCCCATGGGCATCGCCCGTGGTGTTAGTGAAGAAAAAGGATGGGACCCTACGTTTCTGCGTCGATTATCGCCGCCTGAACAAAATCACAAGAAAGGACGTGTATCCTCTCCCACGAATAGACGACGCACTTGATCGGCTCCATAACGCCAAGTACTTTTCGTCAATGGACCTCAAGACTGGCTATTGGCAAATCGAAGTCGACGAAAGAGACCGAGAGAAGACGGCGTTTATAACACCAGACGGCCTCTTCGAGTTTAAGCTGATGCCCTTCGGCCTTTGCTCAGCGCCTGCAACTTTTCAACGCGTTATGGATACAGTACTGGCAGGATTGAAGTGGCAGACTTGCCTTGTGTACTTGGACGACGTCGTCATGTTTTCCTCGAGTTTCGACGAGCATCTTCGGCGCCTTGAAGCTGTACTTCAAGCCATCAAGACGTCCGGACTCACACTGAAGCCAGAAAAGTGCAGATTTGCGTATGAGGAGCTCTTGTTTCTGGGGCACGTTATCAGCAAGTCTGGAGTTGGTCCCGATCCACGGAAAACAACCGCCATCGCCGACTTCCCGCCGCCCACTGACAAGAAGGCCGTGCGCCGATTTCTGGGCCTGTGCGCCTATTATAGGCGGTTCGTGAAAAACTTCGCCCGCATCGCCGATCCTCTCACTAACCTTACCAAGGCCGACGTGGAATTCAAGTGGGAAACGCCACAGGAACACGCTTTCCAGGAGCTTAAACATCGCCTCCAGACGCCTTCGTTACTTGCCCATTTCGACGAATTCACCGAGACAAAAATACATACTGACGCAAGCAGCGTAGGTCTTGGCACCGTTCTTGTGCAGAGGGCTGACGGACTTGAAAGGGTTATTAGTTACGCCAGCCGATCGCTATCCAAAGCAGAAGCAAATTATTCCACAGCAGAAAAGGAGTGCCTCGCCATCATCTGGGCTACGTCGAAATTTCGCCCCTACCTCTACGGCAGGCCCTTCAAAGTTGTGAGCGACCACCACGCCTTGTGTTGGCTAGCCACCTTAAAGGACCCTTCAGGTCGCCTCGCACGATGGAGCCTGAGACTTCAAGAATATGACATTACTGTCATTTACAAGTCCGGCAAAAAACACTCCGACGCCGACTGTCTCTCTCGTGCGCCTGTCGGCCAACCGCTACCCGACGACTCGGATGACGACTACTTCTTGGGAACGATAACTACAGACGACTTCGCTGAACGACAGCGGGCCGACCCGGAACTTAAGGCCCTAATAGAATACCTCGAAGGCAGGACCGCCGAAGTCCCGAAGGTATTCAAGCGCGCACTTGCGTCGTTCTTCCTACGAAACGGTCTTCTACAAAAGAAAAACTTTTCACCGCTTCAAGCTAAGTACCTCCTTGTGGTGCCTTCAGCTCTGCGACCAGAACTCCTGCAGGCCCTGCACGACGATACGACGGCAGGGCACCTCGGTGTTTCTCGCACGCTCGCGAGGATACAAGAAAGGTACTACTGGCCACGTCTTACCACCGACGTCACTCGTAATGTGAGGACATGCCGGGACTGTCAGCGACGCAAGACACCGCCGACAAGGCCAGCGGGACTTCTGCAGCCAATTGATCCACCTTGCCGACCTTTCCAGCAGATTGGTAGGGACCTACTAGGGCCGTTCCCGACGTCGGCTTTCGGAAACAAGTGGATCGTGGTAGCTACCGACTACCTCACCCGCTACGCCGAGACAAAAGCCCTGCCAAAAGGCAGTGCATCCGAGGTAGCTAAGTTCTTCGTCGAAAATATCGTCCTACGTCACGGCGCCCCAGAGGTCAAAGTCAAAGTCAAAGTTTATTTCACCAGAGAAATTCTGGATGGGCTTCAGGGATAAAAGCTGCTCGAGGCAGCTTGACTTGGTCCCTGAAGACCCTTTACAATTGGCAGCATACGACGTTAACAGTACAAAATGGGCTTGTAAGATCATACGTAAATATACATGAGTAATATTGTAAAAATTGCAGTTTGAATTACATCAAGCAATAACAATAGCATACAGAGAGTCAAAATGAGATTATGCATTTAAACGTTTAGTACAGCATAAACAACTTTGTAATACAGAAAGGTACAGAAAGTACAGAAATTTTACGGAATAGCAATATCGCGTAATGATCAAACACAGAATATTGAAAATAGAAGAATGCGGTATGACAAGATAAGCTAAAGTTTGCATAGTCAAGACATATCAATGCGAGGGCTACAACATAGACGTAAAAAATTCACGCAACTGCCGGTGTGTAGCAGTAGTAAGTTCGGTATATTCATTTAGGATAGATGGCAAATTATAGTGCAATGCTTGTAAGTTGTATGTTGTTCGGTAATGAGGAACAAACCACGCTAAAGTATGTCTCGTACTTATGGTAGTGTCATTAAGTTTTAGGTGGGATATAGTTTCCAGGAATTTTTTATAAGTGTCGGAAAAGTAGAAAGCTTGTAAGACCCGAAATTTGTATAAGTGCTGAACCCGCATGACAGTGTATTCTTGAAAGACTGTTCTAGTTGAGGCCAGGTAGGGAATATCTGCAATATGTCGGAGAATCTTCTTTTGCAGAAGCAAGATTTTATTTAGGTTCTGTTTAGTTGTGGTGATCCAAACCAGGTTGCAGTAGTTGAGGTGGGATGCGAAGAGCGCGTAGTATATTTGAAGCTTTACCTTTGTCGGGAGCAAGCGTTGACATCGTGATAATGCTCCAGTAGTTGATGACAGTCTCCTACATAGCTCTTCTACATGCGAGTTCCAACTAAGGTGAGAGGAAAAAGTAACTCCGAGTATCTTGTGTTCGTCTACCACAGCAATGTTTTGACCTTCATATGAAATTGGGTTTAATAGTTGAACTGTTTTGCTTCTTGCATGAAATATAACAATTTTAGTTTTTGTTGGGTTTATCTTTAGTTCGTTTAGGCTGGACCATGTTGACAGCGTTGACAGTGTGTTGTTGCATTCAGAGACAAGATCACCCACATTAGGCCCCGAAAATAGTATGGTGCTGTCGTCGGCATATATGACAAATTTTGCTGACTTATCAATATTTACGAGGTCATTTATATATAAATTGAATAATAGGGGTCCTAAAATGCTTCCTTGTGGCACGCCTCTTGAAATAGAAAGAAATGGCGATTTAGAGCCCTGCAAGCACACGTATTGCTGGCGGTTTTGCAAGTAAGATTTCAATAAATCTAATGGTTTCCCGCGAATACCACATGCGAACAACTTGTCCGCAAGAATCTGATGACTGAGCGAATCGAACGCCTTGGAAAAGTCAATGAACAGGCCTAGCGTGTAAAGTCTCTTTTCGATGTTGTGTACTATAAATTCTTTCATTGTTAGTAGGGCTGTTTCAGTTGACCTTCCTTTTCGAAACCCGAATTGCGAGTCTGATAGGATATGTTTGCTAGAAAAAAAACTTGTTATGCGATTACAGATAATTTTTTCTAAACCTTTGGAAAAGACTGGGAGGACAGATATTGGTCTGTAGTTTTTCATGCACTGTTGGTCACCTCCTTTGTATATTACAGAAACTTTCGCTTTCTTCATTTCTTCGGGAAAGGTAGCAGTAACCATTGCAAGGTTGAAAATATGCTTTAGCACAGAGGAGATACAGGCAATGACGTATTTTACGGGTTTTATCTGCATATTGTTTACATCTAGGGCCCTGCTGTTTGTGAGACTCATGAACATTCTAACGATTTCATCTTCATCGGTTGGAGTTAAAAACAAACTGTCACTAACGCTGTATTCCAAAAATTGAGTATGTGACATGCTGCCAGATTTCCTCTTATAATCAGGCATGGCAGCGTTCACAAAGTATGCATTAAAGTGTTCAGCCAACACGGTGCCAGTAACACGTTGACCGTCAACAAGAATACTTTCCGGAGTTACATGCTTCTTGTCACGACCCAAAACGGAGTTCATTACCTTCCATGCAGCGTCTGGGCGTTTCTTCGAGATATCAGAAAAAATGGAATGATAATAAGTAATTTTAGCACGCTTAAGCTCGCTGTTCAGCTTATTTCGTAGTGACTTGAATTCTGTCAGCTGTGACGGGCAACGTGTGCGCAGAAATAGATGATAAAGTTTATTTTTATTTTTTATCATATCCAAGTGCGCACGCGTTACCCATGGTTTTCTTATCTTTTTAGATTGTTTACAGGTTTTGAAGGGAAAATGCTTAACGTAGATGCGCAGAAAAGTTTCAACAAATCTGCAATAAGCCTCGTTTACGTCTTTCGTTCGCGTGACATGTGACCAATCGCACTTACTGATTTCATGCCCGAACGACTGCAAGGCTGCTTGAGATAAGTGCTGAATAACGAGAGGCTCGAACTTGCGCTTTTTGTCAGTAACAATGCAATCAAATGCAGCAAATACAGGGCAGTGGTCACTTATACCTGATGCTAATGTTCCCGCGTGCAGTACTGTGTTTTCAACGTTCGTGATAATTAAGTCAAGTGCTGAGGCAGTATTAAGTGTCACGCGTGACGCAGTACTAATTAAATTAGTGAAACCAGTAGAGCTAAGAATCTTTTGAAAATCGGCCGCCTCGCGTGTGCTCTCCAAAATGTTGATGTTGAAGTCACCGCCACAAACTAGATGAAGGTTGTTTACTGAGATATAATCTAGAAGATTTTCAAAAAAGGAAAAAAAATTGTATGTGTTACCATGGGGTGGACGGTATACAACGGTTATAAATTTTGTGTTTTCCCGCAGTGTCAGTATTTCATAGTCCTCAGTAACTTTGCAAAAATCTGGTACCAACACATATCTTGGACCTTCTTTAACATAGATAGCGACGCCACCACCTCGTTGTTGAGGCCTATTCAGAAAGAAATTATTGTAACCGGGTAAGCTTAGAGTGGTACATCCATCATTGTACCATGTTTCTGTGAGCAGTATGGCAGAAAATTTCAAACTAAATTCAGTGACAAAATCACATATTTCTTCGTGCTTAGAAGCAGCCGAGCATGTATTTATGTGCAGAACAGAAAAAAGATTTTTGCTGACTGGAGTAATATGACGTGGCAGGGCAAATTCGTGGTAATCCATCTTGACAAGTTTTTGGTTATTGAATAGCAACGAACATATGTAACCCTCAAACTAGTGAATTTTATCAAGGTCAGCCTCGTCCGCGATCTGAAACACTGCAGCGTCGTCAGACTGCCTCGCAAATATCCTGCCACCGAATGTCCACACAGACTTCCACTTGTGTTCATGCTTGCGTCTGATAGCCCTGCCAAGAAGCGATTTTAGCGCAGGGCACAAATGCTCATTAACGAAAATGGCATTTGGGCTGTTAAGCCCAATCTGCAAGTTAGTGAGCCGCGTCTTCTTCGCTTTCTTTAGGGTCACATCACGTTTTGCACGAGATTTGAACGTTTTGCACGAGATTTTGCACGAGATTTGAGCACGAGAGGTCCTTATCACCGACAGAGGAATGGCATTCACTGCCGACTTAACTCAAGCGATCTTGGCATACAGCCAAACAAACCACCGCCGGACGACAGCGTACCACCCACAGACCAACGGCCTGTGGGTGGTACGCAAGATGATCGCCGACATGCTGTCAATGTACGTCGATGTCGAACACAAGACGTGGGACGCCATTCTTCCGTATGTGACCTTCACATACAACACGGCGGTGCAGGAGACGACGCAGATATCTCCATACAAATTGGTCTGCGGAAGGAGCCCGGCAACGACGCTCGATGCCATGTTATCCAACGTCACCGACGAAGAAAGCCTCGATGTGAGCGAATACCTTCAACGTGCCGAAGAAGCCCGACAACTTGCGCGTCTCCGTATCAAGAATCAACAGACGACAGACAGCCACCGTTACAACCTTCGACGACGCTTCGTGGAATACCAGCCCGGTGAACGTGTTTGTGTGTGGACGCCGATACGCCGACGTGGACTAAGTGAAACGCTTCTGCGACGCTACTTCGGACCGTACAGGGTGGTTCGACGTCTCGGCCCACTTGATTACGAGGTTGTCCCCGACGGCATCACGAACTCTCAACGACGCCGATCGCGACCTGAAGTCGTGCATGTCGCGCGCCTCAAGCCGTTTCATGCGCGTTAACAAACTAAAACAGTGTTTTTTGGTATTATTTTTTACCGTAATTTATTCATTGTACTTTCTTGCATTATTATTGTACCTTCATTTTTAGGTAAAGCATCGGGACGATGCCTTTTTTCAGAGGGGGGCAATGCCACGTTCCATTTCCCAAGTTTTCGTTATCGTCCCAAAACACCACACGATTCTCAGCGCAAACCGCGCCTGCCGTTTTCGAGAAGGTTCCGGACTGTAGTAGATCATTTGGATAAGATCACGCCCACTGTGCGAACGGTACAGATTGTTCTGGAACCTACGCCACCGCCAGCGATAACGCTAGAACATTCGATGGCAAGAGTATAAATACCAACGCGCTTCACCGCTTGTCAGTTGTTGAACGAAGGCCGACGCTCCGTTCGCCGCTATCAGTCCGAGGCTGCTATCTGTGAAAGACTGCTGCTGTAATCAGGCTTTCCGTTTACTGGGCACAGGTTCGGCCAAATAAACAGTTAAATCCGAACACGGTCTCCTGTCTTCGGTCACGTCACGACTCCGTGACAATATGCACAACCCACAGCTCCAGGTTAACCTGCGAGCGAGCCTTCTTCGCTTCGGCCTTCTGGGCTGTCACCGCAAGGTCTTCATGATGAGCCCACCACGCTGCTTTCTTGTCTTGTGGGTTGTACATGCGGCCAAGCGGTGACCGAGTGTGGTCATTGCATGAGCTCCCAGTGAAAAGAAAAGAAGCAGACGTTCCAAAAGTGGTGTGCGCCACCGTGAGCGACGACATGCCATTTAGTAAGCATTCTTATAATCACCGGAAGACCGACGCCTTGTAAAGTGGCGCATGTTCGCGCGCGGCCAGGCCAAACACCACCGACACCCTCCTCTTTTCCTCTGTCTTTCACATTCTTTTCTCTCCCCCACTGCCCATCCCCCATGTGGCATTCTTGAGGTGGCCTCCTCAGAGAGAGACAGTTACCACGATACACTTTTCTTTCACTTCCCTTTCTTTGATATCCACTTCAGGGAGGCGAGCGTGCAGGCCATTAAAAACTGAAGCCTTGGGGGGTGACGCGCCGTTTAGTGAGCATTGTTGGAATCACTGGAGAGGTGACCTTGAGCGCAACCCCGAAGTGCACAAGCAACACTGGTGTACATGGCGCCGACATAGGACAAGCCGCAAGCAGAAGGAGCAAGCTCCTACAGAAATTTTTCAGTATGCCACGACTGTGTTTGTTTGCTCTAGGAGCTCAAAAGTGTTCTCTGTTGGCAAGGGAAGGGCTTCAAAATGAGTTTACACCCTGGATTTCTGCAGATGACGTGGCTGTAATCGATGAGATTCAGATGATGCGTGACCCTCAGCGAGGATGGGCTTGGACTCGAGCTCTCCTGGGGCTGGCAGCCAAGGAGCTTCACCTGTGTGGTGAAGCTGCTGCTGTAGGACTTGTGCGCAACCTGCTGTCGTCGCTCGGAGAAGAGTTGGAGGTAACTGTAGTCGTCGTTTTCAACTTTTCCCGTAGAAAGAGATGGTATGAAAGCTTGATATTTGTCTGAATTGAGAAGTTTATGACAGCGGGAAAAGAGAACGGGATAAAGAAGAGAAAAGTATGCATATTATGAGTGAAAATACTACTAGCTTTAATGAACTTAGCTCTATAGGAGGCTCTATAGGAGTGTCTGTAAATATTGGATCATGACACTGCATAATGGACAGGAGAAAGAAGAAAATCAAGAATTGCGGATGTGTAAAACTCTGCTTGTTAAGGACAATATTCATACATATGCTAAACAGTAAGAAAGTAGCACGTCTTTCTGAGAAATTGGGTCTATGCTTGCTAGTGCCTCTGCCAAGATGGGGTTTGAAGACGAATTTTGAGGATGCGATGCACCTGTCACAAGGTTCCTGGGACGTACAATCATTCACGCTGTTCATGAATGAAGATGAAGGCTGAGCACTGTACTACTTGCCATGCAGTAAGAATTTCGTTCTAAAACCACCAATGCTTCAGTTCTACATGCAGTACAGGCAGAGGCGTTTTTGTGTCTTTCTTTTGTATCATTAAGGCAGTTACTAAAAGGCAGTCTGTCTCTTTTTGGGTATATAACGCATTTTTTAGGGTTAGTTGTGACATCGCAAGTACATAAAATAGAGAGGGATAGGAACAGAACTCTGGCCTAATTTTTCTCTTCATTTGTCTATGTCTGCTCATTTCATATATGAGGTGCTTATTTTTATACTTATTTTCAGAGAAACATCTTTAAAATTTTGTGCTTGTTCACGCTTCATTGGCTTTTCTCTTTTTTTTATTTGGGACTGAGCATTGTGTAGGCAGTAGTAATGGTAATCATCACCACTATTCACCTTCATAAGGTGCTGCACTGCAAAAAATCTGGATTAGCCCTCTGAAATTGTCTGCTAAATTTAGCATGCCAAAAGAAGATTCACAGGCCATCATATTACGTCAGTATGCCTACTTCACCTGGCAGTCTTATTTTTGCAGTACCAAAACTGAGCTTTACAACATTTTGATGCAATGCCCACAAAATATTGTGAGCATGCTGTGTGGAGCTTACTATTTTTATGGGCATGAAGGTCTTGAAATGTCTGCAATTGTTAAACAGTAAGAAAACTTTTTTGCACAAATCGTACAAAAATTGGCTGCACATCTCTTGGTTTCGCAGTGACCCTCTTTATACGATGGATCGGTTTGGTCCCGGCAAAATTTTTGTTATGATACTGTATTAAAAACCTTGGTTATATGGCACAGTTTTACGCCGACCCCACATCTTACAATGACTTTACGATTCCGTCTTTCAAAAAAAATCCTTCACTCACATCAATAGGTATCCAAATAGTCACGACTGCAAAATATTAACTTGCGTTCTCCTTGGTTCATGATTATTAAAGCAGAGATTGAGACAGGATGTCTTCTTAGAATGGAAAGTTTATTCTCCTGGCAGTTTATGTACTACCGAATGCGCCTCAATGGTGGGCGCACGCAGCGTTGTTACCAAGAGAAGCTCTGTTCAGAATAGCTTCAGCTGGCCGAAAAACTTATTCCTGAGATTCTGATGCATGTTTTCATGCTTTCAGTCTGTGGAAACTTTTCCTGCTCTACATACAGCTGATCTCCTGCCATGGTTTGTGGCACTCGCAGTCACAAGCTTGAGCACACAAAAGGGCGCGATGCAACTATTTTCACTGTGCAAAATAACTTTGACTTGATGTCAACGTTCATTATAACAGCAGGATATCACTAATTGCACTTCACAAGGCAACAAATTACAGTGTGCACAGCTCAGTCTAGCACAAAGGCATTCTAAGCAACCTCATGAACTCGTAGTTCATCGCCATTCTGTGATGGTGATGACACTGTGTCTAAGTCTTCTTATGGAAGGCTGTGCAGTTTCGGTTTTATTTTCAGGTGCAGGCAATTTTCTGATCCAGTTTATTGGGAGAAAGATGTATGTAGGATCCAGTTTTTTTAAAGTTGAGAATAAAGATTTTGCTTGCACCTAGTTTAACTAAATAATGCTGCTATTGTCAAGAATAATTTAGTCTACCTTCCTTGGAGAAGCACAAGGTTGGCTGTCTGTGCTCATTTTTTGTTTAAGACTGAGCGTCACTGCCTGTACTCTTGTTTTGTCTTGTCGGTTATACGACGCCCGGATCATATGACAGTTTTGTGTGGTCCCTTGACAGTCATATAATCGGAGTTCCATACTGTATAAGCTAATATGACCTGCAGTTATTTTGTCTACACCTTCATCTTTTGGTGAGAGTGTGACAGCATATGTGCTTTAGTGGCCAGTCTGGCCTTTCAGGTGTAGCAGATATGGACATTCAAGAGCATAATGTTTTCTACAAGAACTCTTAGAGGGTACTTGGGCACTCTAGAAGGAAAACCCTTTTAAAAATGCATTTCAGACAAAATTGGATATTACAGAGCAGGGCACATTTGCAACCAGTTTATTGCTGAGATGGCGGGAATATATATATACACATTCGAACGGGCAAGGAGATAAAGCAACAATGGGAAAGAGAAAACGACACATGTGCAAGAAAGCTTATCCACATATTAAAATGACGCTTCTGCTCAAAGAATACCGGTATTCCTTGTTTAACAGGTTGACAGATGAGGCACACACACTCTGTTCTAGTCTTGGAAATGAAAAAAGCCTTGTATATTTTGCATGCCCTCTTGTTGCCATATCTTAACATTACTTGACAATCATCAAACGGGTGGTGGTACACCATCACTTGGCACAGTGACTAGCCAAGCGGCTGCCCTCAGATCCGCGCATGAGATTTGCGTGCTCCCTGAGGTGTTTATTCAGGCGCGGTATGTCTAGTCAATGTAGCATCGACCACATGATAAAGAAAGGCTGTACGCAACACCTATAATGCAATCTACAAACTTTTTTGCATGGTTCTTATTGCACCTAACGCTTAAAGTGCCTTTGGAATTCACTCTCTTACGAAGGGACCCTAGCTTAATTCTTGCTGTAAAAACAACCCTCAACCATTTTTTCGACGATTCTTTTCAAGCGGAGCGCGACCATGTGCACATAGGGTATGGCTCAAACTTTCGGCTTTGGTTCATCCTGGGTTCTATGTTTCAAACTCTTTCCCTGCTTCAAGCCATTAAATAGCAACTCGGCACCTGAATCGACTCAGCACCATTAAATAGAGAAAATTCCCTTGAAAGGTGTGATGAATCTCGGTAACTTGGACGAACCTCGATTACAGAACTTATAACACAGACTAATTTATTAACACTAACTTAAAGGAACCGCTTAAACACACTAAAATTTATATATCGGCTGGTAAAAGAACACTAGAAGGCAGATCTTGCAAAATCCTTACATTTTAATCTGGACACGCTACACGACAAAGGCATGAGTCACAATAATGCCCTTTGTAACCCGTAACAATTGTTTGAAGTATTCTTTCTGTAAACTTTAAAAGACTGAAATAAACTAATCAATGCCAAACTTTTGCAATCTTCTTTAGCTTAATTTTCTTCCATCTCTTAACAAGATTGCATAAATTGATAGTCCAATTCTCTGTAACCCCTTATACGTTTCGTTAGTTTTGTATGGCGGAATGTTAAGTTCATCGTTTTTGCTTTCAGACATTTTCTGAACTTTTCAAATTACGTACTGGCTTTCTTTTTATGTTTGCTTTTATGATCTTGTTATCTTGTTACTCCACACTGCAAAAATTCCTGAATAGGATTGCAGTATTTATAAATAGATAAATACATAAATAACTCTGCTCATTTTTGACAGATTTCAAAAAGTTTTGTGACAGTTGACTTATTTAATGATGCCATTTGATGATTACTTGAAAATGTATTCCAGGGCCCCTTTAAGTGTCTCTCAAAGCACCGAAATGCACTCTCTCTAACTGCACTTGACCGCTTGACAGGGGTATGAAAGTGCTTTGCTGTCAGCTAAACTATGAGCCCTTCGATATTTAAAAAGGTAAAAAGTACTTAACTATTGCATAGAAATATCTGAAATCAGGAACACGGAGATTGAAAATGTGCTGCCTATTGTTCTGATAGCAGGCATTAATTGAAATGCCAGAGTTTTCTTAGTGATAATTTCCTTTGTAGAAAACTCTGGTGGCTTATATTAATGAAAATTAATATTACTAACATTACCGAAATTGTGTGTTGAGTGTACTTGCTCCATATTTTAACTCAAGATGTATGTAGTATTATAGAGCATGCAAAAACACACTTGTGACATATTAGTAAAACATTTCCAATGTATAGATGAGGCCTTTATGAACACTTAAGCAAAAGAATAATTGCACTGCATGCAGTAGGGAGTTTTATGATCTCATGGAAATGGTGAAAAACTTTCTCCTACATTCATGTTTTGCAGCACAAGGCATACTACATGAATACTTTTTTACGGACTATGTGTCTGAGTGAACCACTTGTCTTGTTTTAAGCCCACTGTGACAGCGCTTGCTAATGCATTTTTTTCAACTTCTAAATAAACCACATGTACACTTGCCAAATCATGTTAGCTCACTTTTACGCGTCTTGCAAACTGTGCCTTTGCAGACATGGCTCCACATTGAGCTAACTGGAACAACTTCAATATATATATATATATATATGCAAGAAAGAGATGACGAAACTTTCGTGGAGGCGTCTTTACTTAACGTTTTTAGCTGGTGGACCAGCCTTCGTCTATATATATATATATATATATACAGCCTCTGTATTTGGCTAATACTATCTTGTGGTCGAGCTGGTGCAGGACAAGGCTAGCCCATGCTGCATTCTCACGTAGCTCGGCCAAACCACAATGCAGAAGTGCGAACTTGCACCCTGCCCCTGTCATGTAATTACCGGATGCTCCGCTATACACATGCATGTTGCTGCTCCTGCTGCAGAGTGTAGCTACACAAGCCACTGCAGTGTGCCACTGCATGCCTCGACAAGCTACAGTAAGCCTTTTTGCTAGTTCGAAGCCAAGCTCTCGATATAGTTCCTTGTGTGTGTCACTCAAGGCTACCCTAGCTACATGAATCTTTCTAGAGATCACGAGGCATGCCTGAGCTGTAATGAGCAGTGATGATGTTCAAAGAAACCAAAACAAGAGGAGTGTCCTAGGCCACAGTGCATTATAACCTTTGCTCGGTGCTTTGCCACTCCCCCCTGTGCAGCTTTCATTGTGTGTGGGGACAAAAAGATAGAAAGCCATGCAAAAGGGTGATTAATTACTATCTCATACTATTGTTGAACCTAAGGACAAATCCTCATGTACACTTGTGAGCAAAATTAGTGGATCGTTGTCATCTGTGTACTTTTGCTATTTCAGCACTCTAGTAGTGAGCAATCTGGTGTTAGGAGCCTTTCTCTGAGAAATGCCATCAGTGTAACGCTTTTTACTGCAATTCCTTCTGAGCAGTGAACTCAACATAAGATGGCTCGCCACTAGACAGAACTGATGATGATTGTAGCACGCGTGCCTGTGTTCTATATACTTTAGCTCGTGGGGGTACTTGCTGTAAGTGCACCAGAAGCACAGGTGAGCAAAGGCAATCAAGAGCTGTGCACTATATTACAGTCTCATTGTTGACATGGAATGTTGAATGTCCAGGAATCACTCCTGTCTGTTTATTATGCTCTATTTTTATAGGTTCGGAAGTACAAGCGCTTGACGCAGCTAACAATTGAAAACAGGGCACTTGGTAAGTACCTGTCAAGTATGTTAAGCACCTATTATTGGAATATATTTAGAATAGCTATTTTATGAAGTGAAGTGCAGTGAAGTTTATTTTTTTTCCATACAAAGAAGGAAGCCGGGACTAAAGGCTGGGGTGCCTGACAAAGGCCTCAGCTGCATTGTACAGTCTGGCGACAGTTAACAAAACATTATAACTACATACATGACATAATATCGTATTTACTCGATTCTATCGCACCCTCAATTGTAGCGCGCACCCGATTTCTACGACAAAAAAAAAAAAAAAAGTAAGACATCGATTGCAACGCGCACCCATTTTTCTCGCCGGCCCGCACGATCACACCACTAGAAAAAACTACTCCTTTCGGGAGCGTCTTCCATTTAAATATAAGGTACGGGGGAAGCTTGTGCCCATCTGACGTGTAACAGAGCATTGCCGTCACTGTAGTTTTACCGTGGACCGATGTCAGCACGCGAACTTGCTTCGCCACCTTCTTCTCCATGGTTGTAGTGCCAGGCATGTCGAAGTAAAGAGGCGTCTGATCGGCATTCCTGATTTGCCCAAGCAGGTAGCCGTTGTTGTGCCACAAGTTTAGGACGAACCTGTGAAAACTGTGAAGCTTTTCATCGTACCTCTCCGCAAAACTTTTCGCATATGCCTGTTCACCTTCGGAGGGAAAAGCCTTTCCTCTTCATGAAGTTAGTTAGCCAGCACCTGCTCGCTTTAAACTGGCTCCGCATTAGCCCTTTTTCTAAGGCTAACTGCATAGCCCGCACTTGGAGAGTTCTGTCGTCGCGGGCCACTGTGCCGCTAGCTGCTCAAGCACATACTCGGCGAGCAGCTCTTCAATTTGCGGAAACCGACCCTGCTGTGGTCCACTGAAGCCTTTGCGTGAAGCTTTGCTGGTGACAATCTTCTGCTTTTGTTTCCGCCCGTCCCGCACGCACGTTTCGGGAACTCCGAATGACTGCGATGCGGCCCAGTTTCCATCCGTTTCTGCACACGCGATGACTTTTCTTTTAAAAGTGGCATCGTGGTGCACTCGAGTTTTTGTAGTCGGCCCTTCCATGCCGTCGATGCTAATGCACTACAAGATGACGAACTCCTCAGCACACGTACGAAGTGCCGCACATGGGAAACACATGGGCAGAAATGGGCGACGCGCCATGCCGACGCACGTAGGGGGTGGCCATTTTGGAAATGCTGATGGCAATAGAATGACCGTATTCTTTTTTTTGTACTTGATTCTAACGTGCATGCGATTTATGAACTCGCTTAACCGGAAAAAAGGTGCGCATTAGATTCGAGTAATTACGGTAAATAGATAAATTAGCTACACTTGCAAGTACAAGAAAATTAATTGTTCTTAAGCATATAGCAGTGAAAATGTTATATCTAACAGAGACCAGAGTCGAGTAAATATTTCTTTGTTTTCTTCTTCAATATTTTTATTGAAACATAAATTAATATTTATAGACATTTATTCATAGACACAGTGACCTGATATGTTAATTTTTGTTTGCCATAGTTAGTATGCGTCTTAGGGAACCACAGGCTTTGTTTTCGAAAATGGTATGTATCATTAGTCAAAATATTGCTTTGATTATGTAAATGATTAACTTTATTATGCTGCAAAAGATGAAAAATATAGACTTCATTCACTTTAAGCAAAGCATAGTGACAAAACAATGGCGAAGTGGGAACATATCGTGACATGTATGCGAACTGTGTACAAAGTTATGCATGAGAAATAGTTTACTGATTGACGTCGTCTAAAAGTTGTACCCTGAATTAAAGCACTCAATCAATCAGTCAAATGACTTAATTTCCTGTGTTACATACATGAGGGATCGATGATCATATTGGGCTAAAAGCTACTTGAGTAGGTTCTTATGCATTGTCAAGATCCCTGTTACAATCTTGAAGGGTGTCTTATCATACTTGCAAAATATATCCAGCATGTGCTTATTTCCCAACAGCAGAGGTAAATCCCCTTTTTTTCGAAGCAATGAGAAAACTCTAACTAAAATATATGTAAAGGCCGACTCCGGCAATTTTTTTACCATGTCAGAGTAATGGTGCTTTTATGTTCTTGAGACACTCTTGTCACAAGTCCAATCGCTCAATTGCACAACAAATTTGAAAAAAAAAAATTTAATTAGCAAAAAACTGCAATACTGAAACAGAAATCTAACAGAGTACGCTTTTACATATGACGTAATACTTTGTCCGAATGTGCCTGGTTACCCATGACGCCGCCAGATGGCACTACTTGTCTAGGCCGTACAAGTTTGTGCCTGCGGTGATTGGCTAAAATGCTTACGCTGTTATGATGAATATATGATGGCTTGTGTGTGCGACGCAACACAACACCATTTGCCATCTATCGCACGCACACCAACATGGAAAAGTGAATCGCACTATCAATCAAGGAAGCGCCGGCCTAACCTACACAATCCATAGCAGACAAGCAGATGCTGCAGTGCACAGTAGTTCCATCACTTCCGCCATGTAAAAATGAACCTCACACAAAGAATGTTTCCAATAATTCTGGCATGCGAGGTTCGCATTTTGAGGCAAGCTATAAATCATTTGAAAAGAATCTGCAAAACTCTCAAGCCTGCAGTTTGGCATGAATGTTGCAAATGTGCAAATGAACATACCCAGTGAATTTCATTGAGATCCATCGACCTCCAAAAATTGCTGGAGTTGGCCTCAAGGAAAAATCCTGACGTTTCTAAGCTGAGCCGGCTTCTTCAAGGGTAAGAAGGGCCGAGATGTTCGCATACATGTCAGGACATATAATAGCTATGCTAAATATATCAGCGCCGAACATCTCGGGCCTTCCCTCTTAAAGAAGAAGCCTGTTTGGCTTCAAAATGTCCCATTTTTTTTAATATTGTGCTGTATTCGTGACGAGCCAGCGAGCCAGTCCGCGTGACATACGATGATGATCACTACAATGGTTTGGTCATACAGATGAAGATGAAGTACATAGTCAGCGCTCACAATATATATTTTGGTTGAAGTTTTTTCATTCCTCTAGTTTCTATCCTGACCGGGCAGACTTCTGCCGAATGTTCACCTTTGACCCCTTGTTTTTGTTTTGCAATCATTGCAATGTGGTTGAAGTGTGGGAACTGGTGCACAAAAATGTGATGGAGTGTTGATGCATCATGCAGCATTAAAAAAGAAAACCACACAGATAATGCCACCATCTCATACAGTATTTAATATTTGACATTGGCCTGTGGATGCTTAGGAGGCATGAGCACTGAATAGAGTGACTTGTTGGACGGACAAGTGCTTGTCCATCTCTCATGTTTATTTCACGCCAAAAGCCACCGTAAGAGCACTCAGTATGTTAGACGAGCAAATGTTCGAAACTGTAAGCCTTTTCTTTCATGGGGCAGAAACACCTGTCACTTATAATACATTCATGTTGATTGCACTGTGTAAACTGGTTAGTGCATATTTAAGGGGGCAGACTGGTCTTAGTCATTTTTTTTTTATTTCTTCTGTGATCTTGATCAAACTGCACAGAAATATGTGGTTTTTTCTGCTGATTTCAAATATTTAATTAGTTTTCCTGTAACTCATCTTGTTCCTGAGATAAATTAAGTTCACCCCCTATTGTTTAACGCCACCATAAAAAAAAAAGTGCTCAATTAACAGTTATATTTAAGACATGCCAACATAGACTACCTATATATTGAAAGTATGCAAGAGTTTTTTTGTTTTTAGGCCTTCTTGGTTACTTTACAGCAAAATGAACTATTCATTTTTAAAAGCAATTGAAATTGTGTTATAATTTTGATGAGTAATTAATTAGAAATGCTTGTTCTCTAAATTCTGCTCCCATACTTGCATTCTACACACATACATGTTTCCATTGCAAAAAGAATCATTCTTGTACCTGCCCTAGCTGCAGAGATAATGGGGCCTCAAAATTGAAGTCATAAATTTGCCTTTTTGAGAAAAATGGAATAAACTAAAAACACACAGCTTCATCAAAAAGCAGCAATGATGGTGCACATGTTTTGCAATCCTCATAAAGGTGCTCATAAATTCATAGCAGAGCTACTAATACAGGTGCTGGCAAATTATAAAGAAGCCTCAAAGTCGGTTCCCCATTTAGTCCAGGTTCTGCATGTTAACAGCACCAAGAATCTGGACAGTTAGAATGACAATACAAAAAATTACCACTTCCTGGTGTGTGAAAATCTGTTGAGAGATAGAAAAAACTTGCAGAAACCAAATATGTCAATTTTAAAAAATGAATTTTTTTGTCACTTTTGTGTCCCAAAGACCAATGTGCCCCCTTATACATTTGAGGGTTGATTTTTATTTTTATAAACTTTTTTCCTCACATATTTTCGGAGACGTATATGCCTCACATGATGAATTGTCATAGTGGTTAGTCTGGGCAGGGGGCACCCATTTGCGATGTTAGCCGAGCAGGTTAGGAAACGCGGACTATGAAACATGATAGGCTGCAAGGAGGCTGATGCATTGTTCTTGGACAGTGAGGTTGCTGGATCAATTCCCGGCCATGGAAGCTGCATTTCGGAGGGAAGCAAAATGCTTGACACCTGTGTACTTAGATTGAGGTGCATGTTAAAGAATACTAGATGTTCAATATTTCCGGAGCCCTTCACTATGGAGTCCTTCATAATCATATTGTGGTTTCGGGGCATTTAACAGAAATAAATATTAATCCTTACACAGTGATGAAGAGCTGAGATTAACAATGAACACAAAGTATAAATAATTTTACATTCACTTGCATAAACTCTGTAGGATGCATGTTACTTTTACTTACCAGAATGGAAGGCATGCGGACTTGTGTTGCCAAATGAGTTGTACATTAGATTTAGGTGCACATTATGAACATTTTTCATAGATTTGGTATAGGTTTTCATTTTTCATAGGTTTGGTCGTGCAACCCGCAGGGCGCGGGTTCGAATCCCGGCTGCGGCGGCTGCATTTCCGATGGAGGCGGAAATGTTGTAGGCCCGTGTGCTCAGATTTGGGTGCACGGTAAAGAACCCCAGGTGGTCTAAATATCCGGAGCCCTCCACTACGGCGTCTCTCATAATCATATAGTGGTTTTGGGACGTTAAACCCCACATATCAATCAATCAATCAGGTTTGGTCGTGCAGCCACAGTGTGTTCAAATGTGCATTTTATATAGTATTTGGCAGCTTGACCAGTTGTGATTTTTTTTTTCTTTCTGGCAAGGTTTTACAAATAGAGGTCAGCTAAATGTGGTTATAAGGGTTGTGGCCTTCAGTAATTTCTAGCTTGTATGCTTATGAAAGCCTTGTCAAGTGAAGGCAAGTTACATTTTTAAAGTTTCGCTCGGCTTTTTCTAACTCTTTATGGCCCGTTGTTAACTGCTGCTCGACAACAAGACATGGCTGCAGGGTTTTGTGGTCAGGCGCTGCTGGACAAGTGCATTATGCGCCATCTATGGAAGAACTTTTTTTACTTGAGTTTTGAGTGTTTTATTTTCAGGTAAGAATAGATGGAAGGTGAGAGAATGGTTTCAGACTTCAAAGAATTAATGTGAAGGCACATATTCTGATTCCCTGGTCACCCAAATGTAGCATTGCAATATAAAACTGCGTTAATAGTAATTTTGCAAGTGGTACTTGCCATTGCTGGTGTAGTTCTAAAGTTTCACTAATCACAGTAGGACATTCAGGTTGACAGCTTCAAAGGGCCACACTAAATTTGTTGTTCTTGTTCTGTTCATTCTCTGCAGCACATAGCATTTTTCATTTAGATCACTCTTCACTAGGCTTGTGCGAATAGTTAACTTCAGGTTCAAAGCGAATAGTGATTTTGGTCGAAAAATTTTGAATCAAATTCGATTACTATGTATTGCATACTATAAAGGAAAATGGGCATATTTGTCATGACCTAGATATTCTGCACAATATTTTTTAAAAATTTAAACAAGGCCTGTGCACATGTCTTGCCTTTATGTCCGTGGCCCAGGGACGGGGTTCCAAAGAAAGTGGGAACAACTTTGAATAGTAGCAGGATTTGACTTTCGAGGAATGCAAATGATAACCTGTAAAATGAGTTATGTTTTAAACTTTACTATACTTAGAGCATGTAAGCCTGTATAACGACTTTCCTAACTTAAAAAAATGATGAATCGATGGGAGGGTAGTGTGTTCATTTAACTCTTTCGTTACTGCTTGAAAATGGCTATTTTTCATATGTCTGGGAAAATTTTTTTTGCCAGTTTGAAAAGTATTCTAGCACGCATTGTAGCTGACCTAATTTTCCTCAGTGAAATACTCTTTCCGAAAAATGATGTTTTCGGACAACAAAAGTACTTTAAAAGGAATAAAATTGTGAAAAGTGGGAAATTTCTGGTTTCCAGCTGGTAATCAGAACCAAACTGCTGCTTCGTTGCTCGTGCCATGCAGTGAAGCATTGCTTGGTTTTTCGTGAAACACGAGTGAGCCCTTACACTTTTCTCAGTAGTTCTTTTTTTTGTGTGTGTGATAACAGCATGCAGCTGTTTCAGTATAGATGGATGCCTGTGATGTGAACATTCTTTCTATAAATCAGACGTGTGAAGAACTTCGCTTTTTCGTCTAGCGTCTCCTCTATCCATGAGTCACTTCACTCTGCATAGGTTGGCGTTCGAACATATGAATCCAAGGGTTATTCTTTACACTTTGCACATTGTATTCAAAAAAAGAACAATATCGTGTGCAGTCCTAAAACATTTCGCGCTGCTCCTTGGTCGGGGCCAAGATCTACTCCGGTCTCCTTCTTGTCGAGAGGAAAAGCTCCGCAGCCGGCGCCAGCACACCGCGCCCCAGCGATGTGTGAGCCTCGCACATAACCAAAGTAGCTATAAGACTGTGCACAAAGGTGATCAGCTACGCATTTGCAGCGGAGGAGACAGTTTGAGGCCGTAAACAAAACAAACCTACAAATGGCTGTGGATGTCTCAGGCTGTCGCAAGACATTGTCGCCATAAAATTTGAGGCTGAAGTGCTGGCCTCCTCAGACTCTAAGCTCATCCTCATTCACTTCATGTGCGGTTGCAAGACAGTTTCGAGCGGCACATGTTTTTTTCTTTTTGCAGTGCAGGTGCACACCCATGCGCTTGTGATGACACCATAGGAGTGACTAGTGAGACTAGATGCGGTCCTGTGTCTGATATACTGATGCAAGTGAAACCAAAGCTGCTGGAAACTGGCTGAGAAGGCCACCTCCACATGATATACATGCAGCGGGCCTTCAAGAATATTTTTTTTTTAATATATTTTCCCTCACTCCTAGCAACAGCTCTCTGTTGAAGAGCTAGCACAAACTTCCTGGCAATTATTACTGTTAGATACTGTCAGATTGCAAAGCTGACACCTTAATGTAATATTTGACTTGCAAAGGCTCTTTTAATTACAGAACTTTGACATTACAGTTGCGAAATCATGAGGGGTACGCACTTCTGTCAAGTTTGCCAGCCAAGTGCATTTTCTCAACAACACATGCACATTGGTTCGCACAAAAATTTGTAAAAAATCGCCATGTTGCCAATCTGAGCCAATTCAAGTTGATTCCGAAAGTCAAGTGGCTGAACTACCTACTAGAAAGTACTGAGTGCACCAGAAACAAATTCAACATGCCAAAATTGACCATTTAAAGTGTCGATCACCGGTGATCGATTTGAATATGCGTGGTAACAAAATAGTTAAATCTTGAAGTCGGACTTCGCGGCAGTCTGATTTCTCTTGGGTAGGTGTTTTCATGGCTTATCAATCCTTTACTGCTGTGAAGTCACTATTGAAGGGAGTAATATGCTGACTAATACATTTGAACAGGTTGCTTTCATGGCTTAGCACTGCTTCACTGAAATAAAACCACCTTTACAAAGATTATATGCGGGCTAATATATGTCTATCTGTTCATCTCAAATACTTCGAAATTTTAAATAATTTAAATTCGAATTGAAGTGAATTCAAATACTGTAATATTCATTCAAATATTCAGAGCACTTGAATATCCGCGCAAGCCTACTCTTCAGCGAATCCGAGCAATACAGAAGTTTGTTAGATAACGTGGGTTTGAAGGGATGAAAAGTTGTTGAACCGGCAATGTTGCAGGAGCTAATAGTTTGTCCAAGGGGTCTGTATTGTATGCTTTGACAATGGCAGGTTCTCTTGTCCAGACATTGTCATCAACATTCTTTGACAACTTCTCATCACTTTTTCAGGGACGGCAGCATGGTTCACAGTTTCTGTGCTTGAGCTGTTTTTCTTCTTGCTATTACTGTTGAAGTTGGAGCATATTGCAGAAGACTTCCGCATGTTTTTTTTTTATTATTTTGCAGAAAGCTTGGAAAAGATACAGCCAGGTGATTGTGTTGTGTGCTTTAATAAGAGCGACATCTACCAAGTGAGCCTACAAATTGAACGGCAAGGTCTGGAATGTGCAGTCATCTACGGTGGACTGCCACCTGGCACCAAGCTGGCCCAAGCACAAAAGTTCAATGACCCTTCTCATCCATGCAAAGTGCTTGTTGCCACTGATGCTATTGGTATGGGCCTCAACCTTAGCATTGGTCGTGTCATCTTCTACTCGCTCGTGAAGCCCTCACTTAATGAGCGGGGGGAACGACAGATGGACACTATTTCTACATCTCAGGTAGTCTGCCGGTTTGCAGCTATAATATTTGGCAACTCTGTGCATTTCTGGGGCTTCAATGTTGATGTAAAAGTGGGAACATTAAAATGCATTAATGTGAAAAACGATGTACACTAATTCACTACCAATCAATTAAATATTTCTGATAATTTGTTTCTAATTAGACATTCTGGCTCGTCTCATCAATATTATATCCGCCCGAACATTTAGCACCTTGATCCTGAAATTGGCTTTTGACGTATAGTAATTTAAACTTGACTGCACACACCTGACCCTAATGTGTTGCTGGAGCTGATGGCTTCATCACAATTTTGTTTATTATGTGGTTATATAATGTAATTACAGACTAGTAATTAAAATAGGACTTCATTTATAGCTCCTTATTAGCTTACAGCAGCATAACTAAGAACAAAAAAAAACATGCTCAGCTCAAGCAACTGAAGAAAGGGTAAAATTAAAATACCCCATTCGCCACGTTCTTGCAGTAAAACATTATGGAGGGTTTTCTTGCTTGCCATGCAGTGCACACTAAAATCTATCTCATATGCTCATTTCACTATATTTTTCCAGGCTTAAGATATGGTGTGTCTGTTTGCTTTGTCCTCCTTCTTACTAAGGTCATTAGTTGTAGTGTGCAGAAGGGATGTGTCCGTGCTAGATTTTCAGTGCATATACTGGGCGCACATAAGCAAATTCAGTGCTTACAGTTGGGTGCACAAAAATGAAGTCTTTCTTAACCTTTCCAGTTGTTCTTGCCTAATTTTCTGTTGCGAAGATTGTAATGCATGTATGGGATACACCTGAAAACTGTAGAATAAATAATTTACTTGCCAAAGTCCGCTGTAATGGTGTAGGGGTTACGGTGCTTTGCTGCTGATTCGAAGGTTGCAGGTTTGTTCCCAGCCGTGGTGGTTGCGCTTTGAGGGAGGTGAAATGGTGGAAAGGCCGATGTACAGTGCATTGTCTTAGCACATTCACCATATGGTTAAAATTACCAGAGCCCTTCACTATGCCGTCTTTCATGATCATATTGTAGTTTTGCGGTGTTAAACTCCAGGCGTTAATATTATTATTATTGTTGTTATTTGCTGAATTATTGGAAGAAATATTGCTTTTTTTCCTCATATGCGAAATAGCTTTTATTAAATGTGTCAGTTTGTAATGAATTCCAAATAGTGAGGAGGTAGGTCATTGTTGGAAAGTGTTGGGAACATTTACCGTATTTTGCTGGCCCCTGCTTGGTAAAAATGAGATCGTTAACGCTACGATTGAAGCCTTCCTTTTGTCTGTCTGATTGCAGTACATTGACGATTGCAGTCTGTTACAAGCCACCTTTGTTTTCGTGGTTTTGCTTCTTGCAGGCCCTTCAGATTGCAGGCCGAGCCGGCCGTTACGGTAGCCGGTACGAGGTTGGTCGTGCAACAACGATGAAGCCACAAGATCTACCTGCGCTGAAGCAGATTCTTGGGGCCTCTGTGGAGCAGATCGAAGCAGCCGGACTGCACCCAACTGCTGAACAAATTGAGCTCTTTGCTTATCATTTGCCGCATGCAACTCTGGCCAATCTTGTGGTGCGTTTCTTTTCCATTGAATACCCACTGTGGTAGCTTAGCAGGTAAAGTGTCATGCTGCTAAGCTCGAGGACGCTAGTTCGATTATCAGCTATGGCAGCTGCCTGTCAATGGAAGCAAAATGCAAGAGCATCCAGGTTCTAACATTTCCAAGTGCACGTAAAGCAACACCAGCTCGTAAAGATAAATTGAGGTGTGCCTTGTAATCATATCAGGGTTTTGGCACATAAAAGCACCACAATAAATAATAATAATAGTAATAATAATAATAATTTTATTATTAATATTACTATTATTCCAGTAAGCTGACATACACTGATGAAAAAAAGGAATATCACTGTTTTATGTGTGCCTTGTCAACAGAAAACTGAGCATAGACATATTTTTCTCACCAGTCAGCAATTACGAGATGTTTCTTTGACATAGTGGCAGTGGCTGAATAGGTGCATGCATTTGTCATAACATGTGAACTTCTGTTTCATCTTCCATTCTCCTGAAGCAGCTGTACTGCTGGAATCGCGTTTGCCACTACTGCTGTCAGGTGGCAAAACAGACCACATCTCTGCAGCAGCTAGCCTCAATCTTTATGAAGAGCATAGTGTCAGGATTCACTAAATGCAGTGTCTTGTTGCTATGAGTTCATTTCTTACTGTGTTGCTTGCTGCTTTTTTTATCAGTTTGCTATGTGTAGTTACATTTTTCATATTGCAACAAGTGGGTGTTCTGGTCATGTTGCTGCTGTTATAGTTTCGGAAGGTGGGACTAGTCAAGCTGCGTATATTTAGTTTAGTTTAGTTTTGTTTATTTATTTCTGATACAAAAAGAGGAGTAAGAGCTAAAGGCCATATTGCCTGACAGAGGCTTCTACTCCCATGCGCATTCGCATGCGTGTACATGTTTGCATGCGATGGGAGTATACAAACAATAGAGCAACCAGAAAAATCATAACATGCATGTACATAATTGTCACTGCAAATAAAGCATTACAGGTAGACATCATACATGAAAACAAGCATATCATACAGACACTCCAAGAATATGTACCTATGTATATGCATTAAATTGTGAATTTTCAAATTGTAGGACAAACTGTATATGTGGTACACGTAAAAAATTAGACAGATATATTTTATTGATAAGTTATTGTGGAATGTAACAGAAAGTTCTTTATAAATTTTTTAAAGTGGGGTGCATGAAAATCTATATGATGTTCAACAATGTTCAATAGCCGGGGTACTTGATACTCAAGGTCCTGACGCCCGTAGTTAGTTCGCATAAGTGGTGGCATTCTCGTTTGGTGGCGTAATTGATATCGAGGGGGAGAAACAGGCAGGCTACTAACATGGAGCCTGTGCTTTTTTATGTGCAAAAGTAATCTATAATAGTAGATTTGATTTGCCCTGATTAACGAGTGTTTCTCAAAAAGATTGTGTGTGGGTAAATCTCGCGGTCTACTGTGATAGTTTTCGAAAATTCGCATTGCCCTTTTTTGCAGTTTTATTAATTTGTTGTAATTTTTTGCAGTTGTTGTTCCCCATATTAATGCACAATAGCTAAGTTTTGAGTGAAAGAGGGCGTAGTACATTGCCTTCTTTAGTGTTAGTGGTATAAGACTACTAATTTTATATATAGAGCCTACTACTTTACTGAGGTCGCTGCTGAGTTTATTGATATGAATGTCCCAAGAGAGGTTTTCTTGAAACCATGCCCCCAAAAACTTTTGCGTTGTTACCTGTTCTATCTGCTCTCCTTTAAATAAAACAGTAATCTTGACAGGCATCGGCTTATTTATCGGTTTAAATATTATATACTTAGTTTTGCTGACATTTAATTGAAGTTTGTTTAATTTCAGCCAGTCAGATAATAAATCTGAATAATCATTAATTTCTTTTTCAATCTGTTGTAGGGATGAATTTGAAAAGAAAAGATTAGTGTCATCCACATACATGACTATGTTCGGTGTAGGTGAAATGCTTGAGAGGTCATTGATGTATATGTTAAATAATACCGGGCCAAGTATGGATCCCTGCGGTACACCAGTCTGTACGCTACGATATGGAGGGGTCACCTGATTAAGTGAAACATACTGAAAACGATCCATTAAGTAGCTTCACATGAGATCTAACGTTGTACCGCGTATCCCATAGCTATGAAGTTTAGATAACAGTATTTCATGATTCACACTGTCGAATGCTTTACGGAGGTCAAGGAATAAACCGACCGTGTATAAAAGATTTTCAATGTTTTGTAGTATTTGATGTTTTATTTTGAGGAGTGCATCCTCACATGATTTATTTTTCCGAAATCCATACTGAGATATACTAAATATGCAGCTTTTATCCCACAATTGTTACTGTGTAGGCTTACGTGGCAATAAAAGAAGTGAATAATAAATAAATAAGTACTGCTTGTTATACTCAAAAGGGGAATCTGAAACCCAAGTTCGCAAAAATATTTTTTCTAGATTGTGCTTGCACTCTTAATGTGGCCGTCTTCGGTGTTGCCAGCATATAGCTGCACAAAGGTAGGAATGCAGCAATACAGTCAGCTAGACAAGCTAGAAAATTCGGCTGCTTTCGCGACACCACCGCAGTTCATGCAGCAGAACATCTTAAATTTTAGATGCTTAGTGTCCGATTTTCTTTTAGTTTATGCCCAAATTACAAGTTGAACATGACTTTACGTGAAGCCATCACCACTGCTGCATCAATCTTCTCAAAGGCTCGACCCAGCGCTTTGGCGAGTTGATCTATTTGTGGCAGTGATGTATGCCAAAATCCAGCTTTGCTGCAATGCGAATATGTTATGGGGTGAAGCATATTTTAAATTCGAAAGGTCCACTCACACTTTTAAGTACCAGATAAGCTCTGTGGCTCATGCGTGATTGTTTATTGCATGTGTTGCCGTCTATCTTGCTTGGTCTGTTATATAGGTTGATCTTGATATCCATTTCAATTTTTTTTTCTAGGATATTTTTGTAAGCCTTTGCAAAGTTGATTCATCATCCTACTTCATGTGCAACTTAGAGGGCTTCAAGTTTCTGGCGGACATGATCCAGCATGTACCCCTGCCATTACGGGCACGATATGTGTTCTGCTGCTCACCCATCAATCAGAAAATGCCATTTGTGTGCAGCATGTTCCTCAAGGTAAGCACTTCTTATAGCCCTGTGTCCTTCGTTAACCTAGTAGTGAGTGTGTATTAGTTTAGCTCATCATAAAGTTTTAATTCAGAACCATTAGTTGCTTGAACCTTTACGGCTGTTTCTATTCGACATCAGGGTGTACGGATCAATATGTTTTGTGTCATTGCAAAGTTTTTTACTTTTGCAGGTGAAATACAATCGAACCTTCTTAATTCATATCACCAGGTAATTCCGACTGATGCATTAGTCTGAGCAAAATGAGGTATTTGAATAAGGTAGAACTGTCTTGAATTAAACCTAAAACATGGACCTTGGTTAATTCGAACTAGTTGCCTATCCAAGGAGTACTTTTCGTGCGATCACAAGCAGAGTCGTGTCACTAGTCTGGTATCAAATTACACTTATCAGTATCAAATTAAAGTTACATTCCGGCATGACTCAAGTATAGTAAATACAGAGCATGGTAAGAGCATACCAAAATGCTCAGAATGACTCTCTAAATGTCGGTTGGGGCGCACACTCACCAGCTGCCTTCCCTGCCGCAGGAATTTGAACTAGCTACACTTCTTAGGTTCAGTTGGTGAAATTTTTTTTTCGTACCTGTCCAAGTAGCTAGACTTTGTGGCAGCCACGCCACCAAGCCGCTGATGTTTTAGTAGTCGACCCCTTCAACATTTTATATACCGTAATTACTCGAATCTAATGTGCACTTTTTTTCCGGTTAAGTGAGTTCATGAATCGCATGCACGTTAAAATCGAGTGCGAAAAAAAAAAATTAATACAGTCATTCTATTGCCATCGGCGTTTCCAAAATGGCCGCCCCCTACGTGCTTCGGCATGGCGCGTCGGCCATTTCTGCCTATGTGTTTCCCATGTGCGGCACTTTGTACGTGTGCTGAGGAGTTCGTCATCTTGTAGTTCATTTGCATCGACGGCATGGAAGGGCCGACTCCAGAAACTCGATGAGTGCACCACGATGCCGCTTTTAAAAAAAAAGTCATCGCATGTGCCGAAACAGACGGAAATCAGGCCGCATCGCGGTCGTTCGGAGTTCCCGAAACGTGCAGGTGGGACTGGCGGAAACAAAAGCAGAAGATTGTCACAAAGACTCATGCAAAGGCTTCAGTGGGCCACAGCAGGGTCGGTTTCCGCAAATTGAAGAGCTGCTCGCTGAGTATGTGCTTGAGCAGCGAGCGGCACAGCGGCCCGTGACGACAGAACTGCTCGAAGTGCGGGCTATGCAGTTAGCTTTAGAAAAAGGGCTAACGCGGAGCCAGTTCAAAGCGAGCAGGTGCTGGCTAACTAACTTTACGAAGAGGAAAGGCTTTTCCCTCCGAAAGCAAACGGCATGCGTCAAAACTTGCCGGAGGAGTACGAAAAAAAGCTTCACAGTTTTCAGAGGTTTGTCCTAAACTTGCGGCACAACAACGGCTACCTGCTTGAGCAAATCGGGAATGCCGATCAGACGCCTTTTTACTTCGACATGCCTAGCACCACAACCGTCGAGAAGAAGGGGGCAAAGCAAGTTCGCATGCTGACATGGGCCACGGTAAAACAAGAGTGACGGCAAAAAACAAGAGTGACGGCAATGCTCCGTTGCACGTCAGATAGGCACAAGCTTCCCCCATACCTCATATTTAAACGGAAGACGCTCCCGAAAGGAGTCGTTTTCCAGAGTAGTGTGATCGTGCGGGCCAACGAGAAAAATGGGTGCGGGTCGTTGCAATCGATGCCTTAATTTTTTTTCCTCGTCGTGAAAACCGAGTGCGCGTTACAATCGAGGGCGCGGTAGAATCGAGTAAATACGGTACATATTGGTAAATAAAAGTATCAGTCCCGACTGCCTCTAGATGGAGTTCGGCATACTAGTATTGCCTTACCGAGGCATGGCAGAAGTATAATCCTCTCTTTGATGTACTCGGTGGTATTGAGTTGTTGAATTATTGCGCAGATGAATTGGATGCAGTGTAATAAGAGCATATGCTTGTTTACAAAGTGGCACACTCCATGTCGGTTTGGGCACACATTCATTAGCTGCCTTTCCTGTCGCAGGAATGTGATCTCGCCGATGTTCTTAGGTTCAATTGCGGACTTGATTTTGAAGCGTCCTGACTGAATATTTCGTTGTTTTTTTTTTTGAACCCGTCTTAGTGGCTGGACTTTGTGGCTGCCACGCCACCAAACGGCTAATGTATTGTTATTGGGCCCTTCCAATCTGTTGTTTACATATATTGTTGTATAACAACATTAGTTTCCTTAATTACGGCACTGCATCTGAATGTAATTCATCCGTTATTTGATGAAATCAATGATGTAGTCAAAATAGAAACTGGTGAGAGTGGGAACCCCCCACGATTCTCGGGTTCTGTACCACTTTTTTTTTTTTTTTTTCAGAACCCCCAACTAGCTGGAATCTGTAACCACCATGTTCCTTGACAACTAGTAGAATGCCATGAAATAGTTATGCCAAAAGATGTGTTTTTTATTTTGTTTGAGGCAGTAGGGTATGTACAATATTTTCTGAAGGAGATGCGTCATTATCTTGTAGATGCCTTTAGATGTTACATGGCATCCAATCGTGGTTGCGGTCTGACATAATTGGGAATGTTTTTGTCAATGATACGTTCCATTGTAATTGATATTGCTCTGTCCTTTTTTTATTGCCAATAATTTGGGTAATTCATCAATTGTTACTAATGAGTTAATAGATTTGGAAAGTGAGGCTATGATGGGTGCCGTAATTTGACATTCATTTCGATAATGAAGGAAATTAATGCAGATGTTGTCACAGGGGCACATAGATATTGGTGCCAGATTAAAACGATGTAAGTGATACGTAAATCTTTCGTGCCGACTTAGTATCCTTACTATAGATCTGTGTGGTGGAAAATATGAGGGGAGTTTTTCTATGTTTGGGCCCAATTTGAAAAGTTCTGTGTCAGAATGATTTCAAATCCAATTTGTATTCCAATATAGGTACATCCAGTCATAAAATTTTATTCTAATTGTTTTAGTTTATGTTTTAGACTACCGAATTAATCCGTATTTCGTTGCCGACTGAGCGGCAGCATTCGCAAAATCATTACCGTAGACGTCACTGTGGCCTTGAACGTGATATAAATTTACGGTAATATATTTTTTTTAGTTTTGAGAGGTCCCCAATTATCTGTGCCACCCTCGCATCCGATGTTTTTAGACTTGCAATAGCCGTTAATAACAATAAACAGTACGTGTAAATGTTGATCGGCAGTTGTGTTCGAATGGTGGACAGATAATGGAGGGCCTCCTGAAAAGCTATGGCTTCGGCACAGTATGCACTGCTTGCTTCCAATATTTTAAAACGGCCTATTTTAATGATGTTCTGTTTAGGCCCGATGACGACAAAAGCAGCACCAGCACATCTAATCGTGTTTGAACCATCTGTATATACATGAATAGCTCTATGAGTTGTGAAAAAGTAATTTCTGCAGGTTTTAAAGGGTAAAAGTTTTTTATGTACGCCCGTTCCACTGGGTGTTTTTTCCAAATGTCGCATGTGTATTCTATGGATGTGGGGACATAATAATTTGGTCCGTAACAAGTCGGTTGTTTTAAAATGAACACCGAAAATTCCGCAGAGACTTGCTCCATTTCCAATTCTATGGGCGGTGCTTTCAGTAATACTTGTAGTGTGGCAGTTCTTGTTGTTCTGTATGCTCCCGTTAACACGATTAATGGGAGACGATGTGCTGAAATAAATTTTTCTTTTAGTAAGGAATCGGGTGGATCAGTCCACCAAACCGGTGTCACATATGTAATGGACGGTAATACCACTTGCCTGTAAATCATTCTAGCAGGCTTTCCCGTTCCTGTGTATTGGATTTGAAAATATGTTGAAATTTTAGGTACTAAATTTTCTAGTTTTTGTCTAATATGTTATACGTGTTCTTTAAAGCCTAATCTAGAATTGAATATAACTCCTAATATGCGTAATGTGTCTCTCTTTTGTAATTGTTCATTACCTAATGCAATATTAAATGAAGCAGTTCATAAGGACGGATGACCGTTCGGTAATATTATGTATTCCGATTTAAGGGCATTAAGTGTAACATTGGCTTGTTTGGCCCATGTCTAAACTTTTTTGAGGTCGTCGACAGCTTTTTGCTCTAACATCGGTTTAGTGTTTGCCTATATCATGAGTACCGTGTCGTCAGCATGTGCTTGAATTGAACCATGTTTTGAAAGCTGTATTTGTAACAAACCATTGATTACTAAATTCCATAGTAATGGACTAATAGGTGAGCCCTGTGGGCTCCCTAGTGTCGGCTTTTCATAAGCGTACGAAGTTTTCGTTTTAAAAACTACTCTTCTATCACTCAAAAATGATCTGAATAAATAAAATTGGTTTTGTGGAATATTGTGACGTTGTAAGAACGTCAACACCTAATGGATGCCAGTCTGAGTTGAACTCCCCTTTGAAATCCAAGGAAATCAAAAGAGTGGGTAGTTTGTCGTTTTTGAGGCATTTTAATTTTTGTTTCAATTCATATAGGGTCATGACGGCACTCCTGCCACTTGTAAAGCCAAATTGATTGTTTTGAATTACCCTAAGTTGTTCTGATGCAGAAAATCATATAAACGCGAGTTTAATAGTCGTTCTAAAATTTGCCGAGTAATGAATTCATGACTATTGGTCTATAAGATGTGGGATCCTGTGGGTCACGACTGGACTTAGGAATAAAGATAATAATGTGTTGGAAAATGTCCTAATGTCAAGGCTGAATTGAAAATAAATAGAAAAAATTGTCGATGACTTTCGAAAAGTGATCGAATAGTGGTTAAAGTGAGCCCGTCAAGGCCTGGAGCCAAGTTGGTTTTACATTGTGTTATAGTTGTTTTGATTTCTTGGATTGTAAAGGGACGATCTTTCCTGTCCGAAACAGCTCGTGCCGACGCTATGGTACGGATGCCTTTATGAAAGGTATTGTCTGTGGAGTTATCATCTTTGCTGACATGTGTTTTCAGAAGCAAAGATGCAGACTCCAAAATACTTTGAGTGAGTGTTCCATCTGGCAATTTGAGTGATGACAATTGAACTGGGGAGCGTAGCTTGTTAAATGCAGTCCTGAACGGTCGGCCGAAAACAGACAGCTTTGTACACTGTGTACAAAACCGATTTAACGAGGCCTCCTGTGCCTTTCTTATATTGTTTCTGTATTTACTTCGGGCTGCCGTATAAGGCCGTCTCAAGCATTCTCGCATATCCGGTTCCCGTGCGTGTTGGTATGCCCGACGTAATTTGCGTACTTGCATTCGTTCCTGTTCTAAATCTCTGGTCCATCATGTGTTTGATCGATGAGGACCCGGTTTGTACGTACTCAAGTTTCTTTTAACGAGAGTATCGTAGATGTCATAAAATTTTGTGAGGATTAGGTCCAGAGCAGATCACGACTGGACTGCAGATCTGCTCCAATGACCTTGTCAAACCACGAGTTATTTTTGAGAGATGTCATTACGTTTTCTTTTCCTCTTAACGCAATTTCTTTTCTTTACCCGCTGGTTTTTCTGCAAATGAAAACAACAATAGGCGATGATCACTGAACATGTATCCATTTATTACTTCCCACTTGTATCCCTCCGATACTAATTGGGAGTTTGCGGCAGTGACGTCTATCCAACTATGTACGTATAAGGTTTCAAATGTTGGTAACGAATCTGGATCGTTCTGTATTGACAGAGAGTGCTGAATAAGTAACTGCACAAGTCCGTTTCCTTTTAAATCAGGTGGTGAACGTCCCCACAATGAAGTTTTGACATTAAAGTCTCCTGCTAATATTACTGTTTCTATATGGGTCATGTCGATACAATTAGAAACTAAATCCAAATATTGATTTATGTCATTATGTGGGGGAGCGTAAACACCTATCAAAAGGAAATCGCGGATGGCGATGTTACACGAATGGCAATCACATGAGTATGTATAAAAATAGGAAATAGATCGAATTCCATAGAAGTTCCAAATATTATAAATTTTGGGTCTTTGGACACGGCAAATTTAAAATATGTTGTTGGCATTCCCGGTATCTCTCCTCTTCGCATGTGTGGATCGCACGCAGTTGCGATGTCTATGGAAAGTTTATTCATGATGTATATTTATCCTTGAGTTACAGATTCTGGATGATCAAAATTTGTTTGAATGAATTTGAGATTTATTGTAGAGTCCATTTTGTAAAATGTTCGAATACCAATCGGGTATGTGCCAGATTAGAGTTGGATATATGTGATCGATCGCGTATGTGCCGATCTATGAAGTGAAGTAATGGGTATGTGCGACATTGAAGTTGTAAATTCAATTCAGTCGCCAAAGAGGAATGACAGCACCATCTGCCGATACTTATTTGTGATTTACCCCAACTAACATGTTCATGAACCATCTCTTTGCCTAAGTTGTCTGTCTTGTTTGCATATTTACCAGCAGGTAGAAGAGAGAAAACATAACTTTTAATGTGTCCAATTAGGCGAAGAAATTCATTTTTGGGAGCCAAATTGTTACGGCAGTAGTATGATAATAGTTGAAACGATGAAGTCCTATTAAAAGGGACTGTCTACCGCTCGGGAAATTTTTTGTGATTGTCGCGCAAATGAAACGATCGTTCATCACATCGGCGGCAACAAGCATGCTTTCGTGCCAGAAAAACAGGAATTGTAACTTTAACTTCATGATCAAAGTAGATAAGAAGTGACTACTAGCGTGACCCAACAGCGAATGTGGTCAATCTTGATAATCTGATTTATATGTGGGGTTTAACGTCTCGAAACCACCATATGGTCATGAGAGACACCGTAGTGGAGCGCTCCGGAAATTTAGACCACCTGGGGTTCTTTAACGTGCACCCAAATCTGAGCACACGGGCCTATAACATTTCCGCCTCCAACGGAAAATCTTGATTATCTGTTGGTAGGACAAAAAATATTCACAGGTAGACTTACCTGTTTTGCCTAAAAAGAAACTTTTTTACTGGAGATTGTATTTTATGAACTTGAGGCAGCTTTTTCCACTTTTTTTCTTTTCTCCCGCGTTCAAATTGGCACCCAGTGGCGCCGCCAGCGGTGTGTTTGCTTGCCTGCTTGCAAACGACGAAAAAACATGACCACGTCATCCACCGCCACTCATGAGAACAACAAAAAAGTGCGTGCGTGCCTGAAACGACCATTAAAATATTTTTTTTTATTAATAACCAGACTTGATGAAGCCTGCAAAAACCTCAGGCAGTTTGAGTTTTCAACTTTCACTGGCACCGACCAGTATTGTGAGCATTCATCCCACCGATGGAAGAAGACATAGAGTGGACAGAAAAATTGGTGTTTTAAAAATTTTTGCGCACTTTCCAGAGAAACTGCTGCAAGGCTAGACACTTCACATGCTACTTTTTTTATTGCGACACAAAACAGGAGAGCAATGAAGGATGGTAGAGATTCCCTTTAACTTGGTCTGCTGCACTTATTGGCAGGTAATTATTATTCACAGATAAAACTATGGAGGTGAGAGTGTCGTCATCCACAGAAACGTAATTTTTGCGTGCGATTCTGTTGGCACCAACAGTTGCAGGTAAGGAAGAACTGAGTACACGCGGCATGCTTGCATGGCCATCGTGATAAAAATAAGACAGTGCAAGAAAATACAGGAGCCATGAACAAAAAGTACGCGCCAATGCGACAGCATAAATAAAAGTCTATCTCAAAGGCTTTATTTTTATCTGTACTGTAGCCATGTTTCAAATACAGATCTTGGAGTCCATGCTTTTGCTGGTGAGAATCAAAAACACGTCAGAGGTGACATCCTTTGGCTAATACTCTAGTCAAGACAGGCCAAGCTGTGAGCAAAACCTGCTTGTCTCTGCTTGAAGATTACTGTTTTCCATGGCCTCTTGGGCCACCTCAGAGGGCCTGCTTGGCATGTATCATGCTGGAACATTAGCGTAACATCAGTGTTCCCAGTGCATTGGCTACAATGAGAACTGTACTAGGACTCGCTGAAATAGTGAGCTGCTGGAAAAATGGAGCACTTATGAATATAACAGGTTCACCTACATATTGGGGTTCCACTGTATAATGCGCTATATGGCTGATTAAAGGACCTCCACTAGTTCATGAATGAAACAGATTTCCAATCCCCTCGGAGTTCGAGTTAACAGGGTTCAACTGTACCATATACTGCGCCTGAGAGTACAGAATTTTACCGTGTGTATGCCAAAACTTTCAAACAGTTTCGGAACTGCAATATGAACAGATGGATGGGCAAAACTTTATTTGAAACCTGGAGATTAGCGGCTGGGCTTAGGCCACCCGGGTGGTCACGGTAAGGTTTAGCCTTTCCACCGCTTTCGACGCCTGCTGGATGGCCCAAACCTGGTCTTCAAGTTCTGAACTAGCCAGAGCGTCGTGCCAATGCGTCTCAAGAAGGTCCGGGTTTTGATGGTCAAAAAGCCTTGTAGTGTGTGGGCTTTTCTACAGGATATGTTCCATGCATGCATATTCCTGTTTACATAGGATACAGCCAGCGTCGGGGAATTGCGTGGGGTATATGCCGTTGAGGTGTACTGGGTTTTCAAATGTTCTTGTTTGTAGATGCCTCCAGTCTACTTTTTCTGACCTATCTAGTTTACAGTGGGGTTGTGGTTGTAGAATGGTCCACCTGGAGTCATGAGATGGGTCATGGTGTTAGAAATATAGGTGGAACAACGAAGCCCCTCCGTCACGCACTCGCTGCGTCTAACTTTGTTTCCTCGGTTTCTTCACGCTGCCAGATGGCAGGAGTAGTCACGAGGCTGAAAGCCTGCGTGGCCAACAGGCGGGAGCGCCGGCTTCTATTGTGCAATAGTGGCAAGCAAACGCCTTGTAGCCAAAACAGTCACTGCGATGTTTCGCTCTTGTTCTTATTTTTCTTGTCCGATGATATGTTATTTTATTCTTGTGAGCAAGCCGTGAAATGGGCAAGAAGTATTCTGTGCCATGATGCGAATCTGGCTACAAGACCTACACTGAAAAAATGTCGCTTTCTTTTTCACCGCGAGGAGCAGATTGCCTGAAGGTATGCGCCATGTGATTACGTTGACAGTTGACTGATTACGTTTCCGCAAAGAGCTCTTCGAGCCGAGGTACGCTACGAAGATGTAGGAAGCTGTCTACGAAGTACGCATTCTTGTGAGTGCATCACGAAAGGCGTCTTTGGCTAAAGATGTCATGCCGACAAAGTTTTCCGTCTGCCGGGCTCACCGAAAATAAAACAAACAAAAAGTGCCTGCAGATCATTCATGCCCTCCAGCCATCAAATGCACTGTGTCAAACTGGGAAATTCAACCATATTTCAAGAACTCGTGCTAACGGAGACCTAGCAGGGATGCAGCGTGGTCTGTGAGATAAATGAACAGAGCTCTTTGGCATCTGATGCTACAGGATTTGAAGCAATGCCAGTCACGATATCAGTAACAAGTTTGATCAAGATAGTTTTTGAGAACGACTGTGGCATGCCTTTCCCAACAACAGCCTGAGCTTAACACAAGGTTGACAATGACGGGTCGAGAACAATCATGTTTTGTGAAGTTTTCATTACTATTAAGGCAGCTACCCAGCCATGACTCCACAACTGGCGTGAGCTAATTCTGCTATGCTACTGCTCCCAGTTGCATCGTCATGAAAAGAGTGGTGAGTCTTGATGAGCAACTGAACGTAATTCTAGCTCTGTTGGGCAAACGTACTCCTATTGAACCCATCCATCTCCTTTGCAACGTCAGTAGCAGCAAAGATATTTGAATGCTCGTCAGGTGAGTGAGTGTGACTCGTTTGCAAATGTGAATTTGTTTGTGTGCCAGTGGGTCATTTCTACATCACTGCAATAAAATTCATCTCCTACATCACTGTAACAAAATGGGTCGTTTTTGAGTTGATCTTGGCTGTGAGTTAGTAATTTTCCATGAACCATCTCTACCTACGTGTGGTGTCTTCTTCTCGTGATAGAGCTATACTTGTTAATGAGAATATCTGAGGTTTTATGAGCTCGAATCACGATATGATTAGAAGGTGTGCTGTAGGAGGGCACAAGAAATTACAGCACTGTGGTGTTCTTTAATGTGCACTGGTATCGAACAGTGCACGGGCCTCTAGCATGTAGCTTCCACCAAAGTGCAACCGCAGCGACTTATTAACCATACATTTTTCTGCTGTAATACTGTGACCAATAAGTTATTTTCGTTTCTGCAAAAGTTACTTCAACAAACAAAACTGCCTTCTCTCATATATGAATATGACTTCAATGCCATATGTTTAAATTCACGATTTCACATGTCCGAATGTGGAACCCTATGACAGATCACTGACGCAGTGAATTGAACATTTTTCACTGATACCTGTGGCTGTATCCTCAAAATTTCACATTTCTCACTGCGTTTTTTATTTATTTATTTTTTCTCTCATTATAAAGAGAAGAAAGCGTTTTTTGTTCTTTTTATTCATTTCGAGTGGCATATCCATGGCCCCGAAACAACCCTACATGATAGCTCGCCTCATCCACGGTTACAGTGGCGCCATCTCAGGCTCTCTCCACAAAACGAGGACAGAAGTTCTTTGTTTCCAGAGGTGTCCTTGGTCCATCAAAATACTTCTAACACCATGAGATGCATGTTCCCAGCTGCGGATGGTGAGTTCGCGTGCAGCAAGGTGGGCCTTCTCATCCGTCTTTTCTTTCCCGTCCCTGTTTTCGTCACACTAATATTCCTTTAAGATGGAAGTGCACCAACTCGCCCAATTGTCCCTTTTGATGCTTCTCATTCAGGTTTGGGCGGCAGGTCTTGGGATCCTCTTCATCTTCTCCCATGAGCGCCGGGATCCATTTCTGCTCAGTATGTCTAGTGCAATGGCCACTTCTTTCGTGGCTTTCGAGTGCCTTGCTTTTACTGAGCTGGCTGACGCTATCATTCCTTTCCTTTTGATTGCCACGGTAATGAAAACTTCGTTTCCAGGATACCTGGCCACATCGACGCATAGGGAAACGCAAACAAATTTTTGGTCACGTTAGGTGTACCGAACTTTTTAGTATCTTGGATTTCTAGGCTACTGCAAGATTAATACGTACTCTAGCTCATGTACTCAACATCACTGAAGAGAACAAGGCAGATTGGAATGTGCTTTAGAAATTTGTAATGCTATGGTTGTCAGATTCCAATGCTGTGCCACCAATGCTTGATTAAAATTATGCTTCTTGTCCTTGGAGCCTATGCACTAGGTACATTGGTTGCATAGACCAGCTGCTACTGCTTTCATTGCTGTGCTGTGGAATTTACATTGAAAGAAAAAAAAATGTCGTGGTTCTGACTCTCAATTACAAGCCCGCTTAATACGGCAGGCCGAAGACGCCGCCAGGGCCCATGGGATCATGGCCGTTGTCTAGGTTTGGTCCTCCCTTCTCTTCTCGCACCTGAAAGGGGAAGAGGACCTTTCTGCTAATTTAATGAAGTTTGTTCATCATCATCATCATCATGGTAAAACGGGCACTTTTATTTTCATTGGTTACAGTTTGCACGGCAGTACAGCCGCAATGAACAACTAACGTGTCAATGGTTGGGACGCAACATTAATTGGCCCTTGGCTGTTCCTAAGACCATCATGGACTTGGTTCACCTGGAAGCTGTTTTTGATGTGCTGGACCTTTATCTTTGGCTGAGGTGAGTGTCCACAGCCAAAGCATGTGCTACTCGCTGGGTGCCTAATGTGAATAAACATGAGACAAATGCCTTGCCCCCTTTGAGTTTAAGCACAAATGTACACAGCTCAAGAAGGTCTTGCATAGAGGCTTATTTCATTTGTTCATATATTGAGTTACTTTTAAACATATAGATGAGGGGAATAAAATGGTCAGATGAGGGGAAATTCATGATCAGATTTTAAATTTAGATAAAATGGGTTGACCTACAATTGTGTGAAAATGGCAAATATACATGCGTCATCACCTCTAGTTATGTACGCTGGCTCTACTACAGGGAAATCTTAATCAATTACCAGCTCTAATTATGTGAAGTCTTAATCGATTACAACTTCAAGAATGTCATAAAATTTGGAATGCTGTAATGAAGTTTGAAAGAACATTTCAAGATGGAAACACTAAAGAAAGATAAGTGTTCTGGTATAAGGCTGTAGACTACAAGTTGAGATATATTGCAATAGACATGTGCAACCGCTATACAATGTGCCGCTGATCACTGGTATTATCGGGTTATAATAATAAGGTACTGCTGCACATAAGCCAAGAAAGCATGGCACATTACACTTGAATTTTATTATATAGAATCTAAAGGGGATCACAAAAAGTTTCTATTTAGGTAGTAAACTTTAATCTAGCGAGAAACTACTGGCCTGGGCTAGGCTTTCAGGGGCTGTCATCCAGGGAACATTGAGTGAGGTCTTTGGTGATGGTCCTGCCTCGCTAAATATATATATTTAGTAAAATCATAATAAAGTGAATCTCAAGGGACTGTTAAAAATGATTCTTCATTTTGGAAAATTGGCTCAATAAAAGTATTAAAAGTTTGTGCAAAAATCATAAATGCAAACACGTTCGTTGCCTACCTGTGGTATGTATACATTCGCGACCGCATTATGCACAAGCACAAAAATAACAAGCACAAAAAATAAACAAACAGGAAATAATGTGGAACAAGTGCACACTTAGTTGAGGAAGAGCACGATCTATCCTAATGTGGGAAGCTCGACTGCCTGCTGAAAGATGAACTCTTATGCATGTGCATCCTTCTTACGCACTCCGAAGCATCAGCATCAAATACAGATTCTTTGTGTTGGTTGGCGCGCACTGTTTCAACGTCGTCTTTGCTCTTGTCATTGTTTTCTAATCACAGGGAATGGTATGGATAGTATCGGTCAACATCTAAACTTATATGCATGCTTCGTTGTTGCACTGTGTGTAGTGTTTGAATGTTAGTGAAGCATGCACAGGTAATCATCGGCAACTTCATCCCATAGGTTACTCGCATCACATTTTTCACTGTCGTAGCATTCCTTTTGTACTGCTTCCGGATCTCATCTTGACGTTCAGCCACCAAACCAAAAAGCTAGAAGCAGCCGTGTAACAAGCATGCAGGTAAAGTTGCTTGACGAAAACAAAAGCAACAAGCAATGACGTGAAAAATAAGTACCAGGCGATGATGATGGCGGTTGGCCTATCCTACATTTTAAAAGGCGGGCAGATAAAAAAGTATGCGGACATTCTGATGATAATGATAGTGGCAGGTACAGAGCTAGGCATTTTTTTTTACACAGCCACAAGTAACCTTTTAAAATCTCTATTTGTTATTTGGAAGTGTTGTGTACATATAAGGGGGTTAAAATTTGATACTTTATTCTGAAACATTCGGTATTCTGAAACTCGTAGCAGCGAAATATATTTACATTAAACCATTGAACTTTTGGAGGGAGATTTTTTAAAAAGTCAGTCTGAAAAAGATCATTAATCTGAGGTTTGCTGTAACAAGATTAGACTATATATATATATATACAAGTACAATACTGCTAGCCAGTTATACCGTAATAACCCAAATACAGGTCGACCCCCCTCCCTCCCCAACTTTCAATTCCAAAAAAGAAATTTGTTTTTAAGAACCTCAAACTATGGCGGCATACCCTTACTTTGATAAATATGGGACACAACTAACTGCACTGTGGTGACATTTCTTTTTATTTTGACACTGATCTGATGTATTTAAACGCCAGAAGGCCACAAAGTGCTGTCACTTGGACGTGTTCGAACTTGAGTCAGACCACGTCTGTTTCTCACTAGTTAGGTCCCAGAGTGCATTGTCCTCCGTTCCATTTAATGCATTGCTGATGCAGCAATTGTGGAAAGGCTTGCGCACCATCTCTTCTGGGAGAGATTTTCGTGCTGATGACACCCAGCCACAAACGGTCGCAAGCGGTGAACGTCGTAGGTGGGCAGCGGGGGTCTTGGGTTGTCGCCCAGCATCCACTCATTGTAGAGCTTGTGTTTGTAATCTTTGAAGGGTTTATTGAGCACTGCTTCCAGTGGCTAGAAGATTGATGTTAGTCGCCCAGGGATCACGACAAGGTTCGTCTTGCCACTGGACGGAGCTCCCTTTACATTGGTCGTGAGGTGGCCTCGAAAGGAGTCAAGCACCAACATAATCGGTCGCTAAAAAAGCACCCTGGGTCACGAATTCCACACGAGTCGGATCCACTCAAGCACGAGGGACTCATATATGAACCCTTTGTTGTTCGCTGTCACAATAACATTCCAGGGAAAGTCTTCTTTTGGTAGCCCTTTTCTCTTGAAAATTATATAAGGGGGCAGCTTCTTTCCATCGGCCGTGCACGCGAGCATCACTATAAATTTTGAATACTCAATACCCATTGTTAGGGGCTTCACTTACTTAGACCCTTTGCGGTCACAGTCAGGTTCAAGGGCATATCAAACCAGATCGGAGTTTTATAAGGGTATCCCATGTGTCCCATAATGTAGCAATGCTGTTGACGAAGCCCTATGATGAAGAGCTGATACTCGACCAGCTTGTTATGAAAATCTTCTGGCAGTTTTTGGCACACAAAAGTGTGCCACCTTAGCGCAAAGCCCTTCTGCTTCATAAATCGACACATCCACGATGGCAAGCCCTTGAATTGGCTCCTTGTGAGCCTAGAGTCGCGTGCTATCTCGATAGCTTTCACACGAATGCACTTTGCTGTCATGGTCACTTTAAAGGTATTTTAAAATAGTTTAATATACACATTAATTCGTTATATGTATGTGGGTTCGATATACGAGGTTCAGCTGTATTATAGTAGTTTGTAATACCTTTAAGTCTTGGGATAAAAATGATGCATGCACTAATACCTCAAAAGCAAATCAAAAGCAGGGGAGATTTACACTATCGCTACTGAGTTAGAGTTTTTGGGGGCAAAAACAATACAAAATGCAGATTGTGTTTATTTGCGTATTTGATTCTACGGGAATTGAGACATCCCAAAAAACTGTTTAAAAGTGTTTATTTGTAAGATACAAGCAAAATAATTTGTTGAAACTATGCAGAGGATTAGCTGCACTGCACTGTGTCAAGGAAATTACCTTAACCTTTTCATTATTTGGTGCAGTAAATGTCTCTCTGAAATTGTAAAAATGAAGCGTAGGGGGGACAAGCGAGCCTGTGAAAACAAGCTACCTATGGGCTTGTTGGGGTTTGTTCACTGGTGATACGTTGAAATGTGGTTGTTGTTGTGATCCCACAATTAGAGGAAATGTGTAGCTCTTTGCAGTCACTGCAACACTTGCAGGAGAACTGAAATTCCTCCTCATTACTGAAAACTTCAGCAAAGAAGTGTTTTTTTTTTTTTTTTTTCTGAACAGAGCTCTTGCTAGTACATGCAAGCTCTTTGTACACTGAGCTAGATGCCATTTTCTAATTCTTGTTACCTGAATCAAGTCCTTTCTCAATCAAAATGAGGGCATTGAGCACATTTTCAAACTTTTTACTGGGCCATCTGTTGAAACCAAAAGCAAGTTCGGTGAAATCAATCAATAAAATTATCAATCAATCAATCATTAGCTTAACTGCGGTGCCCCCAAATGCTTCTTTCAGTGCGGACAAGCCCAGATTGTTTTTCGTGGAAGTCGTACAAACGCTGTGAACAGGTTTGGCTCATCTTCAGTCGGGGAAAGGTTGAATTTACTATATTGAAGCTATTTAGGATAGTGCTCAGATAAATGGAAAAGGGTGAGGGAATAACAATATTAATGGCTGAAAAATATTCAAGGTCGTAAAACGGTACTTAAAGTCCATGAAATGCAACGTGGAAGCCTTAATAAACTACTGTCTGTATCTGATTTTTAAAACAAGAAGAAAGAAAATGTCAGCAGTAACTTCATCATGTGGCCTGTGGATGTGGTCATCATTAGTGGTATTAACTGCAACGATGCAGGAGTAACCATACTGTAATTTACTTACCAGTAAATCAGTGACGCCATTTTTTGGGTGCTTCATCAAATTAACTCACATTTCTCAATGAGGGCACAAAGAGCATAGCGAAATGAAGAATGACTATGCAAAAACGTCATGTCATGGCCTTTTGAAGCATAAACATCATAATGCTGTGTTTGTTGAAGCACTTATACATTTTTCTTGCATGGAACATTACATCTTGTGGGCTGAATAGTTAGCTTCCTATACATTCCTGTAATCTTACTGTAATAAATATAGTATATACGTACTACTACAGTGACCAATGTTTTTCAAATGAAAACACTGAATTTAAGTGCCCTGTGTGGCGTCAGATGATTGCCTGCACATATTGTCTGTTCTTTTGCCCTATTGCAGCTACCGCTTCCCAGACCTGTTTCCAGATGCTGAGGCTGTACGTGCCATGCAGCAGGAGTTAGACTCGATTATTCAAAAGGGTGTGCTCAATATCACACAACTGTTGCGTGCTGGAATGGGAAGTGAATCTGAGGAAACTGGTAATGTGAAGCTTTTTAATCTTAGATTGGCATACTTTTAATGTAGTTTCATAAACTGTACAGTAGACTCTCGTTAAATGAAACCTGAAGGGACCAGAAAAATGTGTTTTGTTTAACAGGAGTTTCGTTTACTGAGAAAAAAATTCCAACACTTCAATCACGCCGTCAAATTCAAAAGTTAAAATTTCTATTCTTGCTTAAAAATTACAAACTTTCACTTAAACCCGAGGAATTCCTTCAGCCACTCACTTCCCGACAAACACGGCATAGACACCTCGAACCTCTGACTCCGTACAGCGCTCTAACTAATATTTTTAAGTTTTCCTTTTTTCCGCGTACTATTACAGATTGGAATAAACTAACTGAATCGGCTGTGACCTATATTCACTCCTTTGAACAATTGGAATTCTGATTGCTTTGTTTTGCAACTTCGATGTACTCTTGTGTATGTGTACAATATATTTCCAACAGTGTACCACGTGTATTGCGGATTTTTGTAACACTGATGCATTCCTGTATTTGTTCAAACTATTTTAATCAGTGTATCATGTGTATTGTGCCTAAATTTTGTTTTTCTCGTGATGCCCCTCCTCCTTGGGCCCTTCAATGGGCTTGCAGTATGTCTTAAATAAAATAAAATAAAAAAATGAAGAAGGGTGGAGAATGCAAGTATGAAACCAATAAGGCTGAGGGCAGTCCTTTTATTTAAGCAGTAATTTCGTTTAACAAATTTAAGTTTACTGGGTCATCTGTACTTCCTATCATAGTGGCATAAGTCTAATAGGTGTTGTGTATTTTTAATATTTTTGGCTTCAGAATATAGCTCTTGTCATGTTGGGCTAATGAAAACTATACATATTAACAGAATTTTATACATCGCAGTGGGTCATTAATTTGCAAGCGAGCATCTATCTAAAAAAGACAGCATCTTGCTGAGAATAAGCAGCAAGTATATTAAGCCAGGGTATCATATGCCATTTAACAGGCCAAATTTAAAATGCGACATTGCTCTGTTCTTCTTGGGGCATTTTATATGGCTAAGTTGTGGAAGATGCTGGCACTGAAGAGCTATCTGTTCACACAACAGGCAAAAGACCAGGGTAACGACAGTACTACGTGTGTGCCTGGCTGATGGACACAAGCTGGCGTTTATTTTATACTCTTCAAGAGAAAGATGCGTGTTGAAAATGAGCTTTTCCTGCCCTAGGTGTGAGCACCAGGTGCAACCTGTACTATGCGTACTTGAGTGCTATGTGTTATTTGAAGATGATTCTGTAAGTGCAAACATGAATATATCTTTAATTATTATGCTTGACATACTTAAGGACACCTAATCAATAAGGTGAAGCTCTGGTGGCATTGTTACCGGTACACAGGCACATAGACCACTGTGGGCTTGAGCTTAGTGCATTGACCCTCCCAAGATCACATTCTGGACATGGCGTAACTTTTGCATCTTTTGAGTGCTTGATTAAACGGTTCCTGTGAAGGGAATTCCAGCAATCTTTGGAAAATAAATTAACTGCTGCTACCAACAAGCCGAGCCATGCAAGCTTGTTGTCCCTAAGGTAGCGCAGTGGCTTCCCAGAGCACAGGAGATTTCAGCATGCTAGAATATTTCAGTGGCATTTGGAAAGTGCTGCCTTGATCGCACAGTGACAATGCCATTCTCGCTAATAATGGAGACATTGGACCTGGTGATGAGTCACGTGTTTTCTCTTGTCTCTTATTCACTGTTCACAATTTTTAATGCATTGAAGTTCATAAAAAGGAGCAGAATAATGTGAATAGATGAACCCACTCATAATAGACCAAGATATAACGATCTACCGGTTAGAATGAACATATCTTGGTGGATTTATGATTTCCTTCTACCTATTGAAGCTGCGAACACATGTAGCAAACATTTTCAAAGTCTCTTACTTTTATAGTGAACACAGCGAACGCGGTCAGTGTACAAATATGGGGCACACGAAGCGAAAAAAAAAAAAAAGGCCAATCTGAAGCATGCGACAGGCACGCACTCGTCCGTGACCCTCTGCAGTTTACTCGCTACGACAATATGTTAGACCGCGGCGAGTAGCGCCCCCAGATTTTGGATGCTGCAACAGAGGTCGCTCACTTTCAAGGCATTTCTTCACTGGTAGAAGAAAAGGGAGGAAAAGAAAAAGAAATATCATGAGGAGATCAGTTGCAGTCAGTTTTTGCGCGGCAGCTTTTTCTGCTGCCGTTCTCGGCATCTATGACCGCCGAAGATTAACCAAATAAGCAATGCCTCTTAACTCAAGAAGTCGTAAATGCGAGAAGCGAGAACTTGTTGTGGCGTAATAGTCCACTGCGCCGCTCATCACGGACACCGCAATGGACTTCAAAAGGTTTTCCACATTTCAGTAACGGCAGTGACTGGTGGATGAATGATAACGACTTGACGGATAAGCATCAGAAAAGATCGAAGGAGAGGTGGCGATGAACGTGCCAGTGCCACTTAAACTCATCGCCGACAACCTTATCACAGTAATCTGCTGATATCTGCTGGTCGGCAGTGTGTGGTTAAATCGCGCGGAGTCAACGGTGGAAGTGCATCATGCTGCCGTTTGCACTTTCGCTGCCGCCGCGTTGGGTTAAGCCGCTTGCGCATTGTTTGCAAAATTGCATGCCATCATCGTTGTTAAACGAAAAGGCTACTCACTACACCCGAGCATGAGTGAAGCATGCATAAAGAACGCACAAATGCACACGTACATTAGACGGCAAACAGCCAGGCATGCAACGACGAGAGCTGAGTAAGTGATGCTGCACGCAACTATCCACTGATGATTGGTTCCACGTTACAGTACCGCGTTTCAGTTGAGCAGCGTGAGTTTATTGCGAACATAAAGTCACTCGTGAGCAAGTGGGCATCGCTTAACTCGTGCAGAGGCCTAACTTGTCAGTGGAGGGGTTGTTAGCACTTTTTAATGAAAAACACACACACACACAAATAGTTTGACCGCTAAGTGGATGTTTTTTATGGGCGAGCCCATATACAACTACTGATATAACGGCTACTTATTGTGGCAGTTCTCAGTTTGTTATAAACGGGTTCTACTCAGTATGTCAGGCCAAAATGTTATTTATGGTGGTTGTAGTGTAGAAGGTGTGTTGGGATATTTTGCTTGATCTTGCATTCAAAATGTACTATGCCAACTTGCTCTTTTCTGAGTTATGCATTTTATATTTACCTGATTCACCATTTGCTGTGTGCATTGCAATACAGTATTGCTCAGGTGTTGCATTTCAGTTCCTCTTCGCAAGTTAACTGTGCAACAATGGCAGCTCAGGTCATTTTGCAGGATTTAATTTTGCACCTTTGTTCGTATAAGCCCATATCTTGGAGAAAATGGGAATAGCATCAAAACTGCACTGTGGCATCTGGCACCATCACCCTTGCAAAAAATTTTTTTCTGGCTTGTCAGGCATGACATCTTCAAACTGCAGTACAATCAGCACAAGATCATCTGTATGTCCAGGCAACCTTAAGTTTAGGCTTGTGCAATATTTTTTTTGGTTTAAAGTGAGTTGTAAATGAGTGGTAATCAGTAATAAATAAATCATTTTGAAGCGAATTTGATTAGTAGCTGGATTTCAATAATAGTAGCACGCAAGTTATAAGCTGTAAAATACTCAGTATTTTAGAACTCGCTGTAGTTTGTACGAGCTCAGCTCGTGTAGCGTGCTCTTAAACATTAAAAAAACATTAAGCCTTGAAGCATGGCTTTGTGGCAGTGCAGATTTCCCCTGAGTAGGTGGTTTCATGACATAGCGGCCTCACTATGCAGTGAACCACCTTTTCAGAGGGGTTACATGCAGTAGGTATAATTGGACGTTTTGAATACATAAGAATCTCAAAAATCTTTTATAGACGTCGAAGATCTGAAATACTTGCAGAGGCCTAATTTGATTTCTTCTTATGGTCATTGTAGTTTTGGTTTCTTTGTGACTGTACCTTTTCACCTGGTATGTATTAGTAGTTTTGCTGGAATAGGGTCCACAAAAGGTTAAGGGCTTTGTTGTCAAGTCGACCAATGTGTTATTAGTATTAATTTTTACTTACTTATTACATTTTGACTTGTACATACATTGTCTAGAGTGGTAGTCCTTCTTATTAATGTTCATATCGGGGTTGGGATGTAAAAACAATGCGAAAATACAGACAAGGACTGAAGAGAAACGACGGGCATGAAACACCAACTAGGACAACTTTCGCTTCTAGTTTATATTAGAGAACGCACTTCATCGTGCCAAGAAGCTTGCAATAATTGAGCAGGAGAAAAAAAAAAGTGTGGTGTCCAAATAATTTATAAATGTGAAAACCGATTGCATCAGAAGTATACATCGGTGCTTTATTACTTACTTGTTAAGATCATGGCCGGCACTTAAAAAACGTAGCTTTCAGTGAGCCACGTTTTTATATTTTATGCCTACTTACATATTGTGATTGAATGTGCATGTAAGTTCTGATAAATGAAATTGGAATGCTTTACAGATCATGATGAGGGGCCCCCCTCAACCCATGCACCAAAACTACAGGGCAAGCTTGCTGACCGTCTGCTTGCTCAAGGCTTACTCACGAAAGAGCAGCTTTTAGAACTCCAGCGTGAGTGGCAGCGTGGTGGCCCGAGAGATCGCCGGAACAAGAAGCCAAAATAGCATAATGTAGACAATGTAGTATATATAATGCCCTATGTTTACAGTGGATGTCTGTATTCAGCATGAAGCAATGTCTGTCGGCTTTACTGCACAAATGTGGGAGCTGCCAAAGATTCGACGCCAGTGATGCACTGATGAACCCTAACAAGGACACTGCTTTATGTACAGGTCATGATGGGGAACAAGTGGCTGACGTTCTGTTTTGCTGAATGTCCCTGACATACAGCTGGGCAGCAGATTGTGTGGCACCAGGTGCCACCTGACTGCCCATTGGATTACCATTATACTATTTTAGTATAATGGTAGCTATTTTAGTATTTTAGTATAGTAAGTCCTGGCTGGGTTAAAAAAGAAAAAAAAAGTAAAGAAACTTGTGTGCGAGCTTTTTTTTTTTTTTTTTCACCTGGAAAAGATACATTCCTCTGTTGTTGGCACACACAAGTTTCTCTACACACCAAGCTGCACTTTGACTAACACTGCACTAGCATGCGTGCCGAAAGCAGCTCTATGCTGCTTTTTGCACCTATTTTGTATATTTACGGTGCCTCCTCTGTCACTGGAATCTTGACAAACACACGTCTTTTGTTATGAAGTTGTCTTCTTTGTATAGCTCTTTTGTCAGTTGGGCTGCTAGACAAATTCATCACTTAAATTAAGGAATAGAATTGTGTTATAATGTTAACTTGTGTTAGCACCTGTTATCTGCAATCACTCGGACTGCTCTTGCTTGCAGATTGAGTGCATGTCACTTTCAAGGACTTTAGCACAGGTAAACTTTTCCATGGCATTGCAATTTAGATGCGTTAGTTCACATGAACAGTCCTGTATCAGCATTTGTGCCTTTGGGAGTGCATCAGATGCAGCCTGGTGGAATGTTCAACAGTGCATTGAAAAGGCATGTTGCAAAACAGATGTGACAGTTGCGATGCTTATGTGTAAAAAGTTGCCCATGTATGAAAAAGAGCAACTTAAATTCTGCTGGAGTACTTTCAAATTTATGGAAGCTCCAACTCAAAATTTTCCAGTTTGTTGTTACAGTGATGGCTATTTACTGATGCTACGACTATTGCTAGCTGCTCTTATAGGATCCTCAACCAAATTTTATAATAGTATATCAGAACATCCTTCTTAATATTTTTTTTTCTGTTTGAAGTGCATTTTATGCAGAGCTGTTAAATGTCAGGTCAGTTGTGTGGGAATCTGTAATGCGTTATCAGAACATCCTTCTTAATATTTTTTTTTTTTGTTTGAAGTGCATTTTATGTAGGGCTGTTAAATGTCAGGTCAGTTATGTGGGAATCTGTAATGTGTGCTATAGGCAGTTTCACCAAATAGAAAAAATGCCATTAACCTGAGCAATGCACTAAGCTATAAAGGAAACTAGTTTGTTCATGCTGCCAATTAACTTGACCCCAATTTGAAATTTTTTAGCTGTCTGCTTATCCCAGACAAGGGGTAAACACTCCCAAAAGGCTTTGGTCTTACGTTTAATCCTCAAAACCAGGTTGATTTTTTTAATTGCATTTGTACGTGTAGTCGACAAGCACACATGTTGAAATACATATGCCTGATAGTACTTGGACAGCAGCATCCTTCCTCTTTCTTTCTTTTCATCCCATAACACGGTCGCCCACCAAATTGCAGTTCTCAGTGTAAAATTGAAGTTGAGCGTATGCTGTGCCTCTACTTATATAAAAAATAGACCCTGAAAAAATATTTCATTCTAAAATGAGCCCTAGCAGTCGGCGGCTGTAGACTTTGGTCGCCATCGGCTATTGACATTTTGCCTTGTGAAGCACATGTGACATCATGTGCTTCCTGCAGTGGAGCCATAGTTTTCTACCTAAGCTTCAGCTACTGCAAAACATTTAGTTTTCTATGCTGAGCTGAAAACCTCGGAAAGGAGCAGCGCTTCGAGATAGGTAATAGTGCACTTGAAGTTGTAAAAGACTATGTCTACTTAGGGCAGGTAATAACCACAGAGCCTAACCACGAGATTGAAGTAACCAGAAGAATAAGAATAGGGTGGAGCACATTCGGCAAGCACTCTCAAATAATGACAGGTAGATTGCCACTATCCCTCAAGAGGAAGGTATATAACAGCTGTATCTTGCCGGTACTTAGCTACGGAGCAGAAACCTGGAGACTTGCAAAAAGGGTTCAGCTTAAATTAAGGACAACGCAGCGAGCAATGGAAAGAAAAATGGTAGGTGTGACCTTAAAAGACAAGAAAAGAGCAGAGTGGATTAGGGGACAAACGGGGTTTAAAGATATCATAGTTGAAATAAAGAAGAGGAAATGGACATGGGCCGGGCATGTAGCACGTAGACAGGATAATCTCTGGTCATTAAGGGTAACTAACTGGATTCCCAGAGAAGGGAAGCGGGTTAGGGGGAGACAGAAGGTTAGGTGGGCAGATGAGATTAAGAAGTTTGCGGGTATAAATTGGCAGCAGCAAGCACAGGACCGGGTTAACTGGCGGAACATGGGAGAGGCCTTTGTCCTGCAGTGGACGTAGTCAGGCTGATGATGATGATGATGATGCTGAGCTGAAAAAAGCGGTAATAAAGCTCCATTCAATGCACAGCTGACTTCAAAACAAAATCCTTGCCTGCATACAGACACTCGTAAAGCTAGCAACTTGTTACGTTAAGGCTCCCGAGTGCACAAGTGTTGTCTGACTTTCAGGTGGCTCACGTGTTTATAATAATACTCGTTATAAATTAATTGCTCAACTAAATGTACTGGAGTTTCGCCAGCGTGTTTGTGAACATCCAAGGATTCACCCATATAACACATATTATAATCGAACATTAGGTGCCAGGGCCCCTTCAGTTCTTTTGCCCCCAGACTAAAGTAGCTGACCTGGCACATGTCTGATTGACCTCCTTGCCTTCTCAACTGTGAACCTTCCCAACTAAGAAAGCCATATTGTGTTGCCTTCGTATCTATGTGCAGTTCTCGTGCAGGTGACATTTTAATTTCAGGGATGTTACAGCTTTCTGTGCATTCTGCTTACAATGCTCGTTTTAGGCCATTTTTATGGGGACTATTTCAAATAAAGTTAGGCAAAATGCACATTTTTAGCACAATCTTGTGTGTGTGCAAACTAATGACAGCTGATGCTTTTCAGTGGCACTAGGTATCAAGACAAAATTCGAAATCTGCATTGAGAGGGTTGTGCACTATAGAAAATGCCATGTTGCGGACAGACATTTTGGAGTTCCTAAGCAGACATGCCAGACAGGTAACATTTTTGCAAGACTGTAGAGTTAGAACACCATGCTTACTCATCAGGGATGTGATGTAGCCTTGTCTTCGATACAAACTAAGATATAATACATTGGCAATCTCTGGACATGTTCAAGTTATGCAGTGTTACCTTTATTGTATGGATCCCATACAATTGAGGCATATTCAAGCTTAGATCGAACGCAGGCTTAATATATGAGAAGGTTGACATTGGGGTATGCATTGGTTCAGTTTTCTCCAAAGGGACCACATCTTATTAAACGATGAGCATGTCGAGGATATAACTGTAGATCACTTATAACGTAACCACTCATTGTGCAGGACTGGTTACAATGAGGTCTTTTTTCACTCACGTTTATCCTCCTATAGAACCCCATGTATACGCACACCGCTTATTGTGCATTTCCCCCGAGATGAAAGACCGGTTATAATGTGCTTGCCGGGAAATCGTTGTGGCAAACGCAACAGCCAGTGTGCGTCTAAAAAGGAAGCGTGCTGGGTGCACCGCTGGGGAGCGAGGGACGAGGTCGTTGCAAGGAGGAAAGAAAGTGGAGGGAACAAACGAAGGGCAGAGGGAGCAAAAAGAAAAGAAAAATAGACTGTGGCATGCTGCATTCGCTTGCCGAGAGCGGTTGCCCGGGAAGCTTTTGCAGCGGTGCCGACGTGGCTACAGTGTATTAGCGTCGCTAGCGTGACTTCAGCCCCTCTCTGCCAGCTGCGTGCAGCTCAACATGACACTTGTGATTTCCTCCTTATCAATTTCACTTAAAGAGTTTCCTGTCGAGTGCCATCATTATTTATTTGCTACAGAAATCGAGTTAGCTACCTGGCCTGCAAATTGAAATCTTTTATAACTTTATCATGCGAGCTTTCGCCTCTGCGGCCTGTGCGCGGTCTCACATAAGCCTTGCTGGTTTTCGTTGATCTCCCGGCAACAAACGCACACTTCCTATCATGCACGCTATCACGCACGTTGTAGTTTAGTACATGAATGGTATCTTTCCGACACCCGATCTTCACGTCTTGGACAAACTTCCCGCAACAGCATACTGAATGGCAGTCAAGGGCTAATCAACGTTGGTTGCATTTCAGTAGTGGTCGTGTGCTAAGTTGCATAGTTTGGTATGGAATCAACGAAACTCTTTGCGGTGGCTGCAGTTGAAGGGAAAGGATACAAATCGTTAATGAAAACGAGGGTGGCACGTGTAACACTTATGAATGGTGGTTCGTGATTCAGTTGCGATGTCCTGAAATCGGGTGCGCCCCCGTGAAATCAAAAGATTGATGTCTTTCAGCGCGTGAAATTTCGGACGTGATTCCAAATAATTTATGTGTAATGCGCATTATCGAGGTTGTCTGAAGAATAGTCTGCGAATTTTCAGGATGTTGCTTTCTTCTGCTATATCCCCACCCTGTTTTCGGGTTAATTTCGTTGGCAACGCACTTGTCTGGTCGCTAATTTTTTTTTACCTTCGGGAATTCGTATGGTTGTAAGCTCCACGCATCGCATGCATCGATTTTCAGACACCCGAGGCTTCATGCGCAACACGTTTTGGGAAGCTGCGGCCGTTAAAAAAGGTTGCTTTGGTTATAGTGCGGTACCACTTATAATACAGATATTCGAGGCTCCTGCGTCTTATGTTATTAACGGTCTATACTTGTGTGTAGACTAGGAAAGGTTATCATTTAATGTGATGCCAAGGTGCTTGTGTCATCTTTTTAATACAGTTCAGTTATATAGTGATAGTTACACTAGCTTGTGTCTCTCTTGTTGGGCTCAATAGAAGAATTTTTTTAGTGTTCAGTTTCATATTCCAAATGGTGCAGTAATCATCAATAATTTGTAAATTTTTTGCAGCGCGTAGTAGTTGTTCTAACACAGTGATTCTCAGCCATGGGTATTTCGGAAACCCCTTATAGACTGGCAGAAGTGGTGAGATGCCTCTTGCAGTGAGAGGAAAGGAAAAGAGAGAATGTCGTAAAGTGGCACATTATGCAGCGGTAAATGTGTTTCTTCGTGGCAGATGTTCAAACTAAAGGGTCACACCGCTTCAGTCTGAACAGCTTGTCAGTAAGTTGTGTGACCGGCTGTCACGTTCCACCTGTTTCTAGCTGTACTTTCTTTTCATATATGCAAGCCTGGAAAAAGCATGTGGTGTAGACAATCGCAACAAAAGCTTTACGGCCAGAAAAACAAGTCGGCTCTGAGGCCATGCAGAGCGGTCATGCAGTGAAGCACAGCTGCTGTTTATTTTTCGAAATTTAAGTTTTGAAAAATTTTGTTTCTTTAACTGTCTTTTTCTTCTTTTACACTACGCGTAGGTAAGCAATATTTCTCAGATATATAGCAAAGAAAATGTTTAGAAGCTTCTGTGCATAAAGTTATCGCACTTCTTTTATTTGGGTCGATTTTGACACTTTTGCACATGTAGTACCTATCATGTATGAAAACTAGCAGAAAAAATTTTCGACAACGTTTATAGTTTGGGTTGAATTCGGCCGTGAAATGCGAAAAATATCACAGTGTTCAAAAACGGGACGCTTGCGCTGCCACCTTCCAATATTTTTTCGCACCCTGGGAGTGTTTCTTTTCATTAAAATTTTTGGTCCCGTGCACTTTGATTGTTCCCGTATAAGTTACAAGAAACCTAGGCAAAAAACTTGGCAGATCCCACGTACAGTGGGAATTGGTAATATGCGAAGCACAAATGAGGAAGGTTGATAAGTCACTTTAAAATGATCATAACATTACGAGGCAGAAGTAAATTATGCCGTAGATTACCTACATGCCAATAATTATCATGTTTGAACTTGTCATTTACCTTTGTAGTCTCTTCACGTCACATGATACCAGATCAAATCAAAGTTGTATTTTTTTTGCATAGCGTTGTTACAGCGTGATGGATATACAAAAAAGGGTCCCAAGGTCAGGGGACCCTACCGGGACCCTGACCATGGAGCTAGCGAAACGGCCGCGAGCGCGCTATGAGCGTAGAATGTAGTCATGTTTTACATGACACGCATATCAAGATTATCATGTTTGGACATGTCATATTTACCTTCGTCATCCATTCACGTCACGTAATATCGAATTTGATATATGGGGAGCTAGAAAAACAGCTGCGAGCGCGTTATGAGTGTAGCATGTAGTTATGTTTTACATGACATGCATGTCATGATTATAATTTTTGGACGTGTTATTTACCTTTCTTGTCCATTCACATCGTGTAATACCAAAGTTCGTATATGTAAGCCATTGAAACAGCCGCGAGCGTGCTATGAGCGTAGCATGGAGTTATGCTTTACATGACACGCAGGTCATCTCATCATTATTATGTTTGCACCAGTCATATACTTTCGTCATCCATTGACGTCATATAACATCAAATTTGGTACATGTGAAGCTAGCGAAATGGCCGTGAGCGCATCATGAGCCTGGTGTGTAGTCATGACGTCCATGACATGCATGTCATAATTTCCAGGCTAGGATCTGTCACCTATGTTCGCCATGCAGTCATACCATATCACTTTTGCAATATGTCATGTGAACAAAACCATCATAAGAGCAGCAAGACCATAAAATGTAAATCATGACTATCATGACATACATGTCATGGTTTTCATATTATCACTAGTCAGTTATGCTCGTCATACAATCATGTTGTGCCATACCAATTTTGGTATCGATACCATTATTGAAACGGCCAGAAGAGCTAAAATAATTAGGGGACCCTACAGCTTTGCCTGTAGGAGTAGAACACAATAGCGACATCCTGTTCGTTGTGCGTATTTCAAACACTTATTGCATGAAACCTTTTCGAATTTGCTTTGTGCCTATTATGTGGCCTTAAGGGAATAGGCGCAGTAGCGTGTGTGCCTTTGTAGTGAGGTACCGGCTTTCAATCACGGAGCCATTATGATAATCACATATTCTGACGCCTGTTGGCAATGAACGCTTGTACGACGCATTATTACTTGAATATTTCATGTTGCATTGTGAAACATATATACAGGACACGTGTGTTTGTGAAACATGAAAGCTACTTCCACTGCATTTCCAATCTGAGGAAGTTTTTTCACTATATTCACAAGCAGAGGCGTGGCCGTGTGGTACTAGAACATCCACTTGCCATGAAAATGACCCGGACTTGATCCCCAATCGAACCCCATAAACCCTGGCTCAGTCCCCACTCTGCTCCAGGGTTTGTTATGATTTATGGATTTATTTTATTCGCATTGTTCTCGTTTTTGAGGTCATGCATAAGATGATTTTTCACTCGCAACCAACGACGGCGACACCGGAATTTCTGCGAAACGAGCTCTTTAACACTATCTCATTAAAATTCGTAGGCGGCTACATACTACATAGGTAGAGACGCTCTAAGTTGCTGAAGTTCGCTAAGAAATGCTTCGCATTTAAAAAGATCTCAGCACATCCAAAGAAAGAATGATGATGAGTGGAGCCAAGCGTCTGTCCGCCTGTCTGTCCATCCGTCCATCCTATTGCACACACTTTTATTGGACCAATGCCATCTACATCTAAGAAATGAGACGAGAAATGGGGATAAGACAGCACCATCTATTATGCTATTCAAGAGATACTGCCAGTTACGCCTGATGTAGGACAAGGTTATACTAAGAGGTGCTTCGCCTCTAAAAATACTGACCAAACATGCATGTTAGATATTTCTTAAAATTACCCAAGATAAGCTCTAATTGACTGCAGCTATAATGCCTCAACCCGCCCAATACAGCAACTTTACGTGAGAAACCCTGTTGATGGCCTTCAAAAAGTCTAAAAAGAATGTCAATCATTTCAGGTAAGTCGAGCACTGATGCAAGTTCATGCACCGCTGACAGACGTCGCGTATTCTTTCGAAAGCTGCGCTTATGGGGTGGTAAGATATTTCGATCAGTCAAAAAGTTGGAAATATATGTCACGATTATATCTTCTAGCTATTCGATATATATGTGCTAGTGGTAGAAACAGGTTAATCGTGGAAGTACTTAAAGACAGAAAACTTTCGATCCAGTGTCTGTAGCGATGGTCGGTCTTCAAGAAAATAATATTCAGTGTTGACCAGAAATTTCCTGTTGTAACCAAGCGCTCTCTCCTTAACAAATATTACTGATCATGAACAAAAGGTCCAGAATTGCGTGACCTTGTGTACACATACAGACCCGTAGCCAGAGAGGTGTCCTAGCCCCCAGCCCCCAAAAAAATAAATATTCGAAATAGGTTATTTTAGTTATCAAACGTTGGTCTTCAGCAAGTACCCCCCGAAAAAAAAATGGCATATCCGTGAAGGGACTGATTAGTAGGCGAATCAGTGGGATCGTTTGGTGTCACCGTAAATCACCCGTGACAATGATGCACACGATGTACACGATTGACAAAGTGATGCACAGTTATATACAATGTTTACTGGTCATAAATGGTATGTTGTATTGAGTTGTAAATTACGTTTCACTTCGTTATTAGTGCTTTGTGGTATTGAATCTAGCCTGAAGTTGGCAAAGACTGGATCTGTGCACGTTTACCTAGTGGTTGTTGGTTGTTTTCAATCATACGGAATGCATGGTAGAGCATATCTAGACGTCATTTACTGCATAAGCCAGTCGTTATCTATGATCATTAGTGTTATCGTCATCACGACTAAGGCGAATGCCGACGCCGCCAACGGACAAGCCAAGACGTTAATGGAGCTTCGCCCCTAAAATCTGGCTACGAGCCTGGTTCCCCAACCAATGGCTCTGATCCAGGGCATCACATCTAACGAAGCATGACGCGCACCAGAACAACTGTAGTTGACAAGTTACCAGTCAATGAAAGGACTTCAAATTCTTGGCTAAAATAAGTTCCTACCATGCACAAACACTGCACATAATCACAGTATAACCATGAATGATTAATCAACATCAGGAGCACACAAAATACAGTTCTACTAGTAGACGACTTAAGTAACTAGGCTTTCGTGTTGAGTTATTTTATCGCTAGCAATCACTTACCAGATTGTTTTGTTACAACAGCCACATCGATCTCCACGAGAACCCATGTCCGACCGATAGCATAATGCAGCCAACTTTTACATAAAAGAAGCATGTTGGTGATAACGTGAGCAAAAGTTTATACACGCCTACTTGTCTCTTATCATAAATATGAATTTTGTTTGCAACTACGGGACATCGTTTCCCGAGATTTTTACACGCCTCACCACAGTGACCCCACACTTAATTTTTTGTCGCCAGCTTTCTCCTTGATCTCTTTCTGGCTAAGGGCTTTGCTAAAGCAGTCTCAGCTCTCAAAGTGCATGGGTGCAATTATCATTCGGAACAAAGATGTTTTCCAAGTTGACAAATCGCGAACTAGTGCAGGTTACCCCCACGGTACGCCTCCGGTTAGGCCTAGCTTGTCAAGCAGTTCTTTAATAACTGAGCCGATTGCAATTCATTAGGTGCATCGTATGCCCAAAATAAGATTTGAACCTCTGCTTTGATTTTCTAACTCGACCGATTTAGCATCTACCGATATCCTAGTTTCTCGTAATGAGGCTACGTATACAGGGTGTTTCAAGAAATGTGCCCATTATTAAAAAATTACAGAAAGGAGGTATATGCATGCCACCCGTGGCATTCCCTTTACTATGGCAGAGAGCATGTTCAAATGCATACAACCATAATTACAACAATAGTTATGAAAATAAAACACTTTTTAGCCAGTGGAAATAAGCGAGTGAGTCAGAAAAGCAGGTTAAACTCTTTCCTGCGAATAGTCCATAGCAACTTTGAGATTTCTGAAAGGCGACAACTGGTATAATCACTGCGGGACGATGAAATCTGGCTAATTTATCAGGTTAAACCGACGCACCAAAGATCGCATCTTCCATTCATATCGACAATGCCTTCATTGACGACACTGTTTCTTTTGCATCGGGGAGGAGGACAGGCGAGTGTTGATGGACGGTACAGTGATAGGGCAGGAACGCGTTGCCACGAAACGAAGTATCTAGATTGGTCGTTGATCACGGCAAGGTAAACAGTGTCGTCTTTGAGGGCGTTGTCGAAATGAATAATGGTAGAGGCGCTATTTGGTATGTCGGTTTCGCCTGCCTAATTAGCCAGATTTCATTATTTCACAGCAATTACGAGTCGCCACCTTTCTGAAATTTCAAAAGTAGCTATGAGCTATTCGCTGGAAGGACTTTATTTGACTCGACTGCTTATTTTCTAGGGTTAAAAAGGTAGTTGTGTTAATTTCTATATTTACTTACGTAATTAATGCTTGTGTGCATCTGAAGATTCCTTCTGCCACAGTAAACACCGCAGGCCAGATGCTTCCTTTCTGTAATTTTTTTTTTGTAATAGTGGACACATTTCTTGAAACACGTACCCTGTATATCTGGCTGCACACCTACGTTTTTCATTCTAAGTTTGAAGTGCGTTTTGTTTTTGTTTTTTTTGTTTTTTTTTCAAACCTCGGCATTGTTTTTTTTTTTTTTTTCCTAACCGAAAACTGTATATGGCTAGGAGAAACGAAAAACCACCCGGCAGCGGTGTCGTATGGCTGTGTGGTTCGCAGCTTCGTACGTCCTGAAAACGTGTGCCATTGGCTGCGTTGTGCTCGAGAATTAGCTCGCGATATCAAACGCTTGCAACAACGCGGCGTCAAGGTACAATACGATAGTTATAGCGCCAAAACAAAACGACGACACAGAGACAAGAAGGACACGAAAGACACGAGCGCTTTCGTGTCCTTCTTGTCTCTGTGTCGTCGTTTTGTTTTCGCGCTATAACTATCGTCATGCCATACCAACAAGTCCAAGCTGCCACACGTCAAGGTACAGTCAGGTACAGTGGCTAGAAGCTAGCCACTGTCAGGTAGAGTTCTGTGGTACAGTGTACTAGACCAGTCAAGGTGGTGATCACGGAACCGCGTTCGATGGATGGGTGGATGGATGGATGTGGCTGTACCCTTTAGATCGGGCGGTGGCTAACGCCACCTAGTCGTAATACTTGGTGAACTAACTATTAGATTTATCTTTTTTTTTTTCTTTAAATAGTGAGGTTGAGGATTCTTACTTTGCAGTGAAGGGTTTAATTTTCACTCGTGCCTTGACTTTAGCCACCAATCAGATAACCTCCTTCTAGTTAAGTCTACCCGCTTAAAGTCTCTTTTGCCCTCCCTGTCCTCAAACCCCAGTGCTTTAAAAAACTCTGCGCCATCATCCTGAACTATAGGGTGAAACCCTTTGCAGAACATTATCAAGTGTTCGGCAGTTTCTTTTTCTTCTCCACACGCTCTGCATACTGTGTCTACCCCTTCGTATTTGGCCCGATATGTCTTGGTTCCCAGTAATCCCGTCCTGGCGTCAAACAGTAGAGAACTACCCCGAGGATTATCATAGATCCTTTCCTTGGCACTTTCCTGCTTAGAAGTTCGATAGATAACTAGTGCGGACTTCTTAATCATGCCGATTCTCCACATGTCAGTCTCCGTTTCCTTCACTTTCTTCTTAACCGATAGTTCTTTTTGGTTTGACCACCTGCTATTTTCTAAGTATTTACCAGTCAATTTCCTAGTTCGCTTCCTCCATTTTGTATCGACATTCTTCATGTACAAGTAGCTGAAAACCTTCCTAGCTCAACGCTCCTTCCCGATTTCTCTCAATCACTTCTCAAATTTTACCTTGCTGCTAGATTCCCTGCCCTCAAATGATGTCCATCCCATATCACTTTGTACTCCCTGATTTGGTGTATTCCCGTGAGCTCCTAAAGCAAGCCTACCTATTCCACGTTGCTTAATTTCTAATCTTGCTTGAACTTCTGATCTGATGCACAAGACTGCACTGCCGAATGTTAGACCAGGAACCATGACCCCTTTCCATATTCCTCTCACAACATCATACCTATTGTAGTTCCACAGTGCCCTATTTTTCATCACTGCTGCATTTTTGTTACCTTTAGTGTTCATGTATATTTCGCGTTCCCTTAGGTACTTGGTCCCATTGCTTACCCATACGCCCGGATATTTGTATTTATCTGTTATTTCTTTCGTGCACACAACCTTCATTACCATTAAAAATCATGACTGCTGATTTTTCTTTACTGAATCTGAAACCTATCTCCTGCATTACTGCAGATGTCCATCAATCTCTGCAAATCTTTCTTGTTGTCGGCCATTAGCACTATATCATCTGCGTACATTAATGCTGGTAGTGCTTGATCAATGAGTTTTCTTTGTTTGATGAAAGAGAGGTTGAAGCCAAGTCCACTTCCCTCTAATTTGGCTGCTAATCCTTTTAGGTACGTCATGAATAACAAGGGTGACAAAGGACACTCCTGCCTAAGCCCCCGTTTCACCTCTGTGGGCTTGGATACCTGTTTTTCCCACTTTATAACTACCTTGTTACGTTTATAGATTTTCTTTAAAAGATTAGTGACTCCATCTTCCACACCTAGTGTGCCCAGTACTTCCACAAGTCCTCTTGAACCACGCTATCGTACGCTCCCTTGATATCCAAAAATGCTAGCCACGGGGGCCTTAGTTCCTTTTCTGCTATTTCGATGCACTGCGTCAGTGAGAACAGATTGTCTTCCAACCTCCTGTGTTTCCGCAACCCATTCTGCAGTTCTCCCAGCACCCCCTCATCCTCTATCCATGCCTGCAGTCTTTCCTTTACAATTTGCATCACCAACCTGTAGACCACTGATGTCACTGTTATAGGACGGTAGTTGCTTATGTCAGCTTTATCCCCCTTTCCTTTATAGATCATGCTCATCCTGCTAAGCTTCCATCCATCGGGGACTTCACCATCGATTATTGTTCTGCTTACTGGCTCTCTCAAAAACTGTTTAGACTTCGGACCCAATGTCTTTATCAGCATAATTGGAATGCCATCTGGGCCTATTGATGTACTACTTGGAACCCTCTTCTCAGCCCTTTCCCACTCTTGTTGTGAAAAGGGAGTCATTGCGCCACTTGATGCATCACTATCTATTCTTGTGCATTCACCTGAGCTTATCATACATTCTTTGTGACATTAGTGCGTAATCTATCGTCGACTGCAGCCTTCATACCTCCCATGTTATTTGCCCTTCACACTTCTCAGTACTGTTGCAAATGATCAAATCATGCTTTTCACACATATATATGATCATTTTGCCAGTTGAGTCAGTATACCCATCTATATCTTCTATGTGCGCATCCATATCTCTTAGTATAATTATCTCGCACTCTCCTCCTAATTCTTCAACGTCCTTTGATATACACTCGACCATTGCCTGGTTTTCCATTTTGGCCTTTGCTCCCGTCCACAAGCTGGGGTAACTCGAGCGCCCCATAGGCGGCGAAGTTCTGAATCCAATCCGGTGCAGGCAGCTCCGTAGACCGCCGCCAGCTGGGTAGGTCAGGAGTACAGTAGGTCGTGGCCTGACCATACCTGGACGTCCTGTTGCCCCTGCATCACCACGGCGCCGTTCTCTCCCACCGGCTACAGCGGTACACCCGTTTTGCACATTCAACAAGAGAAGGTAAGCAAATAGAAATAACTCACATTCTAGTAATCTACTATAGTTGGTCCCAAGGCCACAAATACGTGATGAAAAGCGTTTTCTAAAACGCTTTGCTGTATCCTCGAGTAAGCGTTCCAGCACGTATACGACAGCGTTGCTGCTACACGTCGAGCAATCCAAAAAATCAACACCTTTCAAACCAAGGAGTCGGGATTTATTGTTCAATAACACATAAAGCATACCGACAACTACTGTTTCGGGTAAAAACTGGTCGAAACCACCACTCAGATACTAACGAGAAATAATCAAGCTACAACAACTCAAACGCGTTTCTCGTTACTAGCACTAACACGATATCGTATATTCGCGAGCACATTTTTCATACAGGAGAAAAGCTCCCCTTCAATTCATCAACGTCTCCTTACCTTCTTTCGTGAGCATTTTGTGCTCACTTAATTGCAATGCATATTTAGCCAAGCGTGCTTGTGGAATGAAAACATGATCCACATTCCACTTTCAGCTAACTCAGTCGCCCTTGGCTTGCACGTTTCCTTTCTGGATTGTGTAATCCACCGGGAATCTAAATAACTATAAATCTTCAAATGTAACATAATCGTTAAAGAAGTTGATAAAGTGTACTTTTATTTATGTTTAACATGAATCCCGCATTCGGAACTAGAACTCAATAAAATTCATTATTTCACCATAGAAGTGCAGTTAGAGCTGATTCATTGCAAGACTGGTAAAGTCGAGAACAGGATCAACGAGAAGTTTTAAGATATTGTGCTAAGAAGAGTAGATCTAACATACCGTTGTACACAGCTATGACCTCTGTTTTTTTTTTTCAACGTAAACAAAAAAGATGAAAGACACCCTTCGCATTTTTCTCAATCTTGCATAGACGCACGTAACGATGGCGAGCGAGGCACAAGTTTTTCATTACACCACGGCGACCCCACTCCCACAAGGACAGCTGGTATTAGAACGCCGCAGCGCCTAGTCGAATTTGCCCTAGACATGCATCACATACTGCTGGGAGAACGGGACATACACTTGGAAAACTTTGATAGCTAAAATAACCGGACGTTTTCTTCGTCCCTCTTTCAAAGCAAAGGCCACTTTCTACAAGAACACCACAATCCGACGCCTTGCTTAAGAATGGAAAAAATACGCTTGTAGCACGGCAGCGGTGAAATACGATCTGCCCAGAATATTTTTGGCCATAACACCCACAAAAGTGACAGTAAAAAAAAAAAAGAAAACACGCACCGTGATCAGGAAGTTGGTAGAATTTCGCAAAATAAAATGTTTGCCCAAATCACCTATCTGAATCAGCCCCTGTGGGAGCGATCAAGTTTGAATACTAACAAATTGGCCTCCGCGCTTGAACAATAAACGGCACAGCACACACATCCATATCACACAAGGCACCTAATATCCCGAGTACTGCGCCCCTCTTCGTTGATTCATAGAGCCGATATAAATTCCCAGTAGGCCCGTAACATTCAGTGCAGGCGGCATCACCACTCCATCAGCACCCAAAACAAACGCCCGAAAATGGGCACGGAACTTTCAACAAGAACGACGCTGCAGCAGATATATGATAGCGCGAATGCAGTTGCAAATACACCATGCACACTCTATAAACGGACGCGGGCACCAGCGCAACAGCGCATGCCACACGGTTCTCTTGCAGAAGCGCCATAGTGAAGTTGGCGACACATGGCTTGAAGTAGCCACCATGTTAGCCGTTTTCTTTTCGTTGCTTTGCGACCACTGGAGACTAAAAAAAAAAAAAAAAACATCTCACGCCTCAAGCCGGGTACCGGGCTTGCCGGCTCAGACGAGTTACCATCATAGCGCTCCCAACGGTCAAGGCTTATGTCATTGGCCGAGGGTGCGTGCGATTTCGTGGTGTGATTAGTAATAGCCAATAGAGTGACATGGTGACCTAATCCTCCTATTATTTCCTCCTCTGCGCGCAAGTGAAGAGAAAGCGGAAGAGAAGGGCAGAAGTCATGGGTTGATACTCTCCTCTTCTCCTTTCTCCTCCTATGGAATACTAACCGAACGTGTCGTGAGTGAGTGTATATAACGCGCTCTCCGCTCTATTCTCCTTCTGCATCGGCTGGGCGCACGAAAGGTGCTCTCTCTTTGGCTTCCGCGGACGGGCGATGGCTTTCCGTGGTAGCGTGTTAATTATTTAGCTATCTTTGGTCAGCTGTGTGCCCTAATGTTATAGAACATTTTGAAAAAAAAAATGGTAATATCAACACCTAGAACACGGTGTTAGGAATAGAATACCTAACCTATTCTAACACCGTGACCTAGAATATTGAAGGTAATCTTCCTAAGCATTATGGTTCCGTGTCCCAGCTGAATGAATGAAGCATACATATATGAATTAACTGAGGCACATTTACTATCACAAAACCGCAGGCTCACCACAACTGAAAATGGCCGTGGCATCAGGAGACAACTCCACTACCCTTCACCCTAATGAGAAGAAATAACATCAACTTCCCCCGAAGATGCATGTAAGATCTACCAAGAAGCACCCACCCTGAATTTCACCTCAACCGTCGGAAACAAGTAGCCATGCATGGAGGTACAGCACACCTATGGCCAAGAAGTAGCGGTTCATTCTGTGGACGACGACGCCTACCCCATCAAACATTGCTATAACCTTTCTGTCATGGGCAATGAGAGCTAGATTGTTTTTATGAGCAATACTCATGGAGTTTTGGTTTTCATGTTGCTTTCTTTACAGTTTGTCTGATTATTCACGTTGATTCTTGTTGATTATTCACATTGAAGGCCCAGTGAAGTTAACAGCCTATTTAGCTATAGTAAGACCTATAGGAATGTGCAAGTATTATATGGGACCCTTATCAGAAAGAACTAATCAATCGAGTTGAGCGAGTTGCTGAGCGGCAGGCCGCGGGATCGATTCCCGGCTGTGGTGGCTGCATTTTCGATGGAGGCGAAAATTTCGTTGGCCCATGTGCTCAGCTTTGGGTGCACGGTAAAGAACCCCAGGTGGTCAAAATTTCCGAAGCCCTCCACTACGGCGTCTCTCACAATCATATGGTGGTTTTGGGATGTTAAACGCTACATATCAATCAATTAAGTTGAGCGAGTACAAAGAAGAGCGGCTAGGTTTATTCTTTCAAGATACTCTCGAACTAATTCTGGGACAGAGATGTTGCAACAACTAAACTTACCCATCCTTTTGGAGCACCGTCGTGTAGCCAGACAAAAACTCTTGTTTTTGCTTTCTCAAAAGACATTTAACTTTAATGTAGCGCAGTACCTCGTTCCACGACCTGTTCAGAACTTACGAAGTGACTACCTCAGCAACTTTCAAATCCACAAACCTCGTATGAACACAGACGCATAGTCCTACTTTCCTAGAACCGTAAAAAACTGTACGGAATTGTGAAACGTTAAAAAAGTCGGATTCAAGACTATAGAAAATTTTGTAGGTAAATCTTTGTGAATGCTAGCTTTTTTTTAATTTCAATGAATGTGCCAAATCACACAAATTTCGTTTGACATGATTGTGATGGTTAATGTTCTGTGGTGAATGATGTATGGATAATGCAGGTGGTGGAGCGAAATATTGTGATGGAAAATGTATTTTTTTCGCCCATGCATTGCTTTTTTATGCTTGACATGATGGGTATTATTTCAGAATTTGTTCACTGTCCATATGTAATGAAACATTGGGATTTTTAGACGTCTTGTGTAAGATGTTCCTTGATATTTCATGTAAACAATTATTAGAGTTATGCCCCACTCCTGTAACGGCTCAATCGACCAGCAGTACCTGCAAACAAATAAATAAAATAAATAAATATTAAAATTTTGACAACATTTTGACTTTTTACTGATGTGTTGAAATGTTCGTGTTGACAGTGAATATGCTTGTGAATATTGTGTACCTTTATTACGGCTTGCTCAATGCGATGGTGCTTTTTCTACATAGCGATGTTATTTCCGAAAAATCTCAATAAACTGCAGTTTGCATAAATATTAAACGTTATGCATTGATTTCTCAAATTTCCAATGGGGAGGTAATGGATTACCTAAAAACTCCTGTTTAGTTTGTTTCTAGTGCTATCTGAATAAACACGATTCATTTGTAAACTGGGCGTGCATTTTTTTTTACCAGAAAGAACTGCCAACAAATCAACGTCTATGCAATAGCCGTGACCGCAGCATGTTTGACCCCAAAAAACAGCTGATGAAAGCACTCCCGAATAACAGTAGAAGAAACACCCGACTTTCGCACAAGACTGCTGAAACCGAAACCTACATTACTGTGGCGCTATGACGAGGCCGGAAAAGGAACCTTGTGACAGTTTAATGTCGGCCGCTAGGAGTGCTAGCAGTCATGTGGGCTGCATGGTTCAATGAGAGTGGCCACTCTTTACGTTTATTATGTTACTCTATGATTACAGTACCAGGTAGTCTACTATGGGAGTGCTCAAAGCCGTCCAGTCGGCCTCACGAAGTGCCGTTGTCAGATGAAGTGAAGACGTAAATGGGTAAGATACCCTTACATGATTGGTTCATCACCGGTATTTAACTTCTGGATTACATGAAATTACCTTCTTTGTGATGCTGGTTTCACGTGTGAAAAAAATCACCGCACTAATCAATTTTCTTTGAACAATGTTGCACAAATATTTTCCAAAAATCTAGCACTCGTCAGAGACACAATTATTTATATAGGAATATATCTAATTCTCATATAATTTTATTTAGGCGATGTCACCAACTTGCCAAAAACATTATTTTTCAAAAACAACTTTTTCATAGCCTCGACACTATACGCAACGTCATAGCTTACCAACAAGTGCGGGGAGGGGGGGGGGGTAGGAAAAGCTCGTAAGCTACTAAACACTAACAGAAAGTGCTGTAATTTGTCTGTTATGTTTTATTTTTATGCACGTGACGTCAGTTTCTGGCTTCCTGTTTTGCATCAGCCATGGCCGAGCACATACGTCTCTGACGCCGCGAGGTCCGCGCGGTGGGTCGTTTGGCATAATTCCTGTGTTTTCATCGTTTGCATTGCCCGTCTGGCTATAGAGAATCGTGCAGAACACTGTCTTGCTTACTTTGACAAGCTTGTCGGGCCAACGCGGGCCAGATACAGGGGAAAAATAGCTTTATGCGACGGCATGGATGCGTACGAGCCGCGGGTTGGTGCTCAAGACGCTCTCAATACAAGCCTGCCTCCGAAGGTCACCCACGCCTCTATTATAAATTACTCAACACTGTCGACAAATTATGTTTCGCTTGAATAGATGAAAATGTACAAGTCGCTAGACTCTCAATTATTTCACTAGCGGATGGCTACAGTATGCATCACAGCCAAGAAGTTGCCTTCCCAGATTGTCGACGTACTTAGTCAGGTGAGCTCTAGTGCGCTCCGCGTTTCACACAGTGAAACTGCAGCCTGGGGTAGCAGTGCTGGCGGGGGAACACGTTGCTTCCGTGTTGGCCGCGTCCATGGCGTCGCAAGCACTGGGTGAAGCATCTTCGCATGTGTCGCCAGCAGCCGCGCTTGTCGCCGCCCGCAATTTACGGCGCTGAAACCGGGAAGATTTCGACGCCGGCTGTTGCAGACAACCATGGCCCACCAACGTGTCCGCCGCCTAGTCAGCGTTCGTGTCATCGAATAGGTTAGCGGGCCTTCCTGAAAAGCAAAGCGCGCTTTCTGTGTCCAATGCGATGCATCGCCCTTCGAGAAAAATTTACTTCGCACTTCACGATCCGATCCGCGACCATTCACTGAGTGGAAATGTGAGGAGATCCGGAACATAATTTGCCTGTTAAAAAGTGACGCCCGCACAGACGAGTTGTTCACTGTTTTTAGGTCCTCACGATTGATGCGCGCAAGCCATGTCCTCCTTCGCCCCTCGCACAGCTTTTTTGGTCGCATGTGGTGCTTGACTACCTTGGCCACGCAAAACATTGCCACGTCGGGTCCTTGGCATTCTCCCATTTAACCCCTATTTCAACTTTTTCTTATTTCTTTCGGTTGACGGTAGTGCGTTTTCCGCCCCGCCACGGTGGTCCAGTGGCTAAGGTACTAGGCTGCTAACCCGTAGGTCGTGGGATCGAATCCCGGCTGCGGCGGCTGCATTTCCGATGGAGGCGGAAATGTTCTATGCCCGTGTTCTTTGATTTTGGTGCACGCTAAAGAACCCCATGTGGTCGAAATATATGAAGCCCTCCACTACGGCGTCTCTCGTAATCATATGGTGGTTTTAGGACGTTAAACCTTACATATCGTTTTCATCATCATCATCACCATTAATTGTTGATGAGACTTCGTGGGCGCCTAAAGGAGATAAGAACAACGAATGAATGCTTCGGTTTTCTAACGTACTTGCAAGCATCATCCGCTCTTCGGGTTGTAGTCATGTCAGTGAAAAAGAAAAAAGTTAATTTCATCAGCCGATTCTGGCCCCTCTACATTTCTTTCGTTGATTTTCAACTCGGAAACAGGGGTGGTAGTGTGACCACGATGAAGGAGCATGTTTAATCTAGCCCCTAAAACGTCGGAGCGATTGCCGGGAACGTTAATATATGTAGTTTGATAGCGTGTTTACGCGGACCGTAAATATCTTGTGAGTCTGTTGCGATAGCTCCAGAAGACAGCTAGGTTCACCGGTAAACGTGTTAGCGGAAAGGTTTTGTAAAGTTTATCTCGTTTTTTTTTCATTTGATGACGGAAGTCGGGAGTTATTCAAGGTTTTCGTATTTTATGACTAAATTTGCGTTTTTAAGTTGGAAACGCACATGATATGTTCGTTTAATATTGCAAGAAATTTATCGTAACCGTCATGATTGAAACATGATCTTCCGGGGCTTTGTTGTGTATTTGCTTAGTTGAAAACCAACCCTGGAGTCTGTACAAGAGTAGGTAAAGCTAAAGGCCAACTTGAGGAAAGGAAATTCACCAAATAATATTGAAATGATGTTCAGCATGGGGCAGGCATTCCCAAGTATAAAAGCTGGCACCTTGCCGCTTACATTTTCTTACATATGTTTTTTAACACGCGCAGTAACCTTTCAGTCACGTGTGAGCGTTCCCGGTGTGCATATTTCTTTCCTGGTCCTATACTTCTTTGTTTTCACTTTCTAAGTTTGATGCCATCTAGTCACAGTGCCAGGGAAAGTTGGTAAGTGCATATCGTGAAAGTGACGCGCACATATATAGTTTAGTGAATGTATATTATTTCACAGAATACCGGTTATTCTATTTGTAGGTGCTGGGATCGATATCCAGCACCCCCACCACTTCAAACTGGGGGTTGAACAAGAGGGAGTTAACTCAGTAAACGAGAGATTTATTTAGTGCAAAGGCTAACTGGATGCAAGCCTGCGATCACAGCGCATCCCCTTCTTCTTTCTCCACTCGAACTCCATGTCCACTGCCTTTGTTAGACTCTTTAATATTCCAAAACCATACAATTCAAACGTAAACAGCGTCAAAAGACATTGATTGGTAAAGCTTCCTTGAATTTATGAACAGTGCTTGCACCTTTTAGGCAACCTATAGTTGTACTGCTTTTTATTTATGCCGTAGGCGGACTGACGCTAAAAGATAATAAATTTCTTAGCTGATCAGCTGCTTTAGTAAGGGGACAAGTGCAAATCGTAGACAGACCATCGCGGCTAAACGCTGAAGTCTGTGAGAGAATCACGCAGTAATACATCACACCTTGCTGAGTTCCCTTGATCTTACAAGCGCTGGCAGGGTACAAACAAAAAGTTGAAGCGTGAGGTCCGCACGCTCGTCGTGGCGGCTGCTGCGGCGTAGCAACTTTTCCCATAAGCGCTTGCGCACCCGTTGGTGGCGCTAGTGGGCTCGAAAAAGGTCTATTGCATGTTTCCAGTTCCGAAATACGGAGCAGAAAAATGGAGGCTGACAATAAACTCAAGAAGAGGAAGAGGCTAAGGACTGCTATGCATGCGTTGGAACAACAACAACAACACCAACAACAACAACAACAACAACAACAACAAAAGCGCAACTCTGAGAGACAGGGCACAGAAGTCTTCAATAGCAGACATAACCATGCGGTAAGAATACAAAAACAAATCACCTCCATATCCGCAAAGTGAATGATGTTAGATGAGCTTGCTCGGAGGTGCACGGGACGTTTCTTGGCGAGGCCATTACTGTAGGAAGGCTTGTTAACGAGCGAGTGCATGATGTGTACAGTACATAGAAGGCAGCATTGCCGGGCACGTTCTGCGGGGGCACTGCACAGTGTTGGCCACGTCGATCGGTGCGTTAATCACCTGCCCTTTTATGCCATAATGGCCACTGCCGTGAGTCAAACATAGATTAGTATACAAAAATTTAAGAGAAAACACTCCCATATAAGCTCCTGCGAATGATTCTTGTGCAGAAGACGAAGAGAGCACGTCTGTTTTAAATAACCCGTTTTTTAGGCCCCGCCACAGTGGAATAGGGCTAAGGTACTTGGTTGCTTACCTGCAGGTCGCAGGGCTCAGCTGTTCGAATCAGCCGAAAGCCCTGCTGATTCGCACGGCTCGGCTGTTCGCCGCAGATCAAATCTTGGCTGCAGCGGATGCATTTTCGATATTGGTGAAGATGCTGTAGGCCCGTGTGCTCAGATTTGGGTGCACGTCGAAGAACCCCAGGTGGTCTAAATTTCCAAAACTCTCCTCTACGGCGTCTCTCATAATCGTATGTTGGTTTTGAGACGTTAAACCTCACATATAAATCAATCAACCAGTGATTTACAGTTGCGTAACAATGCAAACAACAACATGGGTACTTCCAACACCAAAAGCAGTAAGCTGATATGCAGCGTTTGTGCTTGTGAGGATAAGCGGATATAGTGCCACGTAGACCAAATTCAGTGGACGGCACTTAAGTATAAGATTAATGTTAACCCGACAAACATTAGTGCACCAAGTTCACGATGGTTGTGTCATATGGAATGTTTAGAAAATTAGCCAGCACAATACCACAACTGACATTTCCCCAAAATTACGCCAACACAAGGTATTTTTCAAAAGCAATTTCGAGACATGGTGTGGCTCTGTGGTGGAATACTTAATTGTTTGCCACGCGGAATTCTTGGGTTTGATTCCTGCTGCGACTGTGATAATAATTCTTCACATTCATCGGGCCACTGTTACCAAAGTCAGTTTTTTTGCCACTTTTTTTTCATTTCAATTACTATTGTCTATTTTGGCTGTTACTTGGTAGACATAAACTGTCAATCACCTGTGACTCATGCCCGCATACCGATGCCCGTAGAATACGGTTGCCGCTCATGTCCGGAGCGAAATAGGGAGCTTTAGCTTGTAGGTATACTTCTTTACGTTACCGTGTTACCAGTTTACGTTTACCGTGTTACCGGCACCCGAGTTTTAGCAGCGTTTTGCTACACATACGGGAACCTTTACGTTCGTACGTAAAAGTTTACGTTCGCCGATGATAATGATCGTGAATGCACACATATTCGTTTTCTTTTAAATAAAACTTAACCAGCGCTGCGGCGCAAATATAATAACTTTTAACATGTAAAATTATCAAGTGTCTTGGTGCTATATAATCACCTAACCCATTAAAGTTGGCTGCATGCAGAAGCCTATAAGGAGCCACCGCAAATTCTTTAAGCCTCTCTGGCTAAGCCTCTCTGGTTGAACGGTCAGCGGCTAGCCGCATTCGCAAAGAAGTGGTCGTCAATATGGCAAAGAGTGTGCTCCAAGATCCATTCCTGGCTCAAAATCTACCGTGGAAGTACATCGATGATCTACTGATTATGGATCTGCTACAGCCGCAGCCGTGGAGGAACCTTCACGAGAACGGCGTGTTGGATATCGACGCCAACGATGGAACCACCTGTTATCGTAACTTCAGGTTCCACAAAGGCGATTTGGACGACTTGATCGTTGGCCTGCTCATTCCCGGCGAAGTGATGAGTGCGCAGCGCGTCCGAGTGTCAGATAGCGAGGCTTTGTGTATGACACTGCGGCGCCTCGCTTATCCAAATCGACTTTGTGACCTGGAGACGATATTCAACCGCCACAGCTCCATGATCTCATGTGTGGTGTCCAAAGTAATGTCTCACATCGAATATTACTTTGGACACCTGCTTGCAGATCTCACGGTTCATGGCTGGATGAACCTCCAGAACCAGCAACTGTTTTCACAGGTAAGCATGAAAGTCGATCGATTTTGTGCGAGTATCACTTTTTTTGCGTGCAAAGCAAAGTCGTAACATGTCCAAAAACGGGCAGAATATGCATAGTAGCTGGCGTGAAAGTTGAAACGACAAAATACGCCACGTTTATTTCAATTACTGATTTCGATTTCGTTGCATTGCGAGTCTACTAAATTGGCAATTTTACAGCATAGCAGCAGGACGCTGCAGTAAAAACCTTGGTTCAGGCTGGTTAAATGTATTGAAATGCGTCTGTTCATTCCTCGAAGTTTAAAATGTTCAGTTTGCGTCGCAGCGAGTTTAAAGACATATTCGCACACGCTGAGAGAATACATCTGTACTACAATTTTGAGCTCAGACAAACATGGGCACATTCCAGCGATCACATTACATGTAAATGTGGCAGCTTGTGTTGTTTTTGCAGCCTGTTTATTCTTTTGCAACCCTGTTTCTACTGTGCAAGAAGACAATTGCACACAAAAAAACAACAAACAGGTCAATGAGACCACAAGAATGCGGTGCAATGACCTCTTGTGCGAATTCTTTCACCGAAAATCCTTGATAAAGTTGTTCGAATCCATCCATAACGGTATTCCGTGTGAGCCATGTATGTAATACAAATATTACCAGACCGTTAACACGTGTTTCAAGAACAAGATTGAAAGTAGAGCACCCATTATGTGAGATATTGTCATCAAACAGCTGTGACACTGAGAAAGGAAATATGCTAGCAGACTCATGTGGCAACACACTGAGGCTCATCGAGACGCTGGTCAAGCTGTGCATCTGTGTTGGTTTGTCTCAGCAATAAGTTGGCGAGTTTGATTTCAAGTGAATGCAGTGGAGAAAAAACTTACTCATTTTGAGTCCGAGGGGGAAATTTTTGGCGAATCTGAGTCGGAGCAAGTGCCCAGAGCAAAATATATCTTTCGAGTGAGTCTAAGCGAGCTCCAATACTCTGGCTGGCTTCTCATTCTACGTTTACCTTTATATTTGTTACTAAATTGCTGCTGTGCATAATTTTTATGCTTTAAGTACTCCTAATCGTTGGCCTTCTAATGTGACGCGACGGAATCAGAACGTTATTCATGTCGAGACCAGCCAGACATATTCATCAAACACTCTTACCCCTCACGTAGTAAGTTCGGTCTGCCCCAAGTTAAGGAGGGGATCACGAGAGCACCGAGACGTAAACGGCTAGATAGATAGATAGATAGATAGATAGATAGATAGATAGATAGATAGATAGATAGATAGATAGATAGATAGATAGATAGATAGATAGATAGATAGATAGATAGATAGATAGATAGATAGATAGATAGACAGACAGACAGACAGACAGACAGACAGACAGACAGACAGACAGACAGACAGACAGACAGACAGACAGACAGACAGACAGACAGATAGATAGATAGATAGATAGATAGATAGATAGATAGATAGATAGATAGATAGATAGATTGATAGATAGATAGATAGATAGATAGATAGATAGATAGATAGATAGATAGATAGATAGATAGATAGATAGATAGATAGATAGGAACTCTCAATGTGCCTGCATCCCACAAATAAATGTTTAGCATTTAAAAACCAGTGTATTACAACATAAATCTATAGGGTGATATGGGATTACAATGTGAAAGGCGTGGTCGGTGAAGTGGTGGTGGTGTTAGTACGCCTTGAGCAGTGAGCCGAAGACGCTTTTATTGTGAGAAAGGCAGAGGTAAAGCCGACCAGCTGTCAAGCGGAGCGAGTGCGAGCAGCAACAACACTCTTCCTTAATTCTCTTCTTTCGCTGGTGCTCCTACCCGTGCCATATAATAATGCTACAAATCTCTCACCCCCCAGAAAAGGAGCCACCCCGGCGACCTATGAACCGGTTAGGATGGGTGGGTCGTAGTGCGGTTTCAATCGATCGACATGAACAGTCTCGCGACCGCGACGGCATCGGTCTGTCGATGGTTGAACCGGCTCAACAATATAGTTAACCGGTGAGTACTGACGTAGGACTCGGTAGGGGCCTTCGTACTTCGGCAGTAGCTTCGTGGAAAGACCAGGAGCAGATGAGGGAACGCGAAGCCATACCAACGTGCCAGGCGAAAATGACTGGGGGGGGGGGGGGGGGGGGCTGGTTTTTATCGTGACAGTTCTTCTGGTACGTTTGATCTTGTGCGGTCAAGGAACGTGCGAGTTGCCTGCAATCTTCCGCATAGGTGGCGACTTCGTATACAGTTGTGGATTCAGATGCGTCCGGACGGTACAAGAAAAATGTGTCCATAAATGAGGAAGGCTCGCGCCCGTAGAGGAGAAAGAACGGAGAGAATCCTGTCGTAGACTGAGTGGCGCTATTGTAAGCGTAAGTAACAAAGGGTAGTATGCGGACCAGTTGGTGTAGTCAGCGGACACGTACATAGACAGCATGTCGCCCAGTGTGTGGTTAAACCGTTCGGCCATTCCATTCGTTTGCGGATGGTACGCGCTGCATGGTTGTCTGATGCAGAACGTTGCATTCACGAAAAAGGGCTTGTACGGCTTCGGAAAGACACGTACATCCATGGTCGCTAAGTAGCTCACGAGGCGCGCCATGGCGAAGAACAAGATTGTGAAGGATAAACAAGCCAACTTTACGTGATGTGCCTTCTGGCAGCGCAGCAGTTTCAGCATAGCGTGTCAAGTGATCCATAGCGACAACCACCCAGCGGTTCCCGTCAGGAATGTAGGGATGGGGACCGTACAAGTCAATTCCGATGTGGTCAAAAGGTGGGTATGGGCAAGACAATGGCTGCAGTTTTCCCTTGGCTATGTTCGGTGGGCTTTTTCGGCGTTGACATTTGGAACACGAACGTACATACTGTCGTAAAAATCGGTACATTCTGCACCAATAGTACCGCAGCCGGAGGCGTGCATACGTTTTTATCACACCGGTGGGGCCGCACTGGGGATCCGCGTGAAAGGAGTCGCAAATAGCAGCACGTAGGTGGCGAGGAATCACAAGCAACCACTTGCGGCCGTCGGAAAGGTAGTTGCGGTGGTACAGGAGTCTGTCGCGTATGGCGAAACGTCGAGCTGTACGTCGTAGTGAAATATTGGCGGTACCTTGGGGTGGCTGAGAAAGTACCTTTATCATAGAGACTATCCAAGCGTCTTGGCGCTGCTCGGAGTGCATGTCAGTGAACAAAGGTGTCACAGCATCGAGACTGGAAACAGACGCACTTCCATGTTCATGGTGGAAAGCGGGAAAGAGCATCGGCATCTGAATGTTGGTGGCCCAACCTGTAGATGACAGGGATATCATAGTCTTGGAGACGCAATGCCCAACAAGCCAGACGGGTCTTTTAGTGACGATAACCAGCAGAGGACGTAATGATCAATCACGACCTCAAATGGACGTCCATAGACGTAGGGCCGAAATTTTTTGATTGCCCAAACGATGGCCACACATTCCTTTTCTGTGACGGAATAAATCTCTTCAGCCCTAGTAAGAGGGCGAATGGCATAAGAAACCACGTACTCGTAGAAGCCAGACTTGCGTTGAGCAAGAATAGCGCCAATTAGGCCGACTCCACTAGCGTCGGTGTGGATTTCGGTAGGGGCATCCGGGTCAAAGTGATGGAGGATTGGTGGAGATGTCAGCAAATGACGTAGTTTCGCAAATGCGTCATCGCAAGCGGAAGACCACGCCGAAATTCTTTCACTGTCAGAAAGTAGCCGTGTTAAAGGGGCTATTACGGATGCGAAATTACGGACGAATCGACGAAAGTATGAACATAAGCCGATAAAGCTCCAGATTTTCTTTAATGTCGATGGCTTAGGAAACTGGGCGACGGCACGGAGTTTCGCAGCGTCAGGTAGAACACCATCCTTGCTGTCAACATGCCCTAAGATGGTGAGCTTCCGGGCAGCAAAATGGCACTTTTTCAAATTTAGCTGGAGCCCAGCATGTGTGAGGCATTCCAGGACAATTGCGAGGCGCAGAAGATGGGTATTAAAATCTTTTGAAAAAAATGACGACGTCATTCAGATTGCAAAGACACGTCTGCCATTTTAGGCCTCGAAGTATGTTGTCCATCAGACGCTCAAAGGTGGCAGGGGCGTTGTAAAGACTGATTGGCATCACGTTAAACTCGTACAGGCCGTCCGGAGTTACAAACGCAGTCTTGGCGCGGTCAGATTAATCTATGGGTACTTGCCAGTATCCTGATCGAAGATCCGGCGAGGAAAAGAACTTTGCTCCTTGCAAACAGTCGACAGCGTTGTCAATGCTGGGGAGCGGATAAACATCTTTGCGCGTGATCTTGTTGAGGCGCCTGTAACCAACACAGAACCGGATGCTCCCGTCTTTCTTTTTGAACAGTACCACTGGGGAGGCCCACGAACTGTTGGATGGCTGTATGACGCCACGATTGAGCATATTGGACACTTGATCGTCAATAACTTGGTGTTCAGAGTGAGAGACCCGGTATAGACGCTGACGCAATGGTGCGTGGGCGCCGGTGTCTATACGATGGACAATTGCAGATGTTCGGCCCAAATCGGTTTGCTTGAAGTCGAAAGATGTCCGGCAGCGGTCGAGAAGTGTCAAGAGTTGGGTTCGTTCGAAAAGAAGGTCCGAATAAATCGATGGAAGGAAGGCGTCCAGAGGAGATGTGGTGGACGTAGGAGCGGGAGTAACACTTGCGATCTGAAGGCTTGTTGCGCGATCGAGCAGTTGACAGGTGCAAACACAATAAATGTCCTCAAAACGGCCCATTCATTCGACACTGAATAATCTGGCTGACACTGAAAGGAGATTCGTGGCGTAAATAGTTGCGGAAGTGTTTTCGACCATCAGAAGAGCAAAAGGTACAAGAACGTTTTTTTCGAGACGTGAAGTCTTCAGACGGCGTGAACATGGCGTTTGAAAAAGCAGCATAGTCGCAGGAGATCCGCACAATAACCGAATACATAGGTGGGATATCTGTGTCTGCGGTGACAACACAAAAAATGGAATACTTGTTAGAATCGTCGTCGGCGAGTGATGATAATTCTAGTTGGGCCCGGGCACAATCAGCAATGGCATTATGTGTGGAAAGGAAGTCCCAGCCTAATATCACGTCATGCAAGCAGTATGGAAAAACGATGAATTCGACCACGTACAGAACGTCCCGGATGAGTAGCCGAGCCGTGCACGTCATAGAAGGGTTCACTTGATGTGCGGTTGCCGTACGCAGGAAGAAGCCAGAAAGCGGAATCGTAACTTTCTCTAACGTGCGACACATTGCTTCACCCAATACAAGCACGGCAGCTCCTGTATGGATTAATGCTTGAACGGCAACACCTTCAATAAAAACAGTCATTTCGTTAGTGGGTAGAGAACGAGGCCTTGTAGAGTTCGACGGTGGCGCAGTTCTTGCCTCCGGAACTGCGATGGTCAGTTTTCCGTTTGGGCAGGTGGTGCACGCCGAAGCATCGGTGAAGGCGAAAGTCGACGTGGGGAGGGCGATCGGTGCTGGTTGAAGGCGCGGCGGCTCGGTGGAGGGTATCCGAAGTAGCATCGAGAGGCAGCGTCTGTGGTAGCTCTTTGTGGGCGTAGCCGTAGGTTTCATCAATGGTACTTGGATGAGAGACGCGCCGGCGACAGAACCGCTCAACATGGCCAGGCAAACTACAGTAGTAGCAGATTGGTCTGTTATCCGGTGTGCGCCAAAGATTGCTGGGAAGCGTTGAAGGACGGCGGGAAAGGGGAACATGCGAACCTGCCGGTACCCGTGTTGCGTATAAGGCGTTCGTTTGGTGGGCAGAGTCGACGACGTTTGACGGCGCATGTGCCGGCCTTCGCGCGACGTCAGCGTAAGTCAGGGGAGTGGACACAGGCGGTGGCTCGTACGTTGGCGGGAGTGCCTCGCAGACTTGCTCTTTGATGGTTTGGCGCAGCGACGAGGTCAGCCCGTGAGTATTGCTGGGAAGGAAGGGCGCAAGAGACAACTGGCGAGCCACTTCCTCTCGGATGAACTGTTGGATTTGCGGCGTCAATACCATCTGTTCCGGTGAAATTGCATCAACGGTCAATGGTAACGTGGTCGTCATGTCGAAAGTAGAGCGTCACGTTGAAATGCGCTGTGTTCGGAACTCATCGCAGTTTTGGCATTGCTGAATAACTTCGGCAACTGTTCGCGGGTCTTTCGCCACCAGTATGTGGAAGGCATCATCTTCGATGTCCTTCATAATATGTTTGACCTTGGCTGTTTCGGACATGTCGGGATTGTAGCGACAGCAGAGGCCCACAACGTCCTCGATGTGGGACGTGAAACCCTCTCCAGAAAGCTGGGCGCGATCTCGCAAGCGCTGATCTGCGCGGAGCTTCCGCACTGTTGGTCGGCCAAACACGTCCACGAAGGTGATCTTGAAAGTGGCCCAGTCGGTAACCTCAGCTTCATGGTTGTTAAACCAGACCTCCGCTACTCCTCTCAGGTAAAAGTGGACGCGGCCAAGTTTGTCGTTTTCGTCCCACCTATTATTGATGCTTACTTTTTCGTACGAAGAGAGCCAGTCCTCGACGTCCTGCTCATCAGTACCGCTGAGGATGACTTCGTCTCGCTCTCTCGAGACACCGGGACAGCGGGCAGGTGGGGATGTAGGAAGGGTCTGCTGTGCAACGTCGGTGGACATCGTTGACGGCGAAGGTAGAGTTCGGTTGCGGAATTCCAGGATGGGAAATGTACCCAGCACCTCCACCACTTGTTAGTACGCCTTTATCAGTGAGCCGAAGACACTTTTATTGGGGGAAACGCAGAGGTAAAACCGACCAGCTGTCAAGTGGAGCGAGCGTGAGCAGCAACAACACTCTTCCTTTTCTTTCACCGGTGCTCCTGTCTGTGCCATATATCAATGCTACAGTGGTAGGGATTAGAAGGGGAAGAAGGCACCTAATTTCTGCAGCCGGTAGAGAGCACGGCGCAGTGCCTTCGGTGAAGTCCTGGGGACAACCGTACTAGATCATTCATCATGCCCCTTTCAGCACACATCGTCAGGTTGTTGTGGTGATGCACTATGAGGCAGCGCGACGTGTGACAATTTTTATAACAAATATAAGCGCTTAGATGTCGGCGCATGGTTATGTACTTCTACGAAATGAGTAGCCCCACCCCCTTCTCCCGGAATCTTCCAGCCTTGTGTGCAGCCGTGCAGAGGAAAACAGCTTGAGCTAACAATGAAATCGTGTTGATACGTTTTCCGCGGGATATGTAAAGTGAAACGTATATTGCACAGGCCTACAATGAAGCCGTTTTCGCCACCTCCGTGAAACGCGGACCTCACCAGGCTGACCGCCCGACCTCGACCTCTGCAGTAAATCTCAAACCTTCTTCCCACTCCCTCTGTTCCCTTAAGCAGAGCTCTCTCAGCTGCGTAGCGGCTGTTGCTACAGAAGGGAGTGGAAGGTTGGTTGCTTGGTGTCCGTCTTGTCTCGACGTGGCTGCTGCTCCTGCTTGTCAAGGATGGAGACCACAGCCTTTAGATACATTGCAACAACTCGACTTTATGTACCGGAACCTATGTACATATTTACAAGACACTTTCACCGTTGGAACCATCGCATGTTGTCTCGGCAGAGCCGATAGTGCAGAGCACTCTTTGCTGTGACCAGAACCACCGTGAGGACTCGGGAGCCAGGTTTTAATCCCTCGGTTTCCCCTCCCGATTCTCCTCACGGCCAACCAAAGCACTTCAGTCCGTTTATTGGACTCTCGAAACATTTGTTTCTGTCCTCTCCTCTCGCTCTCCTATTCAAGCACTCGACCGCTCGGTCAGAGAGAGAGAGAGACGAAAGGACCAGCCTGCACACTACGTTCCGCGAACTGTGCGAACGCACACACTGCGCCGTGCTCCCGAGGGATTCGCTCACAGCATTTTGAGCTGGATGGTCGTGCCCTCGCGATCTCCGACGCCAGCGTAGCTGCCACCGACTGGTTTGCCCTCCGCGGTCTCCTGACGCCGTTCAGCTCTCGCATTGTGGTGCCCCGCCCTTGGACTGCTTGGACCGGATCCCCACTTTCCTATCTCCTTCTATTTTCCGTCGCTTGCCTCTCTATTTCTTCATCTATTTCCATCTATTATTTTTATCTCTCCTTCCCCCCACTCCTATAAGGCACTGCGCCATGTCGCCTATAGGCAGACAGAAATTAGGTGCCTTCTTCCTTTTCCTTACGAACCACTAACCGACCGGGTTGCAGAAATTAGGTACCTTTTCTCGTCTTCTAACCACTAGCACTAAAGGTGGCGCCGTTCGGCTGCGGGCCTCCTGCCATTACCGCGAGATGACTACGCTGTCCAGCATGAAAGCCATCCCGCGGACTCTAATCCTGATAGATGGGTGTCTATACACTGTTCTCACGTCACCCGCCGGCAATCGGCTGGCGGGGGACCCCTTAGCTTGTTGTTAAAAGTGGCGACTGACCGCGGTATTCTTGCCAGAACGGGTGCACTTGTGCCGAGATTATCGTCTCCCGAGAATCGGATTTTTGGGAAGCGCACCCTTTTGCAACCAAGAAGACTCGCTCCCCTGGCCTGCGACGCCAGACCTTACACCTGCATTCATGCACTTCACTACCGTACGCAATTAGAATTTGTGCACAAATACACTTATATGCGCTTTTTTGACACCACGAATTTTTTTCCTGAAGGCAGTCAGTGAAATTAAAATAATTACACGTATTATGCAATAATCGTAGCAAAGAAAAAGGTTTGGAAACAAATAAAACATAAATTCTCATATTAATTTATATTTTCTGCATGAAACGTTGCATTCATATACAATACGACTGAAAAATTTTGCTAGTTGGTGTGGTGTATCGCTCGACACACCATCATCATCAATGAACGCAGCAGCCGTGCCTGGCAATGACCGTTTCGCAGGAAAGCCGACACTGTGGCAGCCTGAACGGTTCTGCAACGAGCTGATTGTTGCTTGATATAACTCAATTTGAGCAAGTATACCGAGAAGTAAACGTAAGTTTTCTGTATAAATCAGTGAAAATCCACCTTCGCGGTCCTATTATTGAATTGAAGGCAATAAAGTGATCGCAATAAACGCATGACTGTGCATTATTTCGAAGACATGTTGGCCCACGAAAAAAAGGAAAAAGGAAACATATTACACCAAAAAAGTTATTGTATCAACGAGATTCCACTGCGTGCGAAATATGAGCCCGGAACGTCATGTGTATTGTCGTGGTAGTGTAGCAAGCAGAACAATTATGAAATGATTCTCATTAAGCTCCTACAGCCTCAGCAATTGTCTGACACATTTATGCCATGTATTTTCCGCAAAAGAGAGAGAGAGAAAGAAAACTTAAGACAGCACCACACTAGTGGTGCCCAGCTTGAAGAAACAGCGGAGCTGGGCCACTTTCCTTGTTGCTATTTATCTTTAGAAGCAAAGCAGCTCTTCGACTAGCCTATGTAATGCGGTCCCTCCGTACGAACGCGCCTCTTGCCGTAAGTGTTGGCGCGGTGTCAAGTAGGTCACACCGCTGTTGCGCGTTGACGTGACGCTTCCCTCGCAGAGCACGCAGACGTCACTCTTTCTCACCTGCCGCGTGCTTGCCGTGGTGACCGTAGCTGCCACCTCATCAGTTCACCCAAAACACCCGCCGGGACACTGCCGCTCGCTGCACCGCCGACTCGTCGGTTCACGCGCAATAAACCTGACGCGCCTAATGTACGCGTCGAAACATGTCTGTACGTGTCACAAGACTGACGCCAGCCATCGCTTCAAACGAATCTTCCAGCGCTCACCTCAGCACTCTTCTTAGCGCCGTTCAACCCGTGATGCCACCCGTGCGCAATGCTGCTGCTTTGCATCTTATCAGGGTTCCCTTCAAGAAAATGGTCCAAATGTTTTTAGTTCTTTTGTTCTACTTCTGTGTTTCTTTTCTATTTTCGATGGTTTTTATTCCTTTCTTTCTCTATTTTTCACAGTTACTCCGTCTTTACACCTCTTTCCCTTTCTTTATTTCTTTCTTTAGAGCATACAGTTTAATCTCTTCACTCTTTCTTTTCCTCCCCCTCACCCCCACTTCCCTTTCCCACCACCTAGTTATACTATACTAAACTATGCAATACAAAGGTTATGTTGTATGTATTCTAATAACATGCCTGAATAGGAGAGTGGTTACAGTGGCAGCCTTCGGATCTTTGGTATGCTAGTTCACATCCCAGAGAATTTTTCGGCCAGAACTTTTTCTCTTTATCTTATTATCTCTTCCTCCCTCTCTTTCTCTCGCTCATGCACCAGTGTTATCAGAATTGTGCTCCCGACATATCGGCGTACGTGTTTTGCAAGCGTAGAGAAGGAGAATGAAGAAGTAGAGTGCCGGTTTATAATGATAACACTTTTTCTTCGCAGATGACACACCTATGCTTGGCTTAAACAGCTACACTGTTCATTGGCCTCGACTTTGTGTGTGCAGAAAGAAGCAAGGCTATGCTGGTCACAAAGACTGCCAGATGCTGGGAAAGAGCTGGCCTGAATTACAGGTCCTGTGCATTGGAGGCAGGAACCTCACATTGGCAAGCTTCTGCTGCGTTCGTATGTGTAATATTCCCTTTTATATTCGACAAGTATAAAATAAACAAGTAAAAAAACCACAGTTTTCTTGCGCTAACAAGTGAGATTATTTAACAGGGCTCCATGGACACTTTTTAGCCTCGTGCCACTTTCCTCAGCCGTTTGTTGCCTTTGGTAGGTGTCCACGTGCCCTTATCTGAAATGGCTATATGGTAGAATTACTCGAGGCTCATAACTGAACAGCACGAAGGGCAGAAATTAACGAAAAATGATTAACTATAAATAATCATGGGTGGAGCCTCTCCTGTGTCCGCCTCCCAGCTTCGCTGTTTACACTCTTCCACATAACACTGTGTTAGCTTCGGCTTCAAAATCTTGCTACTCAGTTTCCGTATATTTTGATCAGCTTTTGATAAATTTTACATGCTTTAGGATGACTACCCATAAAGTGAGTTGATGTCTTCAAGAACTTACGACTTCTCTTTTGTACGTCGGAAGAACATCAGCCGCCATACAAGCTACCTCTCTATGGTTTACTGACAGCAACACTAACCTGTTTGTAAGAGTACACGTATACTGTACCTATTTAGCATATTTTGTTTATTGTCTGTATAACCAGTGAGCATTTTGTGAAAACAGTGCCATTGTTATTGTTACTGTAATCTACAAATGAATGATGTGGGTACTAAGGCTAGGATGAGCGGTCCAGGAGATTCACGGATTTTTGCACTATTCGAATAGAAAAGGTTTCCTTATATGCAAGAAAACTGTTACGAAAATTGCTTCGATAGACTAAGGTTACTTCAATAATCATTTCGGTTGTTACAAATGTGAATCAGAGCAAACTTGTGGCGTTTCACAATTTTGTTTTTTTTTCTGTTTTTTGCTGTGTTTATCCATGCCACAGTGAGGTCTTGCATGAATCTGTCATCCTTGGAGATCGACAGGGGACGAGACATCGATGAATCATCAGTCGCTGTACTGGTTCAAGCTGGATTACCGCGAATACAGCACTTGTACTTAACGCACACAGTTATTTCGCCCGGAGCTGTCATAATTATGCATGGTGAATAAAAAAAAATATGACGTCGGTGGCCGAGCTCTAAGATATATAGTTATATATATATTTTGGAGACACTGCTAAATATCTACTGCCTTTCACCTTGGATATACTACAGATGAAGTTGTTAAGCGTCTCGTTTGTTGGTGAAAGTTTCAAACCTACCTAATTTAGTTTTGTGAGGGCGTTCATTCTTGTATATCTTGGTATTCAGTTACTTTCGTTGCCAGCAACTAATGTAATAAACCGACGGCGACCTGTTTTATTCGATCTTTTCTTCGCCTGACATTGCAGATAAACTAAGAATAACAAGAAAAAGACACGCACATAAATGACCCTAGCGCGAACTACTACCAACTGTTTATGGAGTTAAAAGCAACCGTAACGTAGAGGTACGCGGCGCCATATATATATATATATATATATATATATATATATATATATATATATATATATATATATATATATATATATATATATATATATATATATATATATATATATATATATATATATATATATATATATATATATATATATATATATATGACGGCCTTCGTCATTCCCTGACGAAGGCCGTGCCACGGCTGAAACGTTGGCATAAAAGTATTGCTCTTTCGTACGTGTACTCGCTTGTGTTCTTTATACGTACCAGACCCCTTGAACTTCCTGCTGAATATATATATATATATATATAGAAGTTTGTACGAAAGAGGAACAACGAGCACTGAACCGTTTCCTCTTGTCGGAGGGCATCAAATGTGCAGACACGTTCCGCCACAGTGGTCTAACCACTAAGGCACTTGACTACCAACCCGAAGGTCACTGGATCGAATCCCGGCCGCGATGGCTGTATATCGATAGCGGCGAATATGCTTGTGGCCCGTGGGCTTAGATCTATGTGCACGTTAGAGAACCCTAGGTGGTCAAATTTCTGGAACCCTCCACTACGGCGTCTCTCCTAATCAAATGGGGGTTTCGGAGTGTTAAACCCCAGCAACTAACATATTATTATCAGAGGTGCAGACATTCATCGCTGATTATGTTCACAATTAGGGAGAAGCGCACTATCAAGTAAGACTGCGTTTTGGGGGATCAAAAATCCGCAGTTCGCCACAAAAGCGACAGGCGACTCGCCACAAACACCGAGGTTTGCTGTCCAAGAAAATTAATTGTTCCATGACAATGCATGGCCACACACGACCCGTCACCTTATTGAAGCCACCAACAAGATAAAACTTGAGTTAATGGACACCCTCCCAACCACCCAGACTTAGCCTCATGTGACTTTCGCTTGTTTGGGCCACTCAACGTGACTCACGGCTTTGCGTGGTCGCCGATTCGCCTCAGATTTAGACAGTGAAAATTCGGGGCAAAACTGGCTTCACGACTAACCGGAAAACTTTTGATTTGAAAAGAATACGTAAGCACGTCAACCGTTGGGACAAGCGGATTAGGAGGAATATTATGCTGAAAATGATGCTCGTAGTATAACCCTAGCCAACTTCATGTTACCAAACTTTGGAACGAAAAGTGAAAATAATTTCTGACATGCCCTTAAGAGAATGTTTTCTTTTCCCTCCATTTTGATGTCCTGCCACTACAACACTTTCTAATCGTTAATCACGTGCAGCAACTTTTCCACTCGCACCCTTGAAATGAGTATTTCATGTGGCGCTTGACGGAAGAATGCGCACCTGCGACCACACGTGGTGTAAGGCGCATGCGCACAGTAATAATGGTAACTTAAACGCGTAGCAAGCATCAGCAATGCGTCTTTAGGTGGTATAGGGAGAGCCATTCTGTTTCATAAAGGCTTGCCAGTACTGCACGTACATCTTCAGTGGACACATGAATGCCGCCTTCACCAGAGGTATCTTCAGCATTTAAGGGGCTTTTTTTTCATCCGCAAACATATATTACTCATACTATCAGAATCATCCGAAGCCTTGCATACTCGCGGTATTCTGTAAATAAATGCCCGCACATTTACACAACATACATTGTGTTTCACGGCGCCACCCCAGAGAACCAATAATAACAATAATAACAACTGCTGGGGCTCCATTTTATACCCAATGTGACTGATGCACGTGGGGTAATCCTGATTAATTTTGACCACTGTTATTCCTGCAACGCGTAGCTACAAATCTAAATGCACGTGTGTTGCTGCATCTCAACACCACTGGGATGCAGCCGCCGATGCCGGGAAGCGAGCTCACGTCCTCGACGAAATCGACAAAGCTTCACGTAAAATGCAGACACCACGAAGGTATTCTGTCCGATTTTCACTTTGTTCTATCTTCATCAATACTGCTATAGCACTCTCCAGAATTTTTTCCAGGTTGTTTCCCGAGGCTGAAAGGAATTTATCTCGTTCTGCACAGACGAGACTTCGCTTCGGCATCCGAATTCGGCAGTTTCGTGGCCGGATTTGGGGCATGTATTATTCTAAAATACTTCAACATCTTCTTTATGAATTGTTTCAGAAAATGTAATTAGAGCGCAAGCACACACACACACAAACACACACATGACACGTATGTGTTTGTGTATGTGCCCTCAAATTTTTTTCGATAAGGATCCACCAACTAGCCAAACAACAAGTTTTTTTATTAATTGTCTCCCGGTATAGTGGAACATAGTGGTAACCAATTTCATATATGAAAATCTCAACATAATCCATGATTTGATATACTGGAATTTCGCAATCAGAGAACTCTAAATCACTTGATTTTGAAGCCATACCGAAGACGTGATGGTATAAAACTTTGTTTGAAAGCCCCGTTTGTCGCTTCTTTAGGAACTGATCTACCAAGCCAATGACGAATTGAAGTATTAACTTATATTCACAGCCAAACGGTCACACGGACGCCGTGGTATCTGTGGTAATACTGCTTCCCAAGAAATAGCTTAACTGAGTAGCAGGTGAATAGCCGGTAGCAGGTGAATCAACCGGCTTATTTTCGTTGCAACGTTACAGCAAACAAATCTAATTCCGTTTAAGTATTGCCAGAATTCTCAGTCAGCTACAACAAGAAGTCAATGACTTTGGCTGTTACAGAACTGGCGAATTCCTGGTCTTTTTATTCTATAGGTGGCAACATTTTCTCCATCTTTTCAAATTTTTTCTATACGCTTTGTGTTCCGGTGACTCCACCGTTTATATCAAGGCTCAGATGTATGTAATAGCAAGCGTTCTTTTTCTCTCTTATTCTTTCCAGGTGTTGCGGCAAAGAGAGACATTCAACACGTTCGTCAGACTGAGCTTCACCGACGATCGAAGCGATCTTACGAGAAAATAGAATAAACGGAACTATGCGGATGTCGTTGAACTACATACATTTCCACTATGTAGGCTCTTTAGTCGCGCGCAACACACGCGATGATGCGTACGTTGTGTAGGTCACGTTTTTTTATGGGTACCAACCAGTTTTTTGCCAAAGAACACCATACGTATATCGTAAAAATGAGTGGGCACTGGTACATGAACCGCGCTATAGTAACATGGCTGATATATTCCATATCCATCCATTAATCTCGAGGGCAGTTTGCGTGGAAACTGGGATCGTGTTGATGAACACGTGAGGCTGAGGAGAGGCCAGTGCTCACGTACCATTTCTTTGTGCGTTTTGATCTTCAAAGGGATGATTATGAGGGGGTGTTCGACACCACTGTTAATTGTTACCACTTATTCGGCTGATCTTTGCATTTTAATTCTCTTGCTACAATTCTAAAAGCTAAAATCTCTTGCTGTAATTAGCATGCATGGAGTCAAAAAATGTAATCGCGGATCTTTCGCAAAACTACTCGAACTCACTGCTTCAACACCAGTATCGTCTATATCATGCATAACAGCGGCAAACGTGCTGCACTTGAGACTGCTTCCTTGCCTATAAATTAGTCACATAGTAATTACAGTTCGCACTTTCCTCTTACTACATGTGAAAGGCGCTCATAATATCGTTTCAGTTTTTGACCACTGTGTAGGAGCGCGCATATAGGGTGCCTGCTTTTTTTTTTTTTTTTGCCTAACGCTCGGTCGCGGCTACGTCAGCCCGACGGAATGTTCCTAGACCAGTCATGCCGGTTGGCTGATCTATATTCAAAAAAGAAAACACAAAGAAATGAAGCAAATGACAATATGGAAACTACGACCCGCCTACGCCGCGCCACAATGGGCTTTCTGTAGCACGTATGCTTTTCTTAGTCGGTACACCGATTCCATCAACGGGCAGCCGCAATGGGATACGGTGCTTTCTTTGCAGTCCTGTCGGTGCTGTTTTCTTTGTTCAGTGCGTCTCGCGCCAACCCGGCCTTGCATTTTTCCGCCTCTTCTCTCACTTTCGTCCATTGTTCTCACTGCTAAACTCGTTTCATCATTGAGCACCCGGGCCCCATGACTGCGCAATTGAGTGGCCCCAAACGTGACACGCTTTCTTTCACGCTCCGGTGGCGAGGCGGTGACCGCGGGCGAGATAAGCGGCCGGCGGCAGAGCTATTGCACTGCCCTGCAGTGAGGTTACTGCTTGCAGCGCTGCTTGCGCAGTGAAAAGCCACCCTTCTATATTTCTCAGTATTTGCCATATTTTACACCCAAAAAACAACGGCACTGTTCAGAAGCGTGTGTGATGATTTTGTTAAGCCCGAAACCATCTGCAATATGGCCTAAATAATAATGGTCTCCGATCAAAATTTCCGATTCATCACTACTTATTTCTTTCTTAGTTTTCTTACTGTTATTTTTATTATTTTCTGGTTGCCCCCCCCCCCCCCTTTGCGCATTGTCGGCGTCCCAATACAAGATACAAAGTTCGCGCGGACTCTATACAGTCACGTCAACGAGTCTAAGCACTGAAGGCAAAGAAGTGACCAAACGTTGACAAAACGTTTTCTGCGTCTCCCATAAATCCTGAGTCAACAACCCATTTCACGTTTTATTGCGTGATTGAGGTAGTTTTACACAATGAGGCTCTTCGGTATAAAAATGACACGAACTCACTGTGTAGTTACGACATTTCAGGAATAGACATTTAGGTTCTCTTCCTGCACCTGGCATTTACCAGACTACAAATAATAAAAGCAGATGTGGATAGCCTTTCTTATGGACCTCAGATAAGTCGTATAGCAACATTGTGTTCGCTCATAAGCGGCTAGATTTTCTCGACAAGTGCAGTGCTTCCGCTGGGTGAAAGTTTTGAACTATGCAGCACAATTTTGAAAGCGCGCTATCGCAAGCACCACAATTTTTCCCATAGCTCTCGCGAAGACCGTGGGTGATATAGATCAGGCAAGAGTATGCAATAAACACGAATTTTCTTCTAATTCAGTGTTGGCTCTCCAACGCAACACGTGGTACTTCTATCTTGGATCGACATGAATAAGAAGTGGTAGCAGTCGGAGTTGAAGGAGTAGTGTGTTGTAGGAGGAGAACGGAGAGCATGACAACAATAATATTAGCTAGCTGTGTACATCCCGAAACCACAACATGATCCCGAAACCACGACAGTAGAGGACTTAAGAAATTTCCACCACTTGGGATTCTTCAACTTGCACCGAAATCTAGCATTTCATCTGCATCGAAGTGCAACCACCGTGGCCGCGATTGAAGTCGAGACTGGCGTCAGCAGCCGAGTACTGCTGTACCGCCACGGCAGCTTGAGGATTGATTGACATGTGGGGTTTAACGTCCCAAAACCACCATATGATTATGAGAGACGCCGTAGTGGAGGGCTCCGGAAATTTCGACCACCTGGGGTTCTTTGACGTGCGCCCAAATCAGAGCACACGGGCCTACATTTCCGCCTCCATCGGAAATGCAGCCCCCGCAGCCGGGATTTGATCCCGCGACCTGCGGGTCAGCAGCCGAGTACCTTAGCCACTAGACCACCGCGGCGGGGCACGGCAGCTTGAGGAGGAGAGGGAATTGTGGTAATAAAATCCACAGATCCAGGCTTTTCCGCAGAAGTATACACGATCAAACGTCAACTCAAAACTACTTGATGATTGATTGATTGATTTGTGGGAGTTTAACGTCCCAAAACCACTATTTGATTATGAGAGACGCCGTAGTGGAGAGTTCCGGAAATTTTGACCACCTGGGGTGCTCAAAACTACTTGGCAGGGCTACGTTCCTGATGAGCCTCGCAGCGGCCCGAATAAGAGTTCTATCACGCCGCCTTTGTCTACCACTGAAATATTGCACCATGCCCATTAGAAGTTCTTTGCGCATTGAAACAGTGTCAATTACCTGCTGCGCTCAATATGTAAAATGAGCCAAAGCATGAGAAGAATCCACTATGAGCCCAGGTACACGGTCTGTAAGGCTTGTCAGAGGGGGCTCGAGGGAGAGAAGGAGTTAGAAGACAGCCTTCTCGAGACATCGCTGTCATTGCCGGAGAAAAAATCAACCACCCTAAGATGAAATCATAATTCATGCATGGAATATCTACCATGAATCGAGTTTAAAGCAGAGAATACATTACATCACTGTGCTTTTAACAACCAAGCGTCCGACTGTGAACACCCACGAAAGCTCTTCCTAACCACGATACATCTTTGAGCACCAATGGCTTGAGCGATAAAAGTATAGTCCACGTCACACCCTGGTCTACCCGGACGGGAATTTCATGACTGGCGCCGGGTACAAACACACAGATATTCCAGCCTTTCTTTAAAACGTGTCATTCACCCCACAATGTACAGCGATAGCTGTCCGTGGTGCAGAGACAGGCACTCTCCTGTACACATAACTTTTCATTGCCAGAATGCATAGGAGTGCGTCTACCACTTGAGTGCGCCATCGGCATTTGTCAGGAAGAATTTTATGAAATTGAGAAACACCTGCAGGATTCAGAAATTTATACAGTGGCTCTCGCTGGCAAAACGATATTGACAACCTAGTTGTCACCAGGAGCGGTGGCAGCATTTTTTTTCACTGGTTGTAGGGGGGGGGGGGCACCGACGACAAGTGATATTCGTCAGGGGAGCACGGAGGCTGGCAACTTGTGCGTTGTGTTCTGACGATAGGTTATCTTTCGGGAGAAGGCGAAAGGGGGGTGGCAGGCGAAAATTTTGTGCCCCCCGCTGGTGCCAGCCCTGGTTGTTACCTTGCAGATAACTATACCGGCAGAGTTCTCTACAAGCATATAAGTGGACGTGCATATTTATGGAGGGGAGAACGGGCAAGCAGCCGCCATTTTGCCACCTCCTAGTGACACGCATTGTCATACAACAAACGATGTGCGCCGAGGTTGGCTACGTACCCGAGCAAGAAAAATAGGTTGTATAGCATAAAATGATACGTTTTACGAGGTTAATGCACTCATTGCTTCATGCTAATTCATGCCTTTTTTTCTAAGTTTCCCTCGATTTACATCCTCCATCCGCCAACCACAAAAGAAAGGTAGTGAAGGTGCTTGCCCGGATTCAGACTGCTTGACGCCCACCGCTCTTCGACGCTCTACTCGTGACGTCTCTCGACTTGCGCTGAAGTCTACGTGTAAATAAACCACGCCAAAGAAAGAAAGAAAAAAGAAAGACATTAAACTATTTTTTATAACATTCTTCTTCCTTATTTTGCAGCTCCTACACATGTAGGTGCGATATGCAGCTATGAAGTCCCGAAAGTATTACATTCTAGTGACCGTTTACCGGAAGTTTCTGCTGCCCCGAAGCCAGGACAGCAGCAGTCCCGTTTTCCCAGCGACAGCAGAACGCGACCTCACACCTCCGGGTGGAGTGTACGCACACGTCCTTGATCACTGCATACGTGTCGCCGCTCTGAGAGCAAGGCGCGCGTCGAAGGACAAATGTACGAGGAAAATCCGAGCCAATAAGGCCACGAACTTCACTCTCTCAGTCATGGTGTCATATATATGTCTGTACTAGCATGCACTGCATGATTCACCCGAATGTAACCAGTATACAATTCAACTCGCCTGCTCTGTGTTGAATATATATATATATATATATATATTAATATTTGATGTGTCCTTTCAGGTTCCGCTTAGGCTTGTTTCTACAGGTTTAACAGATAGCATCTTCTGATATGAAGGGAACTTTAAATTGAATGAATTGACTTTTTACCTGCCACAATCTCTGATCACCAAGCGTGCCGACTAATGAAGAATAATTTTGACCGTCGTTGCTCAAATGTATAACCAGGTATAAGGAATACACCTAAATTTAGGAACATGACATATTTTTAATGGTTTTCTCAGAAAATGTGTCCACCAACTAGTGTTGTAGGCGTTACCACGAAAAAATAATGAATACGTTGCTCACTACGCTAAAAAAAGGGGGGGGGGGAACTGGTTCCGCTCTTCGTTATAAATAAAAAAAGCTAACGCGTTACCATTACCAACAAAAATTAATGCACATTACTTTTTTCAGCACTCCGTTTAGAATAAGTTAAATTTGGACGCCTTCACTGCAGAAAGCGAGAATGACAGTTTAATAAAACTCATCTTTATATTTAATATCAGCTGTCTATTGCAAAGAACGATTTTAGCTTGAAATAATACTGGTATTACGAAAATACTTTGCATGAGAGCACCGGACTTTAGCAATAGTATAATGGCCAAAAGTAAACTGTACAGTTGCTTACCATCGCTAATAACGATGTGGTGCATGATAAGCGCATTTCACAGAGTTACATTTTAAAAAATAAGATTTTATCATAAACATCCGGCGAAAAAAAAACAGTGATCTCCCAACAAGTTCACAGTAATTCTGACAGCGCACTTCTACTACCAAAACATGCGTGCAGGAAAGCACATAGTCCGGAAAGCGTTTGTAACATAAATCATTTTTACCCTTTAAAATGTATTATCGCCGTGATAATTGTGAATGGTTATGTGAAGGCGTTCAATGCCAGCCTCGCTCGCTCAAAAATTCAACAACCAGAATTATATACCCCCACTTACAGATGCATGAAAAGACATCATTAATTTGAAAACAAAACTGATAAAAAGCATTGGCGCAATACAGGAAAGACTTTCACACAACTACGACTTGTACAACTTTATCGAAAGTTCCACTTCAAGGCTATCATCGGACAGATCGCCTCACCTGTAATGGCAACGTAAATACGTTTCCCATTACAGTTCGAAAATGGTAGTGAATACGTTATTAAATTACTAAAAAAACAACGAGTTACTAGTAACGGATTTTCTTGAACGTGTTACTATCGACAACGCCACCAACCCAAGCAGGCACTCCGGTGTAACAGTGGCAGGGCCTTTCGTAGTCTGGCAGGGTCATTAGCGTTCTTTCACGCCCATTCTGCCGGACACACGAGGCCCCGTCCCGCTCAGATGTGCTCTTGAAATGAAAACGATCGAGCTCAAGGTGAACCACACAGCCGGGGCGATGAACTGTGTTCGCATGGACGTCACAAGGAGCTCATGGGCGAAGAAATGATGAGATACTTTTCGCAGCTAGGTGTCATTTTCCTTTTCGAATTACCACTTTACTTTATCACCCCTTTATTACCAATAAAGAAAACCGCAGTATATAGTTGCCCCTGTGCCTTCCATATTCTGGCTTACTGGACATGTAAATCAGTGGAAAATCTGTCGCGGAAACTATTGATTTATTGATATGTGGGGTTGAACGTCCCGATACCAGCATATGATTATGAGAGACGCCGTAGTGCTGGGCTCCGGAAATTTCGACCACCTGGGGTCTTTAAAGTGCTCCCGAATCTGAGACCACGGGTCTACAGCATTTTCGCATCCGTCAAAAATGCAGCCGCCGCAGCCGGGATTTGATACCGCGACCTGCGGGCCGGCAGCCGAGTACCTTAGCCACTAGACCACCGCGGCGGTGGTGTCGCGGACACTAGCCACAGAAAAAGCGCTCGAAGTACCTCGTCTTGGAGAAGGAAACACAGACGCAAGAGGATCAGGCGCGTTTGTGTTGCCGGGTTCCTTTTTCTTGTGACCGTATTTGCACGCTTTTTTTATTTCGTGTTGTAGAGAAGTAGCTTCAATAAACGCAGAATGTATGATATATCATGAATTACAGGAAAAGCTGCATCAGTTGAATGTCGTGTCACGCTCGGTCAGTGTCCTTCCACGCAATCACGTTCAACGTCATTAATAAAAAGCAATTTTTAGCTGCTACTGCAAAATAAAGTTGCAGGCCGCTGAAATACGCACCTAGGTTAAACCTCATTTTAAGCAATATCAATGTTATAGATTGCCCTAAAACCACAGTCTATTCAGTGTATTATTTATTGCTAACTTCCGCGGTGACAAGTCACCGTATCGTTCACTCGCGAAGCCTGAAAGGCAGCAGTAATAAGAGGCTTGGGTAGCGCATGTTTCCCATTTACCAGAGATGGAAGAGAGGGGAGGAGTACGATTCAGACCAACGTTACTAGATTGAAGATCTAGTAACGTTGATTCAGACGACGTTGCTATGGGAGATAGAGGGGGGTGTTGCGTGCAGCTATCTGTGGATTGAAGGCTTAGTTTGGTTTGGGTAAACTTTATTATGCAAGTCCAGAGGCGTGTGCCCTAGCACACGGTGGGCCGCTCCAACGACGGGACAGTAACGTCTGCGAACTGTCGGCCCACGATGTGGTGGTAGGTCTTGAGCTTACTGCGTTAAAGGTAGCACACAGAATAAATGCGTTACTGATGTGAACCAACTTCGGAATTTTATCGTTATTGTCGTTATCATCCTCAATATAGGCGCTATGTACTGAGTGTATTTCTCGTGTGCTCGTTTTCGCGCTGCCCATTTCAGAAACGCTAAACCTATTCCAGCTTGCCCTAATGTCAATTCTTCTAATGTTTATGATTCTGGCAGGACGAAAGCCTTTCCCAAATATTTGTAATGTGCGAGCTGATTTCATCTTATGCGCACATTATTCTTTCAAAGCTGATGTAGCCTCGAGGCCAGGACGTGATGAGATGGGTGGCCTGATCCATTTTGTTTTTTTTTCTAAATATCGCTTGTATTGTATGTTATTTGCTTTAAAAAAATGAGCATGGGGTCCCAGCTCGTATAATTGCATTGTTCATTGTTGTATTCATTCTTTGAACTGGCCGCGCGGCTTTTGCAACGTCCATATATCACACAGATGAGTGGTACTGAACAAAGATACCCGCTATAAAATAATCTCAAGGGTTGTTTGTTCCTAAATTTACAAGGGGGTCTTTCAAAATGGCATTTAGGTACACACACACACACACACACACACACATACATATATATATATATATATATATATATATATATATATATATATATATATATATATATAGAGAGAGAGAGAGAGAGAGAGAGAGAGAGAGAGAGAGGTCTGTTTAGTACACACCCAATGAAGGTTTACTTGCAATGATTCCAATAGCTTTTTTTTTTCGCGATGAATAATCTAGACCACTGCTGGTTAAAAATAACGTCAGTTCATTAATTAAGCACACTGTGACATCCTCTGTGATGTTGCAATCTTTAAGAAGGTACGTACTGTAAGAATTTGGAACCATGTAAAAAGAGAAGGCAGGTGTCCCTCCTTTATAAGAAATGTTATTTGTGACGTAATTAGGGAGCCCAAGTCAAAACTATAATGATTCGAGTTCTAGAAGAACCGCTTGTGGTTGAAGTTTGTCAGCGGGTGCTTTAGAAAACAAGACGCAGCGAAACTTCACTATCGGGCGAATATACATGCAATAAATTTTCAACGTTTGCTGGTGAGCCACCCGTGCTCTTTTAGCTGCCATATTTTTTTATATGTGGACCTGTGGTGGTTCCAAAGGAGCAGCTTCCCTCCCAAGTCTGTGTCAGCACCCCCAATTCTCACTTAAGTGCTCGTACTTATCTTCTATCTCCAATTAGGACAGAACAGTGAGAACACTGTAGGCACACATTAACAGTTTACGTTACAAAGAGCTTTTCTCCTAGTAAAACGAAAAAATGATGTCCACATTGCTCATTGCCGTAGTTTCCTCCATTATCAAGCAGACTGGGGCTTGTACCCAGCATGCTTACATGACAGAGGTCCAACAAATTTGTTTTAATGCCCTACAGTCACACGTTATCACACAGCCTAAGAGGATAGGTTCAAGGCATGGCGCCGACCTCGTCTTCATGGCACCTTTTAAGATTTCCCGTTCGCGCACTCTTTCCGGTGAAATAACAGAAAAAAAAAGTTTGTGGGATGAAGCATATAAAGGCTTCTGTCACCTGTGCTACAGAAGTGGTATATAAGACACCCTTCAGTTGTGGTAAAGCTTACATCGGCCAAACGGGCCGATGTCATAATGACAGACTTAGAGAGCACGCAACTACGGTGAATGCTCTCAATGATGGGGCGCATCTTCTTGAACATTTCAGTAAATACGGCTGCAACGAACGTTTTAAGGAGGCAGGCGTCATCCATGGGTAGGGCAAAGGGCAGGCGCGAAAGAAGGATTGCAAAAATGGAACAGATTGTAATTGCTACAGAAGCGTGCAGCAGTGCACCTTTGGTGTATCTGACTTTGAAGGAAATAAACTTCCTTCAAAGCAGTTAAGCCTACAAACTCTTTAAACGTACCTCCTTTATGTTATCATGGACTGTTAACGCGTTTTGTTACCCGAGATTTTTTAAATTTTTGGTTGAGTGACCATCTGGTGTGACTGCGTCTGCGCATATGTTTTCGAGGTGAGGCGCTCTTCAAAATAAACTCAGTTACAAGCTGAGCGTCATTCTTTTAAGTAGTAATTTGTTCCTTCCAAGCCTTCGCTCTTCTATGTCGAATTCATGGCTACGCACCTCATCTCAGGTACTATACTTCAGACGAACCACCCCTCCCCCCCCCCGCCACGAATATGAGTGGCTGGATCTGCACCTGATGCAGACTCCAATTAGGTTTTTAGGTAGAAGCCAGCCACCTTCAGATACTTACCAGATTCCAACTGCATAATAACGTCTTTTCTGTAAAGTAAATCTACACACAGACACTTAAGAAAAAAAACTACGATTGCGCTTTTATGTTCAATGACAAATTAATGTCCTGTAACAAGACCACCAGAGTGTTCATATAAAAATGTAAATTCTGATAGAGTGTATGTATAACTGCAGTTATCCCAATGAATACGATGTCGTCAGCCTATACATACACCTGAGCGTAGAGTTGTACAGGAATAGTGCACAGTAAAACATTAAGTAATAATCGTGACGATACCGAACCTTGAAGAAGAGCGCTAGTTTGTTCAATTCAAGAAGTTTGAGAGCAATAAAAATCTCGGTCTTTTAACAAGGAGTGTGCCTATGCAACGTAGTAATTTGGTAAACCAATGGGCGTAATCGAATTTATTAGTTTACGTGTTTCACGCTGTCATTAGCTTTATCAATATCTAGTGTTACTAAAGCGTCACAATGTTTTTTTAAACGAGCTAGCATTACGTGCTTTCAAGGGAACATGAAGACACCATATAGAGAAGCCACGCCCAAATCGCATATGGGCCCAAGATCATGTTCTCGTAGTCTATCCGAATTGATTCTTTCGGTTACTTTTACTAGATTAGAAGCGAGTGAAATAGCCCTAATGTTCTATAAAGTAAATTGAGCTCCATGTTTTCTTTTTTAACAGAGGAATTATTTTCGCAATTCTCCAATCGAGAGCTGTCGTGCCATCTTCTCCTCCCCCCTCCCCCCTTCCAATCGAACATCGTCGTCGTCTCTTTTTCGACGAAGGAGAAGGACGTCGCGGAACTTGAGCTTTTGCATGTGCAAGTGTTTTTATCCCAGACAATAGAAAGCCCATCTTCAGTGCGTTTTTAAACGTGTTTGTCAAGACGTTTGAAAATCCAGAGAACATGCTCAACTAGTCCGGATGGAGTCCAAGAAAAATCCTATTGTCCGGCCTCGGCATGTATTCCGAAGATCCACAAATGGTTTGTCAGAGCATTTCTGGCATTTTTTAGGGTTTATATTGACGCGGTGTAGCGAGAACAAAAGATAGAAAGAACTTGCGACAGTGAAACTGCGCATTTCAGAATCAACTGTACACAAAAGGCCTTCCTCGTTTTTCTTTTTTCAAACCTACTGTCCCGCTACCCGGAGTCTGCAAAAACTCCTCCGTCGTCATCCTCTTCTAGGTATATACACGTGTCACTTGCCCCTTCTTATAGTAGCATCGCCCCGATGCTACATCCGAGCGACCGTTGTGGAGAAAACACACAGTCAACCACTTGACATGTGGCTTCATGCGTACTACATGTATCAGGTCGGGCCGTTGCTGTCGACGCCTGAAGCAACAGCGGCTGTAACGAACGACCTCGAAGGCGGTGTCACTCAACTGTTGGAATACTCTATACGGCCCAAAGTATCGCCTTAAGAGTTTCTCGGACAGTCCACGTCTTTGTATGGGTGTTTAGACCCACACTCGGTCATCGATTTTGTAAGTTACTTCTCTCCGGTGGGCATTGTAGCGACCTGCGTCGTAATGTTGTTGCTGGCGGATTCACAAGCGTCTGAGCTGCCTGGCTACTTCCTCGCGTTCGGTATATATGGCGGCGTGTATACAAGTGTCAGTATGACATCTCAAACATGCTATATTGGTCCACCAGGACATTTCGCATACTAACTATGCTACCCACTAGGAAATTTGTGGGATGGCTTGCGTAGCGAGTGGGCTACCCATCAGGAAATTTCTGGGACATTGTGCGCAATGACTACGCTACCCACCAGAACTGGTTGTAGGCTGAATTGCTGTATTTTAGATTTTACTGTTACGTGAAGATGGCACTAGAACATGGTTGTGTATTAATAATATAGAAACGCGTGAATAGCATACAATTCAGTGCAGGAGTCATGACTGTGCCACCCACAGACGCAAGCACAAAAACAACCAGTTTCAAGAAATACTTTATTCTCATCAGTCGGCCAGCCAAACCAACAATAAAATCCTTCAAATGATGACAGGAACAAGGAATTCAGTAGTCTCAATTCGTCAGAATAATGAGTATACTTCCAGTGATCCTAAAAGAAAGTCAGAATGCTTTTGTGAGGACAGTATAGTTAAATATACTATAATATTTCGCGAGTACAGCATGGCGACATTGTGGACAGTGTTTGAAAAATTTAGAAAACAAGCTCTTCCAAGAGTATATGTGTCCTACACAGCGCAACTTGTGCACATGAAATAGCCTGTGGGGCTCCCGATATATAGGATATGGGTATTGGCATATTCATCACAAACTATGCTGTGCAGTTTCACAGGAACTCACAAACCATTAACCAAAAAACCTCCAGCAAGCAGTCACTTAGCTTATTCAACAAAGCGTTACAAAAACGCATTAGCACTTTATGGTCTGGTTTTTCAAAAAAGTTTCCGCTCTTCTGATTTCCAATACGACCAAAGATTGCCTCCGACTTTTGGCTAGGTAAAAACCGTCAATATTCAAACACAGTCTGAGCTCGCTAGGCAAGCGTGTACATTCCAGCAGTTTTCCGCAGTCCTGCCTCCAGGCTAACATAGAGGAACTTCCCTTTTACCAGCTCTTTATAGTTTAGGGCCCTACCTTGCGTTTGCAAGAGTATCCTAGCACATGATGGTAGTGACAAAAAACAAGACTGGCTCCTAAAAACTGACAGCATCGACGTGACCATTGCATGCGAGCCCCCCAATTCAACCACTCGCGCTTATAATCTTTGTGAGAAATTATTTCGCCGTCGTGAGACACGATGCTTCAACATAAGCGGCCATAATCTGCAAATCACTGCTGAGCCGTGGCGCCGATCATGCTGCAAAAAAAAGGCTGGTGTCAGCAAGCTTACGTCGTCACCGCGCGAGCCAATGCTGATCGGACTACTTTCTAGATCTGCAACACGCTGATTGATTACGTGTACTTTATAATTAACAAGGCTGGCAGATAGCCACTAAGCTCGGGACCAAGCGCCATCCTTTTATTGGGCCGAGTCACAAAAGAGAACATTACATTTTTGTGGACTCTGTCTGACATTGAGCACTACACGCCGGCTCTGCAGGGTCATTAATTGTTTACGCTCACAAGCTGAACACGCGCAACGACGAGGCATTTTAACTCGCGGCAAAATGTTCATTCAATGTTCTGTGCCATCACAAATACACAAAACAACCCCTGCAACGCTTTCAAGAAACTGCATAAAACTCACCAATATTCATGCCCATGGATGCACCTTTCCGCATGCCGCCATTGAAGAAATTGAAGTGCAGAAAGGAAGTGGAAGATGAGGATGTTCCTCTTGCATTGCTGGCACTCGCCTACAGAGGGAGATCGGCCAAGAACCAACCGGGTCGTAGGCACAGTGTGTAGATGATGATGTTGATGATGATGATGATGATAATGATGATTCCCAAAAGTATGACACTACCCACCACGGGGGATCAGCCACGATGCGTGCGGCAGTAAGATTTGTAAAACAACATAAAAACAATACAAATAAAAAAGAGAGGAGAAAGAGAGTTCGAAAAGTATGCGAGAAAGATAACCTAAACAGGCACAACAATAACTGGGATAATGTTGGCTACTTTATTTTTCTCCGAACCCTGTGAGTCAGATAGTCGCAGTGTTTCCAGCGCTTCCGGTGGTCAGAAATAAAAGAATTGTAATTATATGTCGGCGAATTGTTAGATATGTGCGGTTTAACGTCCCGAAACTACCATATGACAATAACAGACGCCGTAGTGGAGGACTTCGGAAATTTTGACCCCCTAACCCTAAACCCCCTAAATTTTGACCCCCTAAATTTTGACTCCTTAGTTCTTTAACGTGTACCCAAATCTGAGCTCACACGCCTACAGCATTTTCGCCTCCATCGAAAATGTATCCACCGCAGCCGGGATTTGATGCCGGGACCTGCGGGTCAGCAGTCGAGTACCTTACCCCTAGACCACCGCAATGGAGCGATATATGTCAGCGAATTACTTCGCGAGGGTTATTGTCCCCTAACTAGTGCGTTTTAAACCGGAATAACTTAGCCATTGTTTACCAAAGTCATGAGTATTCATTCGGAATAAGGCAACACTTTTGCGATCAGCAATCATTTTTTGTGGTATCACTAGACGTATTTTTATAACACATTTGCAGTCAAATAGTGTTCATTGCTCAAATCCTGTAGTTTACATTGATAAATAGTCACGCTGGTTGCTGTCTTTTAAGGATAATCCTGCAAATGGTGTTCTGCTAACATTTTCAGGATGCTGCCAAGAGGGCGAGTACGTTTGTTCCTTTTGTGGTCGAGCAAAAGATGTCGACTCTCGTCTGGGTTAATTAGGACTAAACGGTTCATGCCGCATCCATTAGCGTGGGTGTATACCACACATTCCAGGCACGCTCTACTTCTACTTCCTCTCGTTCCTCTTCGACCTCGTGCTGCGTTTTTGCTCCGACGTACGAGTGTGGATCCTCAGTGCCCGCTTATTCTTTTCTGTTCGCCCGTCGTTTTCGAGAGAGCGGCTGTCGGCGCCTCCGCCGACCATCGTGCGTCTTCTGCGGCCTTGACTACCATGCCGTCGTTCTCAGGGTGTGCAAGAGGCGGCTCCACTCCGAACAGCGAACGGGGAGTCCCTGAAGATTGCCAAGCCTCCTACACTGGCAGAAAGAAACGTCACAGCCATGGATGCGTATACTTGATTACCCGGTCGACGCCGGCGCATCTGCATCCGCTGCCCCTCGATGTGGCCCGTCCACGAGGCCTGAGCCGCAGCCGACACACCACGTTGTTGGGGTGCAAGACGTGCGTCAAGCGGAACCACCCAGGGTCGACGCCGGCCCATCTGCATCCGCTGCCCCTCGATGTGGCCCGTCCCCGAGGCCTGGCCCGGAGCCGACACATCACGTCGTCGTGGCGCAAGGCGCGTGTCACGCGGAACCACCCAGGGTTGACGCCGGCGCATCTGCATCCGCTGCTCCTCGATGTGGCCCGTCCCCGAGGCCTGAGCCGCAGCCGATACACCACGTCGTTGGGGTGGAAGACGCGCGTCAAGTGGAACCACCCAGGGTCGACGCCGGCGCATCTGCATCCGCTGCCCCTTGATGTGGCCCGTCCGCGAGGCCTGAGCCACAGCCGACCCACCACGTCGTTGGGGTGGAAGACGCGCGTCAAGCGGAACCACCCAGGGTCTACGCCGGCGCATCTTCATCCACTGCTCCTCGATGTGGCCCGTCCCCGAGGCCTGAGCCGCAGCCGACACACCACGTCGTTGGGGTGGAAGACGCGCGTCAAGCGGAACCACCCAGGGTCGACGCCGGCGCATCACCATCCGCTGCCCCACGATGTGGCCCGTCCCCGAGGCCTGAGCCGCAGCCGACACACCACGTCGTTGGGGTGGAAGACGCGCGCCAAGCGGAACCACCCAGGGTCGACGCCGGCGCATCTGCATCCGCTGCCCCTCGATGTGGCCCGTCCCCGAGGCCTCAGCCGCCGCCGACACACCACGTGGTAGGGGTAGAAGACGCGCGTCAAGCGGAACCACCCAGGGTCGACGCCGGCGCATATGTATCCGCTGCCCCTCAATGTGGCCCGTCCCCGAGGCCTGAGCCGCAGCCGACAGACCACGTCGTTGGGGTGGAAGACGCGCGTCAAGCGGAACCACCCAGGGTCGACGCCGGCGCATCTGTATCCGCTGCCCCTCGGTGTGGCCCGTCCCCGAGGCCTGAACTGCAGCCGACACACCACGTCGTTGGGGTGGAAGACGCGCGTCAAGTGGAACCTCGCAGGGTCGACGCCGGCGCATCTGCATCCGCTGCCCCTCGATGTGGCCCGTACCCGAGGCCGGAGCCGCAGCCGAAACACCACGTCGTTGGGGTGGAAGGCGCGCGTCAAGCGGAACCACCCAGGGTCGACGCCGGCGCATCTGCATCCGCTGCCCCTCGATGTGGCCTGTCCCCGAGGCCTGAGCCGCAGCCGACACACCACGTCGTTGTGGCGCAAGACGCGCGTCACGCAGAACCACCCAGGGTCGACGCCGGCGCATCTGCATCCGCTGCCCCTCGATGTGGCCCGTCCCCGAGGCCTGAGCCGCAGCCGACACACCACGTCGTTGTGGCGCAAGACGCGCGTCACGCGGAACCACCCAGGGTCGACGCCGGCGGATCTGCATCCGCTGCCCCTCGATGTGGCCCGTCCCCGAGGCCTGAGCCGCAACCGACTCACCACGTCGTTGGTGTGGAAGACGCGCGTCAAGCGGAACCACCCAGGGTCGACGCCGGCGCATCTGCATCCGCTGCTCCTCGATGTGGCCAGTAGGGAGAGAGAAAGACGGGACAGCGGCCAACGTGGTCGTGTCATTCTCTCACCACTTTCTTATCAAAGGCGATTGCTGAAGCGGAGCGGCGGCGACTGCCACGTCCGAACCGCCAGGCCTAGTGCTCGTTCACTACAGCACGCGCCTCGAGCTGTCGCATGAGCTGCACGAGAGGCGCAGCGTGGTGGCTAGAAAAATGACGATGATGATGAATGGCGATGATGATGACGCTACAGATTACTCCACCCCGCAGAAATGAAGCCGGAATGAAAATAATGAAAGAGTATATACAAGCGAGTTAGGTTCGCAAAACGAAACGGAGTCCGTGAGCAGTCCAGGTCGTCAACTTGAAGGGACAATCGGCAACCAGTGGGTCTCTGGTGGGCGACACTGGGAATGGCGCAGCGGACGAGGGTGGCTACGCAGACACGCAGTTGGAAGGAGCGGGTGAGGGTAGGGATGAAGGGACACTTTTGTCGATAGCGAGTACCAACGACAAGGTGAAAAATGGTCAAGGGCCGAGAACACACATGGGCCGTTTCGGTTCGGTCGATTGTCGCGCGCACTCGGACACTGATGCTTAAAAGATGGACTGTAGCATGAGCGTAGTACGACCAGTCCAGAGGGTCTAGTGTTACTTCCTTGTTGGAGCTGGTGGGAACGTCGACAGGGAGTGCGGTCAACCCTGGTAGTGTGTTTACCGTGCTGGTACCGTCGCTTGTGGTGGCACATTACCGGCTGCGGCGGCCGCCTGGTCGGCCGAGTAGGGTGCAGATAAGTTGGAAACGGTGCGCTTTGGACCGATGAAGTGCGACATGGTTTACAGTGATAACGACCCGGCTCAGAGGGCACTGATAGATTGCTTTTTCGGACTTTGACGACGTGTAACGCGTAGGCGTACGCCAATGAGTCGTCGCGTTGTTCGAGCTAGAATTGACGTTTGGTGATGCGAGATCGAGCGGTGGGTATGTGGCGTCACAGTTATCATGGGCCGTCGACGGCGTTGAAATGCTCAAGCACGCGTACGTAGTGGTAGGCGGATGGTTTAACTGCACATCTGTTGGGGCATGCACGGTGTGCTGCACCTGTGGTGAGCCAGGCGTGCGTGCTCGTTCACTACAGCACGCGCCTCGAGCTGTCGCATGAGCTGCACGAGAGGCGCAGCGCGGTGGCTAGAAAAATGACGATGATGATGAATGGCAATGATGATGACGCTACAGGCCCGTCCCCGAGGCCTGAGCCGCAGCCGACACACCACGTCGTTGGGGTGGAAGACGCGCGTCAAGCGGAACCACCCAGGGTCGACGCCGGCGCATCACCATCCGCTGTTCCTCGATGTAGCAGAGACCTAATAACTCTGTACACTCTCTTTTAAAAATGGATAGATCTATCTTGTGCTTGAATTGAGCTCGTATGTCTTTAAAACTACGCCTGAGTGTCTCGATCAGTACGAATTTAAAGAACTTGCCAGTTTTTGATCCAGTTATTTTTTTATGATGTATCTTGTCTGATGGCTGAAATCTAAGCATCATCAATTTCATATGATCCCAGGATATCTTAAGGTGGAAAGACATTTATTACAAATTAGTACATTGGTGTATATTTTGTTCTTTAAAATGTTTTACCACACTACTTTGTTAAATACTTTATCTTGTTTTCTTGCTTTTTTCTTGTGGGTAGTATTTCTTCACTACTGCTTTTAAGCATAACACGTAGAGTACACTACAGCGCCAGATTCTGTAGTAGCCTGAGATATGGAGCACATTGATGGAGAAACTGAATTTTTGTGGTTGCAGGCGTAGTCAGATTCGTCCTAGCTGTCACCCTTTTGAATTCCATTTTGTGCGTTTCTACTTTATTAATACTGAAGCGTGTTTACAAAGAATGGAGTAATTAGTACATTTGAGCATGTCTGCCTGTTCATTTGCATGAAAGTGAATTCTGAAGTGTCAATACTGTGCTTATCAGATTTATTATCAGCTCAATAGATGCTTGTATGTAGGTGAGTGAGGGTAAGGTAGATGGACAAATATATTGCCAAATTTTTTGGTCACCAGCACGATGGATGACTAAGGAAGGGAGCAAAACGACAGTAAAGCGCTTGCTGTCCTCTTTTAATTTTTCTGGTAGTCGTGAGGCTGCTAACCAAAGATGTTATGAAGGTGTATTCGTAAACCTTTGTGCAATAAAAAGTGACGGACAAAAACGCATAGCACAAAAAATACAAAGCAAGCCATTATATCATGTTAGAAGGGTGCTGACTTGAGCTTGTTGGTTTGCCATACTTGTAAGCTGTTACACGTAAAATACGTAGACAGGAACATGGAGAGGCCTTTCTGCGTTCTCGTCCTCATAGTTCACATGCAACAGTTTGCGAGTATGGCAGACCAACAAGCCCAATCACTGCACCAAGGAAATTCCTGTTGATAGCTGCGAGGAAGTGAGACACATTGACAAGGCAGGAAGTGATGCCTATTATGCATCACTACGTGGAGGTTTCGCCAACACCGCTTTCCGTAATGGTGCACATTGTCAGCTCCGAATTTTATTTTTCTCAACACGTTCAAGACATGCACATATGCGCATAATCTAAAAAAAACATCGACGGGGGATAGGTTGAATTCCCGTACCACTCCCTCACGCACCATCAATGTTAACTAATAATAATAAACAAAATTTTACCATTAAGTGTGGTACGCAGTCGATGCAACTCGATGCAAACGATTTACATTCGTCAATCAGTAGGACCAACGTTTTATGGGACGTAGCTGGTTCTCAGGTCATATAGCTTCACCACTCTGAGTTGAGAAGAGGGGGGGGGGGGGGAATGCTAACACACTCTGTAAAGTTGTTTGCGCCGCGTGGTACACGTGTGTCGCACATAGGCCGCACTTAGGGGTCACAACTACCGAGCGGCAGGTGGCGTGATGCTAGCGAGCGTTTGTTATAACCGCCACCATCATCATAATGGTTAAAGCGGTAGCGGCGGCGATGACGCCTGGTGGCGAGCCTGGGTGGTGGCACGGGAGAGATGACTCATATGAGCTGTTCTCTTTGGCTGGTGGGGGTGAACGGTTGCCTCTAGCGTGGGTCCCCGGTGAGCGGCAACGCGGTTTGCGCTCCGGGGGCCCTCGTGGTGAGTCAAGCGTTGGCGACGCCGCCTTGGGTGTGTTATTGTATTTTTTAAATTGTTGAGTGTTATGTGATTTCGTGTGAGGTTGCTTTAGCGTGTTGATCCCCATTGATGGTGTAGTATTATAATTCGGCGAACGATATTGTCGATCTGAAATTAGTTAAATAAATGTGTGAGCTGTTTTTGTTCGTTCCCACCGCGTCTACGGTGTCCGTTTACTCCAAGAGCCCCAGCGAGACCCCGCAGAGGGTAAGCCCCAAATCATAATAATTGTTGGTGTTTTACGTCCCGAAACCGCAACATGATTGACAGACGCTGTATATTGGAGTGCTCCGGAATTTTCGGCCACATGGGACACTTTTACGTGCACCTAAATCAATGTGCACGGGACTCTAGCACCTTGCCTCCGTGAAAACGTGGCCGCCGCGGCCGGGATGCGACCGAAATCAGGTGGTAGTGGAGATGAAAAAGTCTAAAGCATCTTTTAAATCATCTTTTAGAAATCACTTTTTACAAACGTATTATTATTTGTCCATATTAAATTAACTTATTTTTTAAAGAACCACTCTCCAAGTTTGAAAATTTTGAGCTGACTAGTGTAATGCATACCTTTGGCGTACACGATCACGCCTGCCAAAATTTACAACGCTACGCGCCGCGAAAATGGGTCGAATTTCAAAATGGACGCTGCTTTTTCTTCCTTTCGTAGGCGCGCGCCCAGAGATTGAGGGCATGACGTAGACGTAGACGGTAGTGCTGTGACGTCGGTCCTCAACGTTATATCTGCTTAGACACTATTCTCTGTCATAGAGTAGATCACTCTAGTCGTGGCGAAAGTGAGAGCTCACTTTACCGAGGCCTACAGTAGGTAGCAGGTGACATGGCAAAAGTTATTTCGCACGACATGCGTAGTTTGTGGAATTGTTGGTTGAATAGATGAATCAAACTATAGATAAACATTGAGACAAAAAGCGAATGTGTGCGTCTTTTATATTTTTTCCCGTGAATTACAATGAGATGCGAGGCAAATGTGTCTGCGTTTCGCACGTGTCCGTGTCCCCGTGGTTAGCGCTGGTCAACAATACAACACCGCTCACATGCTCGAGGGTTGGGCTCGTTTGGGTGCGTCATGCACACGGGACCTCTTGGTCGGACTACGGAGAGCGTAGGGAAGGATTCGGCTTGCAAAGGCTACGCGGGACGAGAGGCAAGGGTTTCGATCTCGCCTCCTCGCATGATCCTTTCGCGCCACCTCAAAATACCATTTTTATCAGCTAGTAATCAACCGATTGAAAAAATATTGAAGCATAATGTTCTTCGTGGGACACACAACTGCCATGGTCTAATTAAAGTTGTTATCCTTTCAGCACTGTAGCTGAAAGTCTACAAATGGGCCAGTGGCTTGTAAATATACCTGGCAAATTCAATAGTTTAAGCAATTTATATAATGTACATTTTTTTTCGATCAGTGTGCTCTGAATCGGAAGTCGGCCACCTTTTAAGGAGTAGGGCCAAGTTGCATGAAGCCTCGATACAGCAAGGACCACATGGCAAATAGTAAACGGGGAGGAGGGGTGCATTGCAGGCTAAGAGAAGAAATCGGGAATTAAGAAAATGTAAAAAAAAAGAAGGGTGGATTAGGAATCGTGTTTATTTTCAACTCGCAAGCCATGCTTGCAATCAAACACAGCTTTCTAGCACAAATCACATTTTCCGTAAAAACGACCAAGTGGGACTTTACATAGTGACAATGAAATGGGAAGCGTTTGACGATGAGTCCGGGGTGACCCGCGGGCTGCAGTTGCTGGCCCTTGCTTCTAGTGAATTCCTATGCGGTCATTCTATGCCAAGTGTCTCATATACGTGGCACTAGCAATTCAGAGGTTTTACCGATAAAATTTATACCTTTTGTTGTATAGACCATATCTCGGGAGTTAAAAAACGTCGTCATGCTGGGTTGTGCGTAAGAGTACAATAAGGCTAAGGTCAGAGCCTCTGTGTGCTTTTTGGGGAGTCACTACAATTCAGGCAAATGACTATGGTGGCGGCCAAGGAGCTGTTTGGGGTATGGTGGTCCAGGTCGGGTGGCTAGCCCAGGTAGCCATGGCGCCCCCTCAGTGTCACCTTGCTACTGTATATCTATTTTCATGTGTTCAGATTCGGAACAGCGCTCGCACTACTCAAGGATTCTGCTTAGTTGTGCTATTAATTTTTTTCCAAATGTTTCTTTGTAACTGCCAGCAATACGTATACCTAAAACAACAAACATATTCAAAGCTCATGATTTTTTCTTAAGCTAACTCATTCTCCCATATTAGTGCACTTCTCAGGACGGCGTGCTTTTGTACAAAAGCGATTAGAGGTGAAATAAAGGGCTTCAAATTTCCCCTATAAAAATGGTGAAATCAGATTAAATATGCAGTCTGTCGGATAATTAACAGTATCTTTGGTGTTGATGTGGTCCAAACAAAAATCCTCATGATGCGGCGTTCGATAGAATACTTCTTTGCCAAATAACAAAATAGTGTGATCAAATCACTTTTTAATTTGGTCTTTTGATTAACACACCCTGCCTTTCTGTCTATTGCCTATTCACCGCAAAACACGTGGTCGCTCATGCAGATGATGGTCGTCAGAGGAGGCGGTGAAGTGCGAGATGTTTGTCGACTCGTGAGCGTTCCAACGCTACTTTATGCCAGGTATTCTGGTACACACACACTTGGCTGTAGGTGGAAGCACATCATCATCATCATCATCATCATCATCATCATCATCCTAACTGCGCCCACTGCAGTGCAAAGGCCTTTCCCATGATCCGGCATTCAACCCGATCTTGTACTTTCAGCTGCCATGTTATACCTGCGAACTTTCTAATCTCATGTGCCCACCTAACTTTCATTCTCCCCTTCGTGCGTTTGCCTTCTCTGTAAGAATCCAGCCAGTTACCCTTAATGACCAGCGGTTATCCTGCCTACGTGCTACGTGCCCGGCCCATATGTCCATTTCTTCTTCTTGATTTCAACTATGATATCATTGACCCCGGTTAGTTCCCTGACCCACTCTGCTCTTTTCTTCTCTCTTAAGGTTACACCTATAATATTCATATCCATTGCGCACAAAAAAAAAGTCAAATAGCAATTTACGTCAGAGTGAAACCTCAATGTATGACAACATCTAAAACGACAATATTATCAACAGCAGTGCCCTACTTACTGAGAAATTAAGGTAAATGCACAATAATACACGCGCCACAGTAGGACATTTTCAAAATGATCCCTATGACGGGAGACGAACCGTCTACAATTATTCACTAGTAATCGATCTAGCTGCACTAAATAAAGAACTTTCCGTGGATCAAGAGACACAATAAAATGCTGCTTGTTCGTTTCTATTGGGTTCACGGAAAAATGAACCACGGGACGTTACTATAGAGAATGGTGCGAATGGTTCGAAAATTCAATTTTCGCGTGGTTAAACTGGAGAGGTCATGCGGGGGCCGAGTTGAAGCAAAACACGCCTGTCATCTCGGAGCCAATGGCGAGAAATTGATCAATGGCCGTTGTTGCTGCCACTGCTTTTTTGTTCTGCTGCTACAAGTGTCAGCGGCCCCGCAGTAAAGATGGACAACGCTGTGCACGGCCACAGTGACGTGAAACGGTTTGCTTTTAGAGGCGGGTAAAGTGGAGTGCGCTAACCTGATGCGGACCCCTATAACCTGATTTTATTTCAAAATAACCCCTTCCTTGGTACAAAAGTAACACTTCGAGGTTTCTGGACTGCTATTTCAACAATCAACGTCGACTTAATAGTTGCCTTTAGTGCCCTTTTAAGCTGAACCATCTTTGTAAGCCTCCACGTTTCTGCTCCAAGTAAGTACCGCCAAGATGCTGCTGTTGTGTATATACTTTCCTCTTGAGGGTTAGTAGCTGATTACAATGCATGACTTGAGAATGCTTGCCGAGTGCCATTCACCTGTCCTCATTTTTCTAGTTATTCCACTCTCATGATTTGGCTCCGCGGTTACTATATACCTGTCCTATATACAAATATTTCTTTACAACTTCCAGCATCTCTCCACCTATCGCAAAGTGCTTTTTTTTTGCCAAGACTGTTGCACATTAGGAATAAGGGCTGCAGCACGAGCACGAAGGTGCTAGAAGAAAAGTGAAACGAAAGGCGAGGCAAGGGAAGCAAAGAGGACAACACGAGCAAGAAAAGCAAAGAGGACAACACGAGCGCTGTCCTCTTTGCTTTCCTTGCATGCCTCGCCTTTCGTTTCACTTTTCTTCTAGCACCTTCGTGCTCGCGCTGCAGCCCTTATTACCATGAATTCCAACCAACTAGCCCAAATAGCCGTTCTTCTTGTTGCACATTACTTTAGTTTTGTGCATAATAATTTTCAGACCTACTCTCCTGCTTTTCGTTTCTGGTTCAGTAATCATGGGCTGTAATTTGTCCTTGAGTTACTAAGATACTATCCCTATCGGAAAAATTGCCATGGTGGATACTGGAAAACATGGTGGGAGTAGTGGAAATAATAGTGGGCATGGTGGAAATAATAGTGGGCATAGTGGAAATTATGATGGCTATGGTGGGACGTAGTGGAAAATATGGTGGTTATGCTGGGACATACTGGGTGGTATGGTGTACAGATGATGGGTAAAGTTGAAATGATGGTGGAAAGCAGAGGCTAGATAGTGGGCAATAATGGGACACTCTGCCCACCATTGCGATAATGCTGGGAAGCCCTAAGCATATGGTGGGTGGTGCCTATTATGGTGGGCTACATGGTGTACCAAGTTGAGAAACTCTTCCCACCATTGCGATAATGCTGGGAAGCACTAAGCAGATGATGGGTGCTGCTTGTTATGGTGGGCCACATGGTGTACCAAGCTGAGAAGCTGTGCCCACCATCGCGATAATGCTGGGAAGCAGTAAGCAGATGATGGGTGGGCTTATAATGGCGTGCAATTTATATAGTGTACAAAGCTGGGATCTGTACACTACATGTTCTACCACCATGATTTCCACCAAAGGTTAGGCCTACTGACCGAGCCCGTACAATTGTGTTATCGGTGCTTCCGGGTTTCAGAATAATTGATTACGACGATTAAGTATGACAATACAGCGCAATCAATTAACCTAAATGAAGCGTTTTTCATTGTGTATGGTGTCCGCTCAAGAAGCAACAAACATCGATGCGACGCGATTAAAGCACTCCCAGTGAACGTAATTAACTGTCTTCTCACCGACAGCCGCCGGTCACACTCGCCGGCACTTCTCTAGCTTTTGTACGAGAACTCAGACGTGGCAATTCGTGTGCTTGGTGAACCAATATGATAGCGTAATGTTTCCGGCACACTGCATTCGTTTTGGCCAAGCCGTTATTTAGTTGTTGCTTTAGCGAAAGAGCTACAGCATTGCGCTGGCGCGACCGCCCTCTACCTTGCGCGAAAAGCATCCCAATACTCAATCAAATAAATTAGGCGGGCGTATCTATGGAATGAGCCTAGAAGCGTCATAAAGCGTGAGCAGATGTCACCCTTTAGAACGAGTGCGAAACGGATATTAAACATGGCAGACCCCGCCGGTAAACTGTTGCTGCTCCCCAGTCCACTTGGTTTTTTTTTCTTGAAGTTGTGAATTGTAAAAAAAAAAGCACTAGTGCCATTAACATAGTGGCAATCGTTACAGGCCGCAGTTGCTTGTGCTTAATAAATGTGCAATATTTAGTAGCAGGTGTAGATCTTGTCTATGTTGCGTACACGACAAACATAACTAAGTTGAACCTCAAGTTTGTATGGCAACTAAGTATTTAACACAAAATCAACGTCACGTTGGTGTGGTGCAGTGGTTAGCGTCTTCGAATGGGAATCCGCAAGTTGCACGTTCGATCCTCCGTGGCGCCTTGTTTTTTTTTTTTTTTACGGGACGGGTGTTTTTTATACCGTTTTTATAGAATTCTTTTTTATTTTTTGTGGCAGCTCGTCACGGTGATTCTGACGTGATTTTGCGCTCAAGTGTTGCCGGCACTGCATTACCCACCATACCCACCATGCGCCATGGTGGGCGTTTCCCACCATTCACCCACTACATTAATCCACTATAATGGTGGGTGGTGGTTTCCACCATGCCCACCATTCGTTTTTTTCCGATAGGGTATGAAATACAGGTTACTTAGATACTCTCCATTAACTCTTATGCCTAACTCCTTCCAATCTAGGGCTCTGAAAACCTACTGTAAACACGCGGTGAATAGCATTGGAGAGGTCGTGTCTTCCTGCCTTACACCCTTCTTTATTAGGATTATATCGCTTTCTTTATGGAGAACTATATATGGTGGGTGTGGATCCACTGTAGATTTCTTCTAGTATGTTTATGCAGGATTCGTCAATGCCCTGATTCCGTAGTGCCTGCATTACTACTGCTCGACTGAGTCAAACGCCTTCTCATAGTCTATGAAAGCTATGTATATGGGTTGGTTGTATTTATCGCATTTCTCTATTACCTGATTGATAGTATGAATATGGTCTATTGTGGAGTAGCCAGCACGAAATCCCGCTTGGCCCTTTGGTTGATTGAACTCTAATATCGCCTTAGTTCTATTAGCTAATATTTTTGTAAATAGTTTGCAGAGAACAGACATTAAGCTGAACGGCCTGTAATTTTTCAAGTCCTTTACGTCTCCTTTCTTATGAATGGTGCTTTCTGCTGCCACGTTATATCGACAAACTTCTTAATGTCATCTGCCCACCCAATTTCGTCCCTCTCTCACGCGTTTGATGTCAATTTCTTTTTCCTGATTTCAATTACGATTTCCTTAACCCCATTAGCTCCTTGGTGCCCTCTAATTTCTTCCTGTCTCTTAAGGTTAAAAGGTACACCAATTATTTTCCTTTCCGCATCCAGGTTTAATTCTGATCAGTATATATAGGTATCAGTAAGATGCCGCTGTTGTATACTTTCCTTTTGAGGGATAGTGGTACACTAACATTCAGAATACTTACCGAATGTGCCCCATCCCATCCTTATTCTTCGAGTTATTTCACTCTCATTTGGTTCGAACGGTTGTCTCGGCGGTCCAGCTAAGAGCTTGGTCGGAAAATTAATATGCACAAAGCTAAAGTAATGTGCAACAGTCCTTGCAGAGAACAGTGCTTTGCGATAGGGGCGAGACGCTGGAAGTTGTAAAGGAATATGTCTACTTAGCCGCAGAGTGGAGATCTGTCACCAACTGAAGGTGTTTCAGGGTGTGAGGGTGTTCCCGACAACAACAGCCACAAAAACGAATAAAACAAAACAAAGCAAAACGATGGTTGATGCATGTTATTTATAACGGTGGTGATACGTAGCGCGAGTACCTATCTGCCAAGAAGCGCACACCTCATGAAAAACAAGGAGAAAAAAAAAACACACCCACCGAAAACAAAACTGAAACCAAACAAAACCTATAGATGTAAAAAAGTATTTAAATTAATACTTACCCTCTAATTTGTGATATACTCATAAACACGCTAAAAATAAATGCTGTTGTTCAAGCGATTTGAGTTGCGCGCAATTTGAGTAGAGGATCGCTAATGACCCACGTCATGACGTGCGTGCGTGAACTATTGCTCATAGCGCCCTCAGGCGCCGTTTGCCGCCTGTTCACGCGTCAATGTCTTTCGAGTGCTGCGTTGGAGCGCTTGTTCGCCTGCTACACGTGTCAGCTCACCGTATGCTCGTGACGTATTGCCGTGCTATTGTCGTAAGAGCAGTTTAATTCCAATTCTACTTTTTCATTCGTGCATTTCGGCGTCTACAATGGCAGAACACACTGTCGAAAAGAACGGTGACATCGCAGCTGTTTCAGCAAAAGTGGACTTGGTTACGAGAAACCTCCAAGAAGTGCTCGGTGAAGCTCGAATGAATGAAATCATGAAGGAACGAGATCTTAAAATCTACTGGGGCACAGCAACAACTGGCAAGCCTCACGTTGCCTATTTCGTTCCGATGTCAAAGATCGCCGACTTTTTGAAAGCCGGTTGTGAGGTAACCATTCTCTTTGCCGATTTGCATGCATACTTGGATAACATGAAAGCTCCTTGGGCTTTGCTCGAACTCCGGACGCAGTATTACGAGCACGTAATCAAAGCGATGCTCAAGTCCATTGGCGTGCCTTTAGAGAAGCTCAAGTTTGTTAAGGGATCCACGTACCAATTGAGCAAAGAGTTTTCCATGGATGTCTACCGTCTGGTGTCTTTGGTGACTGAACATGATGCTAAGAAGGCTGGGGCCGAAGTTGTGAAGCAGGTCGAGCACCCTCTCCTTAGTAGTATGCTCTATCCATTATTGCAAGCCTTAGATGAAGAGTACTTGCATGTCGATGCGCAGTTCGGTGGTGTTGACCAGCGCAAAATTTTCACATTCTCCGAGAAGTACTTACCTCAGCTAGGTTACGAAAAACGTATTCATCTAATGAACCCCATGGTGCCTGGGCTGTCGGGTGGTAAAATGAGTTCTTCGGAAGAAGATTCCAAGATTGACTTGCTGGACACCCCAGCAGCCGTGAAAAAGAAACTCAAGAAGGCTTTTTGTGAACCGGGAAACCTTGAGGACAATGGTGTTCTCGCCTTTGTGAAGCATGTGCTTGTGCCTCTTCAGAAAGGTACTAATCTGGTAATCGAGCGCGACGAGGCACACGGTGGTAACATAGTGTACTCGAGCTATGAACAGCTGGAGGATGATTTCAAGAACCTCAAGCTACACCCAGGTGATCTGAAAGCCATGGTTGAAGTGCAGCTGAATCGGCTGCTAGATCCAATCAGAGAAGTCTTCAGTGATCCAAAGCTTCAGAAGCTGACTGCCGATGCTTATCCACCTCCAACAAAAGCAGTTTTTGATGAAGTCACCCCGCAGCGCCTCGACTTGAGGGTTGGCCGTATTGTGGAAGTTAACGACCATCCAGATGCAGATGCACTTTACGTGTCTCGTGTCGACCTTGCTGAGCCTACCGGTCCCCGTACAGTTGTCAGTGGCCTACGAAACTTGGTACCCAAGGAGGCACTTCTCAACCAGAACGTTGTTCTGCTTTGCAACTTGAAGCCATCTAAGATGCGAGGTGTGGAATCACAGGCAATGGTGCTCTGCGCATCTGTACAGGAGCCACGACAAGTTGAGCCCCTAAAACCACCCAGGTGAGTTAGAGTACCAACGTGGTGTTACAGTGAGAAAGTACAGCTCTATCGTGCCTTGTGTGACATTCAGGGTGCATGTAATGTACCAGATCTACTTTCATTCGTACTCAACTAATGTATGAGCGAAACCTGGCATTGTTTTTCACTGTCTGTAAAACTTTGTTTTATGTCCAAGAATTAGCTATCGAACAGTGTATTCAAACATTTTGCTACATGTTTCGAGTACTTAATTTTACAGCTGTTAAAAACATATACAGATCACTGCCCGTTATAGGACCAAGTTTAGTGGTTACAATTTTAGGCAGCATTTACACTGGCACCTAGCATATGAGGAGCTTGTTGCAGTGAACACGGGAGCGCTATTTCTACTGTTCCTGTCCATTTCTCATATTTGGCATTCCTTACACAGCTATGGTCACATAAAACTGCCGTGCATTATGATCTCTTAAAATTTTGCTGCTTATTTTTCAGCAGCTTTGCAACATTGTAAATCTGAAGGATTGTGCAGCAAATATATTCATTAAATTTGTCTGTTTTTCACTAATTTGACCCATAGATGAACTTGTACAATTGCTTAAGTTATCTGATGCAATTGAGTGTATTTATTCTGTTTGCAGCAACTGCAGTCCAGGAGACCGAGTATTCATTGAAGGCTACGAGGATGCCAGCATCCAGCCAGATGGCCAACTAAACCCTAAAAAGAAGATTTGGGAGAAGCTACAGGTGGACATGAAGGTTTCTGCCTCACTTGTGGCTGAGTGGAGAGGTTGTGCATTCATTGTGAATGGCAAACCTGTCACATGTACTTCGCTGAAGGGTGCTCCTATTAAATAAGACTTCTTTGCCAAGGTGATACAATAATTTATACGGCCTATACATAATTCAATTGTGTTTTTGTGCAATGCACATTTTTGGGAATGTAAAAATGAAAGGATGCCATGGAAGTGCACTTCACTGGCATCCATTTCTTTGAATGAGTAAAATTAGAGATGAGTTGCTGCGATTATTTTCGCCATGACAGCATTGATATTTAAGGTCAGCAATAATAGTTATGGAGTTACTTTATTTTATTGTTTTCACAGCACCTGGGAACTATACCAAAGGAGTGTACATGTATGCATGTATTGAAATTTTGTACCCATTACTACTCTATAAGCCAGTATATTTTTGCATGTATTTTGTATGAAAATATGTGTACTCTCAACAGTGTGCACATGTTATGGAAGTAGTTGTATCACGATACATTATTAATAAAGTGGCATACTCCCAGGAACTGTTTATTCTCAGCTGATAATTGGTGCTCAGGGAATGAGGAATGGTGATTTGCTTTTTTGTGTGCCTAGGTATGTATTCCAATGTACGGGAACCTAATGCATAATGTATGTGGCATCTTGCACATAGAAACACCACATGAAAGTTTTCTGGTTTTATGCCAATCTCCCTCTGCTGGTTGCACAGTTCTCTATGCTGGTTCCACAGTTTTTCTTCACACTAAAGGAAAGCATTCATTCAAGTTTGCAGATTGGTGTACCAAATTTTGGATTGTCACAATCATTTTCAAAAAGGCTTGCTACTAACCAGCAGAGCACAACCTGATAAATTGCTAGTACCATCCGAACTTCTGATTATATCTACTTAGTGAAGCCCATTGCAACGAGTGTTCTCAGTTCCAAATGTAATATAGAGCATATATCACCGATGCCTTAGCTAATCTTTTTTTTCATTAATTGGCAGATAATAAAGGATGGCATGATCTGATGCTTCAACATCCTGTTTATCATTGGTAATTTGAACTGAGAAAGTACAGAGTTGTCACATACGACATGACTGTTTCTACAACTAAATCATTGGCACAGAACTGATGTCGCAAAATGTGTAGCACAACAGAATTCATTCATTCATTGCTTGTGATGTGCACTGTGGTGTGCTTCGTTGTGTAACATACTGCTATAGGTTAGTACATTCAGTTTAACATTATGCATGGCTTTTATAAAGTGCAAGCTAGGCACCTCTTTTATGCTTTCTTGAGGCCCAAAAGGGGTAAAAACGCATATTTTATGAAATCTCAACATCATTGTGGAACGAGTCCAGTACCTCCAAAGTACTAATACGTTTCTGAAGAAATTTTTAATACCTAACATGAATGGGAATATAGAGCATAATGGAAACTTATTACCCGTCAACTCATTGGCTCCTCTTGGCTGTGGCAGTGGCAATAATTAGGCTACGTCGGTTGCTTTTTTTTCTTTTGCATTATGCCAATGCTAACACTTGAAGGTTTGTGTATAACTGTGAAAAATGAGTTGTGACGGGCAAAGTGGGATACGTTGTTACTTTTTCATTTTTTTTTAACATCTGGAGGAATGTTCACATATACGTGAGCTTTTGCACATTGGTAATTCATGCTTATTAGTGTTCTCTCTGTGGCTGGTGTCTATAGGCTGCCCCACTTGCTGTGATGTCATTGATGTCATTCTTAATGCTGCATAAACTGGAAAATAATCAATGCAAGCCTTGAAAGCTGTAGGAAAAAGCAAGAGACTTATTCTGTAAGATTTTATTTGCTGCATGCAGCAGAAGAATGTTTCACTTGAATGTTCACTGCAGCATTTTGTACTCATCAGAGACCTTTTTTTTGTTATGCATGTGTTCAAAATGTATTTCAGTGCCTCTTTAGGTTGAGCAAATAAAAATTCGGCAGATCCCACGTACCTGGGAATCGGCGTTAGGTGAAGCATGCGGAAAAAAAGTGACCATGTGCAATTTTTTTATTGAGCGACACGTCATGAAATGACGCTAAATATATGTACAGATGTTTTACGCACAGACATATCTTTAAGAGTTGCAGATGTTTATATAACTAGTTGTTTGCATTTGCGCAACGATGCCAACTGGAACATGCGTATTAGCAACACCAGAAGCTGATATGAAGCGCTGATGCTCGCGAAGATGCTGGCCCTGGACACTGCTACAGAAATCAACTTAAGCGCATGGCAAATAACCAGAATTTACGTTAACCTGAAGTGATGGCCGTATCAAAGGAGTGCATATGTAATGTTTAGAAAATTGGGTTAGCAGGACTGCAACCACTATTGACGTTTCACGAAGATTAGCGTCTCTTTGAAGAGTATTTCCGAGATGTGTCGCAGCTCTGTGGTAGAATGCTTCAATGCTACTCAGAATGCTTGAGTTCGATTCCAGCTGTGACCCTGAAATTTATTATTTGCATTCATCGAGGGGGTCAACGCTGCCTATGTCAGGTTTTTGTTAACACTGACATTTATTCTATGCCTGCATTGGGTCGACGCTAACGATGTCGGGTATTCCATAACTTTCACGCTTTAAAATTGCCTGTGTGTGTTCTCGTCCTTCCTGGCTGGATACTAAGTGTCAATCACCTGTGGCACATACCCGCATACCAGCGGCACATACCCGCCCGTGGGTATGTGTCCCTGTCTGGCGGGAAGTGTTTGATGACGTATGCGACGGTATTGTGACATTATTCATGTCTTGACCAGCGGATCATATTCGTCAAACTTCTTACCCTCCCATGCTAATTTTGATTCACGCCAAGTGAAGGAGGTGACTTTGAGAGCACCCAAACATAAGTGGCTAGATATATAGATACGCTCAGAGTCGCTGAAGTTCGCTAAGAAATGCTTTGCATTTAATAAGCTGATTTTATGTGCAATGCACATCTAATAACAGATTGTGAAATGAGACATAACAAAGACATACACAGTGTTCATTTTGTTGCTCATATATGCAGTTATTGAATGCTCAATATGCAGTTACTGGACGACCATGATTAGCAGCCGAAATGAGTGCTTCAGTGAGACATTGCTTATCTGCTTTGTGTAGGTATGCTTTTGGAAGGCACTGACATACATTGTAGAGTAAAAACTTTCAAAATACAAGCCGTGATAAGTGCACAAGTTATAATCGTTAAACTGTCCTGTTGGCAACATTTGGCTTTGTGATTTGGCTTTCTACTGGCAAAAATACCGTAGAAATAATACAAAAACAAAAGATAATCATCTTTTTCAAAAGCTTGTAATGTCGCCATGATTGGTTGGTTTTGAGCAGTGGATGATAAAAGAAATACAGGTTATTAAAGGAATACTTACATTATACTGTCCTGCATTGCACTATGTAGTGTTTGCTTTCACTTTTACTGTTTCAATTGTACGAGAAGCAGAACAGAAACACTTCTGGACCCGTGCCATCTTGTTAGGCAGACACAACAGAGTGGTGCATAGCTAATTTAATATCACAAGGATAAATTCACAAAAATATTTTAAGTGAACTGTGGCGTTTTTATATTGAACACAAACCTTGTACTGTGTGACACTTTGAACATGGTGGATGTAGTTGAGGACTCAGAACTATACAGTGAGAATGCTAATCACCCAACTTCGAGTGAAAGTAATTGAGAACATGACACCAAAGTCCCAAGCGTCACTATCGATGAGGTTAGAAGGCCTTACAAGCCATGAGCCATAGCACCCATGGAAGACCGCATGACAACCTATTAGATTAAAGATAAAGATTTTATATTTCAAAAACTAGCGACTATCTATGCTCTAAAAAAAATTGAATATTTGGGGAGTGTTTTTGCTACACAACAATAATCATCATCTACTTGGAGTACTTTCTTCGCATTATCACAACGGTCCCGGTAGTTCGCGGTCACGAACGGCGCGCTTGTTATCAGTGTGACATGGCATTCCCGTCAGGAAAGTGGCCAGCTCTGGGTTTTCAAGAAGGGAAATGCGAGCAACCTAGATGACAATTATTGTTGTGTAGCAGAACTACTCCCCGAATACTCTATTTTTTCTTAGCGCGTGCACAAAGCTCCTTAACAAAGTGAATGTGCCAGAGAGTTGGAAAAATGCAAATATTCTACCAATATGTAAAAAGGAAGACATCAAATACTTAAATAAACCACAGGCCAATGAGCCTTCTTTCAGTATTGTACAAAATATTCACAAAGACAACCTCGTTTCGGGTTAGAACCAGACTTGACGTTAACCTAAAGAACAAGCTGTGTTTGAGAAACCATCCACTACTATAGATCAAATTCATGCAATGAATGAAATAACTGAGCAATCTGCCTAACAAAAGAAGCCACTCTATATAGCAGTCACAGATTATGAAATGGCATTAGACGTTAGAGATATCAGTGGTTCTCAAGGCAGCATGCTGACAAGGAGTGTTTGAAGCACATGTGAATACTATAGCCGATATATAGAGACTTCACAGCTACTGTGCTCCTCCTAAGAGCGAGAAAATCCTGATCAAGAAAAAGTTTGTCAAGGCGATAGAGTGTGTCCTCTGCTAGTATTTACTGCTTGTCTAGAAGTACTCGAACTAATATGGAAATGAAGGTCAGTGGAGAATATCTTGGCAATCTATGGTTTGCAGGCAACATCGTACTCTTCAGCAATCATGGTGATGATTTACAAAAAGTGATTGAAAAATTAAACCAATAAAGCAACAATGTAGACTGGGCGATAAATGAGAACAAGACAAAAATTATGCTAGGTGGTCTGGCAAAAGAGTTGCAATTTGTGATAGACAACCAGACGCCTGAATCAGTGGAACAGTGTGTCTATGTTGGCCAAGTACGAACCTACTTATGTTAATGCACTGATAAATAAAGCATGCATGTATGGTAGGCATTTTCTACTCATGACCAGTAACTTACCATTGTGGCTAAAGTGGAAAGTATACAATTATTGCATTTTGCCAGTACTAACAAAAAGTGCAGAAACCTTGTCAGTAACAACACAGCATGCAATTGAACGAAAATGATAGGTGTAACCCTGATAGGAAGGTATCGGAGTGAATTTGAGAACGAAAGTGTAACCAATATTCTATGAGATGTTACAAAGGAAAAAGTTGACCTAGACTGACTACATGATTAGAAGTACAGACTACAGATGGTCAGTTAGAACATAGGAATGGATACCACGAGATTAGAAGCATGGACGGAGACTACCAAGGGTTATAGGTAGTGACAAAAAGTAAGAAACTTGGAGACATAAAATGGAATTGCACGGGAAAGGGTGGGTTGGGGATCATTGGGAAAAGTCTTTATCCCGCATTGGACAAAAGACAGGCTGGTGATGATATGGAGACGCTTATGCTTGATCAGTGTCATTTTTTTTGACGCACAGGTATAGTGCGTCATTTTCATGGAGGTGTGACTAAAAGATGCTGGGATCACCACTCTGATTGACCCTCTGAAATGCGTTTTACGAGAATCCAATAAGCAACTGTGTGCACGCAATGCCAGTGAGTTATACCTCCCACCGCGTAGTTATGTAGAAAGAAGTCTGAAGTGGTCTTGTGGTTTTGAAGACCATCAACTCCAGTGCCAGTGCTTGGACACAAGCACTCTGCTTCCGTTTTCCCAGTACATCGAAGATGCCAGAAATGTGCGACCGGAAATGAAATTTAGATATGTGTTGAAGAAGGGAAATGTGAAGAAGGTAGGTTTGAAAACTATAAATCATTAAACTCGATATATCTCCCCCCCTACACTTTCAAAATGTCCAGTCCTGAAGAATTTCTGGTTTAAACCCTGCTGTAAAGGTACTAATGTCAGTGGCACATTACACCAATTTCATTTTACAAGTTTCGCACAGTGTACAGCTTGTGGCATGAAACTGAAAGCTGCAGTTCAACAGACTCATCAATTCCAAGTGTTCCTTCGGTGCATCTTTGTCCGCCTTGAAAGTTATCACAGGACGAATTTCGCTAGCTTTCCTCTTCTAGCTGCTGGCCATTTATCTGCCTTGTTGAAAGAAAAACCATCCTGAAAAGCTGATAAAGCCAGGGTCACTCCTTAAAATGTTGCAGTTTATTCCAATAGCACTTAACTTAGGCAAGTTAGTACATCCAACTCTGTCCGAGTTCATCCAAGCCTATTCAAGTTGCAGTTTATGTTATTTCAAAGAAGCTAGAGGCACAAGACGCATTTTCTCACTTCTGTTTGCGATGTTTATCATGCCAACGTTGTGAAATCCAGTGTGTGCACTCATCAAGGGAGATGTGTTTGTGCTCACATGAGGACTCGCGAAACTATCCTTTTTCATTTTATTAGTGCACTCGAAGGTTTTCTGATATTTATATGGTTGATAAAGCTGTGAATCTCTGTACAGCAGTTTAATGCATTGCCTATCAACTGAAGCTATGACTTCTTTTTGTAGTTTAATGTAATAAATGAATGCCAACCTTCAGTGTGTGACATAACCATAAAGAGATGCCGATAAAGAAGCCAAGGAAGGTTCAGGGATGTTGATTGTACTGCTTAAAGTGTGTCAGTAATTTCACGTGATATAGATGTGAAGAACGTAAAGGGGACGAAGAGACAACTTGTTGCCGGCAGGGGCCGTACCTGCAACCCCTGGATGTGACCTTTAAATGATGAAACAAGCCCTTGATGTTTCGTTCCTTAAACTTTCCCTCTGATGATTCTTCCTCCTGCTGTAGTGGTATGAAAGTAATGTTCTAGCCAAACTGAAAGACAACTACAACTAGAGCGCAGGGCAAGACAATAAGTTTAGTTCCTGCAATGCTGTCATGTGTTCATGCCCTACTGCCTTCTTTGAGGAATATTTTGTTTATAAGCAAGATTTTTTGCACCAGGATGTCTGTGTGTGTGTGAAGATGCACTTGAGCAGACAAATTTAACATACTACTGCAAAATGCACAAAATTTAGTGAATGTTCTGTGTGAATGTGCAGTTCATATTGCATAGAGAGTGTCGTGTCATTGGTCTGACCTATCACAGTCACATTGTAAGAACAGCCACATACATTTTGAAAGCACAGTCTCTACATTTTACGGACATATAATGGCAGAGGACATATTTCTTTGAAGAACTATATCTGCTGTTTACAAATGAAAAAAACTAAATTAAGGGAGAATATCTATGCATTAATAACAATCGTAAAACACAAAATGCAGCTAAAGCCAACATTTTAAAGAGAAGATTGGTGCCTGTCAGGGAGGGATACATTTGTTGCCCATGAAACATTGGCTCCAGTGACATTCCGTGTTCAGTGATTTCTCTTCATTTCAAGCCTTCATCTTCCCCAAAACTTCCGTCTTGTTTGAATATCTCTAGTAAACATTTACAAAAATAAACATCAAGCTAATAGTCTGCAAGTCACAATTCAATTTTAAATTTACACTTTGCTAAAAACATTTCTCAACAAAAGTGAATTGCTCATGTATATCCATGTAGCAGGTGTTCATACAAAAATGAAGTAATATTTAAAAACAGCATTTCTTAAATAGAACACTTCCCATTCGGAGATGTCCATCCCTAACAATAGCCATGGGTTAATGGGTGAAACATATAAATAGTCATGAATATTGTGGAACTATTTAGGATGTAAACAGACAAGAAACAAAAGACAGAGTTATACAGAGGAGCGCTCACTTGAAACTAAAGTTTATTCAAAGAAAATGCCAGGATTTAACCTACACCGAACACGGAAACACATGCATGAAACTACAATAATAAAAAACCCACAGTACAGCTATCACCTCGGAGATAAAAAAACAAATAAAACGCACAAAAACATACCACGTGCCTCTTACGCAGGAAGACATCATAGAGAAAAATCAAACAACTGAGATTGAAGACCACACATGCCATGGCAAGCGAGCAAGTGGCTATTGCTGGCCTGCTCTCAGCGTCGAAAACTAATCTAGGTAAGCTACTTCACTGGTTAGTATGTTAATAGATGGCTGGCCGATGCACGTGCAAGCATTTTTGGGGATATGGAAGACTTCCATTATTTTTCTTGTTGTCCTGTTTTCGTGCCAGAAAAGAACAGGAGTATTGCTGAACTCTGGAATGCACCCACATTCTTCACAGTGCCGCTCGAGGTGCGAATATGGGGCGCTTTTTGGGGAGCTGTGGTTCTCCCTTGGCCTGATATTAAGGCAGATTTTCAACTACAAACTGGCCCAAATTTCAGTGCTAATAGACTTATTATAAAAAATGCGCAAATTGCTTGCTAAGCTTTTGATTTCAATGGGCTTGTCGTAACTTACTGAAGCCTGCACTTAACCTAAGGCATGTCAGTTTTTGGATCTGGAGGATGCTGAGCAACTGTGGAATTGTAGTAAGACAAAACTCCAGTATTAACCAAAAGTGAAAGAATGAAGTGCAAGTATGAAAGCATTTTTGGAACAACAAGAGCTTAATTTGGGTAAGTTGATTCATCGTGGTTGTGTTCTAGTAACAGTGCGACAACTGTAGGAATAGACAAAAAGAACAGTGCTCTTTTCTGTCTGTTTTCTCTTCCTACAGTTGTCGCACTGTTACTAGAACACAATCATCCTTGGAAGTGTTGTAACTGCTTCCATCACAAAACAGGCAGCCAGGACTGCACTTACCAGTGCTGTTATGTCACATTATGTAAACGAGTGTCACCAATTGCCTGGTGCTTAGTGATGTAAACAATGTTGCCTCAATGAGTGCGGTCATGTGTTCCTTCTGCATTTGGCTTTGTGGCTCCAAAAGCCAGAAATTATTGTGAGATAGTTCCTTGACAAATATCTTCTTTTTTTATGTGATGTACCTCTTACAGAAGGCCTGTTTCATTATGCCTATTATGATGAGCTTCCTGAACTCTAGATTTTGTTAAAAGCAAGTTCTATTATTGGCGACTAATTACCACATGTCACCTGTAACCATGTTTATGCTGCCACTGGTGGCACACTTCTGATATAGTTGCTCTGCAATTACAAAACAGCTATTTAACATGCTGAACAGTTATGATAGAAACAATTTGCAGATGTGAGCCTGCATGGATTATGAATGCATATCATGCAAATCAGTTGCAAAATGCCAAGTAGGTAAAGTACCATAAAATTTCAATCAAGCACCCTGTTTCTCTTTTCAATAAATTTGAAATATGAACCAATGACCTAGCATGTGCCCCCTGCCTGTCCCACCATATTTTTCAACCTGTTTTCAACTACAGAATCTTATAGCAGTGGTTCCCAGTTACCCAAGCTGTGAGAATCTTCAGATATGTAATGCTTAGACTTTTACAATGTGGTGCCCTGGGGTTGTAGTCTCAGTTACCACAAACTGTCGGAACATTTTAAGAAAGTCTTGTGATAACAGAAAATATCACACAATGATTATTTACGGTTTAGCAGAAACACAAGATGCATGCATATTCAATGTGGCATTTTTTTTAGAATCACAGCTCTGCATTCTTCACTTTTAGCAGCTATTTTGCCAGCATCATTAATATTGGTCCGTGACCAAGTAAGGGATTTTATGGTACATGTCGATAAATATACGAGGCGTTTTTCATTTTTGATACAATGCTGCATCTTTAAAGGGATCGACAACTGATATTTTTCGACAGATTTTTCGGCCGCAACAGAAAGCTTACCTTTTTGTAGTGTTTGTAGCTGTAGTAGTTAATCACCAAAAAATGTAGTTATTTCATAAGCAGTACTTTCTGATATGAAAGGCTCTGAACACAGATGTTTCTTTTTGTTCAGCAACGCTGAGAATTGATAGCGACGCTGATAGCCTTTCTAGCGAATTGCGCATGTTGTCGTCCTGCTTTCGCACGACGAAAACTTTCAGCACGCCTACAGACATTGCTTATGTCACACTTTATAGTACATAACTGGACTGCTCATGCACTGATTTTTAACTTGTGAACAAGGCTCCCGTACAGAGGCCAAAACATCTTGCTTTTATTGTGGTCAGCATCCCTTTTTAATTATCTACATGTCTGTTCCTGACCAGACGAGCTTCTGTCCAACTATCGACTTCTTAATTCGTTTCAAGTAACAATTTTGTGACAGCCTCACGATTAAACAGCTAGTCATGTCTAAAAGACCTCAAGGCGCTATGCTTGCTAAGTTGCAAGATGAGCTGCACTAACAAAAGCGCAAGTTATACAGTAGACTCTTGTTAAAATGGAAGCCTCAGGAATGAGGAAAACATGTTTCATTTAACAGGATTTCCATTTACTGAGAGAGCAACAAAGTTATATAATCTAAGTATAAAACTAATTATATTAAAAACAGTTGTTCTATTTAAGCAGCAGTTCCATTTAAGAGATTTACATTTACTGCGAGTTACGAGTTCACTGTATTTAGTTTGTTACAGTCTACAATCTACAAGTCGCCCCTCAAATATGCAAAAAAAACTGTTTTAACTAGCAACATGCCCACATCCAAAAGAGAAAAAGTTGCTCTCTATGTGTACAACCCACCATGAAGATTTGGCACCTTGACGTATGCAAGTAGAACTGCACTTGGGAAAGAATTTTTCATTACTGTAACTTATGTCGCATATACGTCTGGGATAAGTTATGAAGCACACTTTCTGCTGCATAATGAAAGAATGTGCAATGCAGTCTATATGCAACGGCAACCACAAGAGCTTTGGCTTTGCAGGTACTAGTAAAACATTTATTTAGTTTTCTATGTTTCCAAGCAGAAATTAATGTTGCACCTCTCTCTTGCCCCATTTATTTTATATGAACAAAGCGTGTAGATCAGCATTCCAATAAATATTCCAGCTTAAGGCAAATGATTCTGCAAGCTTTGTATAAAGTGAATGCAACAATTGTAATCTCTCAAGTGCAGCACCTGTTTTGGTTACCTAACATGATTTTGCAAAACATTCTGCTTAGATTGGCTTGTTTTGTTTGTTCCGTAGTAGTAAATGTAAAAATATTATCCAGGTTAACTGAAACATTTTCAAGGGACTTAAAAGCATTTTGTACTACCCATACTTTTAATATTCTGAGTACACACTATGTACCACTATACAGCGATGGACAAATGAAATGCACAAAATACACTACAAAATGAAACGGCTCCTGCAAGCGATAACTCAAGTGCACAATCTACTCAGTTGCTCAAGACTGATGGCTCAACAGGCCTTGGTTGAACATGCTCAGGTTGTGGCCAACCATACCATAACGGGCTCCCATAAGGGGAAGTCAACCTAGTGTTTGTAAGGGGTGGCCTTTAAGGACCCTGCCCCACCCTTCCTGTACATAACATCCACAAATACATGTTTTTCATGATTGCAGCAGCAATGATGTCACAGCAAAAATTATTTAGAGCTGACATGAAGTGTGCGATTGAGAACCATGTAGATATTAAAAGGGTACTGCCTAGAAAGTTATGTTTTTTTTGCATCAAATTTAAGGCCATATGTTCAAGAGTCTATACTCATATGTGGGGTTTAACGTCCCAAAACCACCATTTGATTATGAGAGACGCTGTAGTGGAGGATTCTGCAAATTTCGACTACCTGGGGTTTTTTAACGTGTACCCACATCTGAGCACACGGTCCTACAGCACTTTTGCCTCCATCGAAAATGCAGCTGCCACAGCCGGGATTCAATCCCGCGACCTGTGGGTCAGCAGCCGAGTACCTTAGCCACTAGACCACCGCGGTGGGGCAAGAGTCTATACTCAGATACAACTCAAGAAACAAGAGTGGCTTTTTGCTGTCAAAGGAGCCCCCTCCAGCCAATGATGTCATGGCTGCTTTGCAACACGCTTTGACAAGCTGCTTTGCAATTCCTCTAATGAGCACAGTGTGAAGGCAGTCTGCCGTGGAGTCACGTTGACACAGCGACACCACCAGACGTAGTGGGGTCTTTTGACGGTGAAAAGCCATTGTTTTCTTTAGTTGCATCCGAGTATAGACAATGTACTGCTAAGCACGAATGCACCCGGGTCATTCCAAGTAAAACATCCCAGTCCAAAATTCGACCTGAGCGATTCTGCTGAAAAAAAAAAAAAAATGAGCTGAAAGTTAATTATGTGAGAGTGGTTTTAGTGAAGTATTTTTGTTTAAAAAAATTGTGTGGTCAGGTGTCTACACTTCAAATGTGCGAGAAAAAGAAAAAGTTATGCTGAAACAAATTATGCGTATGCAACCTTATAACTGGGTATGGCGGCACATTTGGTTTTAAAGCATAATGTTTCCATAGTTCTTTCATGTGACGTCACAACAAAAAGCATATGTTACTTCTACAGCCTAACTAGGCTTAGAAAAGAAGAAAGAAAACGCGCAAATTCAGGCGATTTTCGTAAAAACTGCAACAACATTCCAGCCGCAAAACTTTTTTTGCTTTTTTGCCAGTTGACGTACAATCTGCTAAAAATATTTTAACCGTCTATAACCAAACATTTATGGAGAAAAATTCTTGCAAAATTGACAAAAAGCGACTTTTTTGGGAGATTCAATCGTAAATTGGGCATCAAGGCTATTGTGCTTATACATGACTGTTCATTATGTCATTCAATACCTTTTCTTTTGATGTGGAAAATTTTATTCCTGTAAATTTTGTTTATAACAAAAAAATAAATTTTGATGTGCACAACCAACGTCAACAGTGCGCATTGGAAAAGTGTGTACGTATGCGCTGCTGTCAGTCTCCTTGTCATCTACTAGTCTGCTACTTTTCTCGTCGACTGCTGCAAAGCAAACGGCAGCAAGTATATAAACACAATTGGACAATTTTAAGCAACTTTCAATTCTCCTTTGTGTTCTAAGAGGAGAAAAAATTCCTTATCCACATTTTGGGAGCATTTTTGTTTTGTTCTGCTTACATGTCTGTTTCCGCAATTGGCAGTGCAGCGAAGTTTCTGCAACGAGTGAGTCGACACTCACAGGGAATAGTAGGCGAGGTAATCGTTGGGCTGCTAATATTATTTTAAGCAGAGTTCGAGCTCACAAGTGTCTGATATGTTGTAGTAGCCGACGGGACTTGGTGCCACAACTTGAAAATGGGTGACGAAATGCAAAGTCCTGTGAAAAGCCTCCCCGAGTCTTCAACCTCGGAATTTAAAGGTGAGAAAATTATGCTAGAATTGACTGGTAATTTAAGGAGGCACTGCAATACAGCAAGATTGCTTGCATGAATCCCAATTTGCTGCGTTTTTTATACTTGGATAATCCTGCAAAATGCATCTCATACGAGTATATAGAGCATGCAGAATTTGTGAAATTCCTTATGTTTGCTTACATATTCGTTAAGAGTGCAGTATATGACCTTGGGAACTTCTTGAACCTTTGCTATATCTGAGTACTTTTTGAACCTTTGCTACCACGAGCAGGACCACAACTTGTTCGGCAGAGTGGCACTTCTTTGCCACTTCCCATGGCAAAAGTGCATGCGATGGCATCAGCGGCACAATAATAAAACGTCTGGCAGCAAAAGCAAGCCTACAGAGGCCATATGGTGGTCAGATTCAGACACCACACGATTTATTTTTGTAGGCTACAAGCAATGTAGAGAGAATTTCAGCAATTTGGGTGCCTCATTCAACAGTTTAAGAAAAAAGAATGAAGTTCACTTCGAGATTCGCCATGGTGCTAGCTGTAAAAGAGATACGACAACTAGACTATTTGAGACTGTCCAGTCTTTCTGCCCTTAATGTTGGCCTTCTCTAAACTCGAGAAATTCAACTTAAAAAGCTGTTCTAATTGGCAATGTAGCGTACTCTGATGTTAACGATTAGGGTGTCAACTATTATAAATGTGGGTTCTGTGGCATCCCACCGCTGCCACCACTGTTATGAATTCGCTGTGTCGCGATGGTAGCGGTAGTCAAGAGTGGCGAGCAGTCGAACGGACTTCGCTGAAGCCTTCGCCTGGAGGGGGAATAGGGAGGCAATCAGTTTTTGAAAACAGCAACAAGAAGGAGCATTTACTATAGCAGGTTGTCGTTTGTACAGAGCCAGCCAGCACGACAACGTCGACTGGGGCAAAATCCTCTAAACATGGGGCCAGCACGGCCTTAAATAATGTTTTTTGGTCCTTTTTGTGAGATCAGTTCCCGGTGCTCGGCGGAGGAGACGCATCCATACCCAGAACTGCAAGGTGGCTCGGCGGAGGAGGCGACGCTATTACCGGAACTGCACGATTCCGCCTTCTGCGTGGAAGGTGGCGCTGGGAGGGGGGAGACAGTTCGCCGAAACAGCGCTCGATCTCGTGGGAACAAGCACTCCTGAACGAGGACCATGCTTGTGGCATAACACGACAGAGAACGACACATCACACAGAAAAAAATGAGGATGACAAAACATTGACGTCACGGGAGCCATAATTTTCTTTTTTTATTATTGGTAAAACATGAAGTGCTATTTTTCTGTGAATATCGAGTACCTTAGAACAAGAAACAATTTGCTTCACGCATCAGTGGGAGATAAAATGAAGTAGAGTCAGCGAATGGATACTGTTGCCCGCGTTTTGTTCGTTGGCATTACCCTAGTGCCCAGAAAGCCAGCTATGAAGAGAAACTAGCAAGTTGGTTCTAATTATATACACTGATACGAAGCGACCTAACTATAATTTATTTGAACAACTGATGTGGTCCTGATGCAAGCCGGAAAAAATCCCCAAGAACGAGCAGGTGCTTTACCGAGAAGTGTTGCGCCTTTAATTCGTCGTCAATATGCTGTCCATGAGAAGCATAGCCGGGGCGCGTTCCCATGACCTGAAACCCCAGTTGCCTTCTCTTGGAACGAGCGTCTAGCGGCGGGAAGCAACAAAGCGATAAGAATGTGGCAACTTCTATGGTCCGTGAGCCAACGTCCCAACAAGCATTTCCTCCATGATGGCTTGTCTGGGGTGGCGGCGCGGCCGATCGACCTCGCAGATAGTGACTAAGCGATTAAGTCACTAATCCTTTGCTGCCCTTTCAGAAAAAAAGGCAGTAAGCTCTAATCTGCCAACTTGCTCCGTGAAGGACCCCGCTGCCCCTCTCTTTAGTGAAACTGGCTGGAGGAACATTGCATCGGCAAGTGCAATGACTGTTCGGCAACTGTGTGTTGTTGGCTGATGCCATGAAGGGTGGTGTCATGTGAGTGATTAGTGTTTCAATCAAGAACGAGGAGTCTGACAGGGCTTGAAACAACACAGCAAAGTGCAGTTAGTCGCTCTGAACAATGATGTAATAGTTCATCCACCACGCTCGTGGTTTGCAGAACACTAACCTACTATGTTGTAAATGGCTGTACAAAGTGCCAGTAAAACAGTTTGTTTTTCGTTTCCCCAACTTGTCAGCAACGTTTCCTCCACCCAGAGTTTCTCCACGCTACCACAGGAGTACGGGTTCAACGTAACCCTGACGTCTCGGCAACCAACGTCAGTGGGGGTGCATCGGTGAGACCCCGATCCACAATGAAAGAGAGACATCGCTATACTCCCTACCCCTGAGATTGGTTGTGCACATCAAAATTTATTTTTTCTTTTTAAACAAAATTTACGGGAACAAAATTTTCCACATCAAAAGAAAAGGCATAGGATCACATAATGAACTGTCTCATGTATTTTTTGCATGACCGCCTTGATGCTTAATTTATGATTGAATCTCCCCTAAAGGTCACTTTCTACAATTTCATAAGGATTTTTTTCCATAAATGTTTGTTTATAGACATTTAAAATACATTTAGCAAATGGTATGTCAAGAGGTAAAAAGCAAAAAAAGTTTTGCGGCTAAAAGGTTGCTGCAGGTTTGATGAAAATTGCCTGAATTTGCATGTTTTCTTCCTTTGCTAAGCTTATTTAGGCCATAGAAGTAACATATGGTTTTAGTCGTGAGGTCACATGAGAAAACAATGAAAACCAAATGTGTTGCCCTATCAAGTTTGAAGGTTGCATGAGCATAATTTATTTCCGCCTAACTTTTCCTTTTCGCTGGCACTTTTGAAGGGTGGTCACGTGACCACACAATTTTTTTTAAACAAAAATACTTCACTCAAGTCACTCTCACATAGCTACCTTTCAGCTAAATGTTTTTCAGCAGAATCACTGGTGGTCGAAATTTGGGCTGGGACGTTTTACTTGGAATGAGCCACCTTGAAAAAGTAATTACTCTCAGACCTGATTATAACAAAGTTGCATCTTACACGAAAATAAGTGCGTTATAACCAAACATTCGTTATGAAGGTATATTTCTAACACTATACCTATAGTAAGAATGTTTTTCATTTACTTTGTTATAACCAATATTTTGTCATATCTGGATGCGTTAGGCCAAAGTTTGCGTGTACAGTGTTTTTAAAAGCCAGCTTCGGTTATTACTTTACCCCCCATCACAACACGCCATTCTGGAAGTTTTGGTGCCCGAAGTCATCACAACTAGCCTGACTGCTGCATGAAGTCGTCACAATTAGTCCTTCAGCCCGTTGTAAAGCTAGTGTCTATGTCAGTAGGTGCGTAAAGCATTACTGATTGCAATATCAAAATAAAATACCTTAGCACTTCACCAGCTTCAGACTTGCTCAGAGCCGTCTCTCTATACAGAAAATTTGTATGGAAGAGCAAACACGCCTTTGTAAAATGATGACAGCACCTCTTTTGCAGAGAAAACGAGAACGAAACTAGATGTCTTAGTTATCTTGAACCTGCTCCTATTTTAATTTTCAACGGTTACACATAAATTCTTTCCACTGTTCATACAGTGTACACAGCTCAGCAATGGACACCTGACAACTGACCTGCAATAGTGGCCAGTACTTTTTGCGACACCTGTGAGTACTGGGTGATTTCCGAGTGGGGGGGACTACACTCACAACACATCGCATAAATTCTGTATTTTATTGTACACCAAAATATATGACCTCAATTCCCAGTGCTCACCTTCAACTAAAAAGCATGGGCCGAGTATCTCTAAGCCCTATGAAGCACTTGAAATTTCCATTAGGATCAGAGCAGTAAACTGTATGAGACAGCACAACGTGAGTGATTGTCGTTCTTGTTATTTTATACAGAGAAAAAGAGAAGACGCACAGTTCATAAATAAACAGTTTATTATGTACATATGTATATGTCTATATATATATATATTTATAATTGTTCACAGAAGCGACCTTTGCTCAATACAGTAAATACATATGTACAAGAACAAAATAAAACTGTGACATTCACACTTTGAAACTGCACTAGCGGTAGTCCTGCACAAAAAGCTGTACAGCTCGTCTATATTGCACACGGACATGGGCAAAAAAAAAAATATGCTTTTACAAAACTGAGTGCTATATAACTCATTGTTTAGTCTAACCTATGACAGCACTGCATTGAAAAAAACTGACACGTGCACTAGAAATGCTTGGCCTGCATATGCCACCGACCTGAGATGGCAGAACATTTTGAGGTACCACATGTCTCCTCTTCACAAATGAAAACTACAAAAAATGAATAGACGCATAATGTCTATAAATAGGCACTTACAGAAAAACAAACACGCACAGCAAGGAGTCATGGCAGGAGGATCACTTATGCAGAATCTAGAAGAACAGGGCATATGCTCACTTGGCGATCTTCTATGCACATAGTGCCATTCAGTTGTGCGCTTGATCGCAACATTAAATTGCCTCTATATCACATGCAAAGAACTGCAAGAAGCTAGCATGCACATCACCTTTCATTTTTTTCATATCTAATACTGGTTAAAACAAATGGTAAACTCCTTCAAATATGTCTGCTTTTTGAAAAAAAGTAATATAGTGTGCAGTGTGTGGTTAGACTTATACCATAACTTACTTCGTAACATACAATGCTGACACTGCGGCACCCAATATAATGTGGCCAACACTGAAATACTGTTCTCACATTGCATAACTAAACATAGCTCACACACACACCACATCCATAATGTTTGCCCTGGTCTGGCTCACTTTACGATTGCAACAACATTATAAAGCCACTCTATGGTAAATGGTAAGGCTCCTGTGTAGATAGCTTTGCTGCAATGTACATTCAGGAATGGGAATTCTAAAGCCTCATTTCTTCTTTGCATCCTAGTACACTCAGTAACCTCCCACTTAAGCAGAAAATAGAGACAATACTTGCACTGCCCAGTAACTGTCTTATGGCTGCTATGTGGGAGCAATCTGATCAACAGTAGAAACATCAAATAATTGAAATTCTAGAGCTTGCACAGCAGCATCCATTCAAAGGCATTATGGTGCAGGGCTACTTGTGAAGCTTCTCAGGCCTTGCAAACTGTCGTGCGACTACTATAAAGGTTGAAAGCACACTACATTAGAACAGCATGCTATGAGCTTTGTACCATGGCAGAACATTTAAGTAGGAGTGCAATCTCAAAACAGTCAACCACCACAGCACTGTTCAATGCAGAAATCTGTTCTGTTTCAGATTCTGGCTCAACACAGTGTTAAACAACCAACTTCAACCAATACCATAAAAAAAAAAAGCCATGCTCTATTAACACAAATTCATAAAAATGCTAAACTAAGGGCACAGCCCAATATGCACCAAATATTGGTGCTTTAGTTTGCCTTTCACTGTACACACCTGCGTTTGTCACCTATGTACAGGGACTCCACCGGGCAACATTCTTGGGCGCCTCACACATTTCACAAGACTTCCTGCATGTCAAAGCAACTGCAATGAGCACACTGGCATGCACAATTAGATATGTAGCTCTCCTACCAAGCAAAACCAGCACAAGCCTGCAAAATATTAAAAATGATGTCAACTCTGCATACAAAGCACACTAAAAAGTGAAAGGCTAAGACACACGTAGCACAAATTTTCATTGAATACTACATGATACTATATGCACCTTCAACTCCCCTTTGCACACATGTTTTGTGCGTGATATATACTAAGTCAAAATGGTGAAACTCATTCTAATCCCCACAGGTGTAAATTGATCTGTTATGTAAAGACTACGGTCTCATAAACAACTCATGCAATGGCCGATTTTGCAGTTCTTGCCAGACTCTGCAAAAGGCATTTAAGATGAAAACATGAACAAACATTGAACATGTGCGAGCATATGTGATTATATTGGCAATCTGCTCAATTTTTTTTTTCAATTTCATTCTCAAAATTATTTGCCACCTTTTTTTTTAGTTAATACAATACTAACTCAAGTGATACAGCTTCCCAGGTCATCTAAAACAATCTTATTAGCAAATTTACTGCTAAAGAACATGAACCAGAAAGTTTACATGTCTAAGAAGTCCAATACACAATGAAGAGCAATAGTTGCATATGATGCAGTCAACAAAAGTAAGTTTATGGCTGAATGACACATTTGATCCTTCTGCTCCTCAGAACGGAGAAATAGTTTGGTGCCTACAACGAACTTCTATTCGCACAACTGCCACCTGCATCCTAACTAGCAGCACAACATCTAAAAATGGCTTGTGGCTCATGCAACCAATGACCTGCATACATACAATCTGTCCTTGAATAAATACACAGCTGGCCTGAGTAGTGCAATACCGCAAAACTCGACTATACTATAATGTGTAATCACAGCAAAAGGCATAATAAATTAAGCATGCACATGTGAATAAAATTTTAATGATACTGCATGATAAGTGTTGAATAACCAATATAAAAAAGAAAACTGCAGAGAGATGCTCGGAGACAAAAAACCTAGCCTATTTTTTATGATGATGTGGAATAAGACAAACATACCTAAATCTAACGATTGTTCATAATATACAAACAGAAATTTCCACGGTTTCTGTGTGTACAAGAAGCTGATGAACTGAGCATAAGAAATAATGGTAGACACAAACTACAGTTTCGTAGCTTTACATAGATTATCTTAACAATTCAGAAAGGTTCTTTTGCTTGTTGCCCCATTAAAGCGCTCACCACCAGGCCCCGCTGAAAGTGTTGTTTACTGTAAGTTATAAAATGCTGTGGAGAGAGAGTTCTGCTGAAATAATTTCTTATATCAGTTTGTTACTGCAGGAGTTGAAAGAAATTGAAAGTGTCCATGAGGCACTGACTACTGTCAACAGACGTTTTCGCTAGCATGCACGAGCAGCATTCTTTCCGAGTCCTTGTGTATCCCAGGGCTCAGAGATCGCATGATGTCTTTGCGACACACTCCTGTCACATGCTTATGTAATAAGTTTATGCGGGCAATGAGCGGTAGTCACATTCCATAGTTAGCAACTTCCCAAGTAGAGTGTGTGAATAAAAGTTCTTCGCTATTAGACATAAACACCGGTGTTCCGCAGGGAAGTGTGTTAGGCCCCGTGTTATTTAACATCTACGTAAACGACATAGTAAGAGTTAGCGAGAACGTCGAATTTTCAGTTTACGCCGATGACACAAGCTTGTTCCTTCAATCTGACGACGTATCTAATCTTAGTATACTAGCTCACGACGCGCTAGAAAAGCTACAAAAAAGGAGTGAAGTGAATTCTTTTGTTATCAATGCTGCTAAAACAAAGGCTGTTTTATTCAAACCAACTAATAAAAAAATATACTCTAGCTTAGACTTACAGCTCGGTGAAGAAGAGATTGGCATTGTACAAGACGTTAAAATATTGGGGGTCACTTTCAGTGAAGACTTAAACTGCGATTTGCATGTGTATGATGTTGCCAAAAAGCTTGCCAGGGCATGTGGAGTGCTTTCGAAATTCCAAGATATAGTTTCTCCAAAAGGTAAACTCCTCATTTATAATGCTTTATTTCACTCGCACATCAATTACTGTACCCTCGTCTGCGAAAACACCACGCAAAAGAAGAAATTAAAATTGATCAGGCTACAGAAGAAGGCAATACGACATATCGCAGGTGTTCCATACGACGCTCATACATCAACATTATTTACAACATATAATGTGCTCCAAGTAGAACAACTGTACAATTTCAATCTCTTTGCTAAATACAAACATGGTTTGAAAAGTAAAACCAATTTTCTGACACAGTGTCAGCTCAAAGAGTCACCCGCAACACCTTACAACATAGGGAAAAGAGACACATGGGAAATACCGTTTTCGCGAAAGAATTACGGCCTTAAAAGTCTTAAGCATATCATGCCGAACTTTTTGAATCGCCTAAACAACCAAGGCATTACGCCTGATACGCTGACAAACAAGCAGTGGAAAGAATATTTAATTAGCAATCCCAGAGAGTCTGGGAATATGATCAATTAATCTCGAGTTCATTTTCACTATGTATTATTTTATAGTATCATATTCAATTTGATAATTCGTTTGAAAAGAAGTGAATTTTTGCCTTTTCATATGCACATGTACAAACATGAACTATTTTATGTATTTGTGTTTTCGTTATGCATACTGTTTCAAGGTAGTGTTTCTTATATATATATAAATTATGTTCTTTTGTATTCTTTCTCACTTTGTTCTCCCATATTATGCCGCATTCTTTCAGTGTTTGCGATTTTACATTATGTCTGCACTTGAAGTTTGCTGCTAAATTTGTTGATAATTTACTTGCTTGTGTTATGCATCTTGTACTTTTTCTGTTTTACTTGCTTGTATTTTATTTCTTTTTTTTTTTACATCACCACGTGTCTGCGGCCAATCTGCCCAGGGTCAGGAATCCCGTCAAGCTGCTTTTTAGCAGCTTTCAACTCCTGTCCTAGCATCTTTTTCACTTTTTAATCTGATTTACATTTTGTTTTGTGTTGACCATTGCCATTGTATGAAAACATTGAATCACTGTACTTTAACATGATTGCTGAAAAAGATTGCTAAATAAACTGAAACTGAGACGGAATCTTGCTGACAGTGCAGCCTTCTCAAGAAGCAGGGCATGTTTCCCTCTTTTAAAATTTTCATATTTTCATGGCACACCATTTCATACTTTGCAGGCACAAATGCCAAAGCATGATCTACATGCTAGGCTTGTTCGTTTGCAATACCGAGACCTCATGAATGACCTTTTAAAATAGGGTTGTGCAAATACCCTCTCAAATATCTTCCAAACAGTGTTTGTTATTCGATTTAATTTGCACCAGAATTTTACTATTCAAAGAATTTGAATTTACCAAAGACAAATACAGTCAACGCCCAATTGACAATGGCCCTTTGAAATTCAATATGCTTCAACCGACCAAACTCGCGTGTTGCGGCAGAGCTGCCTTTTAGACTGCTACGGTCGCAAATGTATTAATTCAGGAAAACGGTTCAAACATGGAGATGCACTGTGCCCCTACAATGACCCCTACATATTGTTTTTACATGCTTCACCGTATCACATTCTGATATTGCAGCAAAGCTTCCTTTAAAGCTCCGCTATGGGTGTAAACAAATTTACTCACGAACGCGCTGGTTCAAACCTACTTGGCAAAAGTGGAGCTTTAATTAATGCCATTTTGGACCAGCTAGTCTGAAAAAATTAGACGAAGCTAAGTGAGGTGACCTTTGGTATTTGGACCCCGTGGAGGATGACGCATGGGCCTGGCGCTTCGCAGGTTGGAGGTCTTCCTCGTGTGTGGGCCTTGAGTACCAGTAATTCCGATTTTTCAGGTCCACAATGGAGGCCGCATCTATTGAGGTATTTCTCGATGACGCTGACCACCTCCTGAAGGCCGCTTTCTTGCTCTCCAGTGGTCTTGCCTCGCGTCAACAACGTAATATCATTCGCGTACATGGCGTGATGTAGGCTTTGTGTTTTTTTGAGAAGCAGGGGGAGCTTAAGGAGTGCCACCTCGAATAGTAGGGGTGACAAGACAGAGCCTTGAGGTGCACCCCTGTTCTGCAGCTCAAATTTTGTGCTCCTTCTGTTGTATATCACCACCGTGGCCGGACGATCGGTGAAGAAGCTTCGAACATAGCCATAAATTTTGGAACCACAACCGGTGTCTTCGAAATTTTGTAGTATGGCTTTATGGCTAACATTGTCGAAGGCGCTTTTGACATCGATGGCAAGAATGGTCGACTTGCTAGTATTCTTGCTCGAGCGATCAACAAGATCTTCCTTGAGGAGTAAGAGAATGTCCTGCGTAGAAAGCAGCTGGCGGGATCCAAACATAGTGTCTGGGAAGTGCTCGTTGTCCTCAAGGTGTGACGTGAGCCGGTCATGGATCATATGATGAAATAGTTTGCCAACACATCAAGTCAAAGAAAGGGGTCTTAGGTTGCCAACAGCTATAGGCTTGTTGGGCTTAGGCATCATGATAACCTCGAATGCTTCCACGCGGCCGGAAGTTATCCTTTGTCCCAGCAGTCGTTGTCCCAGCAGTCGTGGGTAGCTGTCTGAGGTGCTTGTTGAATATCCTGTCTTTGTTTGAACTAGTATTTTTTGACAGCTTAGAAAGAGTTGTTTGAAGTTCTGCTGGTGTGAAGGACCTGTCAAGGTCATCGTTGGGCATGGCTTTGTATTCTTTGTGCGGTGGTAGTATTGCCGCTTATTGAACAGGACCACGCAGCTTGTTGCACAGTGCGTGAAGTAGGTCTTCCTCCGAGCAATCATATAGTTGTGCTGGCTAATGTATTTGTTGCCGCTGCTGCGTCTTGGTGCGGTGGTCACCCAGAAGTGTCAGCAGGTGCCATGTCTGCTTGGTGCTGAGCGTACCCAGCAGCTTATCGCAAAAGTCACACCAGTTGTGTCTCGCTAGCTATTCGGCATACTGTTTCGACCCTTCTGTCAATAAAAAAAAATTCTCTTCCAGAGTTTCTTCAGTTTTTGCCTCTTCCATCTCTTTAGTAAGGCTCGTATGGCCTCCCAGAGATGGAGTAAGAGGGAGTCTATTGCGGGATTGTCTTTGTTAAGTTGCATTACTTCGGTGCACCGTTGGGCGGTATCCAAAACTTTGGTGAGCGTCATCACTGTCGAGCTCGTTTCTAAAGGCGTTCCAATCTGTCAGTCTCGCTTGTTTTGGTAGGTCATTGGTCATTTCGATTTCGAGTTGAATTATGTCGTGATCACTAACAAGCGTCTCGGAGAGAACAGGTCCATCCCGCCTCCTTGACGTCGCGTGTAACGGCGAGATCTGGCGTGGTATCTCTTGAGACACAGTTTCCCACTCTCCTGGGCTAGAGCGGATCATTCAACAATGTGAGGCCATGCTACTGAGCGAAGTCGTGGACCCTCACACCTTTCTAAGTGGTGATGACATAGCCCTAAGCTGTGTGAGGCATGTTGAAGTCCCCTACGACTACTAGCTGGTGATCTTTCGTACGTTTTCACAGTTCGCGGTTGAAGTAATCGTAGCCCCTGAGCTGATCTCGCAGTGGGTTGTACACGTTAGTGACGTAGAGGCTTTGTTGCGATTTTCGTTCTGGTATGACTTCCAGGATGGAGGGTTCAACTGTAGTGTCTTCTATCCTGTGAGCTTGGACCGCAGCGGTTTGCTTGAGTAGAATGGCAGTTTTTGGAGTTAGAGTGACAATGTTGTATCCTGTGAGCCGCACTTTTTCAGTGTTGTTCTCTTGTATAGCGATGAGGTCGGGTTAATTTACTTTTATATATTCTTCCAGATTTGCCAGCCTGGGTCTGTATGATCGACAGTTCCACTACCAAATGTGAAAAGTTGGTGGCAGAGTAGGAATCCTATTGTTAGAGCCTGCCATCTTCGTGAATATCCTGTATGTTTACCTGCTCGCCTTCGGGAGATATTGAGTGAGAAAAGTTTTCTCTCTGTGAACATGGTTTTTCCTGCCATGGCAGTCTTCAAGTTTCACGTGACTAATGTAGTTGTTTTTGACATGAGCCATGAAGTTTGTTAGCTGCGACTTGAGATGGTTAATTTTGGCTGTATGAGTGTCTATTCTACGACTGAGCATCGTGAATGTGTCACAGCTTTCGGCGGTGATGGGCTCCAACTTCGCCACGACGGGTGCTTCGAGCGTCCACTCAACTACTGCTGTGCATTTTGACTCTACTGTTGCCGTGAGCTGCCACTTGACAAGGGTGGTGACTTTAGTTTCTATGATGAACAGTACTTTGGCCTCCACAACAGCTTCAATATCTGGTGTGGTGAGCTTTGCGGCCAGTTGTTTAGCTTGGTGCTGTTCTTCAAGTAGTTGAGTGAAGCTCGCTATGCTTGTATTTTGCTTCTCGACAATCTTTTCTTGTTCTTGGCAGAGTTTTGCGAGCTAATGGACAACTACATCTTGTCTTTGGAGCTGGTCAAGCTGGCTTTGCAGAGCTTTCTACAGGTTCGAAAACATTTTTTCAAGATTCTCAAATGCAGTGGTCTCAGCAGATGAGCAATCTGGAGGGTTCTCGTTGTTTAGTGAAGTCGAATCTGCCCGTGTTGCATCAGCATAATTGAGGCACTTGGCGGAGAGTGAGCGGAACCTTGTGCGAGACTTGGAGGGCGATTACAGAATAGACCTAGACTTGCTTCGGACACACTTGTCGTGCAGTACGCTGCTTGGTAAGGTGGTGGGTTTGATCTTAGCTGCTTCTTGCATTCCTTGCTGGCAGTTTCATGGGGTTGTCCGCATATTTTGCAGTTGGATATACATTTGTGATCTGCAGCAATGACATCTTGTCCACACTTGTAACAGAAGTCTTCTCTCGGCCTGGGACAGATGTCTTGTCGCTGCCCAATGGCACCGCATTTGTGGCAGAACAGCACAGACTTTCGATAGGGTTTATAGCAGTAGTATCCACTTTGGTACGTGATGCAGTACGAGATGTGCGGGCCATCAAAAGTGATGACGGCGGTGGAAAACTGACAAAGCATGTGAGCGCAAAGGACCGTGTATCGTGATTCGACTCTGAGGCCAGCTACAATTTTGGCACTACTGGTGCCCGGGAGGAGTCAATAGATGACACCTCTGCATACATCGTCGGGATGTCTCACGTAGGGGTTCACACTGAAAATAGTTCTGCCTAACTCGATGGTAACAAGGTTTCTGAGCTTGGTTGCACGTTCTGTGTCAGTAGTACTAGCAATAATGATGTTTTCAATGCTCTGCACTTCAACTCCAGCATTGTCATAGAAATCCTGTTGTGTGAGGCTGCTTGATCGTCCTGTAGCGTGAGTGATTGATGTTAAACTCCATTTCGATAAGTCGAGTCCGGCTTGTGGCCTGTAGACAATCTTCAAGTCGTCCGTAGAAAAGGGGGGCATCTTCAAGTTGCGTTGCTTTGATGGCTTTTGCATGGGCACGGGCTTTTTCTCAGGCTTTTTGTTGGATGCTTGAATCGAGTACAGCACTCTTTTTTCTTTGTGTTTGACTTGCAGACATTCTGTTTGACTTGCAGACATTCTATATGCTTTTCTCCTGTTGTTCTGCCGCTGTTGACATGAAAGGTCTACCTACGCCGATTTGCCTGTGGGGGTCTCGGCCTTCACGCCAGTTTGCATTGATGTTGGTTCATCTTGTGGTGCTGTAGTAGCCATCTGCTCGCTGTGAAATTCTATGGGGCGGGTAGCAAGAGATGCCTCCCTCTAATGAGGTTTTCTGGTTGAGAGAGCAACGCGAAGCTCCATCCCGGGCTTGCGCTGAGTAGGGGAGAGGTGGAGGAAACAGCGTCTTTTTCTTTCACGTGTAAAGTGTTGTCAACACTACATTGGTTGCATCAGGTAATGTTAATAAAAACAACTCAGTCCCTGCATTGCCTCATCCTTCACAAAACAACTAGGGAACACCATCCCTTCAATGCTTCACGAACCTAGCCAAAGTAAACACTTCCATGTTTCCATATTATAAGAATATGCTTAGGGATTTTCTCTGCAACCTTTTTTTTATAATTTAACTTGAAAGTATTCAAAAAATATTAAGCAAACATTTGACAACTATTCGAACATATTCGATTTGATTCACACTCAAACTTTGATATTCGAATATGCTTCGCACTTAAAATTTTGCTATTCGCACACCACTACTTTAAAGCCATCATGACAGGTGCCATTGCAATGTTCCTGGCCAGGGTCTGCAAATGTAGCAGAATCACTTGTGGATGCCAATCAATAGTTCTACTAACCTACATTACAGGTGTGACAATTGGTGTGGTAAGAAAAATAGTAAAAGAATTACATGCATAGAAACTGTACAGCATAATTCCAATGGCTTTGAACAGAACGTCTATAGTGATGAGCAGCATCTTGAAGTACTTTTCATCACACCAGAACCATGCATTAAGCATCCAAAACCAACACCATTCATATCTGAATGAAGGATAGTAACTTCATGTTGTGGACAAATTGTGCGACTAGCACTGGGCCCAAAACATTGAACTGAATACCTTGAATCTATCTCAATAAAATGTCACATTATGTTACAATGCGGCAATTGCAAGAACTAGGACACAAGTAATATTTGACTTTAGGCATGCCACATGTACCAAATGTACACGACTGCTTTTGTGAATAGTCCATTATGCTAGATATCCCAAGCAATAGTTGACGACAAGATTCTTGCAGCAAGCTAGTATTTACGCATTTGTCCAATGAAAAGAAAAGCATTAAGATAAGACATTGTTTAGCATCTGGCTCCTACTAGTTTCAAATACACCCCTGCTTTTTCGTGTGAAATTTGTAATGCCTCAAGTATTGTACAACAACCTTCATAGAAATCCCGGCTGCTGCAAAGCAATGTCCCCGCCTACACACCCCAGTGTAAAAGATACAAAGGGGCCATGTTTTGTAAAGATTCTTTTCCTTCAATTCTATTGCCTTTTTATCATCCACTGTGGCAAGTTGTCATGCATGCCAGTGAGGAAAGGCAAAACACGGCCCCACGTGAGTAACACTGACTTGCTACCTATCTCTGAAATTTTAACATTAGGACAAAGTCAGGCTAAGGAACATCATGCTGGTGCAATGTACAATGCCAGTGTGCCAAAACAGATGCTCAAGAAAGTGTTGTTGTGTGGGACCGTTGCCCTGCCATGGGCTGTGCCCTCCCATGAAGTGGCTGTGAAGACTCTGCCGCATTCCTCTCAAACTTCAGTGCAAGTGCAGCCACTCCTGTCGCAGGTCGTGTGTTGACTGGCGTGGGACGTGCGGGCAGTGGCCTATTTGGAAGTGGGTGTTGCAAACTGTTCGCCTCATTGTGCACAAAGGCAAGAGGAGTGCCAGAAAACTCTAGCGTTGTGCAGTCATCATATAAGGACCCATCAGGGGGTGCAGGAGGCCTTGGTGGTGGTGGTTGTGCTGGTCGAGGACCATTGCTGCGCTGGCTTGCCGAGCGTGCTACACGTGAGCGTCCACGCATGCTCCCCTGCATGAAGTTACACAGCAAGAATGTGCGATAAATAAAAGAACATTGCTTTGTCAAGCAGGTCAGTCTAATTGCGTGAGAAAAAGGCATGTGAGCATGTACACTGAGAATACAAGCGAAAAAATCTTCTGCAGCTAAAAAACCAGCTAACCAGAGCGACTGTTCAGAGTAAGCAGGAAAGGCAGTTGGGACACTGAGGCAGAGGGAATTCCTCAGATTGCTTTCAGCAGTGATGTTGAAAGAAACCATTATGACCGACGAGGACTTTTTACTGGACATAGAAGACTGTCAACGCACAGAGAGTGACAACGGCGGTGAATGATCCGCTGCAAACTCAGGAGGAGCGAGGCTCACTTTACGTCTCTTCGTGCGTTAACGTTGTTTCACGCTCGTAAGTCACTTTGATTGTATTTATAGTACAATATCCTTCAAGGACGTCAAAATAAGAGCGTAGCTTTTTTTGTGCATTGCATGTAACCCAATTACAGTAGATATTATGAAGCACCGCATGCCGCCAACACACTCGAGCTCGACCAGCGAAACCAAATGATTAGAGCAATTAAATGTGCAGTTTCGACTGCAACCCATGCATCTCTGCTTCTCCTGCACTTCACCAATCCCTTCAGAACGACGTTAGACAAATTTTCGCAATTTTAACATTGTAAAAAGCATACAAGCATATTCTATTCAATATTCTTATTTAGATCAGCCTGATGGGACCAGCAACATCTGAGTGCAGTGAATTGCGCATGGTCAAGAGTCTGATCATGGCAGTGACACAAGCACTACTTAATGAGAAGTTAAATGCTTGTGTTTTATTGAAGAAGCAATTCCATGTTGCTGATAGCGCAGGTAATGATGATGGCGTAATGTGTCTGCAATCCATCACCACATTAAACATTTGGTTCCATGCAGCCATGAGAGCGCACTACTCGCTAGCAGCCTACTACTACAGCAAATCCCTCAGGCAGGCTCGGTACCAATTACCTCGAAGTGGCGTTCAGTTCATACATCAATTCTAGTTTGCGCAGTTCTGTAGCACGCACAGAATTACACAAGGCTTCATTGATGCACGATCGATCATCTGACATCACCAACCTACGCACTGTGACAAAAAATGAGGTAGCAAACATTTAGCAGTTCCTATTGTTTGGGAAAGTACTTTGGTTTGATATACATTCATTTAACAATCAAGAGTTCATCAGGTGAAAGCAGCATGGGGCACAATGTCCGTGCGTGCTATCTTTTCCTGTGCGAGTTTGCGGGCTGACCCTCCTCCCACAGCCATCTTCCATTGTACGGCGTGCCACCTATAGCCTGTGGGCATTGCAAACAGCCCATTGCTACAAGCACGCTCGTGGGCACTAGCTCCAAAGTTTCATCGACTGCGCCATCCAATTCCTCCAAATCGCTTTTGCCGTGCACTTCATTCACAATGCCCCATCTGTGCACAGTTCTACTGTGTCGGTATCATTATCGACCGTAACGAAATTATCGCAACAGATGTCCCACACGCCTTCCCATGTGGATGTCGACGACACGCTGCCACAAACTGCCGTCAAAGTGGTCTAGTTCAGAAGTTTAGGCTCGGCATCAGGTCCGACATCAACGAAGTCAGCCTCGCAAAAAGTTTCGCACATATTCAGCCTTCACTGCCGCTCACAATTACCATCTCCACAGCTGAATACAGGGACACCCAAAACAGCAAGTTAGCTTCCGGGTGGTCAACAGATATGAGCAAGCGCTCCACAATGCCGCAACTATAATGTCTTAAACATGTGAATTACGTCCAAGCCAAACTGTCACACTTTCGATGTTCTGTTGAGTGGCAGAAAAAAGCGTGGAAGGCCTCCCGTCTGCCAACCCGACCACACACGCACACCAACCGCAAGCAAGATGCGCACGCACAATGTAGACGCCAGCACGCGTAGAACTACTTTGCGCCCATTTCTAGTAAGAAACCGAAACTTCTGAATTCAAGCCAGCGTGGCTGGCAGATGGCGTCGCGGAGCTGTGAAGACAGGCGGGGTAGTGATAAAGGAAGGAGAGCATACTTGTGAGAGACACGTGAAGGAGTTGAGATAGAGTGATGAGAGGGGAGCATACAGCGGGAAGGCGACCTTGAAAACCAAAACACGCGGGAAGAAGGCAGGTCAGGTAGCTTGCTAGTGGGGTCCACGAAATGCGCAACTCGTGTGTAAGAAAACTTGAGAGAGCGGTCTTCGCGCGCAAAGGTCGACGAAGCACCTTGTGGTGCCGGCAAACTTGTGCTGCCTCACCGACTTCAATAATTTGTGAAACGTTCCATGTAAAAGGCGCTTTTACGCTTCTGAATGCGTGCAAAGATCGCGCTCACACCCGAGTGTGAAGTGAGCAAGAACAGGTCCTAAACATGGAACGAATCGCAAGTTATCAAAGTCAGTGGGTAGCGCAAGCGCGTGCACTGGAACAATACGACACTGATGCAGACAAGACATATATGCAGACGATCGGGTACAGTCTATGATCGATGATGTTGGCAAATGGTTTGGTCACTCCAGGCCAGGGATGCCAACGATAGTGTAACAAAATCAGCAATCAAAAGTTGAGGAGAAGCTAGTTGGCCCATCAGTCTTCGAAAGATCGGTAGCCGAATGAAAACGTGGGCCTCGTCTGGCGATGTGGGGTACTCAGAGTAGCGGGGGGATAAAGGATGGAGGGGGTGCATAAGAAAAACCGGTCGTGGAGAGCGACAAGTAGAGGGCTGCAGAGGCAGGGTCGGCGTTTAATACAGTCAACTGCCGATTTTTCGGACACCTGAATTTTCGGACATGCCCGATAATTCAGACATCTTTGCGGCACCGCCACGAGCTCCATAGAATCAATGTATAAGGAAGTCTGAAATTTCAGACGCTAGAACCCTTGGAGTCCAATTTCCGGACTTTTTGACGCGACGAAAGATCAAAAACCACCACTGACCTCCAGTGGAAACCACCACAACTGCGTCACACGCGATTACGATCACATAAATGAGCACACCGGTCTACTGTGGCGGCATCTGTTGCTTGGACTTGTTGGTCGTTAGCAGAGAAACATACACGACCTCCGAGATTCCTTACACTGGCCGTGTTTATCGTGCAAGGGTGCTTCGCTGACAATCGAAACTATTCACCCGGAAATTTTTTGGCGCCAATAAAGTTCCTTTCGCTTTAGTGCTTGTGTTCGTGCGTGCCACTCTGGCTTCCCGCGCAGCGCTTTCGCGAAGCGTTTCACCACTTCGAACTAAAACTAACCGTCACACACCGATTTGGTCAGGCCACGCTGGCTATCTCGAATGTTTACCAGTGCCACCTCCTAGTACCCGAGGCACCGTCGCCTGCCGTCGTGCCGTTTTGTTTACGCAACCCACATGGTGTTTGGCTAGCCTAGTGCGTGGTTGTGCGATCGTGTGAAGTGCACTCTGCAACGCTAAGCCAAGGTGCTTCGACGCTCGTCAGCAAACTCCTTTGTTCACATCGTGAGGATTTCCCTTGCCTGCGATGGCCCCCACTCTGCCTTCGTCGTCCTCGCCGATGGCATCGAAGTGCGGAAAACAGTACCGTCGGTTAGCGATGGAGAAGAAAGCCGCCATTATTAAGTTAGTGAAGAGTGGCCGATCGCAGGTTGACGTGAGCAAGGAGTTCGGCATTTCCAAGCAAACAGTTTCCGATTTCCTGAGGAACAAAGACAAGATCGTGGAAGCGGCCGAAAAACCGTCTGGTGCCCAAAAGATGAATGCAAGCCAAGGTGTTCATCCAAAGCTTGAGTACGCTCCTGTCGTGTGGCTTAATTCAATGATTGCCAAGCGGTTGCCAGTTTCAGGCTGCATCTTGAGACAAAAAGCGGAAACTCTCATGCTTCGAATGGACATCACGGATTTTAAGTTCAGTGATGGATGGCTGAGAAACTTTAAGCATCGGAATGACCTCAAGTTCAAGAAGATGTGTGGCGAAAGCAGCGCCGTCGACAGTGCAGTTATTGCACAGTACCGCAGTGGAAAACTCCAGTCTTTGTTGCAGCAGTTCTCTGCTGACAGCATTTTCAACTGCGACGAAACTGCTTGCTTTACAAGCTGCTGCTGGAAAGAACACTCGCTTTTGCAGGTGACGCATGCCATGATGGCAAGCATAGCAAAGAACAACTGACCGTTCTTGTCCGCAGCAACATGTCTGGCAGCGAGAAACTTCCTTTGTTAGTAATCGGGAAGTCCAAGAGCCCGAGGTGTTTTAAAGGGGCAACACTGCCAGCGTTATACGAAGCCAACAAAAAGGCATGGGTAACGCAGCAGTTGTTCGAGAGTTACGTCCGCAGGTTGGACAGGAAGTTTGAACAACAGAACAGACGTGTTCTGCTCTTCGTTGACAACTGCGCTGCTCATGGTCACATTAATAACTTGAAGGCTATTATCCAGCTGGAATTCATGCCACCCAACACGACTGCGATCCTCCAACCAATAGACCAAGGCGTTATTCGTTATCTGAAACTTTTGTATTGTTCACGTACACTCAACCGCATGGTGCTGTGCTCGGAAAACGGTAAAGGCTACAGCGTTGACCTTTGGTCTGCTGTCGGAATGCTTGCGAACGCATGGAAGGCAGTAACGCAAGACACGCTTTGCAACTGCTTTCGCCACGCGGGCTTCGTACTAAACACAGAGGCAGCAGGCTTGCCTAAAGAAAGCGAGAGTGTGACTGACTTGTGCCCTCTCATGGACGATATTATCAACGACCTCCGCTCTGCTGGTGCTTCCATGCCCACGAAAATAACTTTTGAGTGGTTCGTAATGCTGACAAAGAGCTCGACTTCTGCGCAGAGCTAACCGATGACGAAATAATCAGTCAGGTTATGGCGGATTCAGATGACTCCGATGCCGAAAAAGAGAAACCAACGCCTGCGCCACCTACGACCGCCGAATTGATGCGAGCATTGATGACGCTGTCATCGGTGTACAGTGATGACATGACCCTTGCTCAGATCGAAGCGAATGTGATCACATGCAAGCAGAACGCCGTTCAAACAAGGATCAACAAGTTTTTCAAGCCACTGCAGCTCTAACACCGGCTGCTCTGACGGCACCCGCTGTCGGCTGCATGCATTTTTTTTTAACAGCTCTATTCAGAGCCACCCCACTGATGCTTTGGCAGAGTTCTGGAAGTCTGGTACTTCGACCTTGACCCTCTTGATCTGAGAAATATCAATAAAATGATGCGTTTTTTGCTTGCATTGAGAAATATTAGCAAAATGGCACGTTTTTTTGCTTGCATAGAAAATTATCTGTAAAATAATGCTTTTTTTTTTGCTTGTATTGATTTTTTTGGACTGCCCGAATTTTCGGACAATTTTTCGCTCCCTAGAGAGTCCGAAAAATCAGCAGCTGACTGTAATAGGAACCTACGCACATCTCGCTGATGGCTTATCTGTGGTCAAAAGTGGTTTCCCAGTAAGTAGCCAGAGCGCCGACTCTGTTCACTGTAACCGATCCACGACGCTCAGAGATGTTTGTTGTAAGTGGGATTTTGAGCCATTGAAATAATGTAAATTTCCACGGTCATGCGGGTATTGTTCATTTTAGAGCGAAAGTTAGTTTTAAGCGGAGCCTCTATATGTGGGCTCGACTGCATGTACATATCTGGGAAAGAAACTCTGAATGGTCATCTATCTACCATTTTCTACATTGGCAGTGAGAGACCTTACAACCATCTTCAACATGACATCCCATAATTAAAAACAGTCTGACCAAATCCAAAGAAAGTCTATGTGTAAAGTTCTGTATGGGGGAAACCCAACGTGTCAAGAAGTGTAACTCAATAAACAATTGTATCGGGCCAGTTTGTTTTGACTTTCGTTTTGACTTTTTGTTCGCTTCACACTTACATTAGCTCATTTCGCAGGCTTTTCTGTGGCAGTATGACTGTTTTAACCATAACTCTAAAGGCGGTTGCAACCTAAGAAAAAATGTAAGCTTTGCCTACAGCACTGCGGCAGGCCTGCCCTTCACCTGTGAAATACAATTGTGCTAGTAGCTGGTTTCTGTTGAAACCACTGGTACTTGTTATCAGCTGATGTAAATATACTATGCATATTAAGAGCTAACAGCTCACTATTACTACCCAAAACATTACATTCAGCTGAGCAGCAACGTCAGAATTCCTGTCTAAGCTTATCAGGAGGTTCAAGTTTCCGACCTACAACTAGTGACATCAACTTGCAACGGTACGGAAAAATCAACTATCTAAAACGCTTGAAAAGTGCTGTACGCCCTGAAAAAAAGTAGGCTTTATTGAATGGAGCATTTTGCAAATTCTTTTTGGGAGGGGCAGTGATGACTGTGAGTGGAGGTGAGATTTTTTTTTTCTAAGGCTGTAACAGACCATAGAGACCTTAACATTTTATGCGATAAGCTTAATTAAAGGAACACTGACACAAAAATTTTGCATCTTGCTTTTTCAGTTGTAATATGTAGCTAATAACCCACTTATCATGGATAGAAAGCTCGTTTGCTCGAAAGCACAATGGTCAATTATTTGGAGATGGTTTTATGCCGCCCAGTTGGAGTTTTGGTTCCAGAGAGTGCCAAGTGAGACGGGACCCAGGGTGGTTCCCATGTAAACAAAGCTGGCCACGTGAGCACAAAAAAAATGATGTGCACATGAGTGCCATCTTGACAAATCTATTCAACAAAGGCTCCCTTTGAGCCCTTGTAAATATGTGTGACCCACCAAAAAATGCACTGCTCAAGCAAGGACATCAGCTTTTGTACTCTGAGACAAGCCTGTCTCCTCTGTCCATTGGAAAGGTCTCCTAGAGAAGAGTGCCCGAGGGCCATGACAGCCAGCACAAACTTGTGATACAGGTGGTGATTGGTTGCTTACATGGTAACCAGAGGCGTGTTTCATGTGTGGTGCTGCGACACACACTTTAAAATTGATTTAAAATACATTCTAGGCTACATCACCCATTTATATGTTATAGATAATGTGTGTGTGCCCAAACAAATCTATCCCACAAGTTCTTTCGCCTTCAAAATTTTGTGTCAGTGCTCCTTCTAATGAGCTTGCAAAACTATATCCCTCAAAAGTCTGTAATCATCTTCTTACAGAACAGCTTTCAGCAGTATAAGCATTCTTTCAGAAAAGCTCTTCCGCCTGTTTCACTTTTGTGAATGGTGCACAGAGCCGACAATACCAACCTGTGATGGACAGGAAGGTGCCCGCTGGACGCCCACGGGCCGCCCTGGGGCAGGCCGGGCAGGTGCAGGTCTGGCAGGTGCTGGGCGGGTTGGAGTGATGTGGCTGTTGCTTGAGCTCTGCAGCACAGGTCCAGAGATGTCCACGCTACGAAAACTGCCACGCTCACGGCTCACACTGCGGTGTGGTTTCTGATGCTGTGGTGGTGGCAATGGTGGTGCGCTGGGTACTAGTGGCTCCTGTGGTGCCATGTGTTGCGCGACTGGGCTTGATATATTGAGTGCCTTGATAGCTTCGGCATCAATGTTGAACTTGGACAGAGGCCGACCTCCACGCCTGTCAAGGCCCACCTGCTGTGCACGACTCCTGGTAATGGACAGAGCACATTAGACAAGGCCTAGATAGTGCGCAGTCAATGATTGCCTAGAAAACGTTACGCACGTTATTGTTCCTATACTGTTACCAGTTCCAGGTTACTTGGTTCGACTATACTTTATTGACCTGAGAGTGCCGCTGAATTTGTTGTTGCATGCACAAACACCTGCACAAAAGCCTTAATGAACTTGATGCACAGCTGCTTCTAGCTGTGGCTGAAGTCTGACAGGGACTCTTGACTTTCATCTTGCTGCAAGGTCACAGAACTGCCTACCATAAGGGCAACATTGTACAAGCTCAGCCACTCCTCAGGTACATATGAGAAAATTAACCTGCGAAAAACAAAGTTTATTTAGAATTTATTTTTTTTTAGAATTTTTCAGGTGACTGTGTGCACTTCTTGCTACCATTTGACATTCAGTTCTCGAGTTCCAGTTTCTGAACATAGAACCATGTGTGCAGCAGTGTTATCAAGTAACTAGCACATAGATTTTGAAATGTGATAATAAAGAAACAACTTACTTTATTGCTGCCTTGCGAGCCTTCGTCATCCACCATGTTTTTAGATGACGCCGGAAGTAGTAGATGGAGAAACTGGTGATCACAGCCAGAGGCACAATGCACAGGAAAATGATGTACATGGACACCATAAAACTGTAACCAGCTGAAAGAAAACAGAAATTGGATATCAGTCAACCTACTTACAACTAACAGAGACAATTTCTTATCAGTAAATAGGATATCAGTCAACCTACTTACAACTAACAGAAACAATTTCTTATCAGTGATGAGCATAAACTATCAAGTGGCATAATACTTACTCGACAATCAGCATAAACATAGTGTGAAGACTCTAACTAATAAAGCCCACTTGTACAAGTGCGACTCCAGTGAATCAGCTCTTTTGATTGATTTGATCTTGACCACAGCTTTTGGCCAGTGGCTAGGCAATTATACAGGACCAAACTTTGGCTTTATTGATGCTTAAATTAGCTTTTGCTGGGTAATTGGGACTTGGCTGACCATCTTAGAAGCACTTGATCCCTTGTGGTTACTATAGTAGTGCTTAGGGTACAGTGCATCATCTGCTGTGGAAAATGTATAGTTTTGACCTTGCTGAGAAATAATTTATTATAGAAGCAATAGCAACCAATGAATAATTACTTTATTTAACTAATTTTTTTTTGATGTCACATCCTGAAATTGCTTGGGTCTTATAAAAAATTGAAAATATATTTGTAACAACCTGTTGTCAGGGCCAGCCTGAACAGTGTTATCACCATTGCCTTCATGAGTGCAGATGGAGTCAGAATAAGTTTGAGCATAGCAATACAAATGTGCCACTTCCAATATTATCAGAAATACATACTTAAATGCTAGGTGAGCTGTTGCTAGCTTTACGATGGCTAGTTTGGTAAAGCAGCATGTTATAAATTAAACCATGGTTCCTGACCAAGTCAAAGGCATTAGTTAACATATTGAACGAATATGGCTCCCTTGTTCACAAAGCATTACAAGCAACACATGAACCAGAAGCAACGCAACAAGTTGCACCACGCGTTTTCATTCGTCTGGGAAATTAGATGCGTCGCAACATGGACTCAGTCTAGGCGTAAACCACCACCTTGTTTCTGATTGCTGAGCAGTTGTTTGGTAAATGGAGAATGTCAAGTGTTCTGTCAGCCATATGGTGGACAACATAATGCATTTCTTCAAAACGATGGTGCACACCTTAAAGAATCCCTGACACCGAAAGTTTTGTTTGCCAGTTTTTACAGTAAATTGTAGCTTTGTGTCTGGTAATGCCAAAACTATATCGCAAATGCTCTAATGCATCATATAATTAATGCTAGTGGCATTAATTCAGGACCATTTTGCATCAGTTTGAAACGCCTACCTAAATACCATAAGAAACTAGCGTCCCACGGCAGAGCAGCGCTTGAGACTACGTGCCCTCAAGCTTCGGTGACACTGAAACATGCTGTTTTCAAATAAGAGGACCCGCAGGCATTGAAGAATGAAACAATGTGGGTGCTTTGAGCGTATCCTCGCCAGAAAAAAGAAAAGCATTCCTGGCGTAAGCAGCCTAAACGACCTTGAGAGCAGCCTGACAACAGAGCAAGAGGGGTGTCGAACAACAGTGCTCGCCAGGTACCAGTGGGGGTATTGTTCTTGACTTCAGCAATGTCACAGGGGGATTCCCTGTCTACGTGAAACCACAGAAAATATCGATTGTACCTGGTTACTTGGAGGAGCACGCACGCTTACTTTAAAACCAAATTAAGATATCTTCTAGGCAATGCTCGTAATAATCGGTCCGAGGTGGCTACGAATGCAGGACCCTCAAACAACCCAAGCATCTCGAGTTTTCGAATTTGGTGTCAGGGGTCCTTTAAGAGTGATGACGACTAACGTTAAGCAAAGAAAGTCTAATTCTGTGAAAATAAATCCCAATGGTTTTATACGGTATGTTGTTTGTGCTAAAGTACTTGCTGCACATTTAGTAATTTTCATGCAATTCGGGCACTCTAGTGTAATTTTTATGCTTTCTACTTTGAACCTACATGATGTGGTGCATCATCCATTCAAGAATGCGCTGTATAGGAGCAAGTGCAGCCAACTTGGTGAGCACTATATTTGCAGTTTTTTTCTGCCTCTCACTTGATTTCATTCACAGGATAATTCCACCAGGTTAAATCAACAATGTCGGCAGAACTGTCTACACAAAGTCAGCATTCACTTCTGTACCGGTTGAAAAATGTTACAAAGAAGGTTGCCAATAGTGGTTCACGAGCCAAATGGCTAAAAGCCTCAGTGCCTTGTAGGCAGTGGTGAGCACAGCTTATTAAGGGGAGGTGAGAGTCGAAAAAAGCAAATTTGTTTGTTTTTATTTGCTTTCACAAGTTAAATTCTTCTACTTTCACGCACACACAGAAAAAAACCTGAAGATTATAATTAAACACGAAGTAGGTTTAAAATCGCTTTTAAAGAGCACAAGGTGGCTGCTAAAAAAACTCGTGCTCATAGTCTAGAGTCACCTGGAAATCGTCACCTGGTTGCTTGCCATTGCATTTTGCATGAGAATTTTGCATGAAGAAAAACAAGGGTTGTCAAGCTATCACGATGGAAAAAATCATCTAAAAAAAGGCATATCTTTTCCCCACAAATGAGCTTGCACTCATACTTTAATATGAGTTTTTCTCAAGATCCATTTTTGGGCAACTTTTTTAGTTTAGACATCATGATTTTGATATTTCTGACAGCCCGCTCAAGACGAAACTTTGACCACATATTTCTTGAAGGGTGCAAGTATTTTCTTTAAAGCTTCATATAACCCATATATTTATAACAAACTTAAAAGTAAGCAACTAGTATGAGCTGAGGATTCTAAGAATTCTTACATTACAATTTTTACTTGACTATCAAAATGTCTTATATGCACTCTTTTTAAAATTTATTTGTATTCTACAGTTAATGTGGAGCAATATAAGCCAATAATGGCTCAGAACCACAAATGTTTAGAGGCATAAAAAGTTCATCCAAAACAATGCTTTACACATCGTCATGGCACAAAACGAAAACTGTGCAACTTATTATAAAACTACATAATTACATATTTTCGATCAGCATACAAGCCTAAATATACAGCAAAAGTTTCATTGCCCTAGGCTGCAAATTAATGCAACATTTTTTTCCTAATTGTATCTTCTCTTAATGAGGCCCTTGAACACTTTTCAGGCCACAGCCTCACTGTTGCAGGTTGCATAGTCTGGTCATTGGAGGTGCTTTCAGTACAGATCAGAGCACTAATACAAAAAATATTTTTCATAGTATTTTATATCTGCAAGCAAATCACTACATTGCTGCTGATTGCATCATTGCCTTGTGGTGCTCAGCAGAAGGATTTCTCCCAGAAATGATACCACCACTCACACACCCTTGATTGGTTAAAAACAAAGTTGCAGAGAACCACTAAAACTTGTGCTTGAGAATTAGTTTCACTTTGCTTTTTGCACTTTCAGCACTTCTGCAGAAACGGTTGCGACAAAAAAGCACTGCAACTTAAAACATCGTGGGGGTGTTGAGTGCACTGTCACCTCTGGTTTCCAAGCATTGCTACAATTTACAAAAATGTGTGCACACCTGCCTGTGCATTCATACACAACTTTATCACCTGAAGCAATAGTACTAGCCGGCTTAGTTGGAACAAATTAATCTTTTAGCCACTTTGCATGAGACAAGCAAGGACGAATAAAGGAGAATAACAAAAGTTTTTGTTTGTCTCGCACAAAGTGGCTAAAACAAGGAATTATCGCCTCATTTTGTAAATGAAGTACATGTGTGCGTGTCGCTCCAGAACAACCACAGTATAACCATGGCACATGGCTCCACGCTTTTTCACACCCACCCATACTAAGAGCACCATCAGCATACCAGATAGAACAGGCAACCATGATGTGCAATCTTCCTTCAGATGGCTGTTATAATTCTTACGATTGGCAATGAGGAACGAACTGGCTTAGAGATAAAAGTGCGAGATTCAAGTGCAGGGCTTTTTTGTTCATGCTACGTTACACAATACATATTCCTTTTGTCACCACTGTTGCTCTATTTATCTATGCAACCATTATTCTGCAGAACTAGCAACTAAAATTCATGGCTTGAAAAAGCTTTGAGGACCCCTTTAAAGGGATACTAAAAAGGAATGCCAGAGCAAGTTAGACTGACAAAGAATGACGTCAGCGTCGCCGTCACTCCCTGTATGTGTATAAGGATCTATATATATGAAAATGCAAGAAAGAAAAAAAAAACCAAAAAAGGACTCCGACGAGTGCAATCAAACATAGATTCTGTGAATCGGGAGTTCCAGGCATTAACCATTGAGCCACCCGGGAGCACGTCCTTCAACGTTCTAACGGCAAGCTATTTATATCTACCACTTACCGCTGCTGACGGGCATCTCAAGGGAATTATCGTGTTTTCAGCATTATCAGCAAGATGGCACAATGAGGGCGTGCGCTCTAATCTCTCATGCGTACTTTGCCCTGCTTAAAGGAGGGGAGCCACGACGCTCCCTCGCGTGCCCTTATCTGCGGTAGGGACGATGGGAGGATCGATAGTACATCTTGGCTGGCCTCAGGCTTTACCTGGAACGATTCTGTTGTATTTACAGGGCGCACAAAGGTCACTGCAATCATTGCAGCCTCCGTTTGCGAAAAGCGCGCACTTTTCAGACACAGCGAAGTAACTGAGATGCTTATTTGTGTGCCTCTGTACCTGTGAGTACATTTCGTGTGTCATTTGTGCGTGAGAAACGCGGAACAGGTTTCAATCTGCTTTCCATTCTTCGCGTGACCTTCGAATTTATTGCTATCGCGTTCATTGCTTCACCTTTGCGGCAAAGCTGTGACTTTTTTCAAATTTTTTAAGAAGAGGTTGATTACCAAGAGAAAAAATGGAGGCCAGATCTTCATTTCGCAGTTTTACTGAGATTCTGATGGAGGAAAGGTGGAATAATAGGAAGGACATACAAATGCTGAGAAGCCAATATTTATTGTTCGCACGCCTGATGTCTCAAAATTGGACTGTCTGAAAATCTGGTGTGGTGCCTTGCTACAATCAGTAACAATGCCAATATTTAAAGCTTCAATACAAGGGTGTGAAATAATCAAAATTTTGAATATTATTCTAATAGCGTTCGCCATTCAAATCGATTTTCACTGGAATTTTACTTTGTACAACTATTGCCCAAAACAAATACAGTCACATCAGATTAACAGTGGCCCTTCCAAATTTTCAATATGCCTCCCCTCATTACATTTTCGTATTGCAGCAAAGCTGCCTTTTAGGTTCTACTATAGTCAAATGTGTTGAGCCAAGAAAACGCTTGTTCCAACATGGAGATAAATGTGGCAGAGGTGGGGGCTCAATAGTGTTTTGGACCTGAAATTTAGGCAGGAAGTCCGAAAAACTGGATGCCAAAAATTTTCAAAGCACCTTAAATCGATCTCATAATAATCCAAAGGACTTGTGCGACCACTTCAATGAGTGGGCAAAAAATTATGAAAATTATTTCAAGACCTTCTTCTCTATATGACAGTGGCTGCTAATTAGACCAAAGACTTTTTTTCACTGCAGTCATGATCTCAACACTTTTTTTTCACAATAGTACACCCAAGAGCAAAAGTTCGCAGGATGCAAAGTGTTTGAAAAAGCTATATTCTCACTTCATGTCAGAATATAACCTCTAAATAATTGTTTCAGCTTGAAGTTCATTAAAATAACCAGCTAAATTATAAATAACATAATAGAGAAGAAATTGCAGCTGTTGGGAAGCTGACACACCATAAACTTTTGTTGTTAGCGTGTATGTGTCCACTGTGGCAAGGCAGCATTATATATCCAGTGGCTGCCGTGTTGCAGGTTAGTTTAAAATTATCATAAAAGTTTGCAAATAGTTCAGTTTTTTTTCTCGTAGTTTATAGGATCTAAAATTTCGGCTCCTGATTCAGATTCCAAGAATTTTAAGCCGAGAATTCGGTTTCGACATTGCGTGGCGCTATCATCATCAGGCTTCTTCATTAGGTAGCGTTAGCGTTAGTCACACTTCCCGACACCCATGATTGTACCAAATGTACTTCTCTGTGCAATGTGAGGACCGCAAAAGCAGTATTCAACTGCCTATAAAAGCAAGGCGATCTCAGCTGCCAAAAAATATTTTATGCAGTATTTTAGACTCTTAGACCCTGCTGGAATGTGTACAGCAACCGCAAGACAGGGTGCTGTGGGAGGCCATGTCTGACTACGGAGTTTCGGAATAAAGTGCATCAGATGACGATGAACAAGTGTGTGAATTATGCAAATTAGTTCGGTGGATCCCCGCAAGGTGGCGGAAGAGTTAAGAAAGAGTAAATATACAATCACCAGTTTACAGCACGAAGCCACAAGGCAATTCGGCGATCGTCTATTTTTCCTTTCTTAAGTGAGAGAATACTAAATGTTTTTAGTTCCCCTTTTCCTTGGGCTATATTGGAGTGAAAAGTTTTTTACTTCAATTTGTTATCCCCGAAACAGATGTCGTACTATATGCAGGTTCAAACTAAATGCGAGTTTTAAGATAAGTCTCAAAGGAACTGTTGAAGAACAAGAAACATCGTCCTAATGTCACTTATAATTTGTAGAACTGAATGGTAAATAATGCATTAATGCTAATATAACTATGGTGCAGTCACTGCCAGAGGACAATAGTATATGTGGAATACATTTAGACTGTTCCAGCCCACCCTCTCAGAAGGATCAAAGTTAATATACAATAGTAAGTTTCTTTATGAAAATAAGATATATATCAGAGAAAATAGTACATGCTAATGTAAAAGTATTCCTTCAGCTCCTGATACAAGGCAACTGTTCTCGAAAGGTCTTTGCCAGCACATGAGCCTGTAGGTACCTGAGGGGTCTGATGCAGGCCCACTGTCTGAACTGCCACCAGGCCCTGGATAATTGCAGTATGGAGGTGCATAGCCCACCATGCAATGGCAGTTACCACGACTGTTGCAAACCTGCGCAAGATAACAGATCAATGCGTTCATCATAGCTTCTGCAGCACAGTAACTGTTTCACTAAAAAAAAACCCGTACTGCAAGCCCTGAAGTTTTACCAAAATTGCTTCAGCAGTATATACTACAGTCAATTCCGGATATATTGAACTTGAATATATCGAATTATTGGCTATTTCGAACAATTGAGAAATCCCCTTGAATTTCTCATGCAAAATTATGGGAATACAGCATACGTATATTGAACTCCCACACAGCAGAACATCTGCTATATGAAACACTGTGCTGCACTAAAATGCTTGAAAAAACTTGCGTTTACAGCATTGTCAGCGTTTTGCGTCTCGTAATAAGCAGTCACATTGACTGCAATCATTGACAGCAAAAACTATACGTAATATTGTATGAAACTTTATGGCAAAATCTTTAGACAAATACTTATCATTTTTTGGCCACATTCTATTCTAACGTATATTCGCCTCCACAATCTTTCACATGCACTGGTCACCGTCATAAAAAACAGTAATGCCCACACTTGTGGCAATAAATAGCCAATATTCCATCACAGGCCCTTTCCACTCTGTTTGCATGCTCGCACAGACGGTGGTTTAAACACAGAAAACCAGTTTTTCCAATATAAGGCTGCCCCCACGAGAGTGGCAACTTGTACAGGACCTTCCATGCAATCAACATTTTTGGTGTATTACTCCACATTCTTCCTTTTTAGGTATAAATGGGCTTGTGGCAATACAGAGGTTTGACAGTTATTCTCAATTCGATATACCTATGTCTCGTTTTGATAATAAAAATTCAATTAGAAGTTTGCACAAATTTTTGTATGTTTTATCAGTTGTCTAAAAACATTTTGTGGAAAAATTAGTTGATCATGAAGTATCAACTAGCCCGAACCCACACCTTGTGGTCACGATGTGTTGAAATATAACCACTAAACAAAAACTGTTTAGATTTCAGAATTGGTGACCAGATTTTAGTCATTTTGGCGATCGCTATTGACGTGTTCTTGAAATCCTGTGTGCCAAATCTTCAAAAACAGCCCATACATGAGATGTGGAAAGGAGTCCTTTTAAATTGTAACGTACATTTTCTGACAATATGTACAAACTACAGCCGCTGATTCACCCACCCCTCACTTTTACCTTAACCCTGTACCAAGTGGCCTTTGTAGTAGTAAAATGCACGACTGTGGCCCACTGACTAAAGTAAGTTTGAGACCCCTGATTTGAAGTCACCCCTGATTTGAAGTGAACAACAACCACTTAGAACATGGATTGAGATAACACATAGAAGAATTGTCTATTGTAGTGTCTAAAATAAATTCTGTTTTTCTTATTAAATGTAAATTACTATTTTTATTTCTTCACTCTTTTCAAAATTACTTTTGGCACCTCTGGCAGAAAAAAAAGTGAATGTGCACATGTATACTTATCATGCGACCTTTTACTCGTGCCCACTATCAGTTATTGCTATATTAGCATTGCAATGCAGGACACTTTCTATCCACATAAAGCGTGCAAATATGCACGCTTTATGTGAATAGAAAAGCGTGCAAATATGCACGCTTTTTTCCACATAAAGCGTGCAAATATGCACTCGTCTGTACTGAGCACAACAGTGGCACCACCTTCGCTTGACATATGGGCCAGATGCTCATGAGCAGCAGCATGAACGTTGTTAGCTGAGGGCGTCGGCAGCTGTTAACATGTTGGAAAAGTACAAAGAGCCCCTTGCGTTCTCTGAGATTGCCTCCAATGGCGTGTTGCTAGAACTAATCACAGAGGCCACAAGCACCAAGCTCGCGAGGCTGTAAAGAGATCTCGTGACAACGAATATTCTGAAAACTTATTTCTAAATACTTTTATATTTCCAGCTTATTGAGCATGTCAATATAAAGGTGGTTAACTCGTTTCAACCACTCATGAAAGTTAAACCTTGAGTATAATGCAAGAAGGGTCATCAGCATTGCTATTGTTTCACAGCATTGCTAGAGGACATCGTAAAATTCAGGGGCTTTTAGGATCGAAAAATACTAATAATAAAATAACCAAACACTTTTGAAATTAGCTGCAGTAGCTAAAAACACTACAAACAGTGAGATTTCCACTGCACTGCAAAAAACTGGGATGAGAAAAAATCCGTTGTCAGTCCCTTCAGCCCATATTAACGCTATGCGCTACATGAAATTCTTTTGGCTTTGCACATGATGCACCAGTGCTGCAAAAAGAACTTTGCCAGATCAACATCAAATCTCGTTTGCCAGATTTCAGGATCATCAAAGTTTATTTGTTCAACATAAAAAAAGTGGCCCTTTCTTAGACTGCCATATGATTTGAGCGTTACTGTGGAACTTTCTATATAACATTTCGAATTCTGAGGTGACTGCATCTTGCATAAAAAGTCAAACTTCGACTCAAACAAGGTTTCATATAATGAAGTAAAGTGCAGATATACTAATTCCACATATCAAGGTTTTGCTCTACATGTCAACCAAACACATAATACATCCACAATAAATACCTAAAGATAAGCAGCATTGACACAAAATTAAGGTATTAAAACTGCAAAAAAAAAGACTTGAAACTTACCCCATTATTGTAACAGTCATAAGGACATTTGATTCCATACAGTTTTTCAATCGGCACACACTTTTGGTTCATACAAGCCTGCAAAATAGTGAGAGAATGAAGTTTGTGAGCAGAACTATTCTGAATTGCTTCTCTTCACAAGTCGCCCATCAATCTGTCACTAGCATAACATTTACAGGCTAATACAAAAATTCACTTCACTACTTTGAACAAAACAGTAAAATCAGAATTGGAACAATATCTCAAACAATTATATTACGTGATACACCCTTTCAGCAGGCGGAGTACTTTTTTTTTTTTTTTCAGGTGGATTGGCTAGTCTTGATAACACTCTGGTTAATGTCCCGATTTGTCCAGTGACAACGTGTGAATATGCGTCATGGACCTTGCAGCCCTATGAAGGAAAAAAAGCTCGATTATTTTCAGCTGTGGTGTTAAGAAAGTTCTGAAAATCCTATGGACTGATAAGATTATGATCGCCGATAACATTATGATCACTGATCAACAAATTCAAAGGTTTTTGAAAAATACAGAGGTAGAGAAGAATTAGAGCCTGCATGGTGTTTCTAGGTATAGGGTTCCTAAAGCAGATAGAAGTTCAGTGTACCACTTTTATGCCAAGATGTGACAAACTGAGCATGAGTAATGATGTCGGCCAACATTTGGATGATTACATGCTATACATAGTACTCAAAAGCCACTATAGCCAAAAAAAGCTTAAGGGCAGTGAAGCATTGTTTTTAAAATAGTTTTTGTTTAAAAGGGCCCAGCAAAACTATAAGTAATCATCAAATGGCTTCATTAACAGAGTTTATTGCTTCATGAATGGACTGCAAAAAAATCTTTTAGAATCTATTAAGTACAAGCTTTCTCTCCATCATACTAGCAAGCACGCTGAAAGCTATGAAGGGGGAATAACAAAGGGCGCAAGAAGGGATGTCAGTTCATAAGCATGTCTCGTGTTGAGCACTTTCTTCTCACTTTTTTTCTTCTAACGAATGACTTATTTTCAGTATGATTTCAAGCGTACACGCAGGCGTGTGGCACCATTCTGCAGCGGCTGTGGTAACTATGCAGCTCACGATGCTCACTCAGTCCTCAGCTGTGGACTTTGAGTTTACGGCAACATGTGTAGAAAGGCTAGAGCGATTTCCAGCCGCCTTTGGGAATGAACTGGAAATTCCAGGCTGCATGCCACGCTGTAATATTTGGTTCTCGTCTTCAAAAGAACCTCGACTACACATATGCAGCGTTTTTTGACCGTGCTTTAACAAGTGTTGCCAGGCCCACTTAACACGCAGGTAGATGCCAATTTTGAAAACTATGAATGGTTATGATGAGCATCTCAACTACACATGTGCAGTATACCGCACGTTTATATGGTATTCTAACATTGCTCAGTCTTCGCATTTTGCATGAATGCCTGTAAATTATTGCATCTGTGCCACATTTATCCACTCTTCTCCGTACAATAGAAATGGTGTTAACGTAATACTGGATATCCCATGTGGTAATTTGGAAGTCTATATTATCGGAGGGTTTTGAGAGAGTGATGTAAAGTTCCCAAAACCACCATATGATTATGAGAAACGTCGTAGTGCAGGGCTCAGGAAATTTCAACAACCTGGCGTTTTTTTAATGTGCACCCAAATCTGAGCACACGGGCCTACAGCATTTTCGCATCCATCGAAAATGCAGGCGGGATTCGATCCCGCGACCTGCGGGTCAGCAACCAAGTACCATAGCCACTAGACCACTGCGGCGGAGCTTATAGGAGAGTTTTAACTTTAATGCAATCTGTGTAATGCATGATGATGTCTGACAAGCAACATACCTCAGAATGTTGCTTGAGGTGCTTTTACATCATCTACAGGAGTGTAGCAAAGCAGCCACTCCAAACTTAGGATGACTTAGAATCATTCCACATTATCGGGACCCCGAAATGGAATGAGAATAAAATGGCAACAACACTTGGATGCATGCAATAGAATTTACTGCCTTTTGCACAGAATGCAATTGGAATAGAATTAAGTCTTTTATAAAATAGGGCACGTTTTCATCTACACGCTGTTTTTCAGACTTCAAACATTAGTAAGTCAAAGCATAAATTCTAACAATAAGGCAGTGTTCTTGAATATCCTTAACTGATAATAATAATAATATTAATACCTGGGGTTTTACATTCCACAACCATGATATGATTGTGAGGGATGCCGTAGTGGAGGGCTCTGGAAATTTGTGCACTGAATCGCACAGTATGTGACCCTCTACAATTGCACCTCCATCGAAATGCGACTGCCACAGCCGAAACAGAAGTCGCGACCTCCGAGTCAGCAGCCGAGGCACTTTAACCACTGCTACACCATGGCGGACAATGACTTGGCTGATCACAAGCATGGTACATTTCTATGCAACGCGCTTACTAGAATTCTGGCCTTATATAAACTGCGTTGCTCTGACGTTAGTCCCTAGCCTTCATGTAACTGCGGCTCTATGCCGTTGATATCCGTCATCCGGAAATACGGCAGCAGCGTACCCCCCTTACGCCTTGCGATTTGTTTCCTTCTACGGCGCCCCACCCGACCGCTGTCTTTCCACCCTTCACTTCTTAATTTTTGCTTCTGTCGCCATCAGTGACTGAGAGCCATATCTTAAATAACGCTTCTCTAAGTTAGGATGCATATTGATGCTGGGTAGATGCTTGTGTTCCCTGCAAGTTTTTGTATACCAGCTGGCAAGCCTTTCCTACGTTGAGAAATTACAGCAATAGAATTGAACTGCCCGGCCATTCCTGAAGTGGGAATGGGCTAAGTTTTTCAATTCTAAAAATTAAAAGAAATTGAATTGCGGCACATTCTAATCTCCTTTAATGGAATTGGAATGGAATGGAGGTGCCATTCCGCAACAATAATTTTGAGCTATGGTTTGACTGCCCCCCCCCCCCCCTTTTTCTTACATATTTATGTACAGTGTCATCTTCTTTATTATCGTTTGGTCTAATACTGCCTATTCTGACTAAATGTCACCAAGATTTAAAAATTTATGTAGCACCTTACATTATTGTCAACCATTCTAAAAACAGAGCATGCAAACACGAACACAAGAAAAAAGTCAAAATACCACAAATGCCAACTAACAACTGCAAAGATGCACAACAATGAAAAAGAAGGGTACAAAAACTTATCTGCGCATGCATGCGGTTCTACAAGACAAACAACTGTAAAGGCATTTGATTACTTCTTCATGGAAGTTGACCTATTGTTGATGCCCACGTGTGGTACTACTATTATCGGTATGCCAGGCCTCAATCATTAAACGAGTTTCTTCATTCCTGTGCTGGTACAAAACTTCGCATACATCAAGGTTTGACGTGCACTTGGACTCGCGGCAACGTAAAGAATTAATAGAAGGCAAGCCTCAGTGAGTGATCCTTATCTTTTAAAATAAATGCTTGCCAAGTAACTAGCCCTGTCTAATAAGAAATAACAAAAAAACAGCCGTCTTTAATAATGAATATTTATCAACTAGGTCACCTATCTATTATTCTAATAATTAATGGTATTCATCGTGTACTTATGAGTGTTGCTAATGCTTGTCAGCACTCTTTAATCTTAAAAAATAGTCCAGTTTATATAGTTGTCAAATTTTTAATGAACTCATCTTCCAATTAGGTGTTGATACAAAAGTTTCTGCAATGCGTAAAACACTTCGAATTATCCTGTGTACTTGTGACCATGATTTCTTTTATTTTTACTTACGTCAGAAAATATTTATAATTGGAAGATTATTCAACTTCCCTTAGTTGAAATAAACAAATGACAAAGAGTGGCAGCACCTGTCGGAGCAGATATAAACCACCATATTCAGGTTGTCTTGCAATTTCAACACACCTGACCACGGCATTGTTTCCTATCAGTACCAGAACTAGTTAGCTATCCTCTGGCTGCCAGCGAGATGCTAGACGTTAGAAAATTGATGAGTCCCTCTATGTTTCCTTTATTTTTTTAGAAATCCATGTTTTTTTGCCCTTTCACCTCAATATGGGCTGGCTAGTCAGCCTCAATTTTTAATGAGTTTGAATTTTAGGTTTTCCCAGATTATGCGTTTATTTTACACATTTTTTAAAACCTATCAATGAGATTCATTGTATTGACTTTTATTTCTGCAGGTGTTGCAAAATGAACATTTTTTCATACTGAACTTTACTAAGCAAGCGAATGCAAAACTAACTACCCTTGAGTAGACACTCAACAAAACAGCAAGCGAGTGAAGAAGCATCAATATAGCACTGCCCCCCTTACTGTTTTTTTCACTTTTTAAGATTTGAAAAGCAACGGTTCGCACTGTAATTAACACGTTTATTAATTTGGAGGTGTCAACCATCAATCTTGGCTTGAAGGAGCACTGACATCAAATTTACTCATGCCAAGATTTTTGCGTCAGCAAGTAGCTATAGACCCCGTAGCAGCGATTCGTGACATAAAACGCAACTGAGGGATGTATAACTATCACTTTTATTTATTTATATCACTGGTATCTAGCACTATTCAAAACGGCCACCAATCCCGCCATTTTTAGCGCTGGGAGCACCAGCAGTGGCGCTACCTCGTGGTCACCTCCAGACTGCGCCACAGCTCACCACTTCTCCACAGAAAAGAGTGACGTCAGGCTCAGCTGCTCCGCAAACATTTCATCTGCTAGGCGGACACACTCAGTCATGCCTTGTCACCTGCATTGCTGTCTTCGCCCTACAAAGTGTCGACTCGGATTCAATACAGTAGTGTGCAGCTTCGAATCCCCGCGATTCGCGACGTCGCGAATTATTTTTGCTTGCATAGACCTTTTGCAGAACAGTGATTCCGAAATGGACGCCATTCCAAGCAGCACTGCAGAGGTGCCCGAGGATTCACGCTTCAGCCATTTTCGCTCGTGTGTTTCAGTTAGCTATATTGGTGTGTTTTGACGTGCAAAGCATTCAGGTATATGCAGATGGGTCAATAGAATATAGCTATCGCAAAAGAGCATCAGCGGAGAAATAGAATAGGTTTCCTGCTTGCCAGGTTCTTTTTTGCGCCTCCAGATGGCCCCACCTATCCAGCCTCTCACGGTTAACGGTATTACTACTTTTAAGTAGATGCAAAGTCTACAAATGAACCAAAATTCAACGATACCTGCGTGTTCCTTCTTAGCAATGATATCTGACTATACGCTGTACCACTTTTGATAGCTAGTGGTTGTGTTGATGAGTAACACATACGTGATATGAAAAGACACCCTCATTGCGTTTTTTTCGTGCTTCGAACTAGACGACAGCAACTCACAACGATTACCGGACATACTGACCGACAAACACACATTTAAGCATGCTCTTTTCTCTCGCCAATCGTTTAGAGGTGCTTTTTATCTTGATAATTTCACGAAATCATTCAAACCAGTGCGACGAAGATCAGACGCGACGAGCGACTGCGTTACTGCGCTTTGGTGCCAGTCAGCACTACGATAAGAACACTTGGATCGCACACGTCATCGCTACTAGGGCATCGTCACTCAGGATGGTATTTGTGGAATGTATCACACCGAACACGTAGCACTAGTGTCGATGTCACAGGGCAGTCTATTTTCTGTTTTTTCTCCTTAGCTTTTCTACGCTGTTTGACATCGAATAAGAATAACTTCTACGCGACAGATGGCGTTCATATTTGGCCAAGAAGACCTATGCATACCAAGCGATCGAATGATGGGCACATCTCGATCTTGAAATTCGATGTCAGTGCTCCTTTAAAGCTTTCATTTGTCTTCCTTCAATAAGATAATTTTTATCTGCAGATGATCCTTAGTATAATTACCTTAACGTGTAATGAAAACTTGATATGCAATCAAAAAAATGTCATCAAATATAATAGCTCTACTCACTAAACATTATGGCGACATACAATGTAAAAAGAAATGTTTTTTCAATGTATGCTAAAAAAAGTGTGTGTAGCTAAGCTGAGCTTATATATTCTTGCGTAAATATAATTTCTTTACACACTGAGAATGAAAACTACTTGCATGCATTATTGATTCACTAGCTATATGTTGAAGCTCATTGTGTAATTGGTGGAGGGATAAAGTGAAAGTCAAATTCTTCTGATGCTAAATGTACTAGCGCATAGAAAAGACATTTGGAAATTCAAACAAAGAGCTTTGAATATGCATTTTCGGGCAGTGTTGTAAAAGAGTGCATCAAGAAGTAAACAAACCTTATTGGTACCACATTTTGCACCATTTGGAGACTGGCCAACATCAGCTGTGAATAAGCCCAAGTCCACAATTGCAGACCGGCAGGTGAATCGTTTGTCATTTTCGTCAATGTAAAACTTGGACTGGACAGCTGCAGACTCTATGCCAAACTCCAGCCGTTCATTCAGATGCACACAGTGCAATGTTCCACACATCACATCCTCCTTGTTGCATTTCTTGTAGGTCTTGTTGAGGCGATTGTATCCACAATTAGCATTTACTTCACCATCATCATTACGCTCGAAACACCGCTGGTCAGCCATACGTCCACTGGAACCCCACAGTAGCTGGCACTGGTCATCGTGAGAGCGACACTGCTTACCAAAGCAGTAGGCCTGCAAATAGCAAAATACACTTGTTCATGCCATGACTAGAAGCTTTCTCTGACAACATGATAGTGAAACAATTCAGCCTCATAAATCTTTACAACAAGGGTTTCAAACATGTATCCATACAGCTTTGCTTATTTCTTGGCTATAATACTGCATTTTAGGATCCTTAATGAAATAAAAATTTATCTCGGTCAGATTAGCTTTTCCACGCTAACTTCATACTGCTATATTTTGACAAGCTTCTTTACAAATGGGAATACAGTAGACTCTCAGTACACTGGAATCTGTTAAACAAACTGCTTCTTAAGGTTTCACACTTGTATTCTGCACCATTATTCATCTCTTGGTAAACCGAACTCCTGCTAAATGAAACATCTTTTTCCGGTCCCTCCAGGTTTCGTTTGATGAGAGTCTTCTGTACTCTGCTCACTAAGATATTGCCCAGACAGTGGAGAAGAACAGCCACTGCAAAGTCAAGGAGCAGTCTTTCATAGCACTAAGTTAACTGCTATTTTGAAGTTTTTGCACCACACAGATGTTTGTGAGTTAAGATGGAGAATCACAGTCTGAGCAGGCCTGAACTTGGAGAAATTTTTCGGGTTAAGCGTTGTAACTTTTTCATAAAAATTGGGACATTCCTGAAAAATCGAGAACAGTCTGCAATTCTCAGGCAATGATGCACAAGTCAATAAAGACAACCCAGAACTCATTATTTAGGCCTCCAAAGAAGAGCTATCTAAAATGTATGCAGCCTAATACTGTATTAAGTTTGAGAGCTCAACTTCAGATGCATAGCTGCCAAATTTTTGCAAATTTTTTGCAAAATGTTTTACCAAATGCCAGATAAACTAGGCTTAAAATAGACAGTGACCTTCTAGCCTCACCCAGGCATTAAGAAAATGCCATTGACATGAAATGTTGTGGTTTTCAACTGATAGTGTTAGAAGTAAACGAAAGTGAAACAAAAGGCATAGGAGAGCATTTTTGTGCATTGAGCTTCCTACCTTGCCACCTCCACATTCTGTTCCATCTTGCACAAAAACATCTACAGGACAGAACTCTGACACTCCATCACAATACTCTGGCAAATCACACTCTGTTATGGCATCTCGACATAATGTGGCAGCCTTCACAACCTAAAAATAGAGAAAAAAGCAATCAGACTGCACACAAACTGAGAACGTCAGATGTGCGATAATAGAGAAACTTGTTCTCCCATTTAAAAGTTATGTACTAAATATACAAACTATTAATACTCTAGATAAACTATTGGAACTAGAATCGGAAATTACAAATTGCCATTTAAGGCTTAGCAAGTGAGAAACTTTATTAAAATATTACCTGGCATGTAGAAATGTCACAGCAAGCTCCAATAGCACATGCAGCATTTCCCTTGAACTTGCAGGTCGATGCTTCACAACATGGATTTTTGCAGAACTGTAGGCCCGGAATAAGAGGTATAAATTTTTTTTAAGTACCAACTCTTTACGATGACAGTTCAGTAAAACAAATCAACAAATCATTTTGCCTAATTTAGCCACACTTGTCACATTGTCACATAAATGCAAAAAACTGATGTTGAAACAGACAACTGAACGCTAGTTTTAGATACAGGAAGCCACTACCACTAAACAAGGTGTGCCAATGCAGTCAACTTTCATGTAGCAAATCAGTTTTGTAGAATCCTGCAGAGGGGAAAAAGGATTACGAAAGGAGAAAACTGCCATCAACCTCTGCGATATTTCCCGAAATTGATTTGGCATATGCATAGTCCCAGCGCTTTGAGTCGCCGATTAATCAACTCTGATTTTGTAAACTGCTACCCCCTCCCTCAAAAAAATTTTTTTCATTGTATTACATTTTGCTATGAATAGTGTACTGCTCTATTTTGTTTTCTTCTTCTCAAATGATCAACAGTATTGGCCACTCTAAGCAGTAAGTGAATGCCTAGTGAATAGACTTCTTCTACACCAACATATATGCAGTCGATCCCAGAATCATATATACAGTCAATCCCGGATCTATTGAACTTGGATTTATCGAATGTTTGGCTATATCAAACAGTGGAGAAATCCCCTGAATTTCCCATGGAAATGTATGGAACTGATGCACACGTATATCAAACTCCCGCACAGTAGAACATGTGCTATATGAAACGCTGAGCTGCGCCGCAGCCCAGAAATTGCATTTTTCGTAACGAATGGTGATCATTATTTTGGCCACTTTCTAACAAGTTCCGATCTCTTTTCGAACACAGTTGACAGAAAGACAGTGTTGAAAAGTGAAAAAACAAAACGCAATCGTATTGATTTAGTTCACTGAGCAGCGCTTGCGAGTGCACCGGTATGTCGAAGTGCAATCTGTAGTGTTTCAACACGTGGGCATGATGTTTTTCAGAAAGACCAATTGCCAAGGGCATCAAAACGAAGTGATTCGGCGATCTCGTTGCCATGTTTTGCATTCCCTCGTGCACAATGAATGGTATGCGGGACCAAAAAGTATGGCCTTCCAAAATGTGCAACCTTGTGACTTGTTTTGGTGTTTTTGATTAAAAACGCATATCTTGGAGGCTACGCTTTTTTTAGTTTTCGCACCAGTGCAGCGGCTGCCTGCTACGAAACAACAAAGCCACAAGCAGTGATGCCCCAGACCTACAGATTTTTCTGTAGATCTGTTAATTTTCTTAGCTACCTACGAATGCCTAAAAAAACAAAAATGCTATAGATATTTACAAAGTTGTAAGATTTTTTTTTTTCAGTAGGAACATTGCATTAGTCACATGCACACTTGAGCACACAGGATGTGAACGCACCCACTCGCGCATGTCCCATTCTTTTCATCTCTTTCAGCCTCACCCCCCCCCCCCCCCCCCCCCCCGCTTAGTGGCGTGTCCTCCCCACGTTTCACCAAAATCTCGCATGTGTCTGCGAGTCTGAGGTGCGACCAGCTGCACCTCTATCAAGGTGGACTCTAGAGCAGGTGCTGGAAAAGCGTCAAGAAGTTCATGTGGCTACCGGGAACAAATAATTGTCTTTTTCGAGTGCTCGGAAAGCTATGCAAGAATATCATATAAAAGAGCAAGTGAGCATTATTAGGTACTAAAATAATCAGGCCAATACATGATTACAAAGGAGGGACATAACGAGCATATCTGCTTGCTCTCGGTCTAGAGCTCTCAAGTTGTTGAATTCCCCACTTTGAAAGAGTGCTCACAAACGACCATTGGAATGTGCATTAGCAAATCTCGGAGGCAAACATTCAGCCACTGTGCTCTCTTTTACAGATTTGTGGTCGCATGCACCAAAAAACTTTGACTGCGCCACAAGCGGCGAACAACCGAAACTTTTTGAGTTGCGCATAGCCTCTGAAACCTGCCAGCGCACATCCTGGAAAGCCACAGGTGCGAAAAAAACAGAAGAAACCACGGAACAAACACACATACGCCACATCAACCGGAAATGGTTCTCGCCACTAAGGGTCCTCTAGCATTTGTGGAAAATGTGCATTATATTTATGTTATGCAACATTTTTGCTAAGTGCTTAATAACTAATAATACATAAAATAATAAAAAAATAATTACTGACACAAGTAAATAATTTAATTTGTCATTAAATTGATTTTAATAGATCTACAAACTTTTCACAAAATCTGGTTTTTAGCAGGTCTGGCTACGGATTTTGCCTTAGGGCCATCTGGCAGCACTGGCCACAAGTGACATAGCTATTCCCAACATGTCGACGGTGGGAGCTCACTCGTTTAGACAGTGTTGTCTTTTGCGGCTTGTCGACTTGTGTACATCTCACTTAATTTCTGCAAAATCATCATTTAAGAGTCAGAACAATGATCCGCTTGTAGCGATAAAAATTATGACCGGTGCTAGGAGCACCGTCGTAGACTGTTTCCTTGCGGGCTTTGGCGAGTCATGACTGCTGCCAACGGCGTACAATGCCTCAGTGAATTCTACGACTTGTTACGGTTTCCGGGCACCACCTTGGACAGAGAGAGACTTTATTTTCGCAGATGACGATGTCGCTGTTTCTGACTGCCCCTATGCTGAGAAGCTAAAAAAAGTGCTGTAACTTGCAAAAGAAGACATTCACACCTTTATCATACTGTGAGCGAATCGTTATGCAGGTGCTTGTTACATTTTTTTAAAACTGTTTCGAGGCCTGAGATGATCTAATTTATGCCTAAATATGCATATTTTGTATTTCGAATGATCTAATATTTAACTATTCAGTGGCCCCCTTCGAGTTCGATATATCCGAGATCAACTGGGGTTCATAAAATCTCTTGAAAATGTTCCAGTGGGCTTATCAAAACATATCTGTAGCATGCATACAACCTCTGCAGCCCACAGATTTATGTATTGCATGACCACACACCTCTGCTGGTCCACAGTCGCACTGCTCGCCCTCTTCAAGGAACCCGTTGCCACAGACGGGACCCATGATGTCCTCAGGCAAGTTCCAAAGGCAGAAATCCATGCCCTGCTCAAATGAGGACTGCAAGTACTGTTTGGAGCAGGAGGACCACTGGCTAGGGCTGGGTGGGTTGCTAAAATGAAAAACAAAAAAAAAAAAAAAAAGATGGGGGGGGGGGGGGGGCACATCACTTTTTATTCGCACATTATACACAAAAAGGCCTTTTTTGAATAAGTCTACAAATGTACAGAGACCAAACAATAACTTATGGAACATATTAGTCGACATCTGAACGTTCAGTTCTCAAATCATGAGGTCAATTGCAAATATGAACTGCTTCTAAACAATATAAATGGTCAACTAAAGCATAATCAAATATAAAACATTAGGGAAAAAGGGAACATTTTCATCATGATTAGAAAGGCATGGTACAGCATAATATACTATATTATAGTATAGTATTGTATGAATCAAATCAATCAAATCAAATCAAGTTTTATTATTTCATCATAAGATGTACAAAAAAGAATATACAGAAAGAGGTCCCATAGTATACACTGAAATGGGACCTCCTATGAAATGTAAACACAAGTATTTGGTTAGCAACAACAGTACAAAACTAAGAGAATACAAGGTTTAAAGAATGAATTACAGATAGATATAAATGACAATGCTCTCATCAACTAAAGGCAGTCGGAAATATAAACTACAAAATATGTTTCTATACTTCTATATAAATAGCATGACAAAAAAAAAACGAGACTGAAAAGAGAATGACATGGCGAGGGAAGAATCGGTTTGGCAGAAGAGTGAGTGTTGCATAACAAAAAGTTTTTCAATTCATGGCAAAATTTATGTGGTTTTTGAATTTTTATTAGAAATGGCACTGTGTTTCATAATAATATGGCCGCAAAGTGAACCGTCTGTTTGCCATGATTAGTTCGTGCTTTGGGCAGAATGAAGTTATTACACTGCGCAAAACGAGTTGGGTTAGTATTTAGTAAAGATGATGAATGAATCGATGATAACGATATTTGTTTATAATTACTTTGAAAAGAAAACTGGCGAGATTGAATTTAACAAGGCTGGCAACGTCGAGAATATTATTTTCTTGTAGCAACTGTTTAGCATTGTGGGTGGGTGAACTAAACGTGATTAATCGAATTCTCTGGTTCTGAATGGTTTGTAGTGGTTTCAGATGAGTGCCGTACGTGTTACCCCATGAGGTTATGCAGTAATTGATTGACACACGCGAAATAAAGTGAGAGCAAGACCGGACGTGAAAAAAATGGATGTGCTCTGATAAGGATGCGTATTCCGTGAGATAACTTCTTTTTAAGTTGTGTGACATAATTTTGAAATTTTAAATGATGGACAATATTCTCCTCTTAGTAAACACATTCTTCACTTGCCTGTAATGCATGGTTATTAATGAATATGGGCGGAATACACAGTGGCGATTTATTTTGCGATAAAAACAAAAGGAATTTAGTTTTAGAGGGATTAATAGTAAGTGTATTAGTCTTACACCAACCCAACAGGTTATTGAGGTCACTGTTAAGCTCATTCACTACTACTGATATATTTTCATTAGAGTTAATAACTATAGTGTCATCAGCATACAATATGCACTTGGAGATGGTAAGACAATTAGGCAGGTCATTAATATAAATAAAAAAAAGCAAGGGACCCAAAATTGACCCCTGAGGTACACCTATATTAGTAATTTTAGGTTTAGAATAAGCATTGCATATACTAACGACTTGGTACCTGTCTCGCAAGTAGTCCCGTAGCAGCAGTAAAGGAGGACCAGTTATGCCAATCGAGTATAGTTTAATTTTAAGAATGTCATGATCGATGGTATCGAATGCCCGCGTAAAGTCGACGAATAAAGAACCTGCATATTTACCGTCATCGATGGCTTTCTTTAGTTGGTCAGTAAGAGATTTAAGTGCTAATTCAGTAGAATAACCTGATCTAAATCCAAATTGGTCTGTTGAATGTATATCAAATTTGTTTATGTGTTTTAACAATCGTTCCTCAATTATATTTTCAGTCACCTTGCTAAAAAAAGGTAAAACACAGATCGGTCTATAATTGGATACTAATGAGCAAATTCCTTTCTTAAAAACTGAAGTTATTCTACCTCGTTTGAGTTCTCGTGGAAAAATTCCCGTTTTAAACATGAGGTTGATGATGTGAGACATGACAAATGATATCGGTTTACAGATTAATTTAATATGTTGTGGATGAATGTTATCTAGCCCAGCGCTGGTAATCTTCAAATTCTGAATTACTGATGCAACCTTGTCAGTAGTAGTTGGAAACATATAAAATGATTGTGATAAGCGTTGGGGGGCGTATAAAGATTGCTGTGCAGGTGGATCGACACCAGAAAATAAAAAATCACCTAAAAGCATCTGCAATCGTAAGTGGCATATGATAATTATTATCATTATGGGATATTTGTGACATGTTATCGGTAGCTTGTTTTCTATTCAAAAATGAATTCACTATCTCCTATTTTTTCTTTACATCAGGACCACATTTAAGTATCTTTTCCTCGTTATATTTGGCTTTAGCTTCTTTAAGTCAACCAGACAGTGAGTTGGAAAATCTCTTATAGCGCGCACGTAAGTTTATATTGAAAGCCTGTTTTTTTGTTTTTGTTTTTAAAAAGATTTTCACGTGTGTTCATCACTTTAAGGAGATTTTCGGTGACTCAAGGGTTTCGCGTAGATGCCACTTTCTTTTTGCATTTGCGCATTTGGGAGCACGATTGATATTGTGATGACAACTTTGTCAGAAATTGTGAGTAAGCTAACCGCGGATCATTCGTATTAAGAACAAAAGACCAGTCAGCATTGGAAACAGATTCTAAGACTGACTTTTTGTCAAAAACGAGTTTCGTGTAGCAATTGAAATATGAATAATCGGCAGATGTAGTGCGCAGAAAGATGGGGGAGTAGTCCATAATGTCTGTTTCAAGAACTCCTACCCCAGGTGGATACAGAAGATTCGACAATGAATGATCGATCAGAGTGCTGGAACCACCAGAAACAGAGCGAGTAGGGACGCTAATAAGGCATTCATAACCAAAACTATGAAAATAGGATGAATAGCTAACAGAGTACACAGATGAATTCAATAGGTTTAAGTTTATATCACCCATAATTATAACATTTTTATTCTGTGTAGATAGCTTTGTCATCAATGTTTTAAAGGAAACGCAAAAATCAGATCCAGAGGAAGAAGGTGATTGGTAAACACAGCCGAAAATAAAATTTCTAGTATCTATGTTCAGAAAGTTATGATCTAATTCTAACCAAACTGATTCGCAATTCTCAGTATTTAGCATGAGGTCGTGTCTGCATTTGTACGGTATATCAGTCGAGATGTAGATAACAGCTCCGTTATGATTACTGGATAGACGGTGGGCGTATTCAGATTTGTACGAAGGGAAACAATACAAGTTCTTATCAACACCACTAAGCCAGGTTTCTAAGACAGCAATTATTGAAAAAGTAAAAGAAAGGGTGGAAAGCAGATTATTAAAGTCATTGTAGTGTTTGCGGAGGCTGCGTGCATTGAAATGAATAACAGAACGATTACTATTCGTGAAAAATTTGTTTAACTCACTCGTGCTGTAATATGAAGCCATGATAGAAGGATGAGAGTAAGGCAGGCACAAATCGAAATCAGGTTAGTTAGTTACCGTGAGGTCCGATTCCTCGGCTATGCGGTACACTTTGGTTTTCTCAGCTTTTCTGGCTTTGATATGGCAGTTGCTGATCCACAGAAATTGTCATTTGTGTTGTTTTTTCAAAGCCAGTGCCTTCGAGAAGAGCGCCCTGTTTCGCGGCGTCAAGTGCTCATTCACATAGACAGCACTGTCAACAGAAGGTTTCACACTAATGTCACTTAGGTGAAGCTTAGCTTTGTGTGCCTTACTGACAAATTCATCTTTTTTTGCTCGCGAACAGAACCTAGCTGCGATATTTTTCTTGTCTTGAACTTTAGTGGGAACTCGGTGAGCGACATCGAAATAAGTCGCCGTTACCAGGCACCGAATTTTTGTGCCAATGGTTTGCATGGCTGCAATGCAGTCTTCCCCTTAGGTACAGGGAACGCCCCTCACCTCAACATTGTTCATTATAGAGTATTGTTCGAGCTCGGCCACCCTTAAGGACAGCGCTTTGTTTTCTGATATGAGCTTTTTGTTATCTGTTGTAAGCTTCAAGTTTTCATCACGCAGTTTTTCAATAATGTCATTTAAAACATCCAAACTTGATTCCAAGTTTTCTACTTGTTTCTTTAGCTCGATAGCATCAAGACCAGATGACTGAAGCTTTACCAAAAATTTACCGAGAATATCGTCAGTGAGTTTGCTGCTTTCATTTTCCAATTTGGTCTCAAGTGCATCTAACCGCTTGGCAAGCTCTGCATTTGACGGCATATTGCAAAGAAAACGGCAACCAAACAACTGCAAAAGCAAAGGTACAGGAAGAAAAAGTGGTGGCAACGAAAAAGTAGTGGCACTACTATGCACTATACTGCAATCGGAGCGGTATAGTGCATAGTAGTGCATTCAAGAAGCCAGGGTTTTTTCATCAAAGTCATTCATTTCATGCAAATCTTCAGCAGGCATGGTGGCAGTGGGTAGTATTTGGTAACACCCGCAAGCATTGCACCAGTGTTTTTTTTTTTTTCTCCATAAATGAAATCTGAATGTGTTTTGTTATAATATTAAGGCGAGACGTGAATAGGAAAATCGCGTTTTTTTTGGAAATTATCACTTTTTTGTTTTCAGTCGTATTAGATTCTTTAAACATTCATGTTTACCAGAAATAAATTTCAATCGGTAATTCGTGTCAGAAGTTACTGAAAAATGTGCTCAAGTAAGCCCCGGAGACCTAGAAAATAGCTGAAATCTGCCGAAATCGACGTTTTCCCGGCCCCGGTATCTTGAGGCAGCGGCACCGTGCGCCATTCGTAATCAATGAGGCGGGTAGAGTTGTCCATGCTCCCTCGAAGACAGGCTCGGAAAGTCTCGCCCGGAAAGAAAAAAATACTCTAAAAAAGCCTTTTTTGAACGCCCCTGCGTGCCGTTTGAATCGCGCGGCACGTCACGTGGTGCCGTGGGGAGCGCGCCATTGGCTAGTGCAGCGCCCGCTTGTCCCTTCGACCCCGCGCTGCATCGCAAGCTGAACATCGCAAGAATTTATTCAAATAATTAGGCGATGAATCCTGGCAGAAAGCAGGTGTACAAAGTGAAAAAGTACCGGACGTACGTATGTAGGAAAACATCGTAAAGTGCGTCGTCAGACTGCGGCAAAGGTGAACGGCCCGGAGAGGTTCAGGCCTAACCCCAGCGTAGGCAACGATCGCGACAGCGACTTCCCCGGCGGCCTCGACGCTGCCGCAAACTTCGTCAGCGCCTCACAAAAGAACTGGAGTTTTTTGAGAAGAACCAAAGGCCTGCGCGTGATGGCGTATCATCAGCAGTGCTGTGCGACATCGATGCGATGACGGCACTTGTGGGCGGAGCGGAGTGCCCGTCTTGCCGTGAACACAAACTTGTTGTTCGCGAGGTGGCAGAACGGCATAAAGGACTGTCGTCCTGTCTCGAGTTGTGGTGTGAGAACAGTGAGTGTGCGTCTGGTGTTCTCTCTTCGACACATACGTCGAGGCGTGTTGCCTCCGGTGAAGCCACCGCAGCATCTGACGACTGCGCGGAGGTGGGGCACTACGGCAAGGGCAGCTCACACGATAGCTTCGCGGCTAATGTGAAAGCTGTTGTAGCCTCGCGTGGCATAAGCATCGGACATGACCAGCTTTCGCGGTTTTGTGCGATTGTTGGACTAGCGAAGCCCATGCACCACAAAACCTTCCAGGCAATCAGCAAGAAGGTTCACGATGCTGCTATGAGGGCCGTAACCGAAAATTTGAACCAGGCAAGAGCCGTAACGGTAGTGACGTGGCGGTAATGTATGACGGAACTTGGCAGAAACGGGGCCATAAAAGCCACAACGGAGTCGGCGCGGCTATCTCCCTGGACACCGGCCTGTGCTTAGATTTCAAAGTCCTGTCGAATTACTGCCATGCTTGCAGTCTACACAACGACATGGGCTCTGAAGAGGAAATCTTGCAGGCCTACTACAGACCTGTATGTGAGAAGAACACCGATAGCTCCGCTTATGGCATGGAAGCTGAAGCAGCACTACGGAGAGGGGAGCACACTTTGCTGTATGAGACTCCACTTCGCTTCACAACATTTCTTAGTGATGGCGACAGCAAAGCATATAACGGAGCTTGTGATGCCAAGGTGTACGGTGCAGGTGCCATCTGCAAGGAGGACTGCACTAATCATGTTGCGAAGCCCCTAGGCACTGGCATACGCAAATTGCCGACACCACTGCCCAGAGGCGAGAAGCTCAAGCCTGCCACCATTGAAAAGCTGCAGACATATTATCAGAGGGCCATCACGGGCAATAGAGGCAACCTACGGGACATGTACACTGCCATATGGGCGTCCTACTTTCACTCTTGCTCCACTGATGGTGCTGGCAGCCACAACTTCTGCCTACCAGGCCATGAATCGTGGTGCAAGCACAAGCGTGCTGAAGCAATGGGCAAGCCTGCACCACAGCATACACCACTTCTGAAAAAGGCACAGGGCCGGGCACTACTGCCCATATACAAGCGCCTTTCTGACGAGAAGCTGCTGGCCCGATGCCTTTGAGAGAAAACTCAGAATGCTGCTGAGTCTCTCAACAGCAAGGTGTGGCTGCTGTGCCCAAAAACAAAGTTTGCTTCCCGAAGTGCTGTGGAGACTGCCACAGTCATTGCTGTGCTCTGGTATAACCGGGGCCATGTAAGCTTCGAGGTGGTCCTGGAGGAGCTTGGTGTTCTACCACCAGCAAGCTTGACCACCCTGGTGGACTACGGCGACAAGAGGCGCATTCAGAAGATGAATGCCCAACAGACTGCTGAGGCGAGGGCTCACCGCCGCGCATCGGCCACGAGAGCTCGCCTACAGGACTCCGCTCGGAAGGACCGCGAAGGAGTTACATACAGTGTGGGTGAATTCTAGTCACCGGGGCCAGCTCCTGTGCATTGAACACACTTTTGAGTGTTCGCAAGTGCACCCTAATTAGTAAACATGTTTCAAACTTTCAAACGTGTTTTTCTCATTTTGAAATTTTTGGCCACGGTCACATTTCACTTACATAGTTTCATCCCCTTAAAATTGTCCTATTGCGATGAAACTTGGCACACACATTCTTCAAGGTGTGTAGAGTGCCGTTATATTTTCTGATTTATGATACATAGTCATTATCAATAAAAACATACCAAGAAATGATACAAGAAACACTGAAAAAAAGAAAATTGGCAGATCTGTTCATTTTTTGTAGTAACAGCTTTTTTTCTCATAATTTCAACCTCTTAAATGCACACAGTAGTTCATGACAAGCATAATAAGCTATTACACAAACATCTACACAAAAGTTTTGATGTCGAAAAAGCGAGAGTAAAAATACCTTTGTTTTGCTATTGCATGTATAATAACTTTAAAAGTAATGAGGCCACACAAAATCTGATAACAGTTTTGGAATCTACAAGAAAAAATATCTCTGTAGCTAAATTTTGGAAATCCTAACTTGAAAACTAAAGAAAAAGTGTTTTCGAGTAGCGTCTCCCCTTAATTGAGAAAATATGTTTTAATTTGTTCTATTTTCATTTCATTATCACTAAAGATGATGCAAACTTGTGATTTGGCATTGGAAGCTATATAGATGCTGAATGGTCCACAAGGCTGGTCCCGAACTTCATTCTGGTAATGCACAACCATGCGAGTTTTGGAGTCACAAATATATGTAAGAACAGATTGTCTCAACTGCTGATGCAACCTTTGTGAAATTAATAAACAATGGCCAATCAAGTGCAACCCACTGACAAAAACTTGTGAACAAAAAAAATAGTACTACTTTGCTTCACGAGCATGCTTCTGTGGTCATAATTAACTTCACTATTAATAATTAAAAAGCTGCTAATTATATGAAAACTTTTCAAAGAGCACTTGATATTCACTTTGATCTGCTTACGGTGATATTTCATTCACACTCATTCACACTAACCTTAGTTTTAAAAAGGGCTGCAGTCGAACCCCGCTACAACGAAACTGACGGGGTGCAGGTAAAATTTCGTTGAAGCGAAAATTTCGTTGTAGTGAAATAGAAAAAAATATCGCTAATCCGAGCTAGCAAAACAAAGGAACAATTATTCTCAAAATTCAAAAAATGTCTGCCGCTTCCTATTCTTTTCCAGCAGCGAGCATCGCAACGTGATTCTCATCCATCCGTAGCGAGGCCATGGTGAAAAGCACGCTGAAACAACGCCTAAAACCGCTTTTGTGAATGAACCAAACAGTTGCATTAACACGTTAACACCAGCAGCTGTCAAAAGTATCCGGCAACGCCGAAATGGAGGCAGGGTATCGTGGAGCGGTGACTTTTGCATTATTCGATGCCATTTTTATCATCCATCACTTGCGGCTAGCTGATTTTGTTGATAATGCAGACGAACAGCCGCTCTGATCAGTTACCACACTGGCCAAGCACGAACATAATTATAAGCATCGGAATCAGAAAAGGCATCGTGCCGCAGTTGCACCCAGCAGCTACGAGAAAGAAACCATGAACTGAGCGACTGAACTTCAGCTTCGGATGGTCTGCGGCTCAAAAGCAAGCCAGTGGCAAAACAAAAGCAGGGCAGTTTCATTGCCATCACTATCGTGCAATGGCGGCGCCCAGTGCTTGCTGAACAGCGGCGGTTTCTGGTGGTGCCAACGCGTGTTTTAGACTTCGTTTATGCATTTTCAGGCTCTGAAAATGGATCGACATGTTAAAGATTGGGTTTACTGTATAGCAATAAGTATCTGAGCCTGGAATCACATCATAAAATTTCATTGAAACTGGACAATCGAAGAAAAAGTGTTCGTTGTGGCGACAATATTTATGCATTGACTTTTATGGACTGCTGATGAGGAATCGTGAATTTTTCGTTGTAGTGGAAATTTCATTGAAGCGGTGTTCGTTGTAGCGGAGTTCAACTATATTCTCACACCCTTACATATCAGCAGCAATTTGACACCTTTCTTTCTTGAAGAGAGCGACTTAGGTAATGCGCCAAAAGCCACCCGTTTGTGCTATATTTATAGTGCTGTGATGAAGCTTATTATACACACAGTGCACACGAAAAGAAGATTATAGACAGCAAAATTACCGGTATAACAAATGGTGCACGCAAACGCTTGAAATAACCCCATCATGTGGCTATGAATCTGGTCAGTAAAGGTGATGTGGGCTCTGACGTTAGTGTACCATACCATAAAAAAAAAAATAGAAAAGCAGACAGTTGTGGGTGCCCATTGTGTTAAATATTTTAATGAATGAAATGCCTAATTACCCGCCCCCAAGCCTTATTTATTTAGATTTTGAGTCTTCAACATCTTCAGGGATTATTATTCCCTCAGTAGACTCACTATCAACCTGTTCAATGCTTCCACGGAGCTGCAAGCAGTTTCCTACAGCAGCTCATTCACACTTACATTTTTCTACATACAATTATCTTACACACCTCGTTCATATTATATGTCTCTATACTTCTGCTGCTTTGTTGCAGCATTGTGCGGTTGATCAGTTAAGTCTTACACTGTAGAAATACAGCCTAGGCTAGTTGGTAAGGGTCCATTTTGAATGCAAGATGTGGGGCGCAGTGCATAACACAGGGACTCGAAAAGAGAACAATGACCCATTGGCAGTTTGGAGGAGGAGTACTTATATTTTTGATTAAAACACTGCACTAATATTTTGGTTCTTTTCTTGCATCAGCAATTTCTTTTTTTTTATTTTTCCTAATTTTTTCTAAAGCATGTGCCTTGATGATTTTTCGTAAAACGATAATAGCTTTTTTCAGCATTTTCCAGCTTTTTTCAGTTTTGTAGGCAAGAGAACTTGTACCACGTGAGAATTTTTCCAAGATATATACGTCTTGACACTTGTATGCATGTGTTCTTTTCTTTTCCAGTCCCTGTTACGTACTGTGCCCCACTTTTTCAATTCAGAAAGTCCTACACTATTCCACCTGAGATAGAATTGAAATGCAGCAATTCGAGAGTTTTAGAGTGCGCCAATACAGCCTCTGAGCCTTATCTGGCGGTAATGGGCTGCTAAAATCTTCTTCTGGAAGCATGCTACCGTAGTGAAGCCTTGTAACTTAGTACTAATGGGTTTCACTCTGCCGAGACATTCCCCTCGAACTAAAGTAATGATGTACGGGAATGGATTGGTTACAAAAATGGCGGCGTTGTCCCGAGTGACTTCCACAGTCGCGAAAGGTACCAGCAACCCTTTTCTACTGCAACCACAATCAGAAGGCGAAAGGAGTGCAATTGTGTCGGACAGACCAGCGCAGTAGACCGACACAGCCGTCGACGAGCTTGGAGCCACTGTTGTATCGTCTTTGATGAGGATCTTGCACAGTGTCAAGGGGTTATCTACTAGCGTCAAATATGAGAACAGTGAGAGTTCAATTTCGGCAGAGGCACAATGAATGATGGCGTCATGGCAGGAGAGAAAATCCCATTCCAGGATGACGTCGTGTGAGCATGCAGTAATGATGATGAACTCGACGACATACAAAACGTTTTGAATGACGACGCGAGCAGTGCAGACTGCTGTAGGATGCATACTCTGTGAACTAACAGTACGGAAAGACATTCTAGAAAGTAGCCTCATTACTTTTTGGAGTAAGTGGCAAAGTTTTGCGTCCATAACAGATATGAGGCTCCCGTGTCGATAAGGGCAGATGCGCGAACACCATCCACAAACACATCAATGACATTTGATGAATTTCGCTGAAGACTTTTGCAGTTTGATAGTATCGCAGCCTTTGCCTTGTGGACTGCGACAACTACGACGACTAGTTTTCCTGCTCTTGAGTGGCTGAATGTGACCGCATGGGGGACGAGAATCGATGTCTTGAAGATATGGGCCTGCGAAGAGACGGAGTTGGACGAGACATCGGTGGCATAGACGAGGGTGAGTCATGGAAGAGACGGTTCAGCTGGCCAGAGACAGGTGATGGGACAGGAGGCGGATGCACGCGATGGCAATAACATGCCACGTGACCAGCGTAACCGCATGCAAAGCAGATGGGCTGGCTATCTGGTGTGCGCCATCGGTTCTCCGGAGTAGGTCGCACCCATATCATAAGGCCCGATGGACAGAACAGTCGTTGCAATGGCTGCATGGTGGGCTGAAGGCGAGGCCTAGGAATGACGTCGGCATATGTAGCCAGCACCTCTTTGCCGCGGATGGAGGTCGAGCGGCTGCCGGAAGTACTTGAGATGGCCTGGCAACAACTTCAGCATAACTCAGGGGTACAGAAGCCAGAGATGCATGGTATGCAGGCATGACCTCCGCAATTTCCTGCTCAATCGCTTGCGGAGGGGATAAAGGAGGGTGGTCGCCGATTGTTGAATGGTCGGCGGTATGTTCTTTTGAAAGGCCTGGGTTCTAATGAATGTTTCCATGTATATTTCTTCAGTGTGTGCTACCATAATATGCAGAGGCAAGAGACACCAAAACAAAAAAGTGTGCGCCACATGCTGGGTCCTTAATTGATGTAAAAGGAAAACTGCCCCTGACCGTGCCACTTTTCGAAAGTGAAGCCAACGTGCAGTACCACAGCAGATGATGCAGTTTAGGACTCCACTCCCTGAGCACCTATGCATGCACAAGCCAAGCTACTGTCGCCGCCTGACTTCAGAGCTCCCCCCATCGCGATGCAATTCACTTCGAATTTCGGCCCTAAGAGTAAAACAGCCTGTACATACATACTCTACATAAAACCTGGTGCTTACAGCTTTCTTGCTAGGGTGGCCTTCAACATTGTACTTTGTGCATGTTGTAAATAAAATTGGATTTGACTGAAAGTACAATGATGTACAATGATGAAGCACAATGAATCGCATCACTGTGCTACGTAATTTTAGAAAACTTCTTGAATTTTACAGATATCGGTGAATACAGTTTACCAGCAGATGTTGCCTTTGCACCATATTCATTTCCCTCATTCAACCAAACATTAGGTCTTTTTAAAGAAATGGAGAGAACAAACTGCTTCGTTCATAAAAAAATTGCCCAATAGCAAAAGTAAGAGTAAGCAAGCAAGCTTACCTGGTCGCTGATGCCATTATGCACCTTTTATCAGGGCACTGACATTTGGTGTCCTTGTCATCATGCTCCATGCCGAAGTTGTGGCCCAACTCATGGGCGACAGTAGTAGCAACCACACCGACAACTTCATGGTGGTCCTTCAAAAATGATTAAAACAACCACATAAAAAACGTGAATATCCTCACCACAATAGATAATTAGCTTAGTGAAGTAATTTGCCCAATCAGCATAAAAATACAAGACTGATAAAAACAGTGGATGACACAATTGACAAATTCAAACATTATTAAAAAAGCAAGCATAGTATGTATGTAAATAATCAAAACTGAAAATGAATTGCCACATGCAGTGCAACTGATATGGCAACATAGGCATGCTATCCCACACACATTCTAGAGGCTGTTGCAGCATGTTGAAGTTGAAAAACTTCTTCAGTTAGAGAATTAAGATGTCGCAGGAAACCCTGTGCAAATTCGAGCTATAGAGTATTGGTTAGTCACTGTCCTGACATTCTAGAAACTGTTCCACAAATCTTCAGTGATGTCTAAATGTCGTAAGGTAGCTGGCATCAGTAAAACAGGAAAATATTTTTTAATACAGAGCATTTATACACTTGGCTAGCAAACCATGTTTTACTTTAAGGAGCACTGACACAAAACTTCAAAGGCAAGATATTAAGTGCCGTAGATTTATGTGGAGGCATACATGTCTACAAAAATATCAAGGGCAAATATAGCCTAGAACATACTTAAAATCAATTTTAGAAGTGCAGGACATGTGACTGAGAGAGATACAGCCCCTCGCGATGCCGACATCAATGCAGTGGCAATGTAAACAAACCTACGTTATGAGTTAGTGTTGGCTGGGTGCTCGTGCTTGTGCTACCTGCGATTTATTCCTGCACGCCTGCAGCTTAGCATGTGTCGGCTGTGCTGGCTGACAGTGTGGCACCAGCTTGCGTGCGTGGCGCCAAGTCACAGTCTTGTGTGTTCGCGTGGCCGGCTTGTGTGCATATTGACACCAAAACTGCTCCTGCTTAGCTCGATACGCTTTGAAACTGAAACAGGGCACTCTAAAAATGTCTCTAAATAAATAACCATTGTACACTCGCGCAAATTAGGTTTCTTGCCATGGTGAGTGGGTCATAAGCTACGTATTGGAAAAAAAAAAGTCTTTAAAAATGAAATGTGCAACATACAATTATACCTGCTACCGAAATAAAAAAAAAACTAACTTGATAATGTTATATATTAGTAACTATAATTTTAACTAGACATGCATATTCTCAAAGAATGCAGTCTAAAAGCACCACTTAGAAGACATATCTATATTCATTTATGACCACTAAAGATGAACCAAGTATGGAACGTCTCCTCTTCACCGCACAGAGCACCAGGTGTTCAGGCACGTGTATGTACACTCATTATTGTGACAAAGTGGCCCAATACCTTGTTTAGATAATTTAAACTGAAACTAATTTAATTTATATCACAATTAATTTGATTGACTTTTATAGCGATGTATGCACTAATTGTGCTACTTGATGCATCAAACAGGTGAAGTACGTCTGCAACTTAGAGGCACCCACAAAAAAATTTAACCCACGATGCATTTAACTCAAAACGTGAGCCTAAAGTCAACTAACTTGAGCCTAAATAGTACTACTACAATAATATAAAAATAATAATAATAATAATAATAATAATAATAATAATAATAATAATAATAATAATAAATCACGCAAGAACTTGATTATGTTCTTTCTGCCACAGAATTTCAGACTTATAATGAACTGCTAACAAATGCCTCCAGTCAAAGCCACAAAACAACCATTGTTAAAATTCAGATACATATACAGAAAAAAAAAGGCTTTCAGAATAACAACCACTGGGATCACCATAATGGGATCTCCATAACTCAATGCAACTAAACAGAGCTAGCTATTTGGAGCACAAACACTTGAACTTCCTTCTACACCTGTTGCCAGATAAGAAATGATTCAAATGATAAGCAGCTGTAATTATTTATGTAGTTGATGTGGGCAAGAGCATGCTAAACATCTATTAAGCATCTTGTATTCCTTACAGCACTCGTTACGTGCACATTGCATGCTATTGATGCCATCAATTAGTGCTTATAAAATAAAATTACAATTTGTTGAATCTTTACAGTTCAATTTCATGTCCCACTGATGAAAATACATTTACAAGCCAGAAGATAACTAACAAAAATTAGTACTTCATGTTATAACTAATCAACGGTTCATAATTGAGTCAAAGGCTCATGACTGTGTACAGCCATGCCATTCATTATCATAGGTTGGCAAAAAAAAAAAAAAAAAAAAAAAAAAAAACTGGAGCTTACTAAGACTCACTCTACAAATGTCATCTGCTCTTAATGGATAACTCCGACTGAGACTCATCAAAATTTGCCTCAACCGGACCCACTCAGACTTCACGCGATTTTGAGTGAGCCTGAGTGAGTTGACTAATGAGTCAATGAGCATAGAAATAGCTTTTTTGACCATGGTGTCAATGTTCTATAATGTCGATATCTCATACAATCTGTGCTCCATGATACACCTTTTGATCGTACACCTTCAGATATTAGCTATCAGTTGTTTTAGTCCTATAGCGACAACATTATGACACACAGACTCAGAGAAAATATTTTTATCAAGAACTTCTCGTGAAACAGTTTGCAGGAAATGTCATGGCACTTCCCTCTCCCCCGATTCCTGCCTCTGATCAATAAATATTAAGCTGGTGCAAGAGTGCGAGCGCATTGAGATATGTGTGAATAGACTTGACTACAAACATAAGCCAATATAGGGCTGACAGTAATGCTGGAGATTAGCAGACAAGACCATAGGTTGGCAATAAAAAGCTAACCCAACTCACTCAAGAAATATGTCTTGCACTTATAGACTCAACAATAATTTTCTCATCCGGGCTCACGCAGACTCAGAGTGACTAAAATTTTGCTCGAGCGGACTCACTTAGACTCAAAACTCGCCAAGATATTACTCACTCTGACTTACTCAGGCTCAGACTCACAGGCCAACCTGAGTCTAGGTGAGCTCGAGTGGGTCCACCCATGAGTGAGTTTGCCAGCCTATGTTCATATCTTGTGACAAATGCAGTGAATGTGCTTTAGTAGCAAGATAGAGAGGCACATAGTCACTGTAGACATAATTCTGTCAGTGTTAATATACTGAATGAATAAACACACTTCCAGCATTTTTCATATGCCCACTGTCTACAGATTATTTAGCTCTGTAAAATATGGCATCACTTTGCAACACAAGCTAATGCCGAATTTTCACATTTCAAAATCACAAAATTCAATAAATAAGTATGCTGGATTTTTACTAGAAAATAAATTCATAAATATACTATTACAATAAAAAAAAGCAGTGAGAAAACACACAGCTCTGTGGGTAACAAAGAATGTGTTTAAGTCACAAACCTTGTTGACACCACCAGAGTATTCGTATGTGCAAATGGGTCCTTTCAGTGCCTTTCCAACAACACTGCTGTCCAATACAATGTCTCTAAAAGAAACAAAATAACTAGATATGAATATCAATGAAGTTCTTTTTATTAGTGCAAGAGGCAAATGTAACAGTCGAACCCCTCTACTACAAGAGACCCTGGTGTAAAAGACAATTGGGTATAAGAGACACCAGTGTGCCCACATTCTAATAAAGGATGATAAGAAAATGCATGCATCATAACTTGCTTATAAAAGACACCTCAAATACAGCCAAACCGCTTAATAAGAGGCACTGATGTAAGAGACAAATGAGTATAAGAACTACTGGTGTGCCAACGATGGAATAGGGGTTGATAAGAAAAGAGAGACGTGGTGCCCTGCTTACAAGACATCTCATATAAAAGAAAAATGGCTGCCCAGGGCACGTTTCTCCTAAAGGCGTTCAACTGTAAAAGACAAACAATAGCTCCCGAGTGCATGTCTCTTAAAAAAAACTTCAAGTGTATGTTTTAGGTTTACTGTGACACATATGCAAACATCGACACCTACTTATTATTATAAGGGTTTGTGTGGCAACAGTGCAAGCACCACAATGCTATAGAAAGGTCAAATCACAACAGTTCAATATTTATGGTGTGCTGTCATGAATGAATTGATGCAAATTAAAAGAAGCATTGCCTTAATAAGACTAAGGTAGTACTATAGTCAACGTCTAATTTTTCAGACTCCCTAGGAACCATAAAATCATCTGAAAAAACAAATCCATGCTTTTTTATTCTGCTGAAGCAGTCAAATCACCAGAGCCGTGTTTGAAATTGATGACTCCTGGTACATGTAAAAGGCATTTTGGTTCTCGTGAACCCTTTCTCGTGAACAAGCTCTCGTGAGCCCACTTGGTACCAGTCACCAACGCCACGTAATCATGTGCCAATCATTAACTGCAACCTTGCGTCTTGTGATGAACATCGCCGACACCAGAAATGCACAGAAAAGCTATTTCTCTATCACATGGAGCATTTTGAAATGATGATGCAGAACACAAGGGCTGTGGCAGAACAGAGGTGGCTGACTTGTCTCATTCTTTGCAACGCCATTGCGCACATAAATGATGTGCTGCTGAGTGACCATGCCCGCCGACGCGCAGAATTTCCTGCCCCGTGAAGCAGACTTTTTCTAATTGTGTGCAGCATGTCACAATCTATGTTGAAGCCATCACTGCCATGACGCTTGCTGTGCCGTGAGCACGCGTTTTCTGTAAAAGTGTGCGTTATGCAAACTTCGTTGTCCAACACACAAAGGTGCAGCAATGGCGAGCTGTTTTCATTTGTGAAAGCAATGTAGCTGTGTGAAATATTTAGTGGTTTCACACAACAAGGCAGCATGAACAAGACGGTGCGGCACGCTTGTGTGGCTATTAAATGCATGAAGTAAGCGCACCACTGAACTAGGCCTTGTGCATGACAGAGTGGTTGGCTGAAGATGCTAATCATAAAGAGTTGTCAGCGATTACGTCGTACTGGCATGTTTTCCATGTTCTGCTCTGACGCTGCATGCATGTGCACTGCTCATTCGTAAAGCCATTGCCACACTGTGTTTAAGTTTGCTTCATCCAACAACCTTTAGGCATTGCTGCAAAGCTGACTTTCAAACACTGCCACAGCTGCAAATAAGTTAACTCATGGAAGCGCTGGTTGGAACATTTGGGTTCAAGTTCAACATGCTCTTTTTTATTCAGATGCAATTTCAGTGGTTAGGAAGAGCAAAAACCTAAAGTGGTTTACGAGCCAGTTAACAACACTACACTAATTCACAGCCAGTCTGGCACAATAAACATCAACATGTTGCACAGTGCTACTGATTCACAGGCTAGGCTCGAACAATCCAGGCAGTACTGTTTAAATGACTGCACTTTAAAGTTCACCAGTTCTTGTATTCTTTAGAATACTTAATTTAAACTTCTGTTTATTTTTAATCATGTGTTCTTTTAAGTGCTTAGCGCATCAAATTTTATCAGGAAGTGGAAGAAATCAGCCGTTTGGCAAACTGGAAACAGCGATTGCTGCTTTCATAAAATTTAGTTAAAGAATAACTACAGCATAACATAGTCATATTAGGGGCACAGAACAGCATGATTGGCATGTGGAGCTTTTGGTCATGTCTATCCCCGAGTTCTCCGTATTGCTAGTCACACTGAGAACAAGTGAAACAGTAAAAACTATACAGATGTGCGAAAAGCAAAATTTTACACTCCTCAGTCCCAAGAATGCACACATGAAAAAAGCTTTTGCAAAACTGTATAATTTATATTCCTGCCCTTAAAACAAATGCAGAAAAATTATGAACTCGAAAAATGTTGTCTCAAAATAGGATGGTACTCATTTGGGCACTCCTGAACTTTTGAAGTCTTTATGATTGCGTGCAACAAAAGTATCAGATAAAATGAATTTTAATATGGTCTCCAGGGCATCCACAGCTAAAAGAGTGTACTATAGATAATGTCTTTAACGCCACAACTAAGAAAAAAAGATTTCGCTTATCACGAGGATGCAGCTGAGTGCTCGTACAATACACAACCATGCTCGTGCAGTACTCAGCCATTTTCATTCACTCGTTTTCCAAATATAGTTAGACACACGGCGCCACTTCTCGAGCTCAGCGGAAGCAACTCATGCTTATTGGCAAGACAAATTTGAACACGCATATATCAAGTGGTGACCAGTAGCCTTTAAAGCAACAGTACCCAATAGGGTACCCTGGGACTGAGGAAGCTATAGCTTGTTTCAACAGAGAGGGTTCCTAAGGACAAATTATCATTGAATATTGATTGAAATGAAATAAAATAAAAAGTTTCATAAAGTCTGTCCAGCAACCAAGCTCATCGCATTATTTCGTACAAGTACACTTGACAGCAAAAGTTAACAGCTGCACAGCAAATGCAAATTTCTTCCTTGTCAGTCTGTAACGCTTCTAAATCTAGCCGATGACTATATATAGAATACAATACCAACTATGTTCTAAAACATCTTTTTAGAGGTTTTGTTCCTGGATAAAACAAGAGTACTATAGCTTTCTCGAACTTTTGTGTATCGTTGAGTTAAGCTGTTGAGTGTAGATTCAATTTGAAATGACAACAATACATCGAGCGCACAAATGTCCTGAAATTGTAAAAATAGCAGAATGCGATAAGCACAAAAATAGGCCAAAATAAATAAATAAGCAGATTAAGAAGAATATAAATAATGGCGGGTACCGATCACAGTGACAATGAACCAGCTTGGGTTCCTTGTCACTGCCTTGGGTTCTGGTTCAATTCCTGCCAGAATCTTGGTGAGGACTCGGCTGGACAGTCCGACTACAAGTACATATCATAAAACAAGAATACTATAGCTTTCTCAAACTTTTGTGTATCGTGGAGTTTAGCTGTTGGGTGTAGATTCAATTTGAACAGACAACATTACATTGAGTGCACAAATGTCCTGAAATTATAAAAATAGCAGAATGTGATAAGCATAAAAATAGGCCAAATTAAATAAATAAGCAGATTAAAAAGAATATAAATAATGGCTGGTACCGATCACAGTGACAAGGAACTACCTTGGGTTCCTTGTCACTGCCTTGGGTTCTGGTTCAATTCCTACCAGAATCTTGATGAGCACTGGGCTGGACAGTCCGACTACGAGTACATATCGCGCAAGGACTCGGCTGGACAGTCCGACTACAAGTACATATCGCGCAAGCAAAAAAAATGGCAACATTTTTCTTTGTTGTTGTTATGCACTTCAACACAGAAGTCGTTGTCCGTGGCAAATTGTTGACTTGCTATTGAATGGCAATGAAAAGCAGTAATACCACACAACTAACTATACTTACGTTATGAGCTGAGCATTGTCATTTGGATGCTCTCGGGCAAGACGTTCTCGTCGATATTGCAAAAACTTAGTTAATGTTGCATCCCCATCAGAAGACATGACTATTTCATCATGTTCCGTCCAAACGATAACTCCGACTAGTGCAATGAATATATTTAGTGGGGCATAGAGCTGCAACAGAGAAGAAATAGGGCCTGAATGAGTATTTCAACTATGAACTAAAGAAAAGGCTTTGTGTGTCACAGAACTCTGAACTAAAGAAAAAGGCTTTTTGTGCTATACTAATATCAGTAGAAATTAAGAAACAAATACATGTTACAACAACCGAAGATTAAAACATCCGAAACCACTCTTACACTGAGAAAATATCTGGCTTTTCAGGTGGTAACTATGCGACATATGCTAATGCAATGCAGCAGCAATATCACATAGTGCCAACAGTAAAATATATCAATGCACTGTTACCTTCTTTTCCTTGCAAAGTTTTTTACACCCTTCTGTAGAAACTGTATTGCCCTCACTATGACACAAACTTGCTGATAGTTCAAAAGGGTAATGAATTCGGCTCGTCAGAGCATAACAAGATGCAACAATGGCATGCAGTAAAGATGACAGACAGAGCAGCAGTGCTGTGTCTGTGATCTTTACAAACTCTGAATAAAATGCACTGCCCCAGCGATAATAAGCGACCTGAGTTTTGTAAAAGTACTGCCTATTTATTCGTAATTTCCTGCACAATTTGGTCATTTTTTGGCATGAAGGTCTAGTTTATGCCAAATGTTTTTAAAAAGACAATTTAAAAGCCTAAACTAATTAATTTTCTTGGGAAGTCTCTTTAAGCTAGATGGGCAGTTTAGCAAGTAGCAAGTTTAGCAAGAAATAGCAAATAGCCACATTTAAAAACAATAAAAAGTGGCTTAGTGAAGAACAAAAATCAAAAGGTCAGAGGCAATGTCAGTCAGTAATGCTGTATATTGTGTAAGTGCAAAATGGCTGGTTAACTGTTCACTGAAACAGTTAGACAAGAAGTACTGTACATCATTAAAAAGAATATCTTAGTGACTATTATACACACAATTCCTAGCCACAAATAGCACGTGTACACTGAGAATCATAACAACATACACGAAATATTTTGCAACATACAAAAATATCAGTGCCCTGCTTTTCGTGTAAAAATCACCATAAAAATTTGATTTTCACTTTTCTAAGCATAACATGTCTCTTGCCACTGAGAAAATCAAGAAGAATTAGCAACACAACAGTCGGTCACAAGATTTATGTATTTTTGTTTAATATTCTTGAGGTTAATTCAGTCGGGTCATTTCAAGAAGACAAAGCTAGGCACATTGTTCCGGCAGGACTCTGCTTTCCCTTGTGTTCACTGTGTGTTCCTGCATTGCCAGTTTTTCATGCAGGTTTATTTGTAGAACCATATAATCCTGAGCAGGCACCCCTACCCAAGCAAATTTTTTACAGATTTGAAATATGCATCAATGACCCAGCAAGCATTCCCCACCTCTACCAACGTCTTTTCCTTTTTTTTTTTTCAACCTTTTCTCCGCCACTGAATTCTGCAGCAGCAGTACCTAGAAACACAAGCTCTGATAGTCTTTAGACATGTGCACTATTTCTTGGTATTTCTAAAGTGTGGTGTGTTTGCATTACAACTTGTCAATCATTGTCTGAAAATTTTAGGGAGTTTTTTTCTCGTGCCATAACACACAAAATTTCACACAATCCCTCCCTTAATTTAGCACAAACAGCAAATGCATGTCTGTTCAGTAAAGCACCTCATTAGAAAACAGGTGTGCATTCTTCTTAGAGGCTCTTACACTGCCATCTTGAGTTTTGGTCCACAACCGAGCAAAGGCCCCCCTTCAAAACTTGTTTGATTACCTTTTGCAGTAGAGGGGTGCGGTTGCCCAGGATTTTACAGTAATGGTGATAGTTCTAGTCCTATTTAAGTCTCAATAATTATACAGCAATAAAAGACACTAAATGTGCCATCTCAAGGGTGACAAATAAGACTCACCGCATTTACTATGTTTGCTATTTGCTTGCTTCTTTCAAAAACAGCTTCTTTGTTTCGATTCATTTTGATGAACTGCAAATAAATATTATTTTCATTATAAACTGAAGCACTACAACAGAAAAATAAATAAAGCATCAAAATGAAATGAACTTGCCTCTTTGTTATCATTGACAATTAAAAGCTCTACATAACGAGATCTTGCATTACTTTTGAATGGTGGCTGTATCACAACAGACCTTTTCCTCTAAATGAAAGAAAAAGGAAACGTAGTGTAAAGGCCCGACAATGTACAAAAACATTTTTATAGGCCACAAGAAAGTAAAGCTTACCCGAGAATGACTATCACCCAACAGGTTCAGCGAGTCATTGAACCCTGGTCAAACGAAAAATTGTATTAAAACATTCGTCCAATAAATTCCACAAAATAGTAACTTCCAAAAGCCACTCGATTCAATGCTTCACCACCCTGCTACGGCTATCAGCAATAAAGCACTTTCAAAAATTTTGGCAAAACTAAAGTTGTCACGTAGCAATGACAGCAAAACTTACCGCATCTCCAAGATTTCTCTTTCATATCAGATGCTTTCAAGAACAAATGCTCAGGAGGGTCAGGGTGAATATAATGAATCTCTTTTCCGTCAAAGACAACTCCACTGTAGGGATGGAAAAGAGAGATCAGAGGAGGAAAAAATAATAAAACAATGACACTGAGCAATCAACTTGGCTTGAAGAAAATAAGACAAAGATTACGCAACAGTAAAAGGTAATATGTAGATTTCATAAGACTTTGTAAGATCAAGAGCTGGGCAGTGTCTCGATACAATCTTGGGAATATTTTTGAATTTCTGCATTTTTGAACTGAGATACAATTGAAAAGTATATTTCTATTTTGATAATGAAATACTTTTACAATGCATCACTTCTATTGTGATACTGTGCAGCGCTCTGGTACCTTGTTACGTTTCGGTAGAAATGATCAAACATGTCTCCAAAAGGCCAAGAAAGAAACTTTTTTTTTATAAACCAATAATAGGCCAAACAGAAATGGCAGCAGAGGGTCCCTAACAGAATGGTCCACATACGAGTGGAAATGTTTCGGTACCTTGATGACACCAGAAGAGATGCCACTATGCTGCACGACTTTCCGGTAATGAAGGTAGTATTTATTCATTATCACACTAACTTGTGCTGGTCTCCAGCAGTGGACACACTTTCCTCATTTGCTGGCCTTTTGTTCAGGCCAAACTGACACTACGTATCCAGTGAACAGCTTATTTAGGAAGCTGCTGTTACTTAAAAGGACACAAAAGAGAAAGACCATTTTTCAGATATTAGTAAAATATGATTTCACAGTCCTGAAAACACCCCTCTTACCGCAATACGAAGCTTGGTAAGCGAGAAAATGGGGGTGCCGCCATGCACCTTCTGTGTTATCAGATTATCGTCATGCCAGAGGAAGTGATAAACGTGCACAGGTGGATCCTCTACAGACACGCTCTTCATGAGGTGTACGCAGGCTTTCATTCGCAAAAGACTTTGAAACCGATTCTTTCGAAGCAAGTGGCTCAGCATTGCGGCATGCTCAGTGGCTGGGATCCACGTACAAGTTTTTGTGAAATGCATATAAAAACGTTCGAAACCATTTATTCCTTTTTTTTTTTTTCCCTTGGTCAATCTATCATTTATTAACATCCACAGAACACATTCATGACCTAAAGATATTGATAATGCCAACTATTTCCCCCTGCTCGCTCAATGTCGCAGTTAGTCAGCTTACATCATTTTTACCACTTTTTGCACTTTGTAACTCTGTTCTCACAAAACTAATGCAACATTTACAGATTACGTTAGAGCACAAGCTTTGGTTTAATTATGAATATTTCAAAGAAAATTGAAGATGACTTTTTTTTAAAAATGGTCTTCAAAATATTACATTTCGAGAAACATGTTCTCAGTAAATGTATCTGCTTAAAGCTTGGCGTCACTCTCAGCAATAACGTTCAGCAGATTTGTTAACCTTACATGTGGTAATGCTCCAGAATTTTTTGGATAGTCTGGCATTTATGTGTGGAGGAAAAAAAAAACTAATATTTGAGGAATATTGAGCTGTGTGCTGATTTCAGGATTTTTTTTTTTTCACTTGAAAGATCAGTGCAAGAACTTCGAAGTAATTACAGTTTATCAAAAAAAAAACTATTCTAAGTTTGTGGCCTAAAACATTCAGACCTATAGCTACAACACTTTTCTTGTGGGATCTCATCGAAATCCCATTTTCGCGAAATTCAAAAGAAGCATGGTAATAAGGGCTGCAGCGCGAGCACAAAGATGCTAGAAGAAACGTGAAACAGAAGGCGAGGCAAGGAAAGCAAAGAGGACAACACGAGCACTGACTTTCAACTGAATTTTATTATTCGCAGCACACATGATAATATGTACAACAGGCAATCTATTAACAGCAAACGTGAGCAACGTGACATATTCTGGGGAAGGGTATGATAAAGAGAAGGTACAATGATAAAATGGCTAACCCTTATCTAAAAGCGTGAATTCTTTGTCATGCAAGGCCTCCGAACATTGGCTCACGCATCCGTCACCATGTTTTCTAATAAAATACGCCTCAGCTATTTCACGAGTTACTTTGTCCATGTGGCATACCAGCACACTCACGCCCGGAAATCGAGGCTGGCATCCGCAGCTTTTACAGTACAGAACGAGGTTTGAACTAATTCCTTTGCATACATCATTCATATGTTCTCCTAACCTTTTATTAATGCACCGCCCAGTTTGGCCTATATAACAACGACCGCACGTTAAAGGAAGCATGTAAACAACACCAACTGCGCAATCTTCAAATTTATTTATGTGTTTTAAGGCGCATGCCCAACTTTTTTTGGTGATTCCACTGAGGCGCTCATCCGTCATCCCGCAAATCTGGCTTACTTCGGTGGCCTTGCATGACAAAGAGTTCGCGCTTTTAGATAAGGGTTAGCCATTTTATCATTACACCTTCTTTTTATCATACCCTTCCCCAGAATATGTCACGTTGCTCACGTTTGCTGTTAATAGATTGCCTGTTGTATACATTATCATGTGTGCTGCGAATAATAAAATTCAGTTGGTAGTCAGCGCTCCTGTTGTCCTCTTTGCTTTCCTTGCCTCGCCTTCAGTTTCATGTTTCTTCTAGCACCTTCGTGCTCGCGCTGCAGCCCTTATTACCATGAATTCCGGCCAACCAGCCCAAATAGCCGTTCTTCAAAAGAAGCAGTTGCAGCTCAGTGAATGCTTCTGAATTTTTTTTTTTTTTTCGCAAAACCAAAACTGGTTGTGTGGTCCTGGGAACTCGGAAAACAAATATATTTTTTCTGGCAAAATTAAAGGGGGCTGATGTACATGCACCGACGTTCTTATCTGAACACATCCGTCTTAGTATCTGTATTTTAGGCCTCCTGCACATGTATTTTGATATCTGCATTCTAGAATACTTTTTTTGGGTAGGTATATCTTCTCAGCCCTGGTAAGAGCTAAAGAATGTGTCTACACAAACGCATATGAAATCATCCAGAAATTATTCACTATCAATTCCACAATAGTGCATAGTTAAATATCACCAGGTAGATGGTTAAAAACATACAGACAAAACAGCTGCACATATCTAAATCAAGTAAATACTGCAAGTTTTACTGCAAGTTTACTAAAACAATAAAAATACTTATACATAGAGCAAGCACAATCCAGAAAAAACAACAAAAGAGAAATGTGCCCATGTGGAACACCCCTGGCAAAGTAACAATAGGTTGTAGCAATGAAGTTCAACAACAAAATTTTCTGTTCAGCTCAAATAGGTTGTAGTGAAGAAGTCTAACAGCAAAATTTTCTGCTCAGCTCAATCTTGATTCTCTGCTGCTTCACTATTGTTGCAGCATGCGAATTCTCCTAGTGTTAATAAAACCCCGACCCTCTCTATAACTTTACATTATTCCATTCTGCACTTAGAAAAATTTTTGATTAGCAGAAGGGACTTGGTGATTGCAAATCTTAGTTACCACCTAGGTTCTTATGTTTTACTACTTGAAATTGTGTTTTATTTTTATGAAACTTTCATCAAAGTGCCCAAACTGCTGTTCAGGTTGACCACACGAAAGACCTGTTCATAAATACTATATATTGAGTCCTTTCAAAAATAGACGCTACAGTTCTACACTGGAAACCAAGCTATATTGCCTAGACCTACTAACCTCCCTGTTTTCAGGTGCAGTTTGAGTGCCTTGGTAAACCAAAGCAAGCATTACAACATTAGGTTTGGGCCAGCTATTATTCAAGCAATAGTTAAAACATTTTGTAAAACTCATTAAGAGGCATGCAAAAGCAGCCAGCAAGCCAAACAACTGAGCAGTAGCAGAATTGGCCTACCTGAGCCCATTGCAAGTGCTAACAGCCACCCAAGAGTTGTTCTGTCCACGCACAGTACCATGGTAGTAGCAGTGCTTGTTGTTCTGCATAAATGAATTTCACTGTCATCATTTTGCTGCCCCCCTCACATTACTACCACAACTATGAAAGACCAACTTACCCTCTTCATAGGGTGATCTATGATGTGACTATTATTGTTCCCATGGTGCTTTTCAAAATAATTTAATGGCAGCAAGTCTTTTTTCATTCGTAGGTCTAACGTAAAAGGCTGACCAAATGCTTTGAAGATAACCTGTAGAACATCTTGATGAGCCTGAAACAAATGTCATGTTGTGTAACGATCAATCGCATGCACAACAATATGGCAAACACGACACAAGAATCTGCATGAGAATCTTTGACATCAACTTAGTAATCTTAAGCAAGAAAGCTTTCAGTACACAGTTTTTGTTGTTTCTCTAAAAGAGTACACACATTCACACACCAACAGCAATCGCAAGTTATCCAGATCACTAGTTCCGCAATATAACTTTAAAAAAGTATTTGTGCATTGTGCTGACTATTCGGGAATTTCTGCTATAACACCAAAAGGAATGTATAATCAACCCTGCATGCTACTAATCGATGACAACGCAGTGCCCATTCCATTGATACCTGAGCATGGTGACTTTTTTCAAGCCATGGCTGAATATCTAGCAAAACCTAGCACCAGCAAAATCTGATCAATTTCCATCACCAACGTATACAATGGTGACTCTGATGACCAGAGTTCAGTGCCAACAAGACTTGCGGTACGTGCCTAAGCGCATAGACAGGTAGCACTCACTGACGTCCATCAGTACAGTATTTTTTTACATTAAATTTTTAATACCATACTGAATGGCCTTTCACACCTTTCTCCCTTACCTAGGCTGGCATAAAATGACGCTATGTGCGTCACTTAGCATCAACCGCTTGCTTGGCTAGAACAACACAATGCATGCGAGGCATGCCATGACCGGATAGCCTTTCCTGGAGTGCACACCATCTGGTTATCTAGTGCGTGAGAAGTACTAGTGGCCGAATGGAACTGCGTATAACTGCAGGACGCATTGTGCGACAAGATGCATAGTAGCTGTGGCTTGTTATATGCACAAAAATGTTGACAACGATTTGCTTCAGCCAAGGCTCCATTACTTGCAAGTGGCGATGGACGCGATAGCAGCAGTAGTCGAGCATGCCTCACGACGCAGTGCGTACAAACGTGCAGCGCAACGAGTTTCATGTGGTCTGGCATCGCCCCAGTTTGTTACGGCCTGTCAGAGGACTCATCTGGCTAACTTGAGTACAGATATCCAAGTCGTGTATTCATCATCATCATCAGCCTGACTACGTCTACTGCAGGACAAAGGCCTCTCCCATGTTCTGCCAGTAAACTCGGTCCTATGCTTGCTGCTGCCACTTTATACCTGCAAACTTCTTAATCTCATCTGCCCACCTAACTTTCTGTCTCCCCCTAACGCATTTGCCTTCTCTGGAAATCCAGCCAGTTACCCTTAATGACCAACAATTATCTTGTCTACGCGCTACATGCCCGGCCCATGTCCATTTCCGTTTCTTGATTTCAACTAGGATACCATTGACGTCAGCTTGTTCCCTGATCCACTCTGCTCTCTTCTTGTCTCTTAAGGTTACGCCTATCATTTTTCTTTCCATCGCTTGCTGCGTCGTCCTCAAATTAAGCTGAACCCTTTTTGTAAGTCTCCAGGTTTCTGCTCCATAGCTAAGTACTGGCAAGGTGCAGCTGATTTATACCTTCCTCTTGAGGGGTAGTGGCAATCTACCAGTCATGATTTGAGAGTGCTTGCCAAATGTGCTCCACCCCATTCTTACTCTTCTAGTTACTTCAATCTCGTGGTTTGGCTCCACGGTTATTACCTTCCCTAAGTAGATGTAGTATTTTACAAGTACAAATGCACTAATAACTATCTCAAGTGCACTACTACCTCCCACATGCATATGTCAATTAACTCACGGCCCTCAGTCACCAGCAACTACGAAGCAACTAACCACAGTGGCGGTCAGGTCTGGAACGCAGCAGAGGGTGCTAAGAATCTCTGGGTTCGGACAAGCCACCATTGGAACTTGAACTTGGCAACATTTAACGCTAGAACCTTATCTAGTGAGGCGAGTCTAGCTCTACTATTTAAGGAGCTAGAGGGTGTTAAATGGATGTAATAGGGCTCAGTGAGGATAGAAAGACAGATGAGGCCTATATAGTGCTAACAAATGGGCACGTCCTTTGCTATCGTGGGCTGGGCGACCGAAGAGAAGTGGGCGTGGGGCTCCTTATCCACAGAAATATAGCAGGCAACATAGAGGAATACTATAGCATTAATGAAAGGGTGGTAGATAATCTAATTAAACTCAATAAGAGATATAAGATTAAAGTGGCACCGGCTTACGCCGCTACATCCAGCTGTGATTATGCGCCAGTTCATCATCATCATCATTTATTTACCCTTAAGGGCCTCTCTCGGGGCATTACACAAGGGGGGGGGGGGGGGGGGGGAACAATCCAAGTACAAATTTCAATGAAAATGCAGTTCATGGTTACAGTTTTTGAATTACTAAAACATACAGGTAGCAACAAAAAACAAAAAGAAAACAGAGCATGACAAACGAAATATTCAACAGTCAATTCGCGGTCCAAAATATACAGGCGGCAGAGAACAAACAACAAAGAAAGACAAACAGCGATTAAGAGACAAGGGTAGCTAGTAATAAATCTCTAAATTTAACAGCAACTTGTTCGCTAACAATAGCATCCGTCAAACCGTTCCACTCATCGATAGCCGTAGGAAGAAATGATTTATTAAAAGCGTTAGTAGAACCAAACAGACGTTGGATACTCAGGGAATTAAATAGGCGACGAGATGTTCGGACAGGCGGAAGTAAAAGTGAACCATGTAGGCGAGGAAAGCTGTAGTAAAGTTTGTGAAAAAGACAGAGACGTGAAATTTTGCGTCGAGCTGACAAAACAGGGAGACCGAGGGATGATTTGATTTGACTGATGCTTGCTCGTTTGTCGTAATTTGCGGAGATGAATCTGGCGGCACGATTTTGGACGGATTCAAGAATGTTAATTAGGTATATCTGATGAGGGCTCCAAATTGCAGATGCGTATTCCATTTTAGTACGAACAAAAGTTTCAAAGGCCAATTTGCGAAGGCTTGCAGGTGATAATGACAATGATCTCCTAAGATAGCCAAGAGTTTTTGAGGCATCGGCAGCTAGTTTGGTAATATGCTCGGTCCAGGTTAGTCTGCTTGTAATTACAACGCCCAGGTATCGGTAAGAATCCACTTGGGATGACACTGTTGAGTTTAATGAATACGGATGGATGACGTTAGTGTGTTTTCGTGAGACAGGCATGAACTTACATTTGGAAGTATTTGGCCTCATCATCCACTGAGCGCACCAGTTATCAATGATGTGTAAATCTTGCTGTAGTATTAGCTGATCTTCGGGAGTTGATATGCGGCGGTAGATGACGCAATCGTCAGCAAAAAGCCGAACCGTTGATGAAATGCCGGAAGGAAGGTCATTTACGTAGATTAAAAAGAGGAGTGGGCCGAGAACCGAGCCCTGAGGGACGCCAGAGATTACTGGAGTAGTATCAGAATGGGCACCACCGATAACAGTGAATTGCGACCGGTGGGTTAGGAAGCACTTAATCCATGATAAGGTCAGGGGATCGAGGGAAAGTGAAGAAAGTTTGTTGATTAGTCGTTGGTGAGGGACGAGATCGAAGGCCTTTGAAAAGTCGACAAAAATAACATCCGTCTGAAATGACGAATCAAGGTTGAGATGAAGATCAGTCGTAAATTCAAAAAGTTGAGTTTCGCATGAGAGCCCTGAACGAAAACCATGCTGCTTATGAAAAAAAAAAAGAGTGATCATCGAGGTGACGAGCAACATGTGAATATATTATATGTTCCATAAGTTTGCAAGCGATGCACGTTAGTGAAATGGGGCGATAGTTAGATGGGTCAGATCACTTGCCAGACTTGAAAACTGGTACAACCTTCCCAAGTTTCCAATCATCTGGGATGAAACCTTCAGAAATGGACTGTTTAAAAATTATCTCCAAAAATTTACTAGAAATGCTATTAGTAGCCTTTAAAACTTTGGCAGGAATATTGTCAGGTCCGGGGGAGCTGGATATTTTTAATTTCTTTATCAGACTGCTGATGCCTTCGGAGGTAATGTCAATGGGCGGCATTTGTGAAAAATTAGATCTCGGCATGACTGGAATGCTATGAAGTGGTTCAGAAGTGAAGACCGAAGTGAAGTAAGTATTCATAACGTCCGCCCGCTGTGGGAGAGGAACGTGAGAACCATCGGAGTTGGTTAAGGATATATTGTGCGTGTTATTTTTAGGGTTGAGAAGTTTCCAAAACTTCTTTGGATTAGTTCGGGCAATGTTAAGCAAGTCATCATGAAAAAATTTCTTTTTGGAGCGCTTCAGCAAGTGAGTGTATTTACGAAGTTGAAAGCTTTTATGAAGATGTGGAATTGGCAATGAATAAAGTAAAAACACAGTATACTATGGTGATGGGCGACTTCAATGCCAAGGTAGGGAAGAAGCAAGCTGGAGACCAGGCAGTAGATTACGGCATCGGTACTAGAAATGCCAGAGGAGAGCTGTTAGTAGAATTCGCAGAACGTAATAATTTACGTATCTTGAATACTTTCTACCGAAAACGAGAGAACCGTAAGTGGACATAGAGGAGCCCTAATGGCAAAAGTAAGAACGAAATATACTTTAGCAAGTGAGAACAAAATATACTGAGTGCACACCCAGGCATCGTGTAGGATGTGAAAGTGCTTGGCAAGGTATGATGCAGTGATCATAGAATGGTACGGTCTCGAATTTAGCTAGACTTTAAGAAGGAATGACAGAAACTGATATGCAAGAAGCCAATCAATGAGCTATCACTGAGAGGGAAAGTACAGAAATTCAAAGTCTCGCTTCAGAACAGGTACTCAGCTTTTATCAAGAAAACCAGCCTCAGCATTGACGCAATAAATGATAATCTGACAAGTATCATTAAAGAGTGTGCAGTGGAAGTTGGAGGTACGATACTTAGACAGGACACAGGTAAGCTGTCCCAGGAGACAAAGAACCTTATTAGAAAGCATCAAAGAATGAACGCCTCATATTTAATACAATAGACAAATTAGAATTGGCCGATCTTACGAAGTTGATTAATAAGCGTAAGGTATCCTATGTAAGAAGGTATAACATGGAGAAAAATGAACACGCTATGACGAATGGAGGAAGCATCAAAGCAGTGAAGAGGAAACTTGGGATAGGCAGAAACCAGATGTATGCACTAGCACAAGGAAGGCAAAGTAACTACCAATATGAATAGGATAGTTAAAATAGCGGAGGAGTTTTACAGAGAGCTGTACAGTAGCCGGCAAAACTACGACCTTAATTTAAGAACTAGCAGTATCCCAGATGGCATCCCAGGAGTAATAATAGAATAAATAAGAAAAGCCTTCGAGGGAATGTGAAAAGGCAAGGCTGCTGGTGAGGATCAGGTAACATCAGATTCGCTGAAAGACGGAGGAAAGATCGTGTTAGAAATAGCCACCCGGTTAACGATGTGTCTCCTGGCGGGAAGAGTACCAGAATCTCGGAAAAATGCTAACATTATTTTAATACACAAGAAAGGAGACAACAAGGACTTCAAGAATCACAGGCCGATCAGGTTGCTCTCCATCGTATACAAGCTATTTACAAAGGTAATTGTTAATAAAATTAAGACCATATTAGAATTCAATCAACCAAAGGAACAAGCAGGATTTCGAACAGGCTACTCAACAATCGAACACACTCATACTATCAATCAAATATTAGAGAATTTTTCAGAATATAGCCAGCCACTGTAAATAGCCTTCATTGATTATGAGAAGGTGTTTGATTCAGTAGAAATATCAGCCGTCATGCAGACGCTGCGGAATCAGGGCGTAGATGAAGTATATGTAAACATTCTGGAAGAAATCTACAGGGGATCAACTGCTACCATAGTGCTTCATAAAGAAAGCAACAGAATACCAATCAAGAAGGGTGTAAGGCAGGGAGACACAATCTTCCCAATGCTATTTACCGCGTGCTTACAGGAGGTTTTCCGAGGCCTAGAGTGGGAAGAGTTAGAGATAAGAGTTAATGGAGAGTACCTTAGTAACCTGCGCTTTGCCGATGACATTGCATTGCTGAGTAACTCAGGAGACGAATTTCAACTCATGATTAATGAGTTGGACAAGGAGAGCAGAAAGGTAGGTTTTAAAATAATCTGCAGTGGTGTATTATTTCTGTACAAATCTGAATTACCCTCCCAAAGCCCGACGTGTGTGTGTGTATGTATGTATGTATGTATGTATGTACGTATGTATGTATGTATGTATATATATATATATATATATATATATATATATATATATATATATATATATATATATATATATATATATATATATATATATACATATATACATATATATATATATATACTGTCACGGGGGGGTCGTGACGTGGCCGAAGACAGGAGACTTCGTGTTGGGATTTAACTGTTTATTTGGGCGAACCTGTGCCCAATAAACGGAAAGTCCAATTACAGCAGCAGTCTCGCACAGATAGCAGTCTCGGACTGATAGCGGCGAACGGAGCGTCGGCCTTCGATCAACAACTGACAATCGGCGAAGCGCGTCGGCATTTATACTCTTGCCGTCGAATGTTCTAGCGTTATCGCTGGCGGTGGCGTAGGTTCCAGAACAATCTGTACCGTTCGCACAGTGGGCATGATCTTATCGAAATGATCTACTACAGTCCGGAACCTTCTCGAAAACTGCAGGCGCGTTTTGCGCTGAGAGTCGTGTGGTGTTTTGGGACGATAACAAAAACTTGGGATAAGAGTTAATGGAGAGTACCTTAGTAACCTGCGCTTTGCCGATGACATTGCATTGCTGAGTAACTCAGGAGACGAATTTGAACTCATGAATAATGAGTTAGACAAGGAGAGCAGAAAGGTAGGTTTTAAAATAATTCGCAGTAGTGTATTATTTCTGTACAAATCTGAATTACCCTCCCAAAGCCCAACGTGTGGGTATGTATGTATGTATGTATGTATGTATGTATGTATGTATGTATGTATGTATGTATGTATGTATGTATGTATGTATGTATGTATGTATATATATATATATATATATATATATATATGGAGTTAGATTGATACTCAAGATTCCTTTAAGTGCCGAGAATTGTGCTTTTGATTCCTTGTCTTATTTATCAGTTGTGTATATATTTCTCAACAAGGTTACTACCAAGAAAAGATAAAACTACCTGCAATTTTAAAACAGCGACACTCTGTTTTAAGAGAAATTCTTGTTTGACAAGCAGCAGGTCAGATTTTGCTATAAATTGCAGGCCAACTGTAACACTGCCTATCAGGCAAAGTTCAACTTACGTGAATATAGAAACCTGTGTAGGAAATAAATGCTACAGTTATTATCAAGAACACAAGTAGTGTGAACAACAAGGAATCTAATCCAAAATACTCACATCATTTTTTAAACTCAAGACGTCCCGACGCCTACGCCCATGGCTGATAACTTTGGGATGCACCCGTTCATACCTAAGAAAGTCCTTCCGGACACCTGAAACACAGACAATAAAGTCACATATTTAACAATGAAAATTAAAGCTTACAATCATTTTACACTCTGTATAGCAATCACTGCACTTCACTTTATTTTATTTTTTTTAGTTTGTTTAAGTACTGTTAGATATAAGATATAAGATATATGTACAATACTTATAATCTGCATGTAACTGATTAAACCGATAAAACATTTACACGTGGGACGTTTTGTTTTGCTAAAAGTGTTAGCTGAATGCAAACCAGCAGCTTCACGTAGAGGATATGTATGCTGAATATGAGTAGAGCTTCATGTTTTTGAATAAATCGAAAAAAAAATTCCGATAAGCATTCACTGATAAAATTTTTAGCAATTTGAATTTATTCAATAAACTCTGATTTTGAAAGGGCATTCTGAACACCCAAGGGGCATTTTCAAAGCTGACAATAATCAATCACTGGAGAGCACATCCATCAGTGGTATTAGCCTCATAAAGTATGCTTGCATCGATTACAACTAAGGTTGTAATACAAACAAATGTAGGTGTAATGTATTGAGGTAGTTGTGCTTGTGTGTATGCGTATTTGTTCAATCAAATCTTCCAGACATCTAAAATACACTTTGTGGATTCACGTATCTTTAAAAAAATTAAAGAATGGAGAAGCAGGATTATTGGCAGCAACTGAAGGACATTTCGTTGGAAATATTTACTTGTTTATTTTCAAAACTGTGAACCTCAGCCTTGGAGTCATTACAAGGGTACATATACATGGTATTCAATCACGAAGATCAAATAATAACATTCCAAATAACATAGATTCACTTACACAATTGGTATGAACATCGAAATAGAAGAAACAATCAATACTTCATACAATGAAGAACAAGGAAATATTCGCACCAAAATTTGATATACACTTTTATAAAAATATGTATATATCTAGCACATCTTTAATGCTGGCACAATAATCATTACCTACAAGCGCATCAGGCCAACTATTCTGCGTTTTATTTATGCGAAACAAAACTGAAAAGAAAGGCATCCATTTGAAATGCACCAAATTTTTTGGTATGCACAATATTAGAAGAGTAGGACAAATGACGGTGACTGAATCAACAATATGTGCAGTTTTCTAGCGGCAAGCTAGAGAAACTGCAGACTTGCGCATACCAAGTCGGGTATTGCAGCAATGAATTGAATGAACAAAAAAAATTTTTTTATGCCTTCATCTTACCCAAAAAATGAGAAATGATGAGCTGAACCAAGCACTGTCAGGCCTGCTACAGTGCACGGCGCAAAAAGAAAAGAGAAAAATAACAAAAGTATGCAAAGCATTGGCGTACTACTGTAGGTTATGCATGGTTCCTAACACTGCACTGAATGCGGATAGCCTGTCGGCATTGGTAGAATTTGTATTCAGTTTATTTTATTAGAGTATTGTTAGTGACAAAAATAATTTTTCAAGGACATCGCTGCTTGAGTAATATTCTTTCAGACTGAACATGTGCTTATGACGAATAGGGCCCGACTGTGAAAGCGTGCCATGCTTGGACACATCTACCTTGTAGTGGCCATGTAGCAACTGGTATAAGAACCTCAGGCATGTCTCTTCTGCCTCATTAGTTAGTTTATCGATGCCAGAAGAAGCCAGAAGGTTAGTGTGAGAATCTGTATGCTTGAGCTTGTTGCGTACAAACCATGTGGTTTTGCATTGTACCGCCTCTAACTTACTTAGTGAATGAGGAAACATAACTACGTTAGCATATTCTAATACTGGTCTTACAAACATGGTGTAAGCCAAGAGTTCTGTGGGAGCTGTTGCAATTCTAAGTCATCTTTTTAGGTAGAAAAGTTTATGCAGTCTGGCTGCAGTGACGTTAGCTATGTGTGTATCTCATCTAACGTCAGATGTTAATGTAATGCCTAAGTACTTGTGCTTTAGATTAGCCAGTGGTGAACCATGAATGGTGCAAATGAACTGTGATGGATTGTTTATTTGCTAGCCTCATTGGTTGGTTGGTTGGTTGGTTGGTTGGTTCGTTGGTAACAACATTATTGGAAGTCCGGCAGAGCTTTCGCCGACCAGGCCTTAGGGTCTCCCGTGTGGGAACGTCAAGACCTTGCTTGACTGCCGCCTCGATCAGGCTAATGTGGTCTGTAAAGCCGTTGATCTCCTTATAAATGATGCAGTCGTCTGCATACTACTTGATATTGCAATCAATGTTTCTCGTGAGGTCATTTATGAAAATTAAAAGTAATAGTAGTCCCAAGACCAAACCTTGAGGGACCAAGAAAGTCAAGGGGGTCATGTTTGACATAGGACCTTCATACAGCATTAAGTGTGAGTGATTTGTTGAAAAACTTTTTATCCAAGAAAGCAGGAACCTTTCTCCTATCGCACTTTTCAGGTTTAGTAGTAACTTGTGGTGACATACACAATCAAAAGCTTCAGATAAATCAAGTAAAATCATGTCTGTTAATAAGACCACATTGCTACAACTTATAATGCAAAAGTAAACACTGAATTTGGGAGAGCTGTAGATTTAAGAGAAATAAACTCTTATAAACACCAAATTATTTCACAAAAAATAAACTCTGAAAACACTGAGCCCTAAATATGAGTCAACATGCACAAACAAGTGAAGCTCACCATATAGTACTATGCACATTTCAATTGATGCATCTAAAACCATAGTATTGCATGTGCTTCAACTAATAAATAATAGACATGAAGTAACATTAAATGTGGGTTATTGGTTGCTTCTGCCAATAAATGTTAAACGAAGAGCACGAGAAGTCAATTTTAACTAAGTCCAAAAAATGAGAATTCAATATATGTGGACAAACTAAAAGTTATTATTCTGAGGCCACTAAAAAAAATACACACATGCACACTCCAAATGTGAGGGGGGGGGGGGAGAGGGGTCGATATATTTACGCACCAACAGCTCATCTTTGCACCATCTTTGTTCAACATACAGTTTTTTTTTCACACAGTACAGATTTGTTGTGAAAATTTTATGACAGTCACGCTTCTGTCATTTTTACACACTTAAACTGCACCAAGGTGGAAATACTTTGCCAGAACTAAAATGACATAGATGTGACTAATTAACGAAGACTCGTTATTTAAGCTTTTTTTTTTATTTTGGCCTTAATGCATTATTATTAGAAAGTTGTAGCGCACAATAATTTATGGCATACTCATTTTTTAGAAATAACAGAAGTTGCACGTAGTTCCAAAACATTGATCATCAAACTTCAAGGGCGAAACCAAAACTAATCGAGCCCAGCGCGCCGGAGTGCGACAACTCTGCTACGTCAGACAGCACCTGCCCGCGTGACAGGGAAGTGACAAAATTTGAATCAAGGCACGCCGATGCCGTATCTTTCCGTGAAAAACTGCAAGTCATCTCACTTGTGCCAGCGCATCGCCTTATTTTCGCGTGCAGAGTTCGGTGCTTATCTGTCGATCTCTTTCAAGGTGAGCACAAGAAAACGGCAAGCATAAAACTCGGGGGCCATCGCGCTTGTTCTTGCAGACAGGCGAAATGCTTTTCCCTCCTCTTCATAATTTAAGGAACAGGCCAGCACTGCACATCGCATGGAAACAATATATGCTGTCTACTTGTGTAGAAAATTTATTCATAATGCTTGCCGATTCTTCTGACAAGATGCTGCTACGGCGCGCCTTGAATCCAAGTCCGCCACTTTTCTGTCACGGGCAGTTTAGCTCTGACGTAGCAGAGTTGTCGCGCTTTGCGAGTGTCGCGATCAGTTTCGATGCACTTACGCCGCTTTATCGAACTCGAGGCACTGCCAATCGAGTTGCGCGTATCCATCGACAGGTTTACTGCTTATGGTACCAATGATAACACGAATACTGAATGCACTCTACATGAGGGCACACAAGAGTCGCTATTTCTACAGCATAAATACATCGCATGGAATGCCTGGCCAAGTCTGTCAAAGATGGACTCCCGACTGCAGACATCTTCCGCGCGGAGGACGATGAAAGCGAGCGGATCGCGACGAACGTGGTCGCCATGCCACGGTGTCCTTCGGCCGGTGCGGCACACAAAGGGCCATTATCGGCCACGGCAGTGCGCCAGACACGGAGAACAATGCACCGCCACAGCAGCTATAGCCGCCTGCTACACGTAAACTCGCTCACGGTTCCCGCTTGATCCACCCGATATTGATCACAAATACCATTGACATGTTGTTGCTGCACTGTTCCGAGCCACGTTCGTTCGGGCTCACGCCACGGCGGCAAAGTATAAACGACCAGCGTTTTGAAAGACGCGCGCGCAGAAAAGCACGAACATGCGTTGCGTCGACAGGTACACCCTGCACCGCAAATGGTCGTCAAGGTTCGATTTGAGCAGAAAATCTCGGTCGCGTCAAGTCGCATCGCTGCGTCCATCCGAGAAGGTGCCTGTAGCATGTCGAAGAACATCCACGAGCGGCGTGAGAAAAATGAGCTTATAAACAATGCACAAGTTGAATGATTGATTGATTGATTGATATGTGGGGTTTAACGTCCCGAAACCACCTTATGACTATGAGAGACGCCGTAGTGGAGGACTCCGGAAATTTCGACCACCTGCGGTTCTTTAACGTGAACCTAAATCTGAGCACACGGGCCTATCATATCCGCGTCCATCGGAAATGCAGCCGCCGCAGCCGGGATTCGATCCCGCGACCTGCGGGTTAGCAGCCGAGTACCTTCACCACTAGACCACCGCGGCGGGTGAAACTATACATAAGTAAACCCAGGGAATACCTAGAATGCATGCTGTTCAGATTGATTACCATGCTCTATTGACCAAAAAAAAAAAGAACACAAACTAGAAAGTAACAGGCAATATTACTGCGATATTACACGTCGTACTGCGAAGCTAGTATACAGGACGCGTGTGTTGTTTTTGTAAATCACGAACGTTATTTTTCATTGCACTTCAAAGCAGGGGAAGCTATTTTCACGGCATATTTCTGAGCGGACGCGTGGCTGTGTAATAGGCCACGCTGAGTATACCTGGCTTGTCACGCAAAAGGGCCTGGCTTCGATCCTCACTCGGGCACGGAAAGTTGTGTTATTTTATTTGCATCTTTCCCGATTTTTCGGCCACGGACCAGATGCTTTCTCGCTCACAACCGCCAACGCCGGAATTTCTACGAAACGATTTCTTTAACGCTATCGCGGTAATATCGGACGCGTCAAGTCGGATCACTGCGTCCATTGCAGAAGGTGTCTGCAGATCATCCACGAGCGAAGAAGAACGTCCATGAGCGGCGTAAGTCGCGTCTTTTTAAGTGTGAATACACTTTATAAGCGACCCCAAACCATCCACCGCCGTCGGCGGCGTCCGCAGTCTTCTCTCTATCTTTAAAAGAAAGAGGACTTGGCGGGCCGCAGCGCGACGCTCTACCGAATAAGCCACGGACGCGACGCTGATATCGGTGTCAGTAACGCGCCTTATACCCCCTCCCCCTTCGCTCGCTCCTCCGCTCTCCTCGCTCGCTGCAGCTGCGCGCGCACCCCTCTCTCTCGCGCTCCCGCCTTCTCTCTCAGTCTCCCGTCGAGAGCGGGTCGTGAGGGGGAGTAAAGTTAAAATCCGTTGGCATTCGCCAGTGAGTTAACGTAAACTCCCCCGTGTGATCAAATTGCGATTCCCAGGAATACATTACACCATAAAGGCACCATAGTGTGATTAATAAATATAATAGTGCGAATTAATAAATACCCCTCATAGCATCACCCCGTGTATTCGCACTTAACCATGTTCACCCTCGGGGAAATGCTTGGGAGTTTTTTTTTCCTTTTTTTGCTACCGTCACACGTGTACGCCCAAACGCTAGACGTGCAGAGTATAAACAATGTAGATACACACAGGGAATACAAGAGAATGCTGTTCAGATTGATTGCCTATGGTTATTTACCAAAAATTAAAAATAAAAAAAACTACCAGCTAACGCAACCACGAGGGGCGCCACAAGATATTCGCGTAATCGCCAAACCGAAGTGTGCCAGCGCTCGTTCGCTTCGCGTTAATAAGAGTGACATATAATGCAACAGTATGGAAAGCTGGGCCAGTTTTTTGCCCCGCCGCGGTGGTCTAGTGGCTAAGGTACTCGGCTGCTGACCCGCAGGGCGCGGGTTCAAATCCCGGCTGCGGGGGCTGCATTTCCGATGGAGGCGGAAATGTTGTAGGCCCGTGTGCTCAGATTTGGGTGCACGTTAAAGAACCCCAGGTGGTCGAAATTTCCGGAGCCCTCCACTACGGCGTCTCTCATAATCACATGGTGGTTTTGGGACGTTAAACCCCACATATCAGTCAATCAAGCTGGGCCAGTTGGTTTGAGAACATTCTTGGAAAACACTTCGGCGCGCGCACTATATACGAAAAACGAAAGACGAGAAAACAAACAGGCGCGAACTCGCAACTCCGTTTATGAAAGGAAGGACGCGAAATATATACGCTCGAGAGCGCATGGGCGTAAAAAAAAAAAAAACGATAACACACCGTGACAGTAATTTTTGTACATAAGTCTACATTGTGCAGCAGAATGTGAAAAGTAAATGGCTAAAAAGGGTGATGAACTCCTCGTCAGTTATAACAATCGACGGGCTGCTTACGCATTTATCAGCACACCTTCTGATACGCAAGGCTCCTACTATTTCCCGAGTTAGCTTGTCTTTGTGATAAAGCAAAATGTTCGTGTCACACCAAACAGGATATAGCATTGGCAGCTGCTACTATGCCCAACTAGGTGGGAGTGACTGCTATTTTCCAAAGATTTTATACGTGCATTAAGACGAGTGCTAATGCACCGACCAGTCTTAGTTTAGTATTAATGCGGCCAGCTTAGTATTAAATCGAGACCGGAGGTCATCGCATTAATACTAAATATCCAAGAAACGAAACAGAACTGCCTTAATCAGGACTTTCAGTCATTATTTTTAAAGCAAAGATGTTGCGGATGTCAGCACAACGGAACATTTTTTTCCGCTGTCTCGTTTACGTTTCGACGCACGAGGCGACCACAAAACCAGGAAAAACTTCGATCGTTGAACCAGCGCCATTTTTCTCTTTTTGTTTTGTTTTTTCACTGGCTCACTAATGTACACACAACTTGAGGGTAAACAAGCGCGCGCTTGCGAGCAGTTGGGAGTACTCCGGCCGCTGGATGAGATCGCTCTTTCATCCAGCGGCCGTGGGAGTACACTTCCGACGGTAGCCAGAACGAGACGCGACTCCCCACACCAGAGCTCCGAGAAAGACGTCGGCTGAAATCTTGCAAACACTCGTGCTTGAGGAGGGGGTTAATATTTTTTTTAGCATCCGAACGAACAGAAGTTGCAACAGCTTCCAACCGACGCGGAAGGGTCTCGCCACTTTCAGCTTGCAAGGCCACGCTGAAAGAAGAGTTAACAGACGCCAGAAGTGACTGTGTGACGACGCCGTGAAAAAAAATAAAAAATCCTGCCGCGAGGGCGCAAAAATATCTTCCGTGTCATTCGGGCTTTCATCATGTGGGTAAGCTCAAAGACGAGTACTTCCGCCACATTGCAGGCGCGTTCGCAAGCAGTGCTGCAGTGCGTAAACGCATTCGGGTTCATTTTTGAAAGGCTCCGACAATGTCAAGCATCTTCGTCACACATTGTCGGAGCCATTCAAAAATGAACCTGGACACTTTAGCACGAGGGATCGGCCCACTACGAGCTAGTTTACAACTTAACGCGCAAACGAACCTGAACAAAGTTTTTTTCATTCCATGCCGACAATGCAAGATCACGAAAAGAGAGAGGACAGAAAAAGAAAGACAAAAAAGCTGGCTTAGGCACAGACGACTACAATTGACAGGATTCGGCAGCTGAGATTGAAAGAAAAAAAATCATGAACACACGGGAGAGACAAAAGAATACGTCACTAAGACACACAAAACTGAAGATGCACGATGTATCATTTTCGCAGCTGGCACACAATGAAAACATATGAGGTGTCCGCACAGATAATTCGCGGCACGTAACTTCATGTGCGCTCGTAAGTTCCCCACGTTTACGTTTGCATGAACTTCCGTGTTTCTTTCGCACTGTCAGGCTCGCCGTGTAGCATTTTTTTTTTTTTTTTTGCCAGTTGACCATGCACGAGCGCACACGGCGCAACAAGCCGCATATGAACTTCAAGTACCATTCGGATCACGCGGCGTTAAGTTTTAGTTCTTATAAGAATTGAATTATTTTACAAAAGTTCAGAATATTTTTAAATAAATATCCAGAGGGGAAACAAAATGTAGTTATATCGCGTAAGTTCTAAAAGGATGAAAAAACAAACAAACGCGAATACTGTGCCGCTTTAAACCAGTGTGCTTGAGTGGGAAAACGCCGATTCCACCCCGTGTTTACATAAGCAAAAACAAAACCATAATAAAAATACTCACGAAGGTTTTAATAATAAGAAGAATGTTGGGGTTCAACAACCCAAAACCGCGATATGATTATGAGAGACGCCGTAGTGGAGGGTGCCGGAAATTTCGAGTAACTGGGGTTCCCTAATGTGCACCTAAAAATCTACGTACACGGGCCTTAGCATTTTCGCCTCTATTGAAAATGCCGCCGCCAACGGTCGGGATTCGAACCCGTGACTTGCGGGTAAGCAGTCGAGCATCATCCACTAGACCACCACGGCGGGCACTGACGGAGAAGGGCAGAACTGTTATCTAAAGACATCTATCCTGTTGGACCTCAAAAAAAATGCCTCCACCTCACCGAATGAAATTGTGAGGCAATGTGCATGCATTTCTCACACCGAGAGAGGGTACCGTTGCCGTCAGACATTCTCTCTTCACCGACTTCTGCCATCGCCTTGAGAGGCGCCCAGCCAGAAATGAATTCGCATTCAAAAGTTTCTCCATTCATTTATCCGTTATGCTGCCAGTTACGTTAACGAATTCTTCAGATCGTCCAGAAAGCATGGGAGTTGCTACATATAGGCAAGCAGCGACAAGAAATTAATCGTTAATAAATATGCAGACAGATGGTTGGTCACTTGCATCCAGTTTTATATGCACAATCAGACGTCCATTTTGCAAAACGGCGGACGATAGATTTACTAGCGGGATTTGAGAAAATTCTTTCGAGAAAGTTTTGTTGGCGTGAGATCCTATGAAAGTGTGATTTTGCCGGAAAGAGTCAGCAGCCTAAACTCCACGCAATATGCCAATGTTAAGGTATTAAAAAATTACGACAGCCATTGAATCTGAAAGACGAACAGGTAACTTAATAAAAAAATAAATAAATAAATAAATAAATAAATGAAACAACTATGCATTTATCCCCACAACGCTTGTCTTTCTGTAGCCGATTTGAATCCCCCCCCCTCCCCGGCCGCAAACAAGTCATTTCTCGCATATTACACCTTTACTAGCCCACGCCTGCGTGCCACATAACCTACTTCCTGAAAGTCTATAGTGTCCAAGTTGGTTTTCGAGGGATTATGGGAAAGAACTGCATTAGCGTCTTGAATGAGGCTGGTCCGCCCATGACTACGCTATCTCTCTGCAAAAACACATTGCTTAAATTATTGCGCTATCGCTCGAAAAAAAAAAGATCATTGTTGGGGATCTACTCACAAAAATAGTATTATGAGGGACGCCGTAGCGGAAGGTACCGTTATTTTTAACCACCCGGGGTTACTTAAAGCACCTAAATTTTAGCACACGAGACCCTATCATTTCGCTGCATTGGAATACGATCGCCACGATTCGATATCCCCACTTTCAGATTACAGGATCCAGTTACAGGACGCGTTACAAGATCCCGCGGAGTCGGCTCTGGCAGGCGCTATATATATATATATATATATATATATATATATATATATATATATATATATATTGGGCATTTACAAGACGCGTCTTCATCACCAGTACATAACCATCATCACATGGTGTTCTTCATCTTCATCGTTTGTGGGGGCATCTCAGGTCTGTTCTGCGCCACACATGTGACTAGTTTAGTGACTTCTTCCACGCCTAATAAAGGCGTGTAAGCACTACGTCACAATATATATAGTAACTTGAAAGGGAATCATTTACATGCGGGTGCCATTTTGTGGTTCGACGGACATCGACAAGTGCACTCGGCGTCGTCCTAAACATTGTGTGAATGCGGCGTTTTAGCGACGCAGTTGTAAACAAAAGAAATCTCTAAGCGTGCACTTGCCCGTCACAATTGTGCTTAAGTGGGTAACTGCATGACCGCCGTTTATTGAATACGCGATTAGCTTCCCCAATACTTAAGAAGGTCATAAAAAAAGAACAGAAAGTGGAATGACACGGATGCGGCCAAACTGAGTTGCGGTTTTTAACCCGTATACTAACACCTCACACGGTCACACATGGTTCGTGCTAAGATGTGTGGTCAGACAGCAAGCCTCACAATCATATTGTGGCGATGTCACGCAACACCTATTTTTTACATCGTTTTGAGATTTTGTGTGACTATGATATGTTGACGGTAAGCAGCGGATATTATTCGATAGGAAAAAAAAAAAACAGAACAACATACTTTTGTTCCATAAAATAATCGCCCAATCGTCGTGTCGCATCACTGTCATGTGGGCAACGAATCGAAGAAAGCTCAGTGATGATCTGTTACATTTTTATACTGTTACTCGAGTAACAACAAGATCGTAAGCACGAAACATCTTCTGAGTACTAAAGCGCTGTCAGCCACGTAGCTTTTCGAACCAATGTTCTTATCAGCTTTGTTAAATCATGAGGAACCGGATTAGAATAAAAATGCCACGCGTATCCGTGCGCACAATTGTTATTCAATAGCCAGATGAGCAAGCAGCAAATAATTAGTCCAGTCACGCAACATCATTGCGTGGTAGAAGGAACACAAGCTAAACACGCACACACAAAAAATAAAGTCATATAGTGCGAAAACGTAGACTGTCGCCGAGGGCGAACACCCGTTCAGGGGCAGGCTGCGCTTCTCTCAAAAGTAATAATATAGTCCGGAGTGCTTCTCGCATTAGCTCGGCAATGGAGAACGTACGTGCAGCATAGGTCAGCAAACTTACCCATGAGTCGGACTTACTTGGACTCACTAAGACTATGTTTCATAAGCGAGTATGAGTGAGCTGCACAATTTTTGCCGACCTATGTCTACCAGTAGGCTGCAATATCAACGCGTTTTATTCGCCGACACTCGGCTCCAACCACTCACAACGTAGCGCCGTTATATACGCATGCAAGGACGCCCTGCTGCCAAGCCTGATTACAGGGCGAATACGAAAGGCCCGAACACCCTTTTTTTTTAGATTGCGAAGCATTTCTTTCTCGGGCCTATGTCCCGCGGCGTCGGCGTCCGCACCCTCACTACGCATGCGCAACTTCTTTCCTCTTCTACGCTCCCCCCTCTCTCCTCGGAAAGTCGACGCAGGAAGCGTCTGCTAACCTACGTTCGCTCCTCCTCTCCTCTAGGCATTCCTCCCCACGGCGTTTTTACCACCATTGCGCATGCACGTCTCCTCACCTTCTCTTTCCTTTCCTACGCTCCCCCTCTCTCGCCTCGCAACGCAGACTCAGGTAGCGCCTGCTAGCGAGTTTCTTGATCGACAAAACCGACTACTGATCTTGACCTCCAAGGTAGTGCCGGTAGGAGATTTCTCGTGTGCGTTGCTGAACAATGAAAATTCGCAGCGTGTGCATTAACTAAGAGCGGACTGCGGGTCTCTGTCCAATCAGAGTCCTCTGTCCCTCACTGCCCATTCGCAACGATTGGCATGTTCCAGTAAGAAACAACGCTCCATCACTGCGTACTTTGCGCCTTCCCAGGTTTATCTCCAGCGCAACGCCCCGACGGTGAGTGCCAGCGTCAACGTCACCGCCAGTATAAGCGTTAGCGCCCGCTGCTTCACATCTACACATAGTTCCCTTTAGTGGGAGATAGTGTAATTTTTTTAAAAATCGAGTTACTTTTGGAAACGGTGATCTGCTCTCTTTCTGCACCAACTGTATAGTAGAGTTACTTGTTGCGGTATGATATCCATCGTGGGACATCTCACTTGATCTCCTTGCGAGTTCCGCATTGCACCGTCTCAAGGGTGTAGTGACCATTGCTCTTACGTTACAGGCGGAGAGAGCATGCACTCTTTTACGAGGGAAACAGCTCCGCATCACAAAGATACAGTACGAGTCGCAGCCCCAAGCAACAATCATTTTTTTTTTCAAAGAATAAAAAATGATGTTCCTCTGTCTGAACACGCTTTGAACTACTATATATATAATGTTTTCATTTTTGTTTAGTTTCGCTGGATTTTTCTTTTCATCTGCTTACCTGTATTTATTTATGTATTTTCTCTGCCTTTTACTTGCCCCACTTACTGAATGCCCTATTGGGCCATAGAGGTGATATGCATAAATAAATAAATAAATAAGTACGAAAATGTAAGCTGAAGGGTATACCTCTTAAAATTGACTCAGTGCAGCACACTGACCGGCCTATTTTTTTCTTTTTTTTTCATTGCTCCCGCCATAATCAACAAAACAACAGCTACGTTTGTATTTCGACACTGACTCAGCGCGAACCCATTACCGAAGCGGCGCCACCGTGCTTTGGCATAAATTACACTCAGCACCATTATTAACAGCGTTCCACTTTTTTTTTGTTTGGGAGCGCACTTTACTCAGTTGCGTTTTTTTTTTTTTGCGTGAGTTGACGAGCAGCGATGAGAGGCATCGGGCGGCAACGAGTCATTAGAGCGTCGACAAGTGGCGCAAGACGAGAGAAGCGCGCGCACGAGCAGCCAGGCCCGCAAGTTTGCGCAACTCACGACACATGAAGGGAAAGAGATGGCAGCCGATTGAGCACGTGGCCTCTCCCCCGTAAACCGCGCCGCAACCCACATTCCCCCTTCCGCTTTCGAGCACACGCCTGATGGATACACGATCATTCGTGTTCCTGACCCTTTTTTGCGCTCTCCGCGCACAAATAGCCTAGCAAAGGCAATTAGGTGCCTATAGGAGCCCCTCGTGCGACCCGCACGAAGGCAAAGCGCGGCCTTAGCGAATTCAGTGAAGACGGGCAAACCGCGGTCCCCGCCACAGATCAAGCGCCGGAAGGAATTTCAGCACGCAGTAGTGATGACACCCCGTCTTAATGAGACAATGCGTTAACATCCCTGGTAACAGTGTTCCGAAATTTGTTTGTTACGCAAGAAGGCCGTCGGCTGAATGTTGGCCACGCATCAAGTATAGAAGAAATGCTTTGCTAACGCAACGATGAAGAAAAAAAAAAAGAAAAGCTCGGCTTTGCATGCTCGCAGAAACCCGGAGTATACTTTCGGTCTGTTAAAGTAAGAGAAACAAAGGAATAAAAAAGGTGCCTCTTGATTGAAAGCCACGCAAGTTTATCATGCGCTCCACACGAATTACACGAACTCGGGCGGTGGTTTCATTCGACTGGCCCGTTTGTATTCAGGACTGCGTGTTCAACGCAGTATACGAGATGTTTTCAAAAGGTGTCGAACTTTTGGTCAACAAAACTAGATTTATTGATTAGGATTCACAAAACCATTATCCCTTTCGAAGTAGTCTCCTCCATAATGCACGCACTTGTCTCTCATCGCTCCCGCCATTATCCAAACGGCTCTTTAGCGCATCTTTAGGACGGGTATATACAGGCGTGTCATCGCATTCCACATGATGTCTTGTATTGACTAAAATTCCTTTCATCGGGATTTTTTAGCTCAGAAAAGAACCAAGGGTAACACTTGGCCGCATCGTGGAAATAGGGAACTCGACACATCCCATGAACGTTATGCTAGGCGAGGACGTTTGAATAAGACGTGATCCATAGTTTGCTGTTTTGGTATGAATATTCGCGGGCACTCTCCCTCAAGTGCAAATACCTGATAAAAACTGAATGTACTGATCCAATGCTTGGTATACTATTTCGTTCGCAAGTTCTCGGACTGTGACGTTATGGCCCTCTATAACTTATACGCGTTCTCAATAACATTCTGATCTCGCCTTGTCGTGTGCTGTCCGTACCTGAACTGGGTCGCGGTGCACTGATGACCGGCCATCACTGAGGCGCTTGTACTACTCTCATAAACGAACTGAGGTGTTCCTGGGATCGCCACAGAAAGCCCAGCTGGCCCGAGCTTTTTGGCAAACTTCGATGCAACCTCACTACTCTTACAGTCCCACATTTTACCACTGACTATAATCCGACAAGAGCTCGCTACACGTCCTCACTCATGGGCAACCGGTCAGCAACTGACGCTTTTTGGGGTAAACATGGAAACAATAGCGCACGTTGAAAATTGGGGCCTAACGTCTTAAAATATCCATTTGATGAGAGACGACGTTGCGGAGGGCTCCGGAAATTTCGACCAGATGGGCTTCCTTAACGCGCCCAGTGATGGGGCCTAAATCATTTCTGCCTTCACCGAGATTCCATCCCGCAGCCTAGAATTGGCACACAAGAATACACATTGTCACGAGGCCATGAGAGTAAAAGAAATCTTCAGCTGGACTCGGAAATACGGAACTTTCTATTTGACCAAACCTGCGCCCGGGAAAGGTCAAGTATAAGCAATCCAAGCTGCAGCACGGCAAACAACGGCGAGAACGAACAGCGTCAGCCTTTTATACCTGCGGCATCGAAGATCCCAGCGTTATCGTGTGCGGCAGGGTTTTAATAAACTCTATCGTTCGCGTGCCGCGCGCAGCCTTATAAGAATGTTCCCCGACACTCGAACGCGGTTTGCACGAGGCAGTCGTTAGAGGGTAACAGACCGCTGACATTACAATACAAAAAGGAAGTGCGTGCGGCAGCATCTTGAAAGTTTGCAGTTACTTTTGTTTCAAGTGCGGAAAATATCAGTGTGACGTCGCTGCCTTTTTACACCAGCCAGCAAGCAGTTCCTTCCTGCACAGCGTTGAGCAATGCAGCAAAAGCAAAGCACACTGTCAGGTAACAAGTACCAGTCGCAATTATACCTTTTCTCGCGTGAAGCACGATCATTCCGCGAATAGCATAGAGTTTACACCCTAACGAAAACATCCTCTCTCGTCTTCGTTAGACACATAACCAAAAAAAAAAAAATGTTCATGAACATAGTTGTATATAGTCCCAAGAAGTGCTTGACAAATTCATAATCTCCGCAGGTCGCGGGATCGAATCCCGGCGGCGGCTGCTGCATTTCCGATGGAGGCGGAAATGCTGTAGGCCCGTGTGCTCAGATTTGGGTGCCCATTAAAGAACCCCAGGTGGTCGAAACTGCTGGAGGCCTCCACTATGGCGTCTCTCATAATCATATGGTGGTTTTGGGACGTTAAACCCCACATATTAATCAAAAACAAATTCAAAATCAAGTTTTCTTCATTGAAAAGTGAGCCATATGGTACATTTGAAACAAAATGTCTTTTTGGCCTTCTCTATTGCATGCAATCATGTGCTTCATCAGTTTTCGTTAAATTTTCATTTCGCGTTCGCGTTACGACGCATGCGCAGTGGCAGCGACCGCACCGCAAGGGTACAGTGTCTTCTAGTACACTGTAGCAAGGGCTCGCGGTGCGCTATTCTAAAGCTTCCTAATGCTTAACGCGGGACTCGCGGGACCTGTCGTCTCGCCACTGTCGTTCCGTCCCCTTCGCGGCACTCTCCGCTATCACCTTCTTTCATCCTCCGCAGCGCTTCGCAATCGCTCAGTTACGACGAGAGGCCTCACCACACGTGCGCGTTGCAGCCCGTCAGCGCTTGGCTTTTTGACGGGGCGCCACGTCCTCTCTTTAGGGAAAAGAGGAGAGCGCAGCTTCACGTAGCCGCGCGCCCTCTCTCTCTCTCTCTCTCTCTATAGGAGAGGGCGTGGAGCCGCGTCACAAACCCACGCGTTGACACGCTGCAACGCACACGTTTGGCCAGGCCTAAGAGCTGAGCTCTAACAATTGAGGCCGTCATAACAGCGTGGTGAAAGCGCAGCGTATACATAAACAGAAGCGCCGATGCCAAATGTGCCATGCCGAAAATACGTCGAACAGAAATGATTGCCACTTCACAGAGACAGAAAAGAGCTTTATAGCGTACAAAGATGGAATAAACAATAAAATTAAGAGAGGGAGAAAGAGAGAGAGAAAGAGAAACTCGAACACTTCTAACGCACTATTAACTTAAATCTGTATACCGATACCACTGGCAGATATAAAGCTCACAGCACAACGCTGTCAAAATTTCTGATTACCTTTTCAATCTTACAGCTATCACACGAAGCTGTATATAAAAAAAAAACACGCACGCAAGCAGCCTAATCACCGCGCGAACACGGAGCAAGCGTTGACAGAGAGACGACGCAAGGGTCGCCTATCATACTTATCTTCTGATCGCCAAAAGCCTGTAAAGCCAACAAGAAAAAGGAAATGGGCGATTCGGGAGCGCCTCATCGCAAGCGATGGCAATGACCAGAATATAATTACGAGGCCGGGCGCCAGAGTGTGGCTCAACTTTTCCTTCAGAGAAACAGTTCTCGTCTGCGGCCGTCCGAAGAAGACCATTATCGCTAGACACGAACTCAAGGCATGCTTGCTCGTTGTTGTTGTTGTTAAGCACACTCAGGTCACTCCCATCATCCAAAACAAGCAGTATATATGAAGGCAAGTTAGTACAAGTTCGTTGAATTGATCGAGACGTTTGCCTGTGGCCTGAAAAAAATGTGCCAGAAACATGCATCAGAACAGTTTCATTTGGATAAAGAAGTAAAGCCATATTTGCCCGAGGTTCTGCACAGAACGAGTAAACGCGATTTTTTAATAGATCGAGTATACAGTGACACGCGGAATTCCCTTCGCGCAACACTTAATTCCGTCTCGCATGCGATACTGAGCACAGTTGACAGATCCACATATGGTGCGACCTGCAACCACTGTCTCTTCGAAATCCTTCGAAAAATGTCGACTCAACTCCTATTGCTTTAATGAAACTCTTGACAATGTGCTTTTCTTATGTGATTCATAAAAAGAAAAGAAGAGAAAAGTGATCCCCGTAATTGTCTGCATCAGAGTGCGACATATCAAAAGTAGCTCAAGAGGGATGGGGTAAGAAGGGATCAAAAAGATCGAATTAAATGTATAGAGATAGAGGGAGGAGGAAGGAGAGAGCGTGGCGCAGGGCCAGCGACACACAGAAGTAAGAAAAAGATAGGAAAGATGGAAACACGGTCGCAGGAGTCCGAGGTAGAGGCACCACTCGGCGAGAGCTCTTGTCGGCGTCAGGAGATGGCGTAGCGGGAGCCCAGTAGGCCAGAGCTGCGCTGTCGCCAGAGATCACGGGTGCACAACCGGTCGGCACGAAATCCAGAGAGCGAGGACAATGTGCGTTTGTGTGTCCGACAATGTGTGTCCGACACGCGTGCTAAGCTGTTCAATGTGTCCGATAACAACCAGAAGAGAAATACTATAGTGTTAAACACGAAACTGAGAACGTTTTGTTTTCTTCTGTTGCTATTTATTCGTTTAGTGATTGAATGTGATTGTTGAATCGTGCTAGTCCGCAAGAAAGCACGGCTGCCTTGACAGTGCCGGGAGAAATCGCAGACCAACGTGAATACGAGAAGCAAAGCGCGGCTCTCAAACACCTCTGGACCACAAAGCGTAGCAAATCAAATCAGACGAAGGACAAAATGATCCTCGATCCACCCCGAGGATCTACAGCGACCCGGAAAACGGCGGCGTCTTCAACTACATCAGTATCGCCATTATCCAAAGACGACACCCGCCAGCTCTCACCCACGCACATCTAGGTTGTCGCCGCAAAATAGCGCGAGAGGGAGAGAGAAAACAACAAGGCAAGAACGAAGCGAGGACAAGAAGGTACCGAGGACAGCCGGAAGAACAGGGAAGCGCCGCCGCCATGACCTTTTCCAAAAGACGCCCACGTCAGATTACAGCGGCCGCAAACAAAGCAAGCAATCGGCGACGCCGGCCAACCAAACATGATTCCGGGCAGGTGTGGCCCTCGGTCGACAGGGCGCAAAGGCGGGCGTCTCACTAACGCTCCAAACACGTGGGCGCCGTCACTAAAAGCGACGTCGAAGAAGGAAGGCGCCGCTGGCAGTGACGAACAGCGGATGAACGCCTTGCCCCTTGGCGTCGACATAGGTTGTTAACATAAAGTCGCAAAATAAATGTGGCAGTTCCGCCCAACTAATTTGTGACTTTGCCACAACTCGCAATTTCGGGCCTCGTACCTTTCTGGTCACTCTCGACTTCTTTTTTTTTTTTTTCTTTGCCGAAGATATTCTTTAAAAAAATGTAGATGCTATTTTCTCGAACGCAGCTGCCGATATTGCTATGTGTCTGCAACAGCGTTCGGCAACCATACAGCCTTCAACGCTCCTATACTTCTCCGCTAGCTGTAAACATATACATTTTCATATACCGTATACTTCGTTGATTCGCGCTTCATTCACCGCACAAGGTTCTCTCTCTCTCTCTCTCACACACACACACACACACACACACACACACACACACACACACACACACACACACACACACACACACACACACACACACACACAAAATCTGTGATTTCGCACCACTTAGCTGGGATCTCGCATGTGTTTTAAAGTGGATGAACAAAATTGAGCCCCAGATCCACGCCTGGAACTGTCGCATAACGAAGCTGTAAGCGCGCAAGTATACATGACTCCGAATGAGCAGCACGTAAAAAACGGAGGCAGGCTAGAAAGCAAAGGTGCTTGTGCTGGCGATGTCCTTGCATATACGTTTATGTTCCATATATACCCAAAGTCACGCATCTTCACCAAGCTTCCCAACTTGACAAGCACTTGTGTGCGATTGGTTAGGGAGGTCACAGTGCATTCAATCGCTATCATATTTTAGCCCAATGCCAAGCGCCACCATGATTCGGCAATATCTTTCGAGCATTCTGATCGCCTTCATTGTCTCCCCTCTGGTCACGTGACTACTGCTACTACTACTATTACATCAACTACTACTACTACTACTACTACTATTGATTTTACTAGTATACAACGTAACGACGACAGCACAAGGACGGCACAAGACACCCGCCTCTTTCGCTGTTGTTGTTTTTTCTTTTTTTCTGCATTCCAAGGGCGCGCACCAATCGGCCTATGTCGACATTGAATTTTTAAGCAACACGCCAACTTTCCTCAGTTCATTTCACCTAACGAAGAAACGCACACTTCCTTGTAGGAAAAACTTAGCGACAGCCGTTCACGCCAGGCCGGCTATAGATAATTGCGAAACTACTGACACCGCTTTGATCACGTATACGAGATCGTCTCGTAAAGCGATATCCTATCCCACCGCGCGTCCTATCCCGTTGCCGAGTCTCCAAGGTATATTCAAATAGGTCGCGAAAGTTCAGGCGAAAAGCGGTTCAGAAGCTATTCCCACCTATTCCCACCTATGGGGAGTTATAAGAGCTGCGATTGAAGCGCGACTATGTGTGATCGATTGAACAAACACTAATAGTGAAACACCAAGTTTTATTCAAAATCACAGCAATCAATGTGTTTTACAAATGACAATTTTTCCTCTAAATATATTATGTAGGGGTAATAAGCAAATAATTTATGACAGTTTTTTATTATTACGAAAATTTGTTTTCGCAGCGCCCTCTGCCCACGCCATTATTACTCAGTACAGCCCTTGCACTGCATGGAAAGGCACGCTCGTAAAATTCGTTTGCGATGACACACCCCCTCACGTATTTCAGTGTTGCACACTTGCTCGCGTTTTCGGCTGTGCACGAAATTGTGAGGTGCGTTTTATCCTTGGTGAACGTCTTGAGTATATACATTGTCCAGCGGGCAGCACAACGATGCGGATTACATTAGTGCCGAGTGCTTGCGTCGGTCCATGCGGAAACAATATGCTGTGCAAGGATGATCCAGCAACAAAAATATGCCTGGTGACCCATGTCTTCTATATAAGAAACAAGGACAATGGTTCGGAATGCACTGCTCGCTGAACTTTCATCCATCAGTGTTCCTGTCCGGTTTCTTTCTTGAGCATGTAGTGCCTACTATTATTCGTGTTATCGATGGGCAAATCGCTGAAATATCTATCGCGCTACAATTGACATACCTGCATTCGCATATACGTAACAGTAATTTATCGGAGCATAATGAAAAACATAGAGCATGTAGAGTGTCCACAGACTTTTTTGTGCTTATTAACATTGTGCGCAGTGTAATGAATTTTAGTTATTGTGATCATTGAATGAAACTGAAATGTCCTAATTTTGGCGAGACTAGACATCATTTCTTCCTGTAGAACACAACTGTAGAACACAAGCATTGTGCATGCTAAAAAAAAAAAAAACTGCGTATGTTCGAAGCAAATAAGCAACGCTGCAGATATGACAGGTATACGCAGTTGGTTGCTTTAATATATCTGCGGAAGATATATATACAACTGAGGCAGACTGAACGGTAGTACAGCTTAAACATCACTATCTAGTGATTAGCCGATTTTAGATTAGCTGGCGTCGAATTAAAGCGCACTCCAGGAGGACTGGCCGGGGATCACCTTAGCGCGAGTCTTTAGCGATCACGGTCCTATTAAAAGTAATTTGTGATCGAATTGCGCGCTAATACACACAAAATGACCTCACATGTTTACCAGCCATTGCGTCATATTTGCTTTATTTTTTGTTCCGCCGGAAGTGTTCCCTCCTCATAGAGATGGCGCTAAAGCCCGTGAGCCGCTGATCAGCCGCCATTTTCTGATATGTGACATTTAACGTCTCAAAGCCACCCTATGATTATGAGAGACGCCGTAGTGAAGGGTTCCGGAAATTTCGACCACCTGGGTTGTTTTTTTTTTAACGTGCACCAGAATCTGAGCATAGGGGCCTACAACAGTTTCACCTCCATTGAAAACGCAGCCGCCACAGCCGAGATTCGATCCCGCGACCTACAGATCAGCAGTCGAGTACCTTCACCACTAGACCACCCACCGCGACGAGGCCGCCATTTTCTGGACGTATGGGCTTCTATGGAACCCTAGCTACCAGATCTACTTTGGTCCCTCTTTTAAGCATCTGCGGCTCGATGACCATCAAGACATGTGTTCCGTGACTCAGAAGATATTCAATACAAGCCACATAATGAGTTGCGAAAACTGCAAGTATAATAAAACACAAAAAAAGAGTTTATCCCGAACTGAAGACTTGTAAATGACTCACGAAAAATATTTTTAGTGAGAAAAGGTAGCAACGTTTCCAAGGAACACCCGAAAGAACAAAAACGAAACAGAAAAAAAAAACTACCAAAGGTTTACTAGTTACTGCCGAGGTAAAAAGCCAAAAATACGAAGCACGCCGTGCTGCTCCTCTTGGACAGCCTGCGTTACGCAGCGACACATTATCCGTCGGCGAAACGTATAATCGTCCCCTTGCAGTACGGCCCTCGTCAGCCCCATCCTTCCAAGAAACACCGCGCACGCCGTTCCCACGAAGTAGGCGAGCAGCGCGCACAAAAGAAGACCCGCCGGCGCGATTCGACGGCAAAACTGCTTCTCTCGAGCCTCCGGCGGCGTGCATCACCGAGGCGTTCAAAGAACAGTCACCGTTGGGTGAGAAGGGAAGGGGTCACACTCGGCCGCGACATCGCCCGCTCACCACCGGGCAAACGAAGGTCGAGAGTTGGCGAACGAGAGAACGGCGTAGCGATACGGCAGCGCGCCTATCTCATACACACGGCGGAGCAATCGCTACGCGTCACACGTTGAGAAGTCACTTTCGAAACGAAAAGCCGTTCATGCCCCGCCGCGCGTGTCTTCCCTTCCGGCAAAATCTTGGGCACCACCCTTCCGACAGCGCGGTTGCGGGTCACGCGCTTTACCTTCTACCGTCACTACTCTCTTCTTGGCATAGGAGCGAAGGCTACAAGAGCCGAATCGCGGCCATCCTACCGCCAGTGAATGTAGTTCCACAAACAGCACCCGTATTTTCACCGTGAAATGTACAAGTTCACTCTTTGTTTTCAGCGTGGGGCTATTTGAGACAGGGCGCAGCTCCCACCATTAATGCAGTCGTATTTACTTTTATTCGTTGCGACTTCGCGTTTTTTTAACGCGCGAGAAAGTCCCGCCTTTTTAATTGCACGTCTCCGTCTACACGAAACGCTGATTGCACCTCCGTCACTTTCCATAGCGTTACGAGACGCGCGCCAAAACGAACCACTTCGCGTAGTGCTACATGAGCAGAAAGCTCAGTGCCTTGCCCCGCCACGGTGGTCTAGTGGCTAAGGTACTCGGCTTGCTGACCCGCAGGTCGCGGTATCGAATCCCGGCTGTGGCGGCTGCATTTCCGATGGAGGCGGAAATGTTGTAGGCCCGTGTGCTCAGATTTGGGTGCACGTTAAAGAACCCCAGGTGGTCAAAATTTCCGGAGCCCTCCACTACGGCGTCTCTCATAATCATATAGTGGTTTTGGGACGTTAAACCCTATAAATCAATCAATCAAAGCTCAGTGCCAGGAAAAGTGGTCGCCGAGTATAATGCACACCCAAAGGACTGCGGAAAAGCCGACCTCGAAGCAGCGTTCCGAAAAGCCTCCCGGGAGCAAATTAATCTCCTTCCGCGAGAAAACTACGCAACAAAAAAAAAAAAAAAACGCACTCGAACCACGCTCGTCGGCGAGCGAAATGCGGTGACAAGCATTCGAGCACCTCAAACGATAACACAGTAACCAGAGAGTGCCCGAAATATGTGCGAATTGGTTTATCTGATCTTCAGTCAGGCAACAAGCCGTATAATCACGGAAGTTATTAGAGCTGGAAGTATTGTGGATATCGCAAAACACGCAGCATGTGTCGATCGGAGCGAATATTTACGCTTAAAAACCGCCACAGCTTAAATAGGACCCAAAGAGCTCCGGGCGCTTCCAGATGCGGTACTACAGCCCGAAAATAGACGCCTAATGGGGCCATACTTACCGATATTCGCAGAAAACAGTGACCAGGTTGAAAAAAAGAAACGAACAAAGAAAAGAATGCCACCGCTACCACGCATCACAAATGACTCGGGGACAACGACCAAGGCCGCTTGACTCACTCCTCGCGCAATGAAGTCATACAGCACGGCTGTCCGCTGTAGCAAGCGGGTGTAGTTGGAACAGATGGGCCTTGTTCGACTAAACTCAGCAGTAAGGAATGCCAACGAAAGACGCCTACCAGGAATTATTAGTTATCTTTCTTAACCCTTCAACTCGCAAGCTATATATGCTTCAATGACGAAATAACTATTTCAATGTTTTCAATCGGTCTTCGCTCCTCCAAAAGTGCACGAAGCAAAGTTTCGGAAGCTTTAAAAGGTATATAAGTAATGAAAATACGCAACCTCAACCATTTTGTTGATCTGCCAGATAAAGGATTAGAAAGCCGGGGAGTTATTCTCGCGGTGTCCAATTCGCCGAAGCGCGTTCAGTCACGCGAAAATACGGCGAATTGTGACGTCATGGCGCTCTTGACCACGTAGTAGTAGTTCATTTTTCACCCACTTTTCTTTCTTCTTATTTACATTACAATGGTTCTAATAACTTCCCCTATACATTCCTTGGCATTATTGTCTGTCAGATCTCATTATATTGTGTCAAAACACAGAAAAACGAGCCTAATTAGGTATACACTTCTTTCCCTCATTCATTAACGAATGTCTCGTACTGGCAAACTTGGTACCGTTAGGTTGTACACGAGCGACTATTGGTCAGCTGCCCGCTCGTAATAAGTTCACGTGCTACGTGACGCCAAACAGGCTCATAAAAGGGTGTTCCACACTCGCCGCTATGGCTACAGATGGCGCTGACTGAGTCTCCGACGTCTAAATTCACATATAAACCAATAAAGTGGCTGGGGGGTAGCCGCCGTGATAGCTCAGTCAATAAAGAAAAAAAAGCCGTGATAGCTCAGTGGTTAGAGCATCGAACGCGTTATTTGAAGGTCATAGGTTCGATTCCTGCTCACGGCAAGTTATTTTTTCACCCACTTCTCTTTCTTCTTATTTACATTACATTGGTTCTAATAACTTCCCCTATACATTCCTTGGCATCATCGCCAGTTAGATCTTATATATATAATCAGAGGTTTTTTTTAGCTATGCGTTTTTTCTCCCATGTTCTTCTTTTTTTACAATTTTTGGATGCCTTCCCATCAACTTCATGAGCTTTTTCGGCTACATGAGCCTTTCTTGGCTTTCTTCGAAGGAATGCCAGCAAATGCAACAAAGGATCCGTCTCCGGAGTCTGCAGAAACCGAGTGCGTCCTCGCCGTTATCAACGGTCAACCTAAACAAGTTGTTCGCTTCGTGGTCGCTTATCGACGCTCGCTTATTGTTCTCCCCCAAGGCGAGGGAAACAGTGTGGTCATTGAGGGCGTTTTCGAAGTGAAAGGTAGATGCGCTGTTTGGTGCGCCGGTTTCGGTTTCACCAGCTAAATTAGACAGATTTCGTCGCTCCGCGGCAACTACCAATGGCCGCCTTTCCGAAATTCCAAAGTTGCTACGGACTATTCGTCGAAAGGGCTTGAATTCACCCATTCGACCCGTCCGGTAATTTCAACTGATTAGAAAGTTATTTGTGCAATTTTTTATAATTACTGCCATAATCAATGTTTGTGCGCATCTGAAGTTCCCTTCTTACACAGTAAAGGAAACGTTGCAGGTAGCACGCAGATACCTCCTTTCTGCAATTTTGAAATATTATTGGACACATTTCTTGAAAGACCATGTAACTAGGACACCAGGGATGAGTGGTTGTACAGTGAAATATGGTTAATTTAAATAAATATATTTATATTTACTCTGTTAGCCCATGCTATCTATAGTTGTGAAAGTGAGATGCAGCAACCCCGTAATAATTGCAGCGTCTAAAAGGTCCAAAACAATGTTTTTGCGCTCGCGATGCACAGTTCTTCATTGCACTCGAATGGGCCTCATCTAAATTATTGGACGCGTTGTAATATCCAAAATCATCAGAGATTAATCTTGCTTTGCAGCGTCAAAATTATCTCCGTCCATGTTTGCAAGGGCAAGCTGATTGAACTGCACCTCATGTTCGTCATCTTCTAGCTCAATAACGCACCCTAACTGCAATGAGTTCAAATCGATTACGTAATACCTCGCTATTGGAGACCCCTTACATGTTATCTGAGCCATTTGGACGGCTTTTTTTTTTAAATCGAATAACAATAATTGCGGTGAACATCCATGACGCCACGAGAAGTTTGCGCGGAAAGTTGAAAGGGGGCGTCACAACTGGCATTTCTCGCTTTCGCCTTATACTCTGGCTTCGGCTTAGGACGTCTATGAGACAGCTTGGCTAAAGGTTCCTCTTGAACGTTCGTTTAAGTCGCTCTCAGCTGCATAAAAATAAATTGGCTTCCACCTGAAGGTCGCACGAGTTGGAGGGCTCGATTTCTGGCCGCCGGCTCAATACATTGCGATTTATAAGGAATAGAGGAATGCTCGAGTTCAACGATGTCCGTTAAGTAACCTCAGCTGTTAGGACCGAAGGCAGTTGCTATATATGGTGTCGCTCACCGTCTCCGTGTTGTCTTCTGAACACTAAGCATAACCACCAGCATCATAGTTGTCATCGTCAGCCAATATTGTGTACACTGAACGACCTCGAATCGACCCTGTATGGCGCTGATTTTTACGTTATTTACTATACTTCACCCCCCCCCCCCCCGTCCCAAATAACTGCACATTGCTCAACTGCGTTTTCCATACATCGCAAACACGTCAAAACATAGCGCAGGTATTCGCAGAGTATATTGCGCACGACGCACCCATGCGCAACGAGGACGCGCCACGGCAATCGCCGATTGCAAAACTGGCAGTATACGTTTCCGTTGCGGGTACAGGCATGTTTACACGCGCGTGCTGAAAGCGGCCGCGGAGGCCCCCACGCAGCGAAGTGCTGGCACGTCCTGGAAATCGCGCCGCTCTAGGACGAGAGGGCGCGCACATCTCTTCCATGAACGGACATGAAGGAATAGGAAGGCGCCTAACGGTGAGAGTATATATGAAACGCACGAGAAATAAGCACATCTAAGCGCAGAAGTTGTCATCATTTCCTCAATCACGTCACTCAACAGCAGAGAACACCTGGAAGTTCTTTCTTCTCTGTGTGTTGTCTGGTCGAAAAGGAGAAACCAGGACGGTTAGAGTTCTGGGCCTCCATCTTGAAAAAGAATAGAGAGAGAGAAAGAGAACCGAACGAGATTGCACGAGTCTGTGCATTGTACATGACAACTGTTCTTTATTTTGCTTTGTCAAAAAACAACAAAAAAAAAACAAGGCCTCCTTTTTCGACAAATGAAAAAAAAAATTATTGAATGAATTGTTCGGAGTACATTGAATAACACTGATTGGCTCATCGGTTAGACGAATGTTTCACGAAAGGAAAAGCGGCATGCCTCAAGTGTACAATGCTACAAAGAACTGCAGGATTATGGGCGCTGCCCACAATTTTCCGACGGCTCGCGTATATAGGCGCCGTGGCACCAGCACTTCGGCCAATTTTAGTCGTTATGACAGAGAGGCAAGAATGAAAACAGCTGCACTGACAAAATAGAGCACGAATTTCGATGTCTCGAAACGATAAGCGGAAAGACGGGGAAAACATTTAATACGCGTCTTGAACATAATATCTAACCTGTTCCACGAAACATGCCGTGATTTTTCGGCATATCAACAATATATGTGGGGGTATCAGGTGCCGGAACCACGAGGCACACCTGTCCGAATAATTACGAGCGTCTGGGCAGCTTTAACGTGGACCTATAGAGTCCGAGTAAACCCGGGCCAGTATCATTTCGCTGTAGAAGGTTTTATGGAGATTTTGGCCATGTATCTGAGTTCCACGCTAGTGGGGTGGAATGAAGAATTGTACGTCCAGAAGGATGGGATTTGCATTGGGTCTAGTGTCGCCCCGATCTTATGCAATGTTTTTTTTTTTGAGCAAACTTGACACAGCGGTAGGTAAGGAGCTAGATGGTATGGATCTGAAGCTGTTCAGATTTGTAGATGACTACCTTGTTTTGGTAAAAAACGATCCGGGTATGAGCACGTTAGTGACTGTTTTAAAAGCTTTTAGGAAAAACGGGTGTGGTTTACAGTTTACCTTTGAGGCGCCAAAGGAACGACGCATTCAGTTTCTGGATCTAAAAATTAATTTGTCTCCTTTTCACACGAGTTGGATGTATCACCCTAGGTCGGAAAAACCATTGCTGAGCTATCATTCGGCACATTCGAAGATAGTAAATAATGGGATTGCAACTTCTTGCATCGAAGCTACCCTCATGAAATCGTGCGTACACTCAATGAATGAGAGTGTTTCCGCGCAGATCAAGCGCTTGAGGGGAGCTGGTTATCAGGATGAATGTATCCTTTTGGCATGTGAGAAGAATCGTCGGGAAGTAAAAAATGCAATCATTGGCACAAGCGAAAAGAGGAGACAAGTTGAGGGTGAAAGAGAGCGGACAGTGGTCATCCCGTATCTGCACAATATTTCACATAGGTTGAAAAAAGTTGCATTAAGGTATGGCGTGCGGGTTGTTTTTTCAGCAGAAAACAAATTATCAAAGATTTGTCAAGCAGTAGAAAGGCTAGTCAACAAGAAAGGAACTGGAGAACCGAACAGATGTAGCATAAAGCACGGCAGAAGGTACGTTGAGTGCAAAAAAGATGTTGTATACGGAACTCCTTTCACATGTGGAAAGGAATACGTTGGTCAGACGGGTCGGTGCATAAATGTGCGCCTTCGTGAACATGAGAGTTCACTAAAGGGGGCCACTTACTCACACTTAGCGATGCACTGCAAGGAGTGCACCTGCCAACCGAAATTTTCCGACACACGAATAATTGACAGGCACAACAAGCGGACGACGAGAGAAATAATGGAAGCGTATAGAATAAGGAAAGGAGGGGACAGTTGCGTCAGCCAAGCGTCAGTTCTACTAACAGATGCGGAATTTGCTTTTTTGGACGTCACATAACCCAGTGTTTTTCTCTGTGTTAAGTTTTTTGTTTCTTTTGTTTTTTCTGTTTTTTTTTGTTTTTTACACTTTTTTCTTAGTTCTTGACACGTGTTTGTTTCGGGTTGTGGGCGCGTGCATATTTTGTTATATCACGTTGTTGATGATGACAGGGGAAGTCGGGAATGCGTGTGATGTATTTATTAGTGTTCGCTTCGAAATAAAAGTTTTCAGTTGCTAGTAAGCGCTTGTCTGTGTCCTCTCTGAGTGTGTGTATTTTGCGCTTGTTTCATCATGAACCTTTACCAACACGCCCAACTGGCAGTCATCCTTTCGCCTCCACCGAAGAGCGAGAGTGCGTGTTTTTCGGGTCAGCAGGAGAGCACCGCAACCACTGAGTCACCGCGGCGACATTTTCCGCAACAAAGGTCACCACGGACTATGCCAGTATACAGCAATGTCGTATTGCTACTCGGAATGACATGCCGGAGTGGGAATGCAGAGCCTTGATTGATTGATTTGTGGGATTTAACGTCCCAAAACCACCATTTGATTATGAGAGACGCCGTAGTGGAGGGCTCCGGAAATTTAGACCACCTGGGGTTCTTTAACGTGCACCCAAATCTGAGTACACGGGCCTACAACATTTCCGCCTCCATCGGAAATGCAGCCGCCGCAGCCGGGAATCGAACCCGCGACCTGCGGGTCAGCAGCCGAGTACCTTAGCCACTAGACCACCGCGGCGGGGCGGAATGCAGAGCCTGAAATACTATGCCGGATGCGCTACCACTATAACAATGAAGGACATGCACACTCATCGTACTTCAGCTCACAGTATAATTATTAAAGGCTGCAATGCCGCAAGTACGAGATGGCGAATAAAAAAAAATATATGGCCATGCTCGTCCAGGCGAGAAGACCCATAAAGCACTTCACCCAACGTATACGGCTCCGAAGAAAGGAGAAGCGTTTCAACCTATGCTACATCTGGACTTCCGTGCTACGTAGAAGGAAACCCGCCACGCTACGCGTTCTAGATAAATGTTCATTGCGGAAGATAAACACCGGACAAACGGCGTCCGGAACGGATTCTGAACAAGTACAGTATCATACACTTTGCTTCCTGCCGCGCAGAAACGACAGCCACACGACTTCATTGAGCAGTCGGGCCTCGCCATACAACACGTCATGTATGCTGGCGTACAGCGTGCCAGCTCGGTGGCAAAGAACACTGCAGGGTTAACAGGGCGCCTTGATAAAGATAGACCCACCTATAGAAACGTCGGCCAGCCTGTCAGAGGCAACCGCCGCCTGCACATTGCCTAGAGGCTTTACGAGCGAATTATGAACTCTGACCTCAGTATGTCACAGCATGTAAATAGTTCCCTTTTTTTCTTCATACGCCCTTTCTGCCGTTTTATTTATACTACGCTACCACTCGCCTCTTTTTCGTTTATTGAAATGAACAAACTGATCCCTATTACAGCGAAGGAAGTTTTTAGGCGAACGAATAATCAGCTCAATTTGACACTATCGATAAACCGCATGTATCTGCAGCAAAGATCGGCGAAGTTACTCATCAGTCGACTCATTCGGACTCAGATCGAACCGTGAGTCTGAGCGAGTTCGAGTGACTAACAGTTTGGTCAGCTTGAGTCCGAGTGAGTCCGGTAGAAGAACGTTTTCGCGAGTGTGAGCTAGAGTGAGTCCGGCCAGCGCCTCGCTGCAGTCCAGCTCATGAAAATTTTTGGCGAGTCTAGCCCGAGTGAGTCCAAAGCACAGGATTTATTTCCCCAGTCAGTCTGACTTGCTAGTTCTTTTTTTTTTTCGACCTATGGTCCCAGCTACTCATTTTCAGCATTACTGTCAGCCTCATATCTGGATTCACATTTCTACTCACGTCTGCTCACCCCTGCTTTGGGTAACGATTCTCGTGGTGTCCACCTTGTCCACTTCAGCCTCCGCTGATTGGCTCGAGCTCGGTGAGAAGCGCGCTTCCTGTTTCCGGTCCTTCTTCCGCAACGTAACGTCACGAAGCTTTCGAAACTGTCGACGGGACGGAATGCGTTTCGCCGCAACAAATGCTACCCCCAGAGATCCGCTTCTGCATGCACATCTCGGAGGCCGTGCATAAACTTCAATCTTTTGAATCAGGTTCAACGGCGGCCACCCGCCCCTAACGTATCTGGACGGTCGGTACGCCTTCCCTGCATCGTTCTCAAACAGTTGGACACGTTCGTATGCAAGTTCAGACTTGTCAAGTGCCCTGTTACTCTACTATCGATATGAGCTCGAACATGCGAGCGCTTGGCAAATAGCCTCCAAACCGAGATAACTTGATACGCGGATGGCGCTGCCGAAAGAAGGCCCGTTTGTGTTAACAGTATCGTAAAATACAACAGCCCATTTGATGTCTCGTTATTTTATTCCTCTTCCCGCCCATACTAGAAGCCTGACGTTCGGTAACTTTAACTTGGCGCCAAGAAATAACGTTTCTGGTGAGAGATTATTGCAATTCACAGGGATAAAGATCTGGAATAGTTTGCCCACTGAACTGAAGACATCACACAATGCTGCGGTAAAACTAAAAAATCAATTCTTGAGCAAGCTGTAAATACTTCTTTTTCTCTTTGGTGGTAAGCACTTACATTTGTATAAATATACGCTGGTGAATCTTGTAAACCTAGCATTTTTTTCCCTTCTAACTAAAACTTGTGATAGTTTGATGTTCTTTATGTATTTTAACTGATGTTTTTTGGGTGTGTCCACGAGGTTATCTGTCATAACTTTTAGTATGCACACATGCAGTTTTGTTTGGTGTGACCAGATTGTTTAAGTAGAGAAAGACTTCTCTACTCTGTATATGTGTATATTTACAGTGTCTGCATATGTATTATGTGTAATTGATATTTCCCGCTTCTGTCCATTACTTTTCTCATTGGACCCTACACTAGCCTCAGGCTATGGGTCCAATCAGTGTTTGTAAACCTCATGTGACAAATGATAATAAACGTTCAATCAATCAATCAATCAAACCGGAAGGGAAAGGAGGGCGCTCTTCTGCTGACTGTTGGCACTCCAGCTAACAGCAGGTGATCGCGTGCCATCGACCGCTATCAACGAGAATACGAGAAGGAAATGCACAAAAGCAAAATAAGTGAAAGATGCTCATCAAAAGGCTGGGCGAACATCACCATAGATGTAATGAAAGCATGTCCTGTGCATTACGGCAGGCTACGTCACAGCCATAATCTTTGTAGCTGCTTAGCCTGCTGGGTCATTGATTGTGGTTGTGCACGCTGATGTTAGCTCATATTGCTGCTAGCAGCCACTTACATGCTACAAGCTGCGTTGATATCGAGGCGGAAATGTCAACAGCTAACGGAAGCGCGCCAGCCTTTCCACTTTGTTTCGGAAAGCGGCCACTGCAATTCAGCAACACCACCTAGAGGAAATTCTTTCCCGGTGGCGTTGAATTCAGCCGACGTAGGGTTCGAGGCTGTTCGCCCCACGTTCGCGTGGTCGAGCTCATATTGCTCACGATAGTGCATTTCATCCACTCTGTGTCTCTTTACGCTGGCAATGTGCTGGCGTGTTCGGTCAGTCGACGTGGTCAAGAGTGCCATGACGTCACGGCTCACCGCCTCTTCGAATAAGTAAATGCGCTCCGCCGCAGCGAAAATGACCACAATGTGGATACATCGAGAATAGCTTCCCAGCGTCGTTGATTAACCATTCAATTATTTATTGATCAGACACTTGATTGCGTAAGGGGATGCCTCGAAACTGCTCCATGCCAACTTTTCCAGGGAATGTCTTAATAAAAATACCTTATGCTGCCATCTCTTTCAAGAAAAATGTCTCCACTGGTTTGCCCCCAACCACTCATAACTTATATCTCATACAAGTTATGCTCGCAACTGATAGGTATCAAAAGGCGCCAAGAAGAGCACCAATTACGTGAGATTTTGGTGGTAAAGAGCATTGACACCATGGTTTGAACAATTTTATAATAACGAACTCATGACTCGAATCACTCTGACTCACTATAGATCGAACCGTGAGTCTGAGCGAGTCCGGTTGGAGAAACTCTCCGTGCGTTCGAGTCCTACTGAGGAAACATTTGGTGAGTCTGAGTGAGCCGTATTTCACGAGTGAGTCAGAGTGAGTTCCACCTCTGCCTACCTATGCTCTGCAGCTCACGAAAAGTACCTTATACCTGCGAATGTCAAACAGAACTTTCGACTGTTGTGAGCACCGAACAAATAATACTCATTTTTCGCACGTTGTAGAAGGCCCCAAAAGTCCAACCGAGAGCTTGCGCCTGCTTCGAAACGTCGGGTTTTCCTCATATATCCTGGATGGAGTTTTCTCATTCTTTGAATTTCTATCTCAACCGGGAAGACTTAGGCCAAACGCTCACCTTTGATTCGTTACCATTATGGGCTCCTGGAAAGTGCCGTGAAGACTTGGGCAAGCAGGCACGAACCAGGAAAACTGAGGTTACAGGAAAGGTAGCAATAATAATAATAATAATAATAATAATAATAATAATAATAATAATAATAATAATAATAATAATAATATTTGATGAGCTTCGACCGTTATTTAGGTCAAAGTTTAGAACATGTTTGTGTGCCATTCCAACAGAGGGACGCTACAAGAAGGGAAACCGAAGCGTGCGACTTCCCTTCGGTACTATTACATCAAAAGCCGATTCCCTGAAGTTCATTGCTGTGATAGTTCGCTCGTACTATGTCGACACCGCGACGGAAGTGGGGCGAGAGAGCTCGACGCCGCATCCTGCGCTTCGTCTGCCGCCTGCAGGCAGCGGCGGCCAAACTGCGCGGCCTCGGGTGGGGGGGGGGGGGGTGCACTCGGAGAAGCAACCGCGAAATGGGCCTCCAGAAGACGCCGGGAATAGAAAGACAGGCCAGTGCCGCACGAAGCAAAACAAACGGCCTCTGTAAATACGGAGAGGCAAGACAGAAACAAAAAACAGCGCGACGCCGAACGCGAAAGCATGGACAAGCGCGGCGAATCGGAGACGGCACAAGCCCGCGGTCGGCTCTTCCAAAAACACGGCGCCGCTCGCAAGAGAGACAAGTCGAAAAGAGAGCCAGAGAAAAAGCGATACACCACCCGAAAAAAAAACAAGAAGAAGAATAACTGAACAAACGAAAAAGAAGACAAAGAAAATAAAAAAAACTTTCAAAGCACGGAAGCATGAATACAAGAGAAAGAGTCACGTCAGCACCGCCAGCGGCAACGAACGGCCAACCAGCACGCTTTTTTTTTTCGATTTCTTACCTTTTGGACGAACGGGCATAGTGTCTGTATACTAACTCAATGGCGAGGGGTGAGCCCGCGAAACCGGAAGTGCCAATGTCTGTACGCGCCAACGCGAGCCTGGCAAAACGTTTCCGCATATCCGAGAGTTCGCTTGCTTGTGTTCGGCTGTTCTGGCTGACGTAGTGTACCGATTCATTTTGCCCAATTCAGTTAATTTGTTTGTTGCCATCTCATACGGTTCATGCTGGTTAACGGATGGTGGAGCGCCGCTCAGACCTTGGAAAAACAGCAGAGAAAAAGAAGCTTCAAGAGATAAGAACATTGTAAAAAAAATGTGTGTTTTGTCAGTGTGTTGCCTTACCCTGTAAAAGAACATAAGTATTCATAGTTAGAGAACAGCTTCTTCGACGCTCCCGACAAGCCCAATAAAAATGTACAACTGATGAGTGATTCGAGAAAGACGAGAATACAACAATTCGCAATAGAGCACTACTTCCTATTCCTCTCTTGACGGTGATGAAGTTGGCGCTGCAATGAATTTTCGTAACCACGAGAAAGTCGGCAGCGTATCATACCCGTGTGGCACGGGTAGATGAAATGGCATTTACTTCCTAATGCCTAGAGATTTAACGCCATTTTCGCGGTGCCAGACGGGCAAACAAAATGGCATTCCTATAATGCCATCACCAGAACTCATTCGACAGCTCTTGACGGGCCAGCTGACGAACTAATATACATAAAACGACATCCTATTCGGCTGGAAACAAACTTTTCGCGTCTTACACTAGCCACTTAAACAAGCACTTCAAAAATCGATCTTCATATTCTGGTGGACGCTGTATTTTGGACGCGACAGCCGCCATTTATTTGACGTTGTGGATCTGACTAGCGTTGGCTCAAGTTGCTACACGGTCGGTTTCAACGCCGTGAAACAAAGCAACGAGCTTAATCTAACGGCAGCCTATAATATGCTTATTTCTACATTTCATTATTCTCGGAGGTAAAAGAAGATTGTACAAGCATGTTTTTTGTCTTTAGTACTACTCTACAATTGCTTACTACAGAAGATGCGCGACCAACATCATGGAGTCAAGTACCTTCCAATATGGGAAGTGCAGCAGCTCCGTCAAAAAAAAAAAAAAATCTTTCGGGAACTGATCTCATCAATATTGAGTCTAATAAAGAAAACAATCCCATAAATGTACCCTTCTTCCCTTCGTTCATATCGTCTCGTTCTGGCAGACGTCGTGCCTTTAGGTTGCATAAGAGGGATTATTGGTCAGTTGCCAGCTCGTAATAAGTTCACGTGCTACGTGACGCCAAACAGGCTCATAAAAGGGTGTTCCACACTCGCTGTCACAGCTACTTGCGGCGCCGACTGACGCTCCCACGTCAAATGCACACATATAGTCCTTAAAGTGGATTGGGGGACAGCCGCCGTGACAGCTCAGTTGGTAGAGCACCGGACGCGTTATTCGAAGGTAGCAGGTTCGGTCTCTGCCCATGGCAAGTTATCTTTTTGTCCACTTTTGTTTCTTTGCATTTACGTTAACAACTTCAAATAACATCCCCTCTACTTTCTTGGCATGATCATCTGTCATATCTCATTAATGTTGTGTCTAACAAATCAAACGAACCCTTAAATGTACACTTCACTGCCAAATTAAGGTCATTTTCGTTGTCCCTGTTGCACGGGTATTAATACTTGTAACACTTGAAACCAAGAAAAACCATCGGAAACCCTGGAAATGCATTAAATCGGGGACGAGAATTCTCCCTGCAAGACATACCGGGAAGCACAGCTGTGATGACCTCGACGGTCAATAGAAATGACCCTCCCCAGAGGCTGCTTTGAGCACCTCACGCGGTGACTTCCAGGATCGGCGCAACTTTCACCACGGAACGATTTCAAATGATGGTCTCATGACGACGCCACAACAAGTTGTCCCTGATGGCGTTCTTTGTGCACGCGCCCCTAGCACATCCTTTGAATGAGAGATATCACATCCGGTTTATTCGCGCTTGCATTAATCAAGGCGTGCGCCTCGCCGTTCAGTTTGGCCTGCTCCTAGCAGGAAACAGCATATCACCGGAAAGAACCGCGACTACGCAGACGTCAACACGCTGCCATATACTTCCTGTCTGCCGCAGGTAGCGCGCCGGTGGACACATGTCTTCACAGCCGCTACCGGGCTCTTCGCAGAACTGCAAATGTCGCGCTGCCAAGAGCAGAAGCTTTGGGAGCTCGAAAATCGCGACCTAAGAAAAATATTCCCACGACGATTGACGCGACAGCGGTGCGATGCATGGGGCCGTCGCTCAGATTATGACGCGATTACGTTCCATAAACGTCTGCTGCCGGGTGCACAACATGCGGCCATGCAAGAATTACAAGATTTCGGCCATGATTGATATGTGGGGTTTAACGTCCCAGAACTACCAAATGATTATGAGAGACGCCGTAGTGGAAGGCTCCGGAAATTTGGACCACCTTGGGTTCTTTAACGTGCACCCAAATCTGAGCACACGGGCCTACGACATTTCCGCCTCTATCGGAAATGCAGCCGCCGCAGCCGGGATTCGATCCCGCGACCTGCGGGTCAGCAGCCGAGTACCTTAGCCACTAGACCACCGCGGCGGGGGCCATTTTGGCCATATAATAATAATAATAATAATAATAATAATAATAATAATAATAATAATAATAATAATAATATATTAGTAATAATTTAGCTTGTCCAGAAACAACCGCACGGTTTTTTCTGCAGGCGCACGCAAAAAGATAAACAAAACAATACAACACAGACAGGAGTCAGAAAAACAAATCAGCGCGAAAGGTAAAGCATAAAAAGGCAACACGAGAATCATAGAATTGGAGTGAACACAACACGGAATGTACACAAACTATGCGCGAGACCTCCTGAAAGACGGAAAAAGGAAGAATATGTGCACACTAATATGCGAAACCATGTTATGACAGTACAAGGCTCGGATTAAAACCATGATTGTGCACAATGACAAATATCAAGATCAAGAAAGTTAACATTATAAAAAAAAACTTTGTTTCTGTGAACGGTAGAGTGTCGGAAGAAGCTGGCAGGTACATGGAACGGCCGATTCCCTCTGGTTAACTTAAGCGGAATTTGAAAATTCATACAACTGCAAGAGTAAATCAAATCAAATCAAATGAGTTTTATTGAGACAAAAAGAGTAAATACAAAATATAAAATATACAGACGAGGGTCCCAAAGTACACGACTGCAACGGGACCCTCGGCTATAGTTACAATTGAATAAAAATAAAGCAGCAGCCAGAACTGAAAAAAAAACCGAATAAGAAAAGCAAAAAAAAACACTGCATATAATGAGTACACTTAGAAGTACCATAACGCTAGATCAACTAAACTAGAAATAAAAAAAAAACGAAATAACATATGTTACTGAAACACATATAGTTAGTATATTATATAGCAATAATCTGGTACACCTAAATAAAAGAACTTCATAAATTCACCAAATAATGCTTTAATGACTTTTTAAAATGAAAGGGCAGGATATCATACTGTGAACTAGCTTGTACAGAAATCAAAAGTCAGCGCGAGATCGTCTGCAGTAAAGTCATGGCGATGATTATAATTTGGCATATAATAGCGTGTGGTTGCAAAAAGACCAGAACCCCGAGAAGCTAAAAATTCGTGGTGTTTTGAAACGGGGCGCCAGTGGATCCACACATGTTCATGCGACGTACTCCCCCGGAAGTAAGCCGGCAGAGGTGAGTGCCCGAACGTGAGCAAGCGAGCGACTTTCTCGCCTCTCGGATTGCTTTAGGGTCCTTTTATCAGTACCTCCACAAAGATAGGCCCCTCATCCCGTTTGAAGACTATATTCCCGCGAATTGACTCGTTTCTTATCACCGTCAGAGGTTGGCTGTGTTCAACCCAACTACGGACAAAATGAACGAAAAAAAAAGGTATTCTTCATATAACACGGCCCCTGTTGCTTATATGTAAACTGTCGTCCTTTATGAAAGGGAACACGCGAACGCGTGGCCTGCGCTCTGCGGCGGCTGCCTGCAGCACCATCAACCGACAGCAAAAGAAAACACGTTCGCTTTCAGCGTCCTCTATTGCCAAAAAAAGAAAGTAATAACGAGTTATGGCCGGTAGACAAGCGCTGCTAGATTGCACTCCCATCTCGGCTCACGCCTGTAGTGCGTAGTCCACTGCCAACATATCAAACGCTGTGCGCGACCACGGCGCAAGCTGCAGTAATCGCCCGATAACGCTCGCCGCGCAAGCAGTGAGGGAACGCAATCTAGCAGCGCTTGTCTGTCGGCCATGACTCGTTATGTTGCTTGGCCATAGATGACGCCAAAAACGAACGTGATTTCTTCACTTGTCGGTTGATGGCGCTGTAGGCAGCCGCCACAGAGCGCAGGCGCCACGCGTTCGCGTGTTCCCTTTCATAAAGGACGACAGTGTACATGACCGCACCAGCTAGATCGTCCATCAGGCGTTCGCCGGCTTTTGGTGTACGTACCAAGTTAATGAATTGACCCATAATTAACCAGCCACAATCTGTGAACCATTGAAGAACTATATATTTGTGAACAATCTAGAACGACAACATCCTCTCACCAGAGAATATATACGCGCATGAAATGCTGCAGCACGCAGGCTGTGAGAACAACGGGCATGGGAGGGTGCTCCAGAATTAGAACGCAGCTAGGAATACGCCACCGGGGCGGTCGCGAGAAACTTCGGAGAAACGGGGGCGCAGGTAGTATATAGTGCGCGCATGCGTCGACACTCTGTTCCAGCCACAGGTAGCACCAATTCGTTGCCACTATGAAATTGCGTAAGAGTATCCGGACGAGCGCGCGTTGATAGGAGCTTACTAATAAGCTTAAACCAAACACCAAACCACCCATCGACGCGCCACGAAGCCATCAATCAATATCGCACGAAACAATATCGACTCTATTTAGGTGCCGCAAAGCCACGCGAGCAATCAACGGGAATCCCCGCGCCCTGTCCACATGGGGCATGCAGACACTGCAGCCTCAAAGTGGCGTGCAAGTTTCATCGTCTACCGCCGTTATTAATGCACGAAAGGTGGCTCGGCCGGCAATGCTTCTGTCACCGGGCGACCGCTCGCCCACGAGGGCTTCCATCGAATCGGCGCAGGTCAATATCGGGAGCAAGGCCAGCTGGCCGCCTTCCAGGAAGCGCGACCTGTTGCCGTCGCTCGATGGGGGCCGCCTCTCCTCAGTCGGGGCGCTCAGACCGCGGCTTATACTGGGACAGCCGCTTGCGGTTGCAAAACACTTTTATTCGCAGCGCTCTTTTTTTTTTTTTTTGAGTTGCTCAGTGTTCCCTTGCAGCCACTGCACCATCGAGACAGAGCGCGCCTGTCTGCACGGTACGGATGGCACTGATACGAAACGTATATGCTGGGTTAGGAAACTCATTCAAACGTAATAAATTAGGGCTTGTCGGAAAATTTAAGGTGGTGGCCAATATACCACCAAGTACGGACGCCGCTTGAGAGGGTGACAATTTACTGAGCTGCAAATGTATACTGCGCGCTTTGCTGTATTCGTATTTTGCGAATTAAACCAATCTTCCCTCTTAGGGAAAAGCAAGAAATTGTCCAACGATGATACTACATTTAGCCGCAACAACAATGATTATGCGTTGCTTCACAACGGTCTGTAGGGGACCAGTGTGGACGGTCATATATAAAAAAGTTTGGCTACTGCGCAAGCTTAACTTTCTCTTCTAACCAATTAACTGACAAGTGAACAATATTGTTGACCTCAAAAACAAAAAAAAAAAAAAGGCCAGGAAGGCCAGACAAACGACACACACTTGAGCTTCAGACCTTCCCGCTAAATTTAGCTTTAAGTACACTCCAGCTCTTCGAGACCAAATAAGGATCCGATGGCGCCAGATGTTGCTAAACGTGCGGTTTTCGTCGTCGTGGTCCAATTGCATGGGCTGCGGCCCTTTGCGTCACCGGGGTAAGCAGCATATCGCATCTAAGCAAGTTAATTTTGGCGCTGTGTAAATTGATTGATTGATTGACTGATTGGTATGGGTAGTTTAACGTTGCAAAACCACCATATGATTAGGAGAGACGCCGTATGGGCTCCGGAAATTTCGACCATCTGGGGTTCCTCAACGTGCACCCAAATCTGAGCCTACGGGCCTACAGCATTTCCGCCTCCATAATAAATGCAGCCGCCGTAGCCGCGATTCGATCCCACAACCAGCGGGTCAGCAGAGTAGTACCTTATAGCCACTAGACCACCGCGGCGGGGCGCTAGTATAAAAGGGTGATTTAGAAAAGCATTGTTAATCCGACGTTTTGTTACGTTTTGTCAGTGACTGGTGGTGTGTGACGGTGGTCAACAAATCTATTGATCTGCCAGCTGGGAGGTAAAATGACGCACTCGTCACTGTACCTGATTTGCTGCCGTCAACCGAAATTAGTGGATTTCGCTGCACCGTATTAAAAAAAATTCAATACGTAAAGAGTGGCAGGCAAGCAGTCTCCTGCTTTTAGATTTGCACGCAGGGCTGATCTATACGCGGACGATGGAGAAGCGAAAGACATCGCGCTGATTACGCTTCACTCGGGTGACTACACTTTTGAGGAAGACCGTTTTCAAATATTTTGGCCGAATAATGCGTATACGAGTAAACTAGGCTTACAGATGTCTTGATGGCTGCACTGGGTTCAACGGACTCCGTTTATATGCTCCTCTGAGCCATGCGCCGACATTCCTTCAAAGAAAGCCGGCGAATGGTCAAGTTGATAACGATTCCTAGCTGATCGAGGTAAACAGCGCAAAAAAAAAAAAAAGTCAGAGTAAAGGAAGGAAGGAAGGACACAAAACGCGCGCTGGTCTTGTGTCCTTCTTTTACCCTGTCTTCGTTTTCTTTTTTGCGCTGTTTACCGCAACCAGCTATAAAGCCAAGAGAGGCTCATGTACCCGAAAAAACACATGAAGATCTTCCAACTGGCCGCTAGGGGACACATTTTTTTCTCAAGTCCTATCAATAGTTCATGGCGGCGGCCGAATTTTCCCATGCAGGCGAAAATGCTGTAGGCCCGTGTGCCCAGATTTGGGTGCACGTTAAAGAACCCCAGGTGGTCGAAGTTTCCGGAGCCCTCCACTACGACGTCTCTCATAATCATACGGTGGTTTTGGGGCGTTAAGTCCCACCAATTATAACATTATTATTCAATAGTTAATTCTTATCGTTACTTGTGTCTCCAGCTTGAACGCGCAGACAGCTGTTATCACGGCGAATATAACGTAGGCACGGTGAAACACAACGAACGTGTTCCTTCCGGTATCACTCCGATGGTGAGCGGATGAGGACACGCATGGCAGCTATCTTCAAGACTTTCCCACAATCCACGCGTCCACACATCCAACAAATTTTCGACCTCGAACTAACCCCTGCCGTCATACGAATGCGATTCCTCTTCATAGCACCACCGCTGATACCGCTGTGACGCGACACGCCGATTGTCCTGTTCACATTAGCGCCCACGCCATTACACATGTTGCTGCAGCTTGTATGTCTGGTAGTGGAAACAAAGCACGTTAACTTCTTCAACATTTCCCACATTAGTTCTTGTTAGCACAACGAAAGATGGTCTTCTATGATACGCTCGTCTGGAACCAGCGCTGTAATTCAGAAAGCGTTCTTTTTTTTATAGAGCGCCTTATACACAAACGCTGGGCTTCTTCCAGCGTTCGAAGCGTAAGAATTACAGTCGGCTGTGCTACTTCCCGCGGCGGAAAACCCGCGTGCCTGCCGCACCTAATTTCGCACCCCAACAACAGGACTCGATTTGCACTACAAGTGGTAATAATTTTTATTGCCCCTAAGACAGCAACTGGCCGAAGTTATTTACAAGTGCAAGAAGTTATTTACAAATGACACGAGGGCTGCAGTTGCGACAGCCCGTTTGAATAATATCTGGGGGTTAACGTCCTAAAACCTCGATATGACTATGAGAGAGGTCAACGTGGAGGGCTCCGGAATTTTCGACCATCTGATGTTCGCTAACGTCCGCTGACATTGCAAGTTACAGGGGCCTCTTCCATTCTACCCATATCGAAATGCGACTGCCCCGGCCGTGATGAAACCCGCGACCTTCAACACAACTGAGCACGCTTCAAGTGACTATTAAAAAAAAAGTAGACGGTCACCTCGCGTACGCACGAGCTGACTATGTAAATGAGGCCAAGTCATTCTGAATTACATAGAGTAACCAAAACTCTTTTATATATGGCACGGACAACAAGTCTAAACAAGCGACCTCAGGAGAGACTATAATGTCAGCTGTTATCTTGTACTACGGTTGGGGGAGCCAGCTCTGTAGCACACCCCAATCCCTTCCATTTCCTGGGACCCAAGCAAATTCGCCGGTCTATGACAACACACTGAATTTTATTTCTTCGATTTATCTCACTGCCTTCTTTCACCAATTTATGCACTTTTTTCGCAATCAGACTAAATCGGCACAAAGAGAACGGACGCGCACCACATGTGTAAGCTGGCGTGCCAGACAGGCTGTATTGAATTTCACGTCTCCTTTCGGTCGCACGGCGCCTCTCTTTGCGGTCACATATTAAAGGGAAAGCAATGGACGCGCGACTCCGCTGCGAAAGAATACTACGAGAAACGCGGGAAAAACAAAACAAAAAAAGTCGCGAGCCTTTAAATCTCCCGCCACATTTGAAAGCTGGCCGAGTACAGGCACCGACAAATCTAATCGCGAAGCTCGATCGAGCAAAACTGACTCAACCGTAGCATTCAACTGCGTCACCAAACGACGACTGTACCCGGTTCTGCGGCACGTAGAGGTTGCCCGTGACCGTCCGGTGAGCGGACGAAGCCGAGTTTGTTGACCGCACATGGCTTGTATCAGTGGAGCGTGGCGCCAGCCAGCGAGGGAAGCGACGACAGTGCATGCGAGGAGAATCACTGAGGCCTGCGCTCAGAAATGCGCAAACAGTGCGGCAAACGCGCCCCTTTTTTTTTTTTTTTTTTTTTTTTGTGCGCCCGCCGAAACGCGATGGGCGAGACCGCGGCTGCGTGCAACAGGCGGCCCCACCCAGCCCAGCCAGCAGAGCGGTGACGCTAGTCGGAAGAGGTCGTCTTGACCGCGAATGAGCGTCCACGCATGCACCCACACGCTAGTCGGAGGGCCCAAATGTACGAGACACGAATCATACGCCCCTCCCCGATATAAGATTTAATGAAAAAGGTTATTTTACAGGTTAGAGGAACGTTTTAACACACCAGTATATTTATTGTTTTCTTTTTGTTTTTCCGAGCGGGTGGATGACAGCGGCAACCAGTTATACCGATTCAGCACTACGATAGGACTCGACACAGAGTACCCACGTAATCAACATTACGGCGACGTCAAACGGCCAACGTAATTTGCATACGTAATAATAACGCAACAACACTACACTTAATCTGACCAGCTGGTTGCAGCGCTACGAAGGATAGGCTGATCTCAATCAATGACGAAGGCGAGTTCCTCCGTGTTGTATTAATCCGCGCACAATTTCAGCTGTGGCCAAATCGGTTGAGTTCCCACACCGCGAGATCGTTCACAACTCAGTGTACCGCCGGAAGTTCGATTCCGGTCGGGTGAACAGATATGTTTTTTTTAACTCTTTTTTTAAATGTTAACCTTCTGTTGCAGCCTGCAGCCAAATGGAGCACACCACAGTTGTCAAGAAGTGGGTTTGTTCGTTTGTGTATTTAGAAGGTGTCCGTTGCTGCGACTGCTCCTCGCGGAATCCGATAAAAACATCCGCAGGTCACCTGTTTCTATACAGAGTATTTTGTCATTTTAAAGCAATGCTGTTTACGGTTAACACCACGGGATTTCTTTATGATGACGTATGTCAGAATGCGTAATCCAAAAAAAAAAAAAAGCACGCGTGGTGACGTAATGTCTGAATGTCAGTGTATACCTATCAAGCGCCTTCGTAGCAGAGGTCTGAAAATTTGACCTTAGCCAAATTATATGACGCTAGACTGCTGAGACACCCAAACCATGTGGGCATGTTTATCGCAGACATTATTGTGAATAATTATCACTGACAGTCATACAAATACCGTGATGCCACCAGTGATTTTTTTTTCCACCATCTACACAAAGTCAGCATGAAACGGACAGAACCAAATTGTCCGCAAGGGTCTTTATTGTACCATCGTTTTTTTTTTTCGCACATCGTCATGTCGCCACACAAACCAATAGAAAGATACAGAAGAGAATACGACAGTTTCCTAACATTCGCACAAACATGGCACATTTCGTAGCACACGTTTCGTTTGCATTTGTACGCTTCAGAAAGATGCACGTATGTGTCACAAGATCCTTACCCTCGTACTCAAAAACGCTCCTTGACTTGAACATGACTTGCCATCGCCTTCAATGCAGCACAAACGCGTCTCAGACGCGCTGTCTTTAGGCGGTGGCAGCACAAACGAGTTTGAAACGCGCTGCATTGAAGGCGATGGCAAGTCATGTTCAAGTCAAGTAGCATTTCTAAATACGGGGGTTAAAAGCTTTCTTTAACGTATACTGTGCACAGATGCCGTCGACACTGATGGCCGCTCACTGTCCTCTTCGAAGTGGCGCGTTAGCTTGGTGACAGCGGGGATCTCGTTTCTACGAAATAAACTGTGCACAGTCTTTCGCAGCATAGAGTTTCCTAATATACGCTAGAGGGAACTCTGGCGCTAGTGTTTATGGGAGCTGCAAGGCACGGCGCTTCAGCGAGCATGGGAATGATGGGTAGTACACACATTTGTCTAACATTCGTACTTCTGGCCTGCTCTTGGCTCCATGTGTGTTCGTGTGGCTTCGAGGTGTTCTCTCACGAAACTAAAATCAGCAAATGTTCAGCCGTTGCGCTTTACCACTTTATTCTTTCAGACTTACCTTTCCAAATCGGGTCCCGAAGTTCAAAAAGGTTTGAATCTTTCTTTCAAAACAAAACCGAAACACAGCAATAAACGAAGCCGCAAGTACGATTCGCCGCCCGCAAGCACGAAGACTAGGCAAATGAGTGTACTACCCATCATTCCCATGGTCGCTGAACGATCGCAGCGACAGAGTCCCCCCTAGTTAATTTTAGGAAACTCTATGCTTCGCAGCACTCCCAGGTCAAAATTGCTCAGCTTTTTTTTTTTTTTTTTTTTTTGCGCTGGCGTCTCTTCCCAGCACAGCGCTTCTCCGGTGCCAAAACTTTGCCCGCCTTTTATTTCTCGAACGCCCACTCGCAGCGTCCTCACCTTTGTTAGTTGTGCAGTCCTCTTAACGAGAAAATTCATGCTGCCTCCTTTTCCGCACTCATTCCGAAGCGCTTCTAGGCAGGTTAAGGCTAGCGTCTTCGCCTCATTCAGATAAAATTGAACCTTCGAAGGACGACATGAACTAGACGATACTACACTGGAGGAAGCCATGTTTGCCAAGGACGGCGTACCACTTTTTAAAGCCTCCGCATGGCGTTTTTGACCTGCGTTTCTTTGTCCACATGCAATAAAGGTCTCATTGCTTTTTCAAGAATGCCATTAAATCAGTGCTCAATCAGGTAATATTATTCTAGCATACTTTAGACATAATCTATGAATGCGAAAGGGACTATTTATTCGATGAAGTTGCCAAAACGTAAAAAAACAAACAAATTACAATACTAAAGCAGAAATCATCAAAATAATCACAGCGACGGTCTTCTAGTTGCTTTTAAATTACAGGAGCGCGCACAAAAGCACTTATTGTAGCTATTAGATCAACAGAAATAGACGCCCAGTGAGCGTATACTATTTTGCAGTGCGCCGGGATACTGTCGCCTTGCACCCCGTATGCCTCCTGCAGTGTTGCAACCAGCTTCTGAGATGGAGTATAGGCACACATATATGACGTTGCTGCACGCGTTCGCTTATGATATTCGCGTACATGCATAGCAAACGGAACTATGAACGAACAGGACTAACACCATGGCTGCTCTTAGACGCAGCGAATCATTCGAACGAAATGCACCAGTGCTTCGTCACGACCTCGGGGAGGGGAGGTCCAAACACACTAGCTCATAAAGTTTGTCTGTCTGTCTGTCCACTTTCTGGGTACAGATAAAGCTAAATTGATTCGCAGCTACAATTCAAGAAGTGTGAACCACTGGGTTTAGTGCCTGCGACGTTTTTAGGATGAGGGCATGTATATATACCTTCTTTTGGTGTGCTATATTCATCGACAATTTTCCGCCCTTCATCCTAGAAATAGGTACACACAGCGTTTTTCGTCGGGCAAGCTTGAAGGCGACTGGGAGTCCGGGTATACGCGGGTACCGAAGCCACCAGCGATGGATTGCATGACCTTAAAAGTAATAATATTGTGCGCCTTTCAAGTCCCAATACTACGCTATGATTTACTCCGGAAATTTTGGCATTATGGTGTTCTTTAACGTGCACTGTGACATCGCACAGTACACCGGCCTCTACGATTTCGCAGCACCCGGGATCGAACCCACGACCTTCGAATCATCAGCTGAGCATCCTAGCCACATGATCCGCCGAGGCGGACGAGCTTAGAAAGGACCCGACATTCAGGGTGCTTTTTCTCCTTACAAACCAGTGCCACGGTTGCTGGATGAAAGAGCGCTTTTTTCATTCAGCGGCCGTGCCAGTGCATTAATAGAATCGATCCCAAGGATTACTGTTCACCCTGTGCGTTCGGCACCGTGTCCTTCAAAATTCCTCGGCTCCTCCTCCAATGGTGGTGGCAGATTAAAAGAAGGAAATTAGATTAGGAGTGATCAGCACTTTGGCAGCGCATGTGGCCCCAGCCTGAGTTCGAGCAGCGGCTTCGTCGGCTACGCTCCCATTTTATTCTCCGAAGCATTCCCGAGGAGAATATGGAATATCATCTCGAAAGATAAGGACAAAAAAATCCACGCAACAAATGCGTTGTCTAGCTGGGAGAGTAGAAGGAACACTTTAAAGATTTGTGTTCCGAGGTTGCACACACGCACACAACTACTTCTGGACTGCAAACGTGTACTAATGGCAAGTTCTGTAGGTTGAGATAACAGGAGTGCAGCGGCAGAAAGCATTGATAGCAGGACCACTCGATTCGCCACAGGCATGCGGCACGCTTCCAGAGAGCAGGTGACGAGTGGGGAAAAAAATAACATCATACGCTGCAAATACTCGACACATACAAAATCTTACGTCAATAATATCTGACTCATTCCCTATAATCCCATCGGAAATCGTTCAATTCAAACATGAACAGATTTGAGTAACGGAGAACTAAACAAGCCAGAAACAGCGCCTCAAGGGGTCGGAGTGCTCGCTATAACTGTTTACAGTGAGAAATGGCCTGCTTCAGACAAAATGATATAGATTTACAGCGAAGCTGCTTATGAATAACATCCAGGGTTTTGCGGCATTCACGTGCGGGCAAGAGAGAGAGAAACAACTTTATTTAAGTGAAAAAAAAATTCACAGAGGAATAACGATCAGGCAGTGCCTGGCCGCCAGCTCCTCAGCTCGCTGTTTCATAGTATACGAGAGAGGGAGGCGACGGATCGACATTTCGAGCAATGCGGACTGAACAGATCGGGGTAAATGTGTGCGTATATCCGTGGGCACGGGAACGAGTTCCGTTTGGAGGCGGCGCCATGTGATTTCCTGTAGTTTCGTGAGTTTGGGATGCGGCGGTGGTTTCGTTCGACGTGCGAGGCGATAGTGCTGAGCAATTTCGTGATAGGATATGAACGGCTCGCCGTAGTTCTCGTGGCGGGCAAAGCGCGGCGGTGGCGTGCCACATTTTGAGCAAGTGTCCCCTCGTACTTGGGTTTCGTGGCGACGATGGTCGTCCAGGATTCCACGCAGTGAGCCAGTTCAGTGCACCACGGAGCGATGCACACGGCTGGCCAAACTGTGTGCGGTTCGATGATGCGGGCGGCCGTTTGGCCGGGCTACAGACGATGGCTACGTTTGTTTACCCAAATTCTTGCTTATATGCCAGTTGTGTGGCGAAAAGGAAGCAAGATACACATCTCATTGGCTGAACTGAACTTGCTCTACAGTGAATATGCCTTGCAGGCTCGTAACCAAGGCAGGGAGGACTAGGGTCCCCCTCCTCTCCCCACCGCCCGAAATTCTGGTGGAGGGGGATGGTTTTACCGAAAATAAGTAGTGGAAATAGGTGTTTCTCTGAAATAGGCAAGTACTCCCCTTTTCCCCAGAAAAAAAAAATTCCTGGCTGTGAGCCTGGTGTCTTAACCTCATGTGTGCTGCGTATGACTGTATAAGCGAACACTGTGACGAAGGCTCAGTGATGTTTGACGGGTCGTTCGACGAGATGCATTCCAGCAGCATTAAATGTATAGCTTATCTTTTCGGGAAATGAACGCAACCAAACACCAATAGAGTCCTAGGATTCTATTCTTTTTGTCAAAATAGAACGTGAGTGACTGTAGAATAATTAAAAATCCGTAAACAGAGGCTGCGTCGAGCCGACGTTTTGACAAGCGGATTTGTCTTCCTCAAGCTGGATGACGAAGGCAAGCTCGCTTTTCGAAACGTCGGCTCGACACAACCTCTGTTTACGCATTTTTTATCGCAAGCTTCCACTTTCTTCTTCATATAGCTTTTTGAAGAATAATTAAATATTTAGCTATGTTCCAATTACAATTCATCACTGAAACTCGCACAAAGGAACACGCTGCTTCATTTTCTTTCTCGGAATGTAATATTGACCGCCTTGAAAGTATACGCTATCATGAGTGATACGTTTGTAGACTGTGGATCACAATTCGCACCTGATGGGGATATAGCGGCCGGTAAAGACAGAACGCCCATGCAGCTGATTTACGCCCGGCGTACTGCAAATGGAGAAATGTCTAAGCAAAAGTTTACCTTGCGCTAAAATATCTATCTATACCTTGAACCAGTTTCGAAAAAAACAAGCGCCAAAAAACTGTAGTGAAATAGTCGTTTCAAGATGGGGAAGGCTGCGAGCCGATTCTGCTATGAATTTGACAGCACATAGTGGTTCTACTAATGCATACACTATACAATGTTTATTACAAAATGTTATGCCTTCGGTGCTGACTCCCCACGAAAAAAGGCTCGTTTTCGGAACATAAGGAGGCCCAAATATTCAAAAGAATAATGATTTTATTTGACGTATTTTTATCTCTTAAATGAGGGTGTCTGGGTGAACTAAGAAATCGGACGCGCATACAGGAAACAGGCAGGTCAACTGAAAGCATTCACAACAACTGGTGAAGACACGGGCGACCGTTTCGTAGAAGCACTATGTTGGTTCTCCCAATATAATTCATGCTCGGAACGAGCAAGGAGGGGAAAAAGGTTCGCCTTCTTTATTTACTCTTCGTTTGTAAGAGCGGTGTCATCCGTTACAACAATAAACAACGCGTCAGTGATCCCGCCATGCGTGCAAAGCGCGCCCTCTCGACGACGGCGGCCGTCCGTCACAAGCGCTGGCAAGCGAGGAAAAAAGAGAGAGAGAGAGAAACCTCGGGATGGGTAGCGGATGGCCGTTGCCAATTGGCGCACCCGAGGCCCGCACCCGGTTCTATAGCAAGCGCACGGGCCTGCCCAGACTGGGCTCAAAATGAGGCAGAGGCCCCGGGGAGGGTGGGTGTTGCTTTTTATCTCTAATCGCCGGGTTCGACGGAGAAGACGATTGCAGGCCGAGCTCCCTTCCCTCTTCAGGGGAGCCGAGGTCATTTCCTGCTTGGCGGAGACCCCCCCTCCTCCCTCAATGCGTGTATGACAGCGCTCATCACAGGACTCGGGCTACGTTCAGGCCTGCTGACCCACTTTGTAGCCGATCGACCCCGCCCCTCGGACAGGCGTATACTGCTGGCCATGCACTGCTTTACTTGCGGGAGCGAGCGCTCTCGAAGCGGTGCACAGTATACCCAATAATAATAATAATAGTGCTACACATTGATCGGGGCCTGAGCCTCCAGCCGGGCTACGAGAGACACTGCAATCGAAGAATCTACATTATTGTTGGCAAACCGCGTTCCCTAATGTAAGTAACAGCACGGCCGAACACAAGCCCGCACAGGGTTCAACGAAACGTCACTGCCGAGCGTTGTCCTTTGTTCTGTCCCGGAACAGCGCGCATTTATTGTGCTTCGCGATTATACGTTACAGAATGCTAAGGCTGGTACCGTACACGCCACGGCAACTCTGTTGCGCACCGCGACCTGAAAACGCTTCAGCAGCGCGAGTTTCTCCTTGCGCACGGTAGCGAGGCAAGATGATGAATGTGCACGTGGTGCACGTCAAATATAGCCACGCGCTGGGCACGACAGTGTATACGGTGTTGCCGTACACTTACTATACGCCAAACCAGTCAGCATTGATTGATTGATTGATTGATTGATTGATTGATTGATTTGTGGGGTTTAACGTCCCGAAACCACGATCTGATTATGAGAGACGCCGTAGTGGAGGGCTCCGGAAATTTTGACCACCTGGGGTTCTTTAACGTGCACCCAAATCTGAGCACACGGGCCTTCAACATTTCCGCCTCCACAAGCCAGCCAGCATTGCTAAAACAACCGAACGAAGAAAAGAACTGGCTGCCAGAACAGACGAGCCTGATTAAATGAACGTCCAGTACTACGGCACCTTTCGTAGGCATTAGTGAGTTACTTAAGGACCTTAACCACCAAGTTAAAAGCTGCGAATACAAACGCTGAATGTCTAAGATCCCCTATTCGTCCCTCTCGGCCCCTCCAAGGATTCAAACGCAAGTGTCGCGTTATAGCCGCAGGATATACGGTACAACGTTCGGTTCAGCATGCGAGCCTTTCAAGGGCTTATGGGCCAGCGGTCGATTATGCAAAGGGTACCACAGGCATATAGAGATGATTAGCAGTATTATTTTATGGAGATGCGGTTTCAGTTAACTGCTTTGCTAGCGTTACGCGAAACCCACCGCCACGGTCTGGCCCTGCATTCGAAACTGTTTCTCACCTTGAATACACAGTAACTGCATGTAAACAGACTGCAACAACAACAACGACAACAACAACAACAACAACAACAACAACAACAACAATAATAATAATAATAATAATTTTCCCTGACTGTTTAACTACCACCAATCTTGCTCGTTTCATGACGCCAATCTCTTCACCTATTTCTCAGAGAGGACATGTAGTGGACATGTTTATGAGCAAGGCTTTTGACGTAGCCAGCCACACACTGTTTTTTTTTTTTTTTGTTAAAGTTCCAAACTTTGGCGTTGACTCATTTTTTGTGAATCTTATGCGCAGCTATCTGCTTAATAGATCGTGTTATCTTGCCCTAAATGGCCAAACGTCTTCCTCGTACAAAGTTACTAGGGGAGTCTCTCAAGGGTCGGTATTAGGTCCACTCTTATTTTTAATTTACGTTAACGATGTTTTTTTTTTTAAATTCGTTATATACTTCTTTTCTCTTTTGTGCTGATTACATTAAGATATTTAAGGAAATTCGTTCAGTTAACGACCGTCGCTTGCTGCAGTCAGATTTGTGTTCGTGTTTTTTCTCCGAATGCCGTGATAACAATAACCTCTGTCTGAATACCTCATCAACCACATTCATGAGTATATCTCGCAAAACATTCATCGTGTCATTTCCATACTCTGTCAATATCATGTCATTATGTAAGGTATATGAATTCAGTGATCTTGGCGTTCTTTTTGATAGCATGCTAACTTTTTCTGCTCATACTAAACTTACTGCCACGCGAGGGCGAGGCCTTAGTTCTCTCGATTGTGTTTGCAGAATCTCTCGATAATTCAGTTTTCCTAGAGCCTTCAACAAATTGTACACCGCAGTATGTCTTACTCAGTTTGATTATGCATCTGTGATCTGGAACGGCATTGCTAAATCTGGCAGTGCCGCCATTGAGCGAGTCCAGAAAAAAAATTCACAAACATTTACAATCATCGTTTCGCTTCACATGATTAGATCGCGTTCCAGCACTGCTACATTATTATCATTGCCAACGAAATTGCACTGACCTATATATTATTTCTTTGCAAACTAGTTTACGGAATGAAATCCTACTATATCCTACCTACCCTTTACTTCTTAGTTGTGTAAATTTTCGGATTCAACGTAAGCTAACCAGAAAGAATCGACCGTTTCATTTACTTGCCAAATTCTTTCAACACTCTACTATTAACAGAATACAAAGTGCCTATAATGTTAACTTTCATGGTCTTGATGTTTTTTGACAGTCCACTGTCACTGTTCTTGTCTGAGTTCTGCACTGTTCTAAAATAGTTTTTCCCAATCTACATAGTCTTCACTTTTCCGCCTTTCAGGAAGGTTTATACAAAGTTGTGTATAGTCCCCTTTAGTTTTCACTTCCTTTCTTTCATGATTCTCATCTTGTCTGTTTATTCTTAACATTTAGTGCTAATTTTTTCTGTGTGTTTTTACTCTTTATTTGATTTTTCTGAAGAATATCTGAATTGTATTGTTGTTTGTATTGTTTTAATTTTGCGTGTGCCTGCACAAAGACCTCATGGTTGTTCCAGGGCACGTTAAATAAATCACTGATTGATTGATTGGTTGATTATGTGAGGTCTTAGGTCCCAAAACAATGATTAAGAGCGACGCCGTAGTGGAAGGCTCCGTAAATTTAGACCAACTGGTGTTCTCTAATGAGCACTGACATCACACAGTACAAAGGTATCGAGAATTTCACCTCCATCAAAATGCGACATTCGCGGGCGGGATCGAACTGTGTGTGTGTGTGCGTGCGTGTTCGTACTATTTCAACATTCGTACCATCTTAACTCTAGTACGCTCACGAACGAGTCGCGATTTCACCATCCTGACAAGCGAAGCGCAAGGATTATTCCACTCGTTCGAATTACACGGTAGATAAGAATTCCAAGATGTGGCTATCGTGCAATTCCTGCAATGCGCATGTAGTTTATCATCGAAGCAATGTGCGCTCATTTCGGAATAACGTTACGAAGAACAACAACGCGCAGGGTGAATGAATGCCCACTTCACAACAAGCGCCCTCAACTGCGCATGCAAGCAAAAGAAAGAATCCCGTCTGCAGAGATTGTTTGGTTTTCTTTTTCAATACGATAGCCCGACAGGTCTCACTGCCGCAGTTCAGCTTTATCGGTTTTCCGTCTTTTTTCTTTTCTCTCGTGTTTTAAAAAACGCCATAATCGCCGTAGAAGAGGAACAGCACGCGGGCATCTACCGCAGCACTTGACAGCCGAGTGCCCCACGCTGCGAAATCGCCAAGCACAGAGAGCTGAAAAGTACGCACAACTGAAAAAAAAAACACAAAAAACTAGACTTATTTTGAGCACTCTCCGCGCGCGGAATATATATACGAGGACGCAGAGACACGAACCGTACATAATAGAGTTGAAGGTTGCCGTGCCAGTCCGACGGAAATACCTGACTCATGCCGAATTCCTGGCGGGCGCAAACAACAACGTGGTATGCCGCGCGAGCAGGGAACGGGATAACATGTGTGTTCCATCGCGATGACAGAAGAAAAAGAAAACATATACATAAACGGATTGAAGTGTCCGCGGTACGTCTGCAATCAGGAAAATGAAATGATAAAGGCGACCGGAGAAGGCGTTTTAAAAAAAAAGCGGACAAGCACATTTCATTACGACAATCGTATTGCCTCGGCAGAAATAGCGTTGGGACGCTATGAAATAACCGAGCACTAGCACTCCCAATGTTCGGGTGACTGACTGCAAAGATGATTGCACAAACGAAGTACAAGCAGCATACAATGCAAGTTCATAGGGGCAGCAGCTCGCGCGAGATAGACAACTACAGTTTCTTGAATTATTATTTTGTTGATCAACAAGATTATTTTAATCATTACTATTAACGGCCCCGTTTGCTTATATATTTTGTGCTTATATATAAGCAAACGTGGCCGTTAGCATTTTTAAAAAGTTTCTCGTCCTTAAATCCCCAGAAAGGTTCAACGTAAAGAAGGTTTCGGAACCGGTTTACGACTTGCTCGCTGGATTTTGTGCCGACCGCTTGTGGCCCCCCCGATCTCCGACGACAGCGCAGCTCTGGCCGACTAGGCTCGCCCTACGCCATCTCCTGACGCCGACAAGAGTTCTCGCCGAGTGGTGCCCCGTCCTCGGACTCCTGCAACCGTGTCCACCTTTCCTATGTTCTCCTTGCTTGCGTATATGTGGCTGTCCCTGCACCTCTCTCTCTCCTCCTGCTCCTATCTCTATCTCTATACATTTAATCCTTCCCTATCCTTTTAATCTCTCCTTACCCCAATCCCTCGTGAGCTACTGTTGAGGCGTCCTCCCCCTGAGAGACAGTTACGAGGCTCACTTTTATCTTCTTTTCATTTAAGAATCAACCCCCCACCCCAGTTTACAAACATAGAGGTATATTTCCCGATAATCCGCTTAAAAGACTAAAAACCTCCGTTCTGTCCGCCGCACTTCTATCCGCAAAATAATTTGCGTGTACCGGAATACCGGGTGTGCACTGCGCATGCGCGTCTCCGGAAAATGCGGCTGCACCCGTTAAAGCGGTTGCCTTCCACCTCGAATACATATCAGGTGGCGCCTTCGTGCGCTCGGTAGTTCGCTAGCTTCGAAGAGCTGCTTTTATTTGCTTGATATTGATGTCTCTAAGCTTCGACAGCAAATGATTTGTGTGGATTGAGCACTGTTTTCGAGATACTTACTAAAATATAGTCAATGCTGCAGGCTTAGTGAGTGGTGCTCCTAGAATATCGGTTGTCTCCGATGTTCCATATAGGGTGGCGCCACTTGGAGTGGTGGCAGCTACTGGACGCGCTAACTGGTAATAGGCCGCGCCTTTGCGTTAAACGAATACCAAACAGACTAAAAATATCTGACCGAGAAAAGACAGCGCTTAAGGTATATACACAGAAAAACACGAGGCGATGTGCGCTTCCTGATTCGTGCCTCGCGTCTTTTTGTGTATACCTTAAGCGCTGTGTGTTTTATAACGGATCCGTACACCAACGAGCTCGCCTCTTAAGTCATCTAACAGAGATTTTGTACCTCTGGCAGAGCCACCGCGCCGTATACTCCGACGAAACGTGTCCGCCGTTCACTGATTCGAACCGCGAGGGCGCCGTTTACGCACCCGAGGCTTAAACAAGTTCTGTGGCTGGAATTACAATATGTGCCATAACGTGCGTCAGGGTGAAGGGGCTCGGCTGCCGATACGAAGATGGCGGGTTCGATGCCGGCTGCGGCTGTCACATTTCAGTGGAGGCGGAAAGGCGCGTGTACACTGTGCGACTCCATTGATTGATTGATTTGTGGGGTTTAACGCCCCAAAGCCACCATATGACACCAGGACACGTTAAAGGGACACTAGAGTTACTGTATATGCTACCTTTAGGTAGCATATACAGTGACTCTAAGTGACACTGAAGGCAAATAACAAGTTATGTTAGAATGAGAGTCAACGTTCGAAAATGTCTAAAACATTGTCAACAGCAGCGGTCTATACTTATCGAGAAGTTAAGGTAAATGTACGACTCCATATGCTCCACGAGTGGGATATTTTGGAATGATGCTAACGACGTCAAGAGTCCCGAGTACTATTCATCTATTGTAATCAAACCAGATGAAATTAAAAAAACGGAGCCTTCTGCGCATTACAACGCGCCATAAAATGCTACTTCTACACTCCTGTTTGATTCAAGAAAAAAAAATGGCGCGAATGGCACTAGTGGTTTAAAAATTCCGTTGTCGCCCAATCAAAATCGCTTCGCTCACGCATTCGGCTCTCAGTGCTGGTTTCGGAACCACGCATACTGCCGCGTGTGCTTTGCACGCTCACGAAAGTCGCTGAAACAGAAAGGTCGACAAAACGCCGAGCGCACGCAATGTTGCCGGACGCCCTAAGAAAGCACGCCGCTTGAGCTACAGATGTCACCCTTAGGTGAGTATATGAGCCGGTACCAACTATAGCTCGCCTTTCCGTTTTGAAATAAAACGCCTTTTAGGAACTAAGGTGTTATGGGTGATCGAAAAACGCCCGTGGCCCATACGACAGCGTGCCACTTGATAACTGGGACTCGCTGATTAAAAAGTCGTAGGATATTAAAAGCGCGTTTAGATTAAAAAAAAAATATATATATGACTATTTTTGGGCTATCTACAAGTGCACCATAGCTTACGCCTATTCTGTTAACGTTTAATGTTCATTTATACGGAACAAGTATATCACAACTGGTACAGAACGGCGTTTTAAGATACTATGGCTATATACAGGGTGTCCCACATAACTTGAGCCAAGAATTTCAATATGCGACACTTCAGTGGTGAATTGAACCAAACGCGTACTACCTGCACTAGCCTGCAGGTACTCAGGCTATTTTTTATTTCTTCCTATACTAATTAATTAATCATTATTAATTACATTTTTTATTTATGGGGGGAAACGCAAAATATGAACACTGAGAAGTAGAGCACTTCCAGAAACCACCGACTAAATTGTTTCCTGTACGATACGTCTCGCACTGTTATGGTTTCCGCGTTGTAAAGAAAGCCGACAGCAGCAATATAGCAATGCGCTCGCGGTCCGTCACACGGCTTCTTTTCAGATTTCGCGGGCTTTCTTTACAGCGCGGCAGCTTGGGCTAGTTGGTATGGCATAACGATAGTTATAGCGCGAGAACAGAACGACGACACTTCTTGTCTCTGTGTCGTCGTTCTGTTCTCGCGCTATAACTATCGTCTTTCTTGACAACGTGGAAAAAATAACAGCACGAGACATATCGTACAGGAAACAATTTTGTCGGTGGTTTCCGAAAGTTCTCTATTTCGGTGTTCATATTTTGGGTTTCCAGCGCATAATTTTAGAAAAATTAGGTAACAAGGAATTATTAATTAGTTAGTATGGGGAGAAATAAAAAAAAAATAGACTGAGTACCTAGAGCCTAGTGCAAGTAGTATGCGTTTGGTTCAATTCACCTCCTATGTGCCTTTCACTTTCAGATTCTTGGCTCAACTTATGTGGGACACCCTGTATACCAGATGTTTAGTGTAAGACAGTGTAGTGCGAGCGCTACGAATGTCTTACACTAAGGAGTATTTTACTATATGCTATATTGTGTGTATGGTTGGGCACTCACGTGCGCCTTCTACGCTTATGTCATCTGCAATTGCATGCTCCTTGACATAAGACTTCATTTTTCAAGGTTTTTCGTGGGAAGTGTGTTTAGGCAATTAGCGACACCCCATGTGGTATGGGCGTTTCTATCCGTCAAAGCGCCCTTTTCCCTGATGTGTAACATAGTTACCTATCGACACGGCAATACTCACTGAAGTGTATAGGCTGGTTTACTGTTTATTCCGTTATTCCAAGCTTTTTATCACACTTCGTTGGTACGAAAGCCGCTGTGATAGGTCAGTTGCGTAGGCGGCGGACGATAAGAATGGCATCACTACATTAATTACACCAGTCTTGTTCGTTGCAACGAAAACGAAGTCCAACGAAAGGCGTCCATTCTGGACGCGTTCTGTGGCAAGCGTCGCCGTCCGTTGCAGGGACAACCGTCAAGTGTAAACAGGAACCCGACTTGGCACGAGCCGCAGGAAGGAAGTCGAGGCGGAAGGCGACCTCAAAGAGCGCGCACTTTCGAAACAGACGCTCCACGTGTCGCGCCGTCACGCCGCATGCATTCGGAAACATTACTACGCTGGAAAGCGCGAAACACTTTAAGGCTGGCTTCTTAGCAACGCCTTCCGAAAAACAAAAAACGATGAGACGAGGCAAAGAAAAGTGGAAAGAAAACGAAACAGAGTCGTGACGCACGGTTGACGTATCCTCCAGCTCAGTGGGTGACATGACAAAATGGACCCTTGACCTTTTTATTTTTTTTTTCGACGACGCAACCAGCGAGCCACGTTCCTCACCTATATACACACGCCAGGACAAAGGGCCGTCGCAGAAAGGTGCGCAGCAAAACGCGGCCAAACACAGAGACGTCTCCGTCGGGACGAGATTATGGCAATTAGCATCGGACATCGCCGTCAAATAGCACACCGCGGCAGTCCAGCGTCCGTCGCACAGTCATCCGGCCTCTCTGTCTGTTTTCGTATTCCTCCTACGACAAAAGAATAAAATAAACAGGAGTGGTCCGGCGACGACAGCTTTGTGGAGCGCGCCCCAAATTATGAGGGGCCTGGCGTCCCGTTACAGCTTAACAGGTCAGCGGTCAGCTTATGCCGAAGCATTTTGCGAGAGCCCCAGTGAACCAATTCCAGCGTCGGTGCGAGCCAAAGGGAGCGCTTGCAGCCCGGAGCGCCGAAATCGAGGCTGAGAAACGCGAGCCGATTGTGCAGCCACAGTTCTCGGGAGGCGGGAGAGGTTCCGTCGACGATCGCTAGAAGGGGATAAGTGAAAGCAAAGGACGCCGAACCCCGCAACCGCAAAATGCCAAGAGACACAGGCACACAACGGTTCGTGAAATAAAGGCCACGCAAACAACCACTAGGCGCTCAGCGTGGAAACAAGCACGTTACAAACATGAAAGGACACTTCACAAAAGGCCAGAAATCCTTTACGCGATTCGTTATCTTACACTTCTCTCCAGCGTACGTGCACCGAGAAGCATAAACGCGGAGCGCAGCAAACGTGCCTGCAGGAGGTGCACCGAAAACGACGACAAGCAGTCAGAAATGCGGAGAACGGACAAAGCATCCGCCGTTCCCACGAGTCGTTCAGGCGCGCCATGATTGTGCCGATACTGAAAGAAGAAGAAATAATAAAATAATAAAAGAAGTTGAAAACGACACTGACGATATTACCGACGAATTAACGAGCCGAAAACCATGAAAGGGACGCTGCCGTTCGGGTGCACTCGACGACACAGTGAGCAAAAAAAAAAAAAGAAAAAGAAACCCGCGCCCGAAGCAGTCCCGACCAGCACTTTCCTCAATTTGCATCGCACATAACGGGTCAAGTGGCCGTTAACGACGTGCAAACATAAGGGTGCTTGAGTGAGTCGCGCCGCCGCCTTCCAGCTTCTCTCTTTTCACATCTGGGGGAAGGCGGCGAAATCAACCACATCGCGGCAAAAAGAAGCGCCACACGAAGAAACGACGGGAAAGTGGACGGGCGGCGCTCCAGCGAGGTGGCGCTAATGAGGCCCGCCATCAGGCGGCATTCCAAGGGGGGCAAAACGGAACCATCGGCACCGACGACGCGAGGGGAAATCGGAGCGGGACAGGCGCAGCTGGCCGCGCGCGTCGCCCTGGACGCTTTGGAGAGCGCCACCAAAGCTGCCCCAACGGGCACGCTTCGCCGCCGTCCGTGAAAGGAATGTTGCAGCTGATCACCAGAGCAGAACGCTGCCTCCTCGCAGCAACCGCCGGGCCGAGAATTCGTCATCGACCCGTTGACCACGCGGTATCACCCGCGTCAACGACACGTGTACTACCTGTTTGGCCCGTAGTACATTAAGAGAGTTCAATCCCAATGCACTTGATGGAACTCAAATTGTAGCAATTTTTAGGCGACAGTAGGCGTGTGGTCACTCATGATGTTCAGCATTTTGAAAACAGCAGCACTCGCAGCAGAAGCGATAAAGTATTCAGCCCCTGCGAGCCAAACGCAAGGTAAGACAATCGCGTCGAAGGTCCCCGCAAGAGAGCTTAATTATCTGGTTTACCGAACCAACCGCCACTTCTTGCCCGAAGCAACCTCGAGTAATTACATCAGCCCAAGACATGCCGAATATCCTTACATATACAGGTTTCCGACATGTCAATTGGTCACCCACGTGGCGAAGCAATTGGCGCTTAGTTCATTAGATCTGAGCGGCGTATTGACACGATTGAAAATGAAAAAAAAACGTAAATAAGAAATCTGCAATAGAAAATGGAACAGCGATTAACAGACAAGGGACATCAGGACACGTTACTACGGGCCTGCGTTCACGAAAGTAGCGAGCGAGGCGTTGCACGCAGCCTAATCGTGCAGCAGTCTGTAAGAGAGGCGGCACCCGAATCGCTAATTTGCACGGCTGCGCACGATTGGCGCGTCACCGACAGTGCTGCACATGTAAGTCGCCCAAACCGGTTACTGAACGAAATTGCTCGCGCAAGGGGCCACGCACTGTTCCGATGGAAGCCCAGAACACACACGTTCGTGGATCTATTCTGCGCTTCGGGCTGTCACTGCAAACGCGTAATAGGCCCACCCCATGCTTCGCGCTCTCCACAGAGATGCGGCACCGCTAGAGAAAGAACAGCCACACGATCCACTTTAAATGGGTACGCGCTCGCAGGCGGCCGACACGTTAAAAACCAGATGGTCGCGAGTCAATCATCCGTCACCCTTTTTCTGGGTTGCCCCGAGCGAGTAGGCGCAGAGCGAAGTTCAAGATGGCGGCTAGAGGGGAAAGAAGCGGGCGTCACACATCTGGGACCGCCGGACGAGACTAAACAACGGCGCCGCGCCCTCGGCCAGAGGAAATGAAATCGGAGGCCGGGGGAGAAAAGCGGGCGGCGCCACCGGCACCCAGACCCGAGGGCGCGCCTCCCGGCACCACCGCCGGTAACGCACGTCGCTCGCTATGGACACGGTGTACTACTGCGGTCGAGGCCATGACCCGGCAAGTGACGTGACAACCTGTTTCCGCGCTGCTTACCCGTTAATATCAGGCGAAGCACGGCCCACAGAACGAGAACTAATAATGGCAAGCCTTAACTGCTGAACGAGCAATAGTGCGCAGCAGTAAAAGTTGAGTGAACATGTGCAAGAAGGTAAATAAATAACCCGAGTTTATCATTACTACGCCGTTCTATCATCTACATTAGGGCAAATGTGCATTTCTCTCACGTCTAGGTTACCTTGCTTTCACCTCTTCAAACAAACGCTTAACGAGTGGGGTAATTTATTCCGGGAACAGAGTTGAAAATATCGAACCTGAGTCACCGCGAAAGCCACGGTGACTTTCACAGTTACAGGTCACAATTGTAAAACCCATTCACACGCTGTGAATTCACCGACTCCTCCAGCCAGCTCCAACGCCCGATACTACTACCAGAGTCCTCCAAAGTATTGAAGGACTCTACTACTACTACTACTACTACTACAACTACTACTACTACTACTACTACAAAGGAAAAGAAGAAGGAGAAGAGAGAGAGAAGCGCAAACTATGCCAAATCTTGAAAAAACACAACCTGCAAGCACGCGAGCCATTTTTTCCAGCGTCCTCCGGGGGGGTCCAAAACAAGGGTCGAAAGGATTGGGAGGGTGCTTGCCCTCGCGACCTTGGCGGGGCGAGTGTCGCGCACTGGAGGAGGCTGAAGTTGGACGCGCCCCCCGGCGGCAAAGAGCGAGAGGCACGCGCTTAAACGAACCCCTGACGCCAGCTCCGCCGTGCTGTTCCGACGAGCGCGAACAGGCGCCCGGACCCGCGCGAAACGAGGTCACACTGACAGCAACGCGCGTTTCGTAAGCGCTGTGCAGCAAAGTGTGAGGGCACTGAAATTACAAGGGCCGCGCGTGAACAGAACGAAATCCACGCATCTCCACGAAGTGAATCACGACGAGTGGCAAAGTGTGCGTACAAACAATCATGACCTCCGAGATGGCGGGCGCGCGCCCGCCATTTTGGGGATTATGGTGCAATATACAGGGCGATTCCACGCAAGATCGAACAAAGCATGGCTGGTCAACCTCTTAAATTTCTTTCGAAATTTATTATATTGGGTGTGTTTTAATACTCACTGTAGACGGCTAAATAGACAGCTAAATGGACGGCGGCCATCTTAAGTCCCATTCCGATTCTCACGTAGCCGGCAACATGGACAGCTCCGAGAAGACCGCATCGTAGACAAATACGATGCAGGCTACTTTGCTGTATAAACAAGATGGCGGCTCAGCGAATCGCTCAGATAGATCAAATCTCGCTGGCATGGTCGTCTGCACACAAGCACACGCTTTCCCAGACGCTCAATGTGAGTAACGTTTATTTTTTTTTTATTTCACCACGAAATAAGACAGAAATTACAACTGTTACGTTTGTTTATTTTAGCTTTTTTTCTCGATGGGAGGTGGCGCATTGTCGCGTAAAAGCCGCCTAAATGTGTTCCATTTTTCGGACAGCATGGAGTCAATGCTGTCTTCCAAGCAGTCTTCGTAGACTGTCTACGGGCTGTCAAAGAATCGGAACACAGCCATTGTTGCCTGATGAGTGGAAACAAGAGATCCGCAATCGCCCTTGCTGTAAATTTTTTTTTTCGAAGCACAGTAAATCAATAATGACGAAGAGGTGGAGTGCCACCTCTCCTGCTGTTTTTTTTTGTTTGAAAATTGGCGATGAATTACACAAAATATATTAAAGCTCACATTTGTTTAAAGCTCACATTTGTTAAGCTCACATTTGTATTAAAGCTCACATTTGTTTAGCTAAATATAGACGTATTTGCGCTTACGTTCAATTATATTTCCAATCTCTGCGCATTGTAGATTTTTTTACGAAAATTCTGAAATTAGACCTAAAAAACGTTTATTTTTGCCTAGTTTCCAGGCCTTTATTTCAAAAAGGGCAAACGACAAAGCGGTGAAAACTCCGCCCTAATTTCTGAACATGCTTATTTTTAAAACTGCCAAAGCTTATATTAACAACACTTTTCAATCAAAAGATATAATCACACTAACTTCAAGAAAAGAGCAGGCAGGGGAAATTTCTGACGACGATTAAAAACAAATTTGATATTTTTTATACTTTCCCCACTTATTATCCTGCACATCAGCTTTCACAATAAATAAAAACATGTTGCATTACACGGTTTCACTTGCAGTTACGACCCGTCAAAAATGCTCTTGCGCAAAAATAAGCAACGGTAGATCAGACTTCCTGCCCGCTAAGTATAGAATGAAGGCCTATACTTCAGTTTCCTAAAAGGCAAGCAGCACTACAATAGTTGTCGACTTCACTGAGGACGCCAATTTCGAAATGGGTTGGTCACGCGAGCGGCCACGAGTGCGAGATTAACGAGCAAGCAAGCGCGCACAGTGCATGTTCCGGTGTGAAGAGGGCCCGTCGGATAAGGCCTTTGTGCAAGACTGAGCACAATTTCGGGGTCTGAAGATCGTATGAAATTTGTGGTCGCGTACGGCTTCTCAGTTTGACGTGATACTGTATGAGTAAGTATGTCTTGCCCGCTGCAAATCAGCACTGATAAACACGGTAGTGAATGAATAAAAATCAGTGTTGTAGTGGGGTTCAATTGAAGCACTGCGGCATCAAGCTGTGATGCAGAATTCGGTAACTCTGCGAAAGTTTCGCGTCCTTGAAATGAGCTTCTTGTGCTTCGAATGGTATATAGTCTGCACACTAATTTTGCTAGGAGATATACTTCGCCGCCATGAAACGCACAGCAGCAGGGCAAAGCGCGAGCGCTATCGGAGTCAAATGAAGTGTGAGCAGCGGAGTGTGCGCACGGCCAGAACAAGTCGTCTGCTGCCATCTGTGATGGGCGGGCCCGGTTGTCTATAGTTTGGCATTTGTTCCCTTCTGATTTGGCTCCTGGAGCACCCGCCTTCACAGTTTTCACTGATACCAATCAATTCGTGCAGAGAAGTTTCTCTACAGCTAAAGCGGCTGTCACAGGTGCTTCCCACCGAAGGAACGCAGTCAAACTTCAACTTCCACGTCGATGCATCGAAATGTTTCCTGTGCGGGCGCCAAATGCGGTCGGGAAACTTGAGCTATAGACAGCGAATCTGTGACCTTGGCCGATTGCCTCTGTTTATACGCGCCAAGCACATGCGTTGGAATCCTGCCGTGCCCCAAGTTAGATCAGTCACCTCGGGACGCGCTGTTGTCTAAATATACAAGTATACGTATTGTAGAGACGTGATTTTGTTCGCGTTTCCTTTGGACACACACACAAAAAAAAAGCGCAAACAATGTCTGCTACGTCTGCACTGCTAACAGCGCGTGCTTGCTATGCGGTCAAAGGGTGGATAAAATAGCTATGCTCCGATTCCCACGCGTGGAAGTTATATCCCCGGCTGTATCATATCATAACCTATCCGTCTGAGGACACGAAAACGAGCGCCCTGGAACACGCCGGAGACTGTGCGCGCTTTGCTTGCTCGGTAATCCCCCACTCGTGGTCGCTCCCGTGACCAAACCATTTCGAAACTGGCGTCCTCAGTGATGCGGTCAGCTATTTCGGTGCTGCTTGCTTTTTAAGAACCTGAAATATAGGCCTGCATTCCATACTTAGCGGGCAGGAAGTGTGATTCACCGTTGCCTATACGTGCACAAGGGCCTTTTTTTTTTACGGGCCGTAACCGCAAGTGAATCCATATATTACAAGTTTTTTTTTATTAATTGTGAAATCTGATGTGCAGGAGAATAAGTAGGGGAAGTATAAAAATATCAAAATTGTTTTTTTTTTAAATCCTCAGAAGTTTCCCTTACATGCTCTGTTCTTGAAGTTAGTGCGATTGTATCTTTCTGTTGTAAAGTGCTGTTATTATAAGCTTAGGAAGTTTTATAAGTAAGCATGCTGAGAAAGTAACGCGGAATTTTTACCGCTCTGTCATAAGCTTCTTTTTTGAAATAAAGGTCTGCAGAAAACTAGGCAAAAAAAACTTTTAGGTCAAATTTGACAATTTTTATAACATAATGTACACTACGCGGATAATCGAAATATAACTGACCATAAATGCAAGCACTCATATACACTTAGCTAAACAAATGTGAGATACGTAGCTCTAATATATTTCGTGTAATTGATGCTCAAATTAAAAAAAAAGCAGAGCAGGTGGGCGTGGAACTCCACCTCTTCGTCATTATTGGTCAATTGTGCTACGAACAAAAATTTCAGCAAAACCAATTGCAGATCTCTTCTTTCCACTGATCAGCAACAATATGAAAAATTTTGAAAAAAAAAACAAACTTAAAGAGGTCGAACAGTCATGCTTTGTTCGATCTTGCGTGGACTCACCCTACAATGTTTTATTGGTCGTAACTATATATTGTGTTTAATTCTGCATTCTGATTTGCTTTCGTTATTGCTGATTTGTGGTCCGTGAAGTGTAGACCTTCAATAGGATCTAGCCTGAAATTGGCAAAGACGACGCCTACACGCACGTTTTCTATATGTTAATGAGTTTGCTATGTACTTAACCACACGTGGATGTTTCGTTTCTTGACTAGGCCGGACTTGTCGGAGGGAATGTTTACTATAGCTTTCCCTCTATGAGCGCGTAGTTGGCTGCGTCGTCGGGCATGTTTCTATATAGGAAGGCATTGCACCGTTTTCTGAACGTCTATCGGGACGTTGTCCACTTAACCTTTTATTTCGAACTGCCCGTTGCCGCGCGTAAAACAACGCGAGCCGCGCTCTTTCCCGAGCCCTCGCCTCCGAGCTAGCTTGCTTTCTGCGTCTGCGTTGACCTTCGCGTGCGAGAGCGAGTTCACATTCGTCTTTATCCGTGGCAGAAAGAGAATGTGTGGTCTGGAACGCGCTTATTCTTCCTCGTCGTCGTTCACAGCAGAAACAAAGTGTACATAATGCCTCACAGATGTGTAGCGGGTACCTCACTTATCAGCAGAATGGCTGATAAGCGAGGGTGCTTCCCTGCTTAATGAAAGTTACGGTGGGCGTATAGTGGGTACTTTGCAAGTGCTGTGCCGGCCAACGCACAAAGGCTTGAAACAAATGCGGTGACGCTTGCACAGAAGACGCATTTCGCTCAGTCAACGTCACTCCAAGAAGCCGTGCCACCACTCCATCTCCGCCCCCCCTTTCATCTTCAAGTTTGCATGGAGCACGCGTAGCGTGTAAACCATCGCCCCACCCACCCCCATCGCGTTCGTCCAATCTCGCGCACATTTCGTCGTTGTTCTTTAACGTCTAGGTGACGGGAAAATGCCTAAGCCTCGTGGAGTGCGCGTGTCTGTGCCAGATGCTTCTTCTTCCAAGAAGTCAGGCCGCTCAAATTCACGCCACAAACACAAACGCGCGCGCACACAGATGCGCACGAAGTTGCGGAGTCTACAGTTCACACAGACGCAATGGTGTCACAATGGAGCAGGCAAGCCTGGCCGGCGCAGCGTCTCCGCCTAGATGCGCAGCAGAGCGCTGCCGCTCGAATCAAGAGCGAAGAGGCCGTGAACGTGTAGACGCCCGTCCGGGCTCGCAGAGTTTAATCCTCCGTAATTCGGAATTGAGAGTGGCGCGCATCGTTACGCCGTCAACAAAGGCTTTCACAAGCGCGGAGGCCGAAACAATGAGGAGGCGAACGTTTCAAAGCAAAACCACGCCGATAGCAAAAGCTAAGATAAACCTGTTTCACACATGGCTGCTTGCCGCAAGACCTCAGTCCAGGAGTGTAAGTATAGGTGACGTAGTGAGCGCGATAAACGAGAAATTTTGGGCGACATCGAGTTTCCAACAATTGAGCGCAAAGTGTAGCGCCTGCTGACCGCACCGTATAATCTCGCCCGAAGATGATCGGCGACTACCAATGCGATTAGCAATCCTCTGACTGATGTGCAGTTATTGATGATACGAGGAGCGACACACATACGCAGTGACCCAATATGGCGTAAAAAAACACGTTAGATCAGGACGTCAATGACAGAAAACCCATTAATTTTTTACAAGAAAGACTAATCGTATGTAATTTATATAGCCAGGTGTAAGCGTGGAAATCACCTGAAAGCAATAAGGGCACGCGGCCGGTTGGTGCAGGTAGAGAGGCACGATAATGTCGCATGATCGTGGCATTGTTGCAGACAGACAGGGCAACTCGAATGGTCGGCATGCTGACCGCGGTGTCCCAGGTTGAAACGGCAGCGAAAGAAGGCAACTATGCACGTGCACCGCAGCGGATAAGAAACTCAGCACGTCCTGTTCCTCCTTCCATTGTCGAAATACCAATACCGACACACATGTAGAGAAACTAAGCATTCTTGGACAGTTCATTACCACCACGCGCAAAACGGAAACGATGCAAGTGCCAGTTCAGAGGTGCCGTGTATATACAACGCGCGTGGCCCGGCCAACATCCAATTATGACTCCGTATCATACAAACGCATGGGTGCTGCGAAAACTCGATGCATCCACCCTTCGCGCCATGCTCCGAAGGTGCAGACGAATTGAAGATTCCGCTTGATCCATTTGCGAGCGCCTGTGTGGCGAATTAAATTTGCAGAAAGGGGGGGGGGGGGGTCTCCTTATCGATCCGTATTGCGCAGAACGCCGAACGCAGCACGTCTAGCACAAACCTCCTCGCGGAGAACACTAAAAAACGGCAATCAAGGAAGACAGTTGAAAGAACTAAACTGTAAATGATAGTCTCTCGATATCGATAAAGTACTAACCGAGTAAAGAAGAGCACCACATTGTGCTTCAGGAGGCCTGATGTGCCCTTCGGTCATGTGCACTTGATCACGATAGTCTGTCTACAGAGGTCGTTTTTTTTTTTTTAATTCGGAAGTGTTTTAATGCCGGGGTCCATCAAGACATTTATGACGTATTTCCGTCACGAAAATGCGTCATCCAAGTAAACGCGATCAGACGGCAAAGAAAAAAAAACGATCCGTAAGCGGTATAGTCGAACCCGCGACCTCTCGGTCCAGGACGATGGCTGTCATGCGTTTAAACCACTGCGATAGTCATGAAGGGGGTTTACAGGAACGCGCCTTTCATCTCTCTCACAGTGCTCTTCTTCGCAGGATGGTAAGGCCGACTGGAAACGTAAAGAGTTAAGTCATGCGTTACTTCCGCAATTGTCTCAGTCCACGCACCATTACCGTCCCATTCCGCGCGTTTTACATAGCAGTATAATATTTTTTTTTGTCACGGTTTTGGCCCACCGCGAGGATGTGGCCTTAACCCAAGTCTGAAAGGCCTCGCTCAAAGCGTTCATCCATAATATCTCTGCGACGTTCACCTGGCTGTCGCACAATGCGTCACCGCGTTCGCCTCACGGCTATATAGACACTACGCGCGTTGCGTTTTTCTTCGCGCGACGCTTTGAATGCATGCATACAGAGTTCCAGCGTTAATTACGTGCTTGTTGCCACCATCTGTGAGCAGGATGTTGTGTCCCCCCCCCCCAGGTATACATGTTCACAACTTCAGCTACCGCAAAGATTAACGTAATCATGGTCGTTAGTCGTCGGCACAGAGATTCGCCGCCAGGAATTAACGATGGTTGGGTCCACATCCAGCGGTATATTATATCTGCCAAACACAAATACACACTCCACTAGCTCTCATATATCAACACACTATAAACAACCAACAACTTGTGTAAAGGCACGTTTCACTTTCGTGTTATACCGATTCCTATGACGGGGGGGGGGGGGGGGATCAGACATGTTTTTTTTTTCTTTTTTTTTCACGATAGCATACTTTCACGATAGATCCCGCAACCTACGGGTCAGTAGCAGAGTACCTTAGTCTCTAGAACACCGCGGCGGGGCGGAGTTGGCCTTTAAAGGGGTGCCGACACAAAAAACTTTGGCTTCGCGTCATCCCCCCCCCCTTTTTTTTTTTTGCTCTAATGAGTTGCTGGGGACCTGTCAGTCATGAGATAGCACATCATTTGCTACAGCACGGGACAGATAAGAACAGCCTCCGCATTTACCCACCATGTAGTTCCAGTTTCGCTTTAAGATAGCTCCAAAAATGACAAGCCGCCGGGTACAACTATCGCCACTTCGCGCGTGCAGCTGTCGACCACGTCAGCACACAGAACTGCGACGCACTTCTGCACGGTCCGCATCAAGAAGTCCTTCCGAATAAGAAATGGGACTGCAATGTCGCCAAACACAAAACTTTCAAAGCGTGTGCCGCGGCTACGAACTTGCGATCATGCGGCCAAAGAGTATACTGCTGGAACAAACGCCGCAAAAAGAAAAAAAAAAATGACGGCTACGACGTCATCGTAACTTCTTTTGTTGACTGCAGCGTGGTGACGTGAGGAAATAAGGGGGTCCCCACGGGGTCCCTTTGGATGGTGTCAATAGCTTCAAAATTGCTGTAAAATATACCTTCCAAGCTATAATCTGAGGATGGTATACGCATCTTCTCGGGAATCAATCCAGCAGGCTATCTCACGGCCGCGAAATTTTGTGTCAGTACCCCCTTAACATGTGAAGCAGAAAAACGTTTGCAGTACTTAATTAGCACATAGCACAAATGCTGCACCAATCCTCTGATACAGATACTTACCTTCCTGTATTATTATTATTATTATTATTATTATTATTATTATTATTATTATTATTATTATTATTATTGCCGTACTGCATGTACCCGTTTGCTCTAAAACCAACGGTCCATATGGCATCACTCCACGCTCGATATCCGTGATATGGCGGCCATTAATCAGACGCGAGGAAAAAAAAAACGAGTCAACGACACTCCCTCGCTAATCTGTTTCCACCACGCACATCGAATCGCCCCCGTTTGCCCCTTCCTGAAGCGTGGCAATTAGGGTACGGGCGCCGCTTGATCATTACGGGGAAAACGACACGTTCGCGACGAAGGTGCGCACCAAAAAAAAAAAAATGTCTTTTCAGTCTAACATATAAACACAAAGTGAAAACTCGCACGTTTCACGCACAAATCAATACTTAAGAGATAGCTGTAAGAGTGAAACACAGATTTTCACGTCGTACAGCGCAACGCAAGGGCGGCTATCAGAGTCGCCGCTGAAGCATGCATGGTGGCGGGAGTTCTGGATTAGTGTCGATAGGCGTTCCGCATTGTATCAAATTGGCGCAATTGGCGCAGCTGTTGCACCTCTGCCTGCGCATTGTTTCGCATTTTTCATCCAAGCACTTATGCGCTATCACTACCGCGCAAGACGCGTTCACTTTTTTCCTTACATTTTTTTTTTTCACTACCCTCAGCATTTCTCTATAGAAGAGGGGAGCGGAATAGAAACACGCGGTACAGTATAGCCCGTTCTGCCACCCTTCTAAGGGGCAGCAAAAACAAGGCCGGCGCGATATCAAATCCCAACCACGCACTTGGCAACATCGTGGTTTCCGTATATCCATTATTTAATTAAACATTGTAGTTTACGTTCTAGAATTGTACAGTTGGTTATGGGTGACGCCTTTGTCGCTCTAATGATTATCACACGTACCTATATTTTGGACCTCTGATTAGCTTTCACTCTCAATCATGCTTATTAAGCCCACACGCTAAACACCATTAGGTTTTAATATTTATACCTCAGTAATGCGGGTATTTCTCTCCTTTATTATTATTATTATTATTATTATTATTATTATTGCTGTTGTTGGTTTTGTAGTTAGTGCTGTTGTTGTTGAACGTGAGGAAAATCACAGACAGCACTGCGGAGGACTCCAAATTTCTTTTACCAACTCAATTTCTTCAAGTGAAGTATAAGTGCAAGTACACGAGAGTTCTAGAAATTTGATTCACCGAAATACGCCCGTGAGCTAGCTCGGGATCGAACCGGCGACCATGTTCTCCGTTCCACATCCCACCACGACAAAGATAATTAATAATTAAATATATTGACTAATTATTAAACCCGCGCAAAAACAAAAAAAATATCGTTGACGCAGGACTGGGGATCAATTGTTGGCCACCAGGATGTCGTGCACATGAACCTATAGCAGACGACGGACCTTTTTACACAAAAACGAACCTCGTCGAAAGGACGTGGTGCAGCGTTTATTTCACATATGGGCTATGTATAGGTGTATATACGGCTTATCGCACACATCGCCTGTCATGATGGACCGGTTGGTAAGGGTGCCCGATTTGCGAGGCGTCATAGAACTGCGAGGCGAAAGGTTAAACCGCGAAACGCGGAAATGTGAGAAAAGACAGCAGCCAGTCACAGGCGCCGCTTTTATACAGTACTGTGCCTCTATCCATACATTCGTCCACTGACGCAGTGTACATGGACGGGCAGGCAACATTCTTGCAAATAACATACATCATTTCATCGCACAAAGATCAACAGGAGAGCTCAGATCACAGACACAAGGATCGCATGTCTGGTCGATGCGAGGCCGTCGTATACAGTTTGTCGGTATGCGCTAAAACGAAGCTGCATTATATGACAGCCTGCATGTATGCCTGCACTGCTAAGGCTGCCGTTCGCATGGTTTCGTCTTCGCCTCGCCTCTGCAGGCGGCGGCGGAACGCAACGCAAACGCGAAGGCCAAGCAAACTGGCCTGCTGGTAACCTTATTCGCTCGAAATAGAGGCCTCACACAGTGCTGGGTCAATGCGCGAGATGTGAGCGCATACATACGTATACTACAGCAGACGTTTTCACGAAGGATGACAGACATTTCCGCAATCTGCCGGCGTATGCAAAGCGGTAAAACAAACAAAATAAAAGCTGCCTATCCGACGGCGTGTTTTCTGCGGCTACCGACATTTCCGTATTGATGAATAGTCACTGCGAATATCCCTAGAGTTTAAATTGATTGATTATTAAGGATATGGAGATGGATTGTAGATAATTTATGGTTGGTAATTATACGGTAGCGTAGTGTTGTTGTATACTTGGTCGCCGCCGAAGAGATGATAGGAACACACATGAGATCGAAGGACATTCTCCTAATTTGATTTTTTTGACTAAAGCTTCCCTAACTACACGTTTTACAAACTCGTATACTACATAACTATCTAACCAATCCAAGCAGCACTCGCTGCAACCTGCTCTCCCGGTGTCTCTGGCACGACTCTCTTCTGGATTCTTCTGAATACACCGCCAGACCAAACAGAAACAACTAATTAGAAGTCATTGTTGAACAAACCCGATCGGGTGACACAGATTCAAACACAAACACCCGAGCACGGGTAGTCTTCACCAAGTTCGAACTCTGTGACACCCGTTCGCCGAATGAATGATGATCTGAACTAAAGTAAAAGCACAAAGAAAACTGCCGCGACATTTGTTAGCCTTCCAGCGGGCAGTTTACCGCACATACTCTAAGGCGTAGCGAATACAGAGCCGTCTGTGTCTCCCCAGTATGGAAAAAAAAAAGCACCTGGCCGGAAGAGGAAGACGACGCTGCTACACAACAAAGCCGACGAAGAACTCAGACACCGCCACAATCCCTGCTCTTGCATGGTCAGATCCGCGACAGGGAAGGGGCCAAATACAGTCCGAAAAAAAAAAAGTTCAACGTTTACGCGACAATATAGTACCGCTTTCAGTACTGTATATTGTGTCTGAGACTGCCATGAAGCACATTAATCTCTAAATAAATCACATATTTTAGTCACAGACACACGCAATAGTGTTTCAGCTGTCCCGCGGTGACAAAAGCGGTGCACACTCACCATTGTTAGTATGTGCACCCATACCTGTAAACTCCTGCAATTATGAAAAAAAAAATAGGCTAGCATGACGAACGTGATACAATTTGCCTTAGCTCTGTTTAGCCAAACAAAAAAAAAAGCATGGACTCATGCAGTATAATTTATGATATTTGGTGAACGGTTAACTTTTACCCACCCAATAATGTGTTTTCGCATCAGTCACCTATAGCTAAACATAGGGAGAGAAAAAAACAAACAAACTCGGAGTACGCTCGCGCTTCTCCTTCTGAAGATTAAGACGCTGCGCCGTTCTCCCTCCAGGACTGCAGAAATTGGGCGTATTTTCCTCATCAAACCACAACCACCCTTCGAAAGCAGAACCGACCGCCGAGAGTCCTGAATTGCCAGTGTGGCTTCGGTGCGTGCCTCAACCGTGCGGAAACGATGGAGTGTGCTGCGCGCAACAAAAGCCATTTCGAAGTATACCCTGCAGGATATTTTGAAATTCGCACTGCCACCACAGTTGTCAAGTGCCCACTGCGCCATAATTCTTCCTTTTTCGAATCAACGCAGGGACTGGTACGCATCCGTAGGACAACACCCACGCACCTACTCGCCTCGTTGATGCGTTGGCAGCTGAAAATGATCAAGCATGTCTGTTGAGCGCTTTGTAATGGGCGTATCTTTCAAACGCGCAGTCATTGTGCAATTCACACGTGCTGACGTCTGGCGCGATTCTATACATTTCTGCCACACAGTAGAACATCTGTCAAAAGAGACCGCTTTCAATACGCGACATTCGATTTTCGAGCAATCGTGAGTTCTGTGGTGGAACCCCTGCTTGCCACGCGTATGACCTAGCTTCGATTTGCACTCGAACCTTAGATTTTATTACTTTATTTTACTGGATCTTTTTTCATTCATATATATTCCTTTTTCAAAGTAGTTCCAAGCAATACCGTGACTCTGGAATATAACACCTTAGCCACGCACACGGCCTGGGTTCAATTATCATTCAAACAGAATATTTTTTTTATTTATTTTATTCGAATATCTCGCGATTTTTAGATCACGGACAAGATGATTTTTTTTTTTTGCTCACAACTAACGGCACCTGAACGTCAGCGAAACGAGCTCATCAATAACTGAACACGAAACACCATGGGCAAAATTGGCCGGGACACCCTGGTGTTTCAATGAAAGACTGAAATACTATAATATCATTCGAGAGAAAACAATTTCAATGAAAGACTGTAATACTATAATATCATTCGAGAGAAAACAATTTCAATGAAAGACTGTAATACTATAATATTACTCGAGAGAAAACCAAGTGCGCGGTTGTCGGACCCACGATTATTTACTTATTTATTTGAGTACTCGCTTCGTCATTCAGGCACTACCGCAAGGGGTGCAGAGTTCATATAAACAAGCTGGCAAAAGCACATTCACAAATCGTCCCTTCTTAGTGGGCGCATTTCCGAACAATTGATTCGCCGGACGAAATGGTCAGTATTCGAGAGTCTGCGCCCGGACATACAATCCAGAATCCAGTTCTCTCGCTCATTACTGTCAAACGACGCCCCGCGCCCGAGTGCTTGAGAGGGTTGACCTGACTACCACGTAGATTGGCTTTCGGCTATAGACGTCACTCTTCACCCTTGATACACGCGAAGCCTTTCTTCGCGGAAGGGTTGGCATCCACTTCCGCTTCGCATAATCACAAGCCGTCGGCCAGCTGACGACGGCAGGCAGCTCGCGAAACAGAGAGCGCCGTGTCAGGCACTCACTGAATCATCAGCGACTCTCGGCTGACAGGCAGCAACACGTGTGTGCGTTGTAGTGAGTGTGTGGGCTGCAGCGTCAGCAGCCTCCACCACACGGGGGGGCGGCTGAATCAGTGAAAGAGCGGCCCACATGACGAACCTGCCCCTCTGATACTGCGGCGTTACGAAATGGCCCCTGCAGATGCATCGAGACAAGTGCGACGGAAGAGCAACGAAATTTCTCCTTGGCACGCGCGTGTCGGAACTATTGTACACCGCTGTCAAGGTCGTCGGCGCGTAAGGGATCCGCACTCGTGGCAACAGCACGCTGCATTGCCTGTAAGTCGCACGACACAATGGTCCGAACAGAGGGACACGTGAAAATATGAATTGCCACGTCGCTCAGGCGTCTTTGTATGTAAACGCCACGTCATGAGTGCGCGCGTGTATTTGAGATGACGGTTATCATGACCCGCGTTAACTAGTCTAGCAACGCTGACAATGACGTCATACTTTTGTTTAGCGATGTATGTCGACGTTCGTTGCAAATGACAATCAGCTAAGGTGATTCGAATTTCTTGAGTCTCTATAAACTAATAAATACCTGGCGTTTTACAAGCCAAAACCACACTATGACTGAGGCCGCCGCGGTGGTCTAGTGGCTAAGGCACTTGGTTGCTGACCCGCAGCTGGCGGGATTCAATCCTGACTGCGGCGGCTACATTTGACGTCTCTCACAATCATGCGGTGGTTATGGGACGTTAAACCCCGCATATCAATATAACTGAGGCACGCTCTAGTGAAAGGCTCAGGAAATTTCGACCACCCGAAGTTCTTTTAACATGTACCCAAATCTAAACCATACAAACATCAAGCTTTTCGCCTCCATCGACCACCAGGACCGAGATCGAACCCCCGAACTGTGAGTCATCAGCCGAACAACGCAACAACTGTCGGCCACCACCGCGACGAATTCCCAGCAATTCGCAAAGCTGAGCTTCACTTTTTATTATTCAAGGGGAGCAGCCTCTCAGAGAGACGCGAAAAACAAAGTCGCGTGAACACTGCACATCACCTCAGTGGCATTCGGTTCGCTTGACGCACATGACCTATATAGCTATCCACATGGCGGTAATGTTGCGTTCTAAGCCTCGTGCGAAGCTTTATATGCGACCTAACGCCATCGATACGATAACATCGACGGCCTAACGCAAGGGTAGAAAGAGAAAACGTATGCAACCCGTAAAAGCGAAAGAGACACCGGCGTGGCAAAAAAAGCGCCTTCGGGAGACTGGTAGTTCTTCTAAACAGCACTCGAAAACTAAAAGCCCCCCCCCCTCTCCTTTTTTTTCTTTAGCCAAGAATGTATTTACCCACAAAATACAGCGTTTCTGATACTTTCAGAATTTTTGTCTCGGTGACTGCGGCGATCACGAACCGAAAATCGGATGCGGTACCACCCTGTTTTGCGGCTGCTATAGCCCTGTGCCCACGTTCTCCTCCGAGACGACTCATCTAAGATTAGTTTCTCCGAATGCACACGAAGAAGTCCCTGGACAGCGCGAGTGGGTCATCGGAGATGGTGTGGCCAAGCAATAAAACATGCGTCTGTGCTGAGACAGTCCCGGGTATTCTCAATTTAGGAGGTGCGTAAACAGTTTCACAACGCAAAGTATATAGCCCCACACGGCGCGATCGCAAAGGTACTCCTGTACAAATCTGAAAGAGAAAGTAAAAGAGTAAAAATGAGAGACAAGCTTGAAGCATGGTCCGCCACGGTGGTCTAGTGGTTACGGGGGTTCCAACTGGTGACCGTAAGGTCGCGGGATCGTATCCCGGTCGCGGTGACCGCACTTTTGATGCAGGCGGAAATGCTTAAAGCCCGTGTGTTTATAGATTCACGTGCACGTTAAACCTCAGGTGGTCGACATTTGCGAAACCCTCCACTACAGCGTCTAATCATTATCATATTGCGGCTGTGGGACTAACTATACTTGGATCTATTATTATTAAGCTTGAAAAGAACATGAATAAGCCCGCTTAAGACTCGAAAAAGAAATAATTACAGCGTACCTTTAAGGCCTCGCGTTCTTTGTCAGGCACAATATTAATAAGAGCAGAGAGACAATGAAGCCAAGGAAAGAATAGGGGATGTTATTAGAATTGTAATGTAAATGTGCAGAAAGAAAAGTGCACGAAAAGATAACTTGCCATGGGCAGCGATCCGAATCTACGATCCGAACCTACAACCTGCTTTACCACATGAGCTACGTTGGCGGCCATCCTTCCGTCCACACTTAAACGTGGGAGTAGAGTTACTGTATATGCTGCCACTTGAACGTAGTTGGGTCGAGGGAAAGAGCGGCTCACGCCCTGAAGAAAAAAAAAAGCAAACAAAAAAGATATCGTGTTTCTTCTCTGCTCGAGAGCCAGCCGCGACGGACGCATTGTCCAGGAGCTAGCTACTCGGTGGCTTAATTTACCCCCCCCCCCCCCGGTACTTTAGCAGCCTCGTGACAATATACAGTTATAAATCTACGAGGGAGAGTCATTCAGCGCCGCCTGTTGCTATTATACGGTGAGTGTGGAACACCCCATTTTGCCTGCTGGCATCACTTAGCACGTGACCTTATTACGAGCAGCTTAGTTCTCATTGTTATTGCATCAAATAATTACAGCAAACGGGGACGACATGAACCCGTGCGGCTACTGCAGTCGCTGGTCCTCTAATACGACTATTTATACGCGTCATGTTACGATAAAAACATGAAACAGAACCAACAGACCCTTTTTAAAATTGTTGATTTGATTGGTATGTGAGGTTTAAAGTTTCAAAACGACCGTATCATTATGAGAGACGCCGTAGTGGAGGGCTCCGGAAATTTCGACCACCTGGGGGTTTTTTAACGTGCACCCAAACCTGAGCACACGGGCCTACATTTCCGTCTCCATCTAAAATGCAGCAGCCGCAGCCGAGATATTTTCAAAATACACGAAGCTATTGAGCATCAATATGGGCGACCCACGACACAAGCGTCACACCGTCACGAGCGGCGAAGGGCAATCACCCGCGTCGAAATCTGTCGCCAAGCCAGTCATGAAAAAAAAAATAATAATAACCGTCCTTTCTTGACGAAGGATGTCGTTAGTACTGACCATCGCGCGACTTGACATTCCGGCGGTGTTCAACTCTCGCAAGAGAGGGGGAGAGAGTGCCGCTGGGCAGTTCATGCGCACAATCCGAAGCAAGTACGGCAAAGCGAAGGCCTTTCGTGCCCGTCCACAGCGGCAAGAACTGAACAGAAGGATAAACCAACGCAGATACCCCTCCCCCCTCCCCCAACCGTTGCAGTGCATTACTCTCTCACAAACAGGCAGCGCGCTTGACCCGCACGCCGTACGCGCTTTACGCAACCACACGACGGGCGCAACAAAAGCAAAGCAGGGGGGGAGTAGGGCGGGGTGAGAAAAGTTGCGCACAGGCGGGAGTCAACCGGAGCGCAGCTTCCGCGCGACTTGGGAGTGCAGCGCGTGACTGGAAGGCCGCCAGCGTGACTGCGGTGCGCGGTCTAGGCCCCCCTAACACGCGTGCCACGCTCCCGGGAGGCTTCGTTCCTGGGGGTTAGTTGCGCAGCGCCCCCCGGAATGAGTCCGGAGTTGCGCAGAAAACGAAAGACCAGCGCATGGAAACGCGGTCTGCAAGGTTTCAGCGCGTCATTACGGAATACACTCCGCGTGATGTTGCCCCGCGCCTCGGCGATTCTTCAAACGCGCAACTTAAGCCGGATGAATAAACGACCGCTGCGCTGTCCACACGTTTATTTTTGAGCTTTTCGATGATGGGCATTGCGGCCACCGTCCAGTTTAGATGACGTATATAGTACTTCTGCCGGCGCCACACTGACACATTGACAAATCGGTGCACCTTGATTGTTGTTTTAAATGTCACAATTATTTACCACGTTAACGTAAGTCGGTCATCTATGCTTCAGTTCAGGCACCGCCACGGTGGCTATGGCGCTCGACTGCTGATTCGAAGGTCGCGGGATCGAATCCCGGCCGGCCGCGGCGGCAGCATTTTCGATGAAGGCGAAAATGGTCCAGGCCCGCGTGTTGAGATCTAGGAGAACGTTAAAGAAAGGAAATTTCCGGAGCCCTCCGCTAATCGTCGTCATATCGTGGTTCGGGGCGTTAAAGCCGACGTGCTTGAGTTCATAACAATCACTCCGTAAGTTCTGGTGTGGTGTAATCGCAATACCCTGTAATATATATATATATATATATATATATATATATATATATATATATATATATATATATATATATATATATACCGTGATTAAATCGCGCTATAATTTCTATACCACTGCTAAATTTGTTTTAATTCAGTCCTCACCCCGACACAGCCTACCTTTTATTTTCTCTTTTGCCATAAAATTACTTGCATGGCATAATTTGGAATTGATGATACCCGATTTGAACATAATCGAATATTTCTGTTTACTGCATAGTTTCCATATTGACTTCGACAGCGAGAGAGACAAAGTTCGTACCGTAGTATTTGATGAGCATAGTGCATCGTTTGCCCTTGTTAGTAAAACAAACGCGCCCCTCCGCGGTGGTCTAGTGGCTAAGGTACTCGGCTGCTGACCCGCACGTCACGGGATCGAATCCCGGCTGTGGTGGCTGCATTTCCGATGTAGGCGGAAATGCTGTAGGCCCGTGTGCTCAGATTGGGGTGCACGTTAAAAAACCACCAGGTGGTCGAAATTTCCAGAGCCCTCCACTACGGCGTCTCTCATAATCATATGGTGGTTTTGGCACGTTAAACCCCACATATCAATCAATCAAAAACAAATTCGTCCAAGAATAACGGTAAAGTGTTAAAAACAACAACAACAATTGCAGCGTGTCTACTAGGTTCGCTTTTTCGCTCGTAGTCGCGCACGCTCTTTGTGCATGCACTCAGATGCACCTCGATGCAATTGGATTGAAAAAAATATTGATATTCGGCAGTCAGCGCTTTTGACATGCGGCATAACACGCCACGCGTATATGTGCCTTCCTCTGCGAACACAAAGCGACAGCCGAGTTGTTGGAAGCAGACGCTCGCAGCTGCCGACACCGGACGGTGAGAGCTACCTGGCCAATGCTCCATCCTGTCACACTCCGGGCTTTTTCCGGCGATCCGCGCTATCGCGTGAACCCACACTACCGAGCGCCAAGGAGTGCGAGGCAGGAGAGGTTGGCAGTCGGCGAGCGTTAACCTCGCAGCGTGTCCCGTCTCCACCGTCAGTCGGCGCCCATGGAGCCGACTGATGTTGGGTGTTACACAGGGGCGAGAGATAAAAGGCGACAAACTCGACGCACCGTTCATGATTTCAACGCCCCTTGTTATATGTTTGAAATGAGCGAAAAAAGTAACAAGATCCCCCTATATGTTCTCGCTGCCTCCTCGATCACACCAACCCCACGCAAATACGATAGGCTTGCAGGTTATAGTATAGGCACGGGAATTCGGGGTGTTTGTCAGCAATACGCACCAACAGATCCTCTCACACGCATGTACGACAAGGCTCAGAGATCTGAAGCGGCATTCACGATAAGTATAGTTCCGAAGCATTTATGGCAATTCTATAGCTCGCGGCCAAAAATACGAGGCAATACTTTCCCCGGGGTTGCCCTCCGTAGGGAGCCAGCATCGAATCAAAAATAAGACACTACACGGCATGCACTGTGTTCGAGCTCAATATGAGTGGTGAGGACCATACAAGCTAAAAAAAATAGATCTCTAGTGAATCACGCAAACACGCGCAGATGCGCGTTGGGGACCGAACTCACAACCTTCGAATTGAAGGCGTCCGGTCCCCATCGTTTTTCGCCTTTATGCCATAATGATACACTTCAATTAAACACTACAAATAAAGTCTCCCTAAGCGCTCCTTGGCTTCATTAGGTTGTGTCAAACGGTGTACGTGCTAATAATTTGGAAAGGTTTACGCGCCGAAACCACGACATATGATCATGAGGGACGCCGCAGGGGAAATGTCCACCATCTTTAAACAAGCACGCAGTACACACGCAACTCGAGCACTTCACCTCCCTCGAACAGTGCCCGTGTCACTCTTCCACTCACGAGAACCGAGAGACAGCCCCAGTTCGAATTGTCCCATTCATCGAACAGCGTAAATGTGCGCTCTATAGTATACGTCAGGCATAGAGGAGTTGTCCCGACAGCGAGATACGTTTGCTCGCGCTGACGCTTACACTGAATGCACTGCATGGCCGACCGTACACTATAGAACAATCAAAGTCTGCCAAATGCGAGTTACTGAGTGAGACCAGCAGCAACATCTCGACCTGGCCGGGCTAAGTGGTTCACGCCTACAGTAAAGGTGTCGTCTTCTATATACGAAACAGATACACGCGGGTATACGGCGTCATTTGTGTATACGTCTGGCACTGCGAGACACAACTTCGCCTGTGCATGCGAGCACTGTCTGCACATTGCATTATCAGCGCGCGCCACCATTACAGCTACTACCTCGTTAGCGACCGGTACAAGTATGCGATCACTAACATTTCGGTTTGACGTCCAACTGTCTGTGAAGATATGGTGCACCGTGCATGCTCTGCATGGGAAGTGACGCATGACGGGCGGAGCTTTTTTAAATGCATCGAGCTGTATATTATTAATTGCACCAATTCCTCGATTCGATATAGCCGTGCTACACTGTCTAAGCAGCTTATCATAAGCCGCAAACACATGCGACCTTCATGAGCAAACAAAAAAAAACAGCTGCTCTTCAAATAGACGGTCAGCGTCAGCGCCGTGACAACGACACCGCACGGGCCTGAACTTTTGAATGTCAAGTTCATAAAAAGGTCAGTGAAATAGAAGAGTACAGCACCGTGTTAACGCATGCAACTGAACTGTCGAGTACGTTCCGAGAAACAATAACAGAGAGAGAGATAAAGCCTATGAATTCGCACCGCACTTCTCAAAACATTTCGAAAAAAACACAAGCCCAGTAATGCCGGCCAAAAGTGACCCACGTCACACGGGCAACTGCGAACCTCGTTTAACTTCCTTGACGTCATGTCGATGAAAGAAGATGCGGCACGTGTCACATACCCTCTCTTACGCGAACGAAGCTAAACGGGACGTTTTACAAACGAAGCTCAGCGTCCTCCGTTATCGACGAAACGAAATACTGTCTTCGCCAGCAGATTGTAGATAAAAAACAAACAAACTTCGAGCAGTGGATTGCCGCAGTCAAAACAAAATATACCATTTTGGCAATATCAAACGTCCTTTCGTTCCAGGACCCATTCATACCGTGCGCTACTTCAAATATATATATGCCAGAGTACAGAGTACAGCTGCCAGAGTACAGCTTACTCTCCACACAAATGACCTTTTTTTTTGTCTTTCACCGCGCCTCGCGTGCCGCCGTTTAAAAATATTTCGTCTGTGCGTGCGGTTGTTGCCACAGGACGGTATACGGAGAACAAAATATGCGCTAACGGGGAAATGAAACGGAACTTCTGTATACGGGCTACAAAACTACCAGTCGATCGTCAAGCACGGTGCATCTTGCGAACAAGCTAGCATTCTACTTCACTATATATATATATATATATATATATATATATATATATATATATATATATATATATATATATATATATATATATATATATATATATATGGGATATGGCACAACGGGAGCATTGTCAACAAGGATAAATATATTTATTTCCCAACAGTTTCGTTTCGTTCTCAGTGTTGACAGTGGTTCTTCCTCTTTTTTACTTTCTTTCTTTTTCTTTTTTTTTTCTCCCCCCCCTCTTTTTTTCTTTCAGTTTTTTCTCACTCTAGCAAACATGTTTCAAGGCGAGAGGGACGCGGCAGCAACAAAGTTTGGAAGTTCATGTCAGTATAACTCATCCCCTGATGAAGGGAGGACCCCTCCCGAAACTGTTGGGAAATAAATATATTTATTCTTGTTGACGACGCTCCCGTTGTGCCATATCCCATACCTTCACAAAGACTAACTGGCCCATTGAATTATTACTCCCACTATATATATATATATATATATATATATATATATATATATATATATATATATATATATATATATATATACTAGCGTATCGTTATATAGCACAAGGGCCAGCATGGCTATCAGCATCGCTACATTTAGCGAATGCATTTTCATTTTAAACCATATTTAATGCCTTTTTTTTTTTCGTTTCGGACCTACTTGGTGTTTTGTTGCAAAAACTACTTCACCTCCACTTGCAAAGCAACTGGAGGTGAAGTTCTGTTACCCCTGCGAAATTAATATAGCACCGACTGAGACCCTTGCCTATTCTAGTGCCATGATTGATTTATAATGTGGCGTTTAACGTCCCAAAACCACCATATGATTACGAGAGACGCCGCAGTGGAGGGCTCCGGAAATTTCGACCCCCTGGGGTTCTTTAACGTGCACCCAAATATGATCACACGCGCCTATACAGCATTTTCGCCTCCATCGAAAATGCAGCCGCTGCAGTTGGGATTCGACCGCGCGACCTGCGGGTCAGCAGCCAAGTGCCTTAGCCACTAGACCACCCCAGCGGGGCTGCCTATTCTAGTATCGTTAACCCTAGCGGCAACTATTATAATATAGTCAGTGCCATGTGACACCACCACCAATATGTCGCCGTCAGACTTCCTATAGAGTTTTACATACACGGAGTTAAACTTAACGAAGCTCGTGGATGTCCATGTGACAGGAATAATACATACTACGTGCCGACCAAGCAGCATAAAAATTCGGGAGACCGCTCCGGAAAGTAAAGGTGTGGGGTGCATGAGACATTTGCGACCCTCTGTCGTTGCTTTTTCCACTGCGATTGCGAAAGCACGGAGTTTCAGAGCGTCTGTGTGTCCGGCATTTGCAGCAATTTTCCCGACAATGGCAGGCGCTTCAGAAGGCCGCACCCGTATACCGCTTCGTATCCTCGCACTTCGGCAACATTTTCCGAAACAACGGTCCTGCGTGATCACATCGCTATAACGCTTGGTGGCAGCAAGTTGTGTTCCACAAAAAATCCCGAGAACCGGCATTCTGCGCCGCGCGGATCGCACTGCATTCGCGGCTTTTTTGAAAGGGACTTCTGATGTTGTCCTGCCCTTTCACAGCACGAACGTAGTTCTAGTGTTTCTGCGAAGCGATGTGCACCTTACGCTTTATTTACACGAAGGACCACCTTAAACCGCCACGGTGGTCTAGTCAATCTGCTGCTGACCCGCAAGTCGCGGGATCGAATCCCGGCCGCATTTTCTGTGGAGACGAAAACAGTTAAGGGACGTGTGCTTAGATTTAGGTGCACGTTACCCCAGGTGGTCGAAATTTCCGGAGCCCTCACCACGGCGTCTCTCATAATCATATATAGTGGTTCTGGGACGTTAAACCCCAACAATTAATATTATTACGACGGACCGAATAGCGATTCGAGACTGCGGATTACACATAACTATACGTCACCATACGTGAGCCGTTCCCGCCTCTGTCCGCACGGAGCGATTCGTGAAAAGTACGGATGCCCAAATCACAGTTGGTCTCTTCGGAGCGCAATGCCTAAATCCTCTCTTGCAGCATGAATTTTTCCCTGTCGTGAGAATAGTGGCTACGGAGGGATCCGAATCGCGTCACATGTCACGTGACTGATTCGTCCGCAATCACGTCCGTCGTGTACATACAAGCTAAAACCAGCCTTGCCGCCGTTCGAAAAGCTTGCATCATAGATGCGCACATGGTACAGAATCCGTACTTGTCACCTTTCCGCGATGTCACAGAGCATGAAACTCGGCTGGGCATGAGTCCAGGAACACTTGCAAGTACTTTTTCTTGGCTTTTGACGCCGCTACCGGCATTTCAACTGAACCCCTGCAGGGAAACACGCAACAACGTAACAAGTACAATTGATGCCTAAAGGCCGGCGGCATAGGCCTAGCGCGTACGAAATGCGGGGGGGCCAAGACAGACGCAAAAGTTGTAGTACCTTTCCCTCACCTTCTTTTGGTATAGAGGCGAGCGCGCCCCGCGGCCGCCAGTCTTCGCCCAGGTGCAGCCTACATACTTAGCGATATACTCTACGGTATGGTAACAGTGAAATAGAAGTTAACGGCGAGTGTTCCACAGCACCGCACAACTGTCGTGCCAGGAAAGGCTGACGTGCGCAAAAAAAAAAAGTCTCTGCTATGGCGGCCACTTTTAGGGAGATTCGAGATTGTATTCGTACAATCGTGAGATTAGGTCACAATTCGAGTAATGAATCATTTTCATAATTCTCAAGTGCGCTTCTCTGCGCAGCATATTTGCCTACGGAAAACACGCTATTTGCAGTAAGTGACTAGCCGCCATTAGTTGTTCAAAGCAGGAAAGGTAACTTTACAATTTTGAAGAGGGTCCATTCGGGAGAGTTCGCAGGTATGCACGTATACGAAGCTATATACTATGTAAACTTCCCACGCTTCTTTGAGGTTTAATTGTCTACGATTCCTCTAAGTTTACAAGTTTTTACAGCGTAGGAATGTCGTGCGGAACCGTTGCTCACCAGCTGGTTCGATCCATCTGCTGAGGATATACGAAAGTTACTATGCGAGCTGACAGCTACAAAGCTAGGCGGGCATGTCTGAAAGGTCCGCATGTGACTGCCGAGGAACAAAGCTTTCACTGCATCATTGCTGTGGCTTTCTGAAGCACGTCTTTAGCCCATTATCCCTTACCTCCCGCGTTGCGTCGGCCCAGCCACGATAATTTGCCGCCTGAAATACGTACACTTTTTGTGCTCGGAAGTTTGCGGCGAGAAACGGAGACGGAGGGAGTTGGATAATAAACTTTACTAGTCGAACAGCTTCAAATACAGGGCAGGCAGATTCTATCATAACGCAATCACTTAACTTGCTCAAAAAAAAAAAAAAAAAAACGCGCACAACCCAATCGAGAGTGGCTTCAATGTAGACGAGCACTGCTTTCTTCTTTAATGCTGTTCTTACAGTAATATAGGTAAGGCTCTAGAATGTTTCTATTTTTGGTCCGTTGAGAGGAATGACCACGACTGCAGATACAGGAGTGGTCATTCAGTCCGCAGGCGAGCGTGATCTGCGAGCGACGAATCGCGCTTCACGCAAGCCACGCAACGAAGAACAATGCTCGATTAGTGAACCAGAATACGTCCCTGTTTGACAATGACAAGGGCAGCCAGATGGGTACACTCCTGAAGACAATCAACAAGATGCAGCCAGTGTCATAGGCTCACTACAAAAAAAAAAGAAAAAAAAAACTCGCGTCCAAACTTCACGTATCACACCACCGCGTTACAGAGCCACATGCCCGTGGTGCGATGACAACTTCACGCTATATCACACTACATTATAGTGTCGACGAAGCACGGAAGTTGGAACCAACTATACCAAACCCTACAAGCGAAGCAGTGGGGGTGGCCCGTTAAAATGCGAATGATCAGCTATACACGACCGACCGGACGGCAAAGGCCGCAGGCGTCCTGAACTGAGGAACCAAGCCCGCAATGGAGTCTGCACAAGCGATATATCTCGCAGCGAGGATCCACACCCACTCGATCTCCTGACCGGAACTCCGCCCTCGCCCAAGGCACGGGAAGATGTTCATACTCCGCAACCCGATACAACTCCGGCCCATAGCACGGCCTCACCACCAATCCTCTGTGAACAAGAAGAAGAATTGTGGGGTTTAACGTCCCAAAACCACCATATGATTATGAGAGACGCCGTAGCGGAAGGCTCTGGAAATTTTGACCACTTGGGGTTCTTTAACGTGCGCCCAAATCTGAGTACACGGGCCTACAATATTTCCGCCTCCATCGGAAATGCAGCCGCCGCAGCCGGGATTTGAACCCGCGACGTGCGGGTCAGCCTCTGTGAACAAAACTTCAATAGAGTTGCTTCTCTCTTTTGTAATGTTGCGCGCTGAGGGCGATGCCTAATCTAATTAAAACCGAGAGGGGATTAGACCGAGGAATATCAGGTTGAAGCGATATTAAAAAATAGTTTTATGCGATAATAAAAAACTAAATTTTGAAACAAATTCGGATTCGGACCAGGGTTCATTTCTAAGTAATGTGGACGTATTAACACTACTAAAGAAGAACTTACCTGACTGCTGCAAGTTTTATCTCCACCTAAAACACCCTAATTATTTATGGTGGAAAACAAACAAACAAAACTCCCTTCTGCTTTCGCGCAAAACCTTTTGAAACTATGCAGTAAACAAGTTACGCGGTACGTACAATAACCGTTCTTTCGCATTTGTAAACCTCTCGTAAAACGGAAGTGTCCTTTGCACACAACGGGTTAATTATTCACATCTGCGTCCCACCGAGGTTACGGGCGCCAGTGTTCTCGCACACAAAAAGAATGTCGCTTTGGTCGAAAAGTGGCTGCACATATTTCGGGTTGCTGCTCGATATTTATACGGTACCGCGCTGCAGCCGCAAACATGCAAACAGTAAGCGATTCAGCTGCGCAGGGACAGAATACCTGTACCTGTACACAGAGACGCTCACTTTACGCCGATATGACGGCACGCTAGTAAAGAGCACGTACAGATTTCTACTTGGTTACCAGCTGAGGTCACTTGAACGACCGCTGTGCCCTCGCCGTTGCAAGATTGAGCCCTAAAATGCTCATTTCACGAGGCCCCCTTTTTCACTCATGCTTTTACAAGCAATTGAATTCTAATTGACTGATTAATTGATGTGTTATAATTAATTCTAATTGATTGATTAATTGATATGATACGCGAAACGTTAGGAAGCTCCAGAATGGGCGCCAGTGTGTTTGCCACGTGATATATATTTTATTTCGCGGGCACTTGTTAGCAAAAAAAAAAACACTAATAATTAACAGATATAAAGTTCGAAACTGTCTAATCGGACGTTTTGCAAACCGATCTACAACTTTCTAATTGAAATTTTTGACCCATCTTCGTTCCTTGAGTAGATAATTTAATTAAACAATTGATCACAACACAAAAATAGTCTAATTCACTCCAGACAACAGTTAGCAGCATGCATTTGATCGCGTCATCATATTTTTAAACTCTGGTTTTATATATATATATATATATATATATATATATATATATATATATATATATATATATATATATGGATAGAGTTCGAGTTTTCAATGTGAAAAGTTGCAAGCGAACGGCGCTAAATTACTGATATTTCAGAAACCGATTTCAACAGAGGTCCCCGACACTAATGTCCCTCCAGCGCACCAAAATGTTGACGTCATTCTGCCTACCGAAAGAGGCGACAAATCGCGCCAAGCCAACTGGAAGTGTTCCTAGTTCATGAAACCAGTCGGAAGAAAGCGCGCATACTTTTACCCTTTCACTAGCGCACTTTCGAAGCGTAAGGGGAGAACAATTAAACTTTCCACGCGTATAGATTTTCCAATCGTGCCCACGACAGTGCAAGATTACCACGACTCGGTTAGAACGCATGTAATATGTGTACGCGCCTTTGCTGGCTACACAAGCGAAACAAAGAGAGCAAGAGTGCCCCGTGGCGCAGCAGCCAGGCTGGTCCACGAAGTCGTCAGAGGGGGCAGTGGCCACCGTCCGGATGATGATGAGTCACCTTCACCTGGAAGACCAGGGGCGCTACCCGCGCGGCACGGTCGAACGCGCACGCACGCTTATCGTTTCCCGTCGCAGGCCGCGCTGGCCCAGAGAGGAGCTGAGCGAGCGAGCCGCGACACGGGGCATCGCGAAGTGCAACGGAACGGAGAACAAGGGAACACCTCCCGGAGCATCACCACTCCGCCGCGCATGACAGACGCCCGTGAATGATAGTTGCCATAGGCTTTCCCTTTTTACACCGTTCTGTGCACGCGCAGTGTCCTGGCAAAGAAGACGAGGGAAAGTTATTCGAGCCAGGATACACACCATGTCATCGTGATGGTGGTGAGCATACTGGAGTAAGGCGCGGTTGACACTTAATTTTGTCGAATTATGCGCCCTGGCAAAACGCGCACAAACCACAGATTGTATTCTTATCACGGATCTCGATAAGCTTGCACAAGTGCTGCAGAATAAAGGAAAGTGAAGCCGTTACTAGCAGCGCACGCGTGGCTGTCTGATCGGTTTTGATTTAAGATTTTACGTCAATCAAAACACTGCTACGAAGCCACCAACTAGCAGCAGTACATATATCGGGAAATTCCAAAGTTTATCATGTAACTTCTATGCGAGTACATGCGTCGCACGGCCGATCAGTCATGATGTGAAATTACACTCTGTGAAATAAGGCAATAAAGCAATAGTGCGACGACGAACGTTTCAGACGTATTTTCCATTTTATTTTATTTGTTCCACGGAGTGTGAAACGAGCGCTTCACCTCTCTTGTTAACGTGTCGACGTTCTTACTGAAATGCCGTGAAAAACATTTCGTCAACAATATTGTCATTAAGCTTGTAAATTCGCAGAACCTTAGTTTCGCCAATAAAAACAAAACCATACTAAAACGATTACTAAATGTAGCTGTTCCAAGCGACCAGTGGATAAGGGTTCATCAGAATAGTCAGCAGCTGAGAAGACAGAGCGTTCGTTCTCTGTATTGATTCTACACATTAAGAACGCATTATTTACAAATCATAAGCAAAACAAAACTTTATTTTTTCGCACAGCTATTCTGTGCCACCACCGTTGCAACCCGCGTATGTGTAACAATGACAAGTACTCAGACATTTCAAATGCCCAGACGATCATGCCCATCGGAGCTCCCAACTTTCCACAGTGCGCGAAGATGAGCGAGCGATGAGAAGTTGATAGGCTCACCTTCCGCTTTCTCAGCCAGCACCGCACATAAGGCAAAGTCCAACACCGCCAAAAGCACGACAAAGTTATTGTTCCAGGATGACTTCAACCGTACCCACATCGTGCCTCCCAACAGTCGAGACACCTCACGAAGACACTACCAGCATCCCTGCCATTATTCGGAAAACACACTCGCGTCGCTAACGCCGCCACCAGGCGTGTTCGCGCATCTTGACATCACAGCCGCTTTAAACGTAACTTCCTGCTTAACAGGGTGGCCAGATGGTTGCTCTCAAAGTCACCTAATTGTTGCTATAGAGTGTACTGCTCCTACTAGCATGGGATACACACACAAAAAACACACCAGGTAGCAATTTTTTTTACTTGCGGCTCAATAAATGCATGATTTGTGCGTCAGCGCTACCATATTTTTGTTTTTATTGAACACACACTTTGACGTGATAATCAGATGTTGCGCCTGCTGTTTCAATCACTGGAATAATTGTAAAAATTGTGGAGCGTGTGGCGCCGTGCCCGACCATTTGTGTTTTTTCGTGAAAGCGTTGCATGTTGCATTTTTTTTAGGCGAGTTGTTTTTGCGTACTCATGTTTTTTGTTTACTCAAGTTTATTCGAAAAACAACGTGAATGAGCGTTGCCAACATTCCTCTCGTTGAAGCAGCCATTTGCCGACTGAAGCCCATGAGCTTGCAAGACCACGACCTCCAAAATTCATGGACCAACATTAGAAGGCCTGCTAGTGGCCGAAGTAGCTTACGACGCTGCAGTTCAAGACTAGGCGTACAACCAAAGCATCATTGGTTTTGTGCTTACACAACGGCAACAGTGAAACTAAGAAAAAAAAATTGACATTGGCGCAATTTTCGCGCTTTTCACGTCCTCTGATGAGCAGTTGTAAAACTAAAATTCCGCTCTCGGCCTTATCTCTTCGAGTTCTCTCGTCGTACTCATTATTTTTTTGTACAATAAAACAAAAGTAACAAATAAATTATTTCTTATCAGCGGGACTCGCCTTATCGCAGTGATTACGCCGCGAACGTGTCAATTTTGGAATAGAGGAAAGAGAAGCGCGTAACGTGAGTAGGGAGGAATAGATTTCTCGTGGCAGTGCAAACAAGTACAAATATCGATTGCCTTGTCTGGGGCGTATTGTGTCGGCACGGAAACTCGGTTCGCCTTTCACGAACTCACGTGTCGCTGCATAAGTGTACACTATTCATATGTCGATGCACAGTCAGTACAGGCACTGCACTTCGCGTTGTAACCAGCAGTCGCGCGTCATCCTATGCTTGAGTGCGTACTGCGATGGCGGCGTCGCAATTCGCAGATGACTTAGTCCGGGATTATTTGCGGTATCGTGGTTTTTTTGCATCCCTTAAGGCATTTGACACCGAAATTAAGGCCGACAAAGACAAAGGGTTCCGAGTAAGTAACTGTTCTGAATGCATTAAGTTGTTGTAGGGCGGTCTGTGTTTGCACGGCGACATATCTCCGTGAATTAGCTGTGCCGTCTCGTTGACCACTCGTTGAGAACCCCTGGAAGTGCTACTTCAAACGTTTCACGTTGGTGTTAAATAGCGGGAACATACGGGGGCGTTTTCATGTGTCATGTTCGTGAAGTTGTTGCCACGCTTGCGCGCATGCGCGGTTAGCTAATCCGGTTTGTTGTGGGCTGGCTGCGTGCTCGGCCACGCTCGCGTAGTTTGTCAGCGAAGCTCGTAGACGGCAATATGGCTCCGCGCTGTGTGTCGTCAAATCTGTTCTCGTTGTTTTCGAGACACAGGCTGCGATTTTGCGCGCCCTTGGTGAGAAGTCAGTCATGGACGTCAATTTACACGACGGATCCGATCGACCCGAACGAGGACAAGTTCAAGAAAATCCTCATTGCCAACCGAGGCGAGATAGCCTGCCGAGTAATCCGCACTTGCAAGCTGATGGGCATTAAAACCGTGGCCGTGCATAGCGACGTAGATTCACGTAGCTTGCACGTGAAGCTCGCCGACGAAGCATACTGCATCGGGCCTGCACCAACTAGTCAGAGTTACCTGCGTGTGGACGCCATACTTGATGCTGTCAAAAAGTCCGGAGCCGATGCAGTTCATCCCGGGTATGGTTTCCTGTCTGAAAACATGGACTTTGCCGCAAAGCTCACCGAGGTCGGCGTCACATTCATCGGACCCAAGTCCGAGGCCATTCACATGATGGGTGACAAGATTGAAAGCAAGCGCATTGCAAATGCCGCTAGAGTGAATTGTATCCCAGGGTTTGATGGCGTAGTGAAGACGCCTGAAGAATGCGTGAAAATAGCGCAAAGTATTGGCTACCCAGTCATGATTAAAGCATCAGCTGGCGGAGGAGGCAAAGGCATGCGTATAGCATGGAATGACAAGGAAGCCATGGAAGGATTTCGCTTCTCGTCTGAGGAAGCCAAGTCGAGTTTCGGGGATGACCGACTGCTTGTGGAAAAGTTCATCGACAAGCCGCGCCACATTGAGGTGCAGTTGATGTGCGACAAGCATGGAAACGCCGTGCACCTGAATGAACGCGAGTGTTCCATTCAACGAAGGAACCAGAAGGTTATCGAAGAGTGCCCAAGTACCTTTTTGGACCCCGAGACACGCAAGGCCATGGGTGAGCAAGCGGTGGCACTAGCGCTGGCTGTGGGATACGACTCTGCAGGTACGGTCGAGTTTCTGGTCGACTCGAAGAAGAACTTCTATTTCCTCGAGATGAACACTCGACTTCAGGTGGAGCACCCCATCACTGAGTGTGTGACGGGCGTGGACATTGTGCATCAGATGATCAGGGTTGCCAAGGGCCACCCGCTTCGCATTTCTCAAAAGGACATTCCTCTCCGAGGTTGGGCTTTCGAATGCAGAGTATATGCAGAAGACCCTTTCAAGAATTTTGGTCTGCCATCAATAGGGCGGCTTTACCAATATATCGAGCCGAACTTCATCCCGAATGTGCGCTGTGACAGTGGAATTGTTGAAGGCAGTGAAATAAGCATTTACTATGACCCAATGATCTGCAAATTGGTTACGTATGGGGACACCAGAGAAGCTGCGAGGCTCACAATGCTGAAGGCACTCGATGCTTATGTCATCCGGGGTGTCACTCACAATATAAGCCTGCTCAGGGCAGTTCTTTCAGAGCCTCATTTTATCAAAGGGGATATTGACACTGGGTACCTGCCACGGATATACCCTGATGGTTTTAAGGGCAAAGAGCTCTCTGAGAAAGAGCATGCTCACTTTTCCTGCCTGGCAGCAGCTATATTTTTGCAGGATGAACTGCATGCACGCAAGTTTGTAAATGGCCATAAGGTGGCAACTGAAGAAACATTTGCTCGCTGGAATGTACAAGTGATGGCAGATGGCAAAAAAACCTCAGTCACTCTTGTAAAGGAAGGCAGCAGCGCGTACTCTGTTTGGATTAATGATAGCAAGTACACTGTCATTTTGCCTGATAACCTCTCCTTGCCCCTTGTCAAAGCGGCAGTTTCTGGTGATGAGTACACCTTGCAGCTTCTCCAGCGCGACTACTCGGGTAACTTCAAGATTTCCTTCGAGGGAACATCACTGACTGCTAAAGTGCTTATGCAACAGGCTGCTGATTTCTTGGCCATGATGCCCGAAAAGCCAAAAGCAGATACAAGCAAAATTGTGGAGGCACCCATGCCTGGTGTGGTTAAGCATGTGACAGTCAAAGTAGGTGATATGGTAGCTGAACAACAGGAAGTATGTGTTATTGAAGCAATGAAGATGCAAAACAGCTTGGTGTCTGCTGCCATGGGCAAAATCAAGGGCGTGTTTGTCAAGCCGGGCCAGACTGTTGATGAGGGCCAGTTGCTTGTCGAGCTGGAGTGATGTGCGCTGTGGTGTTTTGCTACTGAGGTCTACATTTTACCTTTTGTAATAAATATACAGATGACAAGAAAAAAATTAGTTTATTGTTTCTTCATGAGTTTCTATAGCAACACATTTATGTTATAATATATGCATAGTTAGTTCTGACCCTGACCCTTTGTAGAAGGTAGTCATATACAAGAAAATGTGATAACTTAGGTCGCATTTCTGATTGTGGCACCTGCGGTATGTATGGTCGATATGTATGAGTAATGCAACGTTGGTATGTTTGTCATGGGCATGCTGATGTAAAAACGTTTCCCGTGCTGCAGAAGAAGTGACCTACTAGAACTGTTGCACTGGTAAAAACACTAGTGCAAGGTGTTGGGCAGTGGTGCTTTTGGGAGGCATAATTTGCAACCACAAGTGTACATTTTATCGGCTGCTGCTGATTGATATGTGGGGTTTAACGTCCCAAAACCAATCGGCTGCTGCTACATAAATGTGGAAAAATGCAATGCATGAGACTTCAAATTGCAACCTGTTGTATGACCAGTTTGCTTAGCTTATGAGGCAGTGCAAAAACTCCAACCAGAAATTGTTTTCAGAAACGTGACGTTTCAAAGCCAGACAAGCCTCATCCTCAGGGGGTGAGAAAGCCAGAGATGTGCGGCGCTTATATACGCTTGTTCGTCTTGCGCGAGAGGCTTGCTGCAACCCACCGCAAACCCTTGCAGTAGAGGGAGGGCAATATCCCAGTGGAGCGGTTGATGTTCCCCGCTGTCTGCCGAATGAACCAGGATTCGAAGAGCAGTCGCTTTCTTACCCCTGAGGAAGAAGCCAGTCGGGCTTCGGAACTTCGGGTATCTGAATACAATTTTTGGTTGGAGTTTTCTAATTGCCTCATTCCTAACCCAACCAGGCAGACTTCTGCTAAATGTTCACATTTGATGCTTAGCTTATTTTTGACAATATTACTTTTCAAGCCATTCTTCAATAGCACAGCTTGGGTACTGTGTGATGTGCTGCTGCATGGTAGGCATTTTATGGTGGTTCCTTGAAACAGGATTGCTTTTGAAGGGGTTGGAACCACTCCTCAGGCATGGGGAAAAAAATTAATCCTGCAAAAAGCAGACGCTTCCATGAACATCTCGGCAAAACCATGAAGTTGTACGTGGCAAAGAAGGTTTCCAAGTGCAGTGTGAAGTTGCCATTTTCTGAGGTGCCTATTTTCATAAGGACCTGTACTTGCTCTCTTCGGAGCTGCCGAAGCCTGCTGTTAGGCGGCACTCGGCAGATAGTGTACTATTGGCCAATAGCCGAAACAGATCGATAGGAGTGTTTGGATCGGCCAGAAGGTGCCGATGCTGTGCTCCATAGTCTGCTAACATTACCAGGTAGCCGCACTAACATGCAGAGGGATTGCACTGGGAGAGGGCGATTGCGTTTCATCATGCAGGCTCAAGGTGACGCATACAGACGTAACTTCTTTCCTTTGTGACATCCCTCCCTGTGTAGTCTCCAATGTGCTCATTGTGACGAGAGAAAGTGCTTAAAGCTTGCAACAAATCCCTGTAACTATGCTCATCCTTAACTGATTTATTTATTTATTTTCATACTCTCAGGGCCCGAAGGCATTACAGAGAGGAGTGGTTGAACAATATGTTATTAATTGAAGCTTTGAAGGCGGCAGGTTCTCTGATAGCAGCGACAAGCAGGAAGGTGGTTCCAGTCACTGCTTGTTTGTGGCAGAAAAGAAGCATAACAAGTGTTAGTGCGGCATAACGGGACTTTTACTTTAAGGTTATGATCTAACCGTGGAGATACCTAGCCCGGGGGAAGAAAAAGATTGTTTTTGAGTGTTGGGTTATCGTAAAAAAATTCATGAAAAAGGTTTAAGCGGAAGTACTGATGGCGTGACTTAAGTGTTCGTAGACCTAAAGTAGCTTTCAGTGCAGATACGCTGGCAAAGCACAAAACAATGGCACGGTTATGAACGCATTCAAGAGCTGCACATAATACGGAGGTAGATGGGTCCCAAATAGAACAATAGTATTCCAGTTTGGATCTAATGAACGTAATGTAAAGTCTTAGTTTTAAGTCTGATTGAGTAGATGAAAAATTAAGGCAAAGAAAATCAAGCGTGCGATTTGTGTTATTAACTACTTCTTCAACGTGCATATTCTACGAAATGTTGTGAGTTTTGCAGCTCTTGATTAGTACATCAATGAAGTTCAGCTGCTGAACTCGTTCAATGATTACTTGGAAAAGTGGTTCAGGACCCGCATCACTCTTTCAATTCTTGTCGGCATGGGACGTATTTTGTAAGGTTTGCTTGGAAAGCTTTAGCACTTCTTGTCATAGGCAGCGATCACTGGCACTGGTGGCACTATGGCAGCGAGCTCCGAAGGGGTATCAAGACTAGTGCGCATCACCAGGAAAGCACCTTCCTTTTCCTTGTTAACAATATATTTGTTGGCAAAATAATTTATTTGAGCAGTTAATTTCATTCACCTAATAGCCTGGTTTGTGCTGTGGCATCTGGCTACAGTGGTATTCATGATATGTGTCTTAAATGATTTTGTATTAGCCTTTTGTTTTATAATCAGCGCATGCAGCAATTGTACATTTAGTGATACAGTAGATTTTTTTTTCTGTTTGTAGTTTTCTACCTATATAGAAAATGCTGATAGGAGCACAATTTTTACATGTTTTAGTTTTTTGTTTTACTAGTCACATGCTCCTAATTGACTCCTACTAGAGTAGGAAAAACTGCTTGCTAAAAAAATGTTAGCGCTACTGAAGTTAAACTGTAAAGCCAGCAGACTGCTTCTTTGTAGCCTTCTATCAAACTACCATTTACTGTTCCTCAATGCTCTTCGAACTTCCTGTACTGTGCCTTAGTGTCCCAGACTTGCTTGGCATTGGCACACATTTTTTTTTTTTCCCTTTTCAGCCTGATCGCGTAGTGGAACATTTGAACACCTGCATAGAATCCATGGACTTGGTAGGTCTGCGAGACACGTGGAGCCACTTGGACAGCCATATTTTTCGACGACTCGAGCAGTCTTTTATTCCCACTGTGCGAAAGTTGGAGATGGCCCTGCTTCGCATGTATGTTGTTACATGTGTTACCAACAGCCGGCAAGACAAGCTTACAGAGTTCTTCGATAAAATGGCACTTGAATTGCATTTCCAGGCTGAATGGAAAGAGTGGTTTGGTGTGTAGCCTCTTTTGCATACTGTCTAGTATTCAAGAATATGTTCTTTTAGATGAGATTTTTTGTTAACATGATTGCAAAAAGCCTGCACTGCATTTGAACAAAAGTGGATGCTAGTATGGGCTACCCACCACACAGTAGTATTGCCTAAGGAGCAATACTGATGTGCCTGGGTGCCTCCATCTGCTCAGTTACAAATTTAGTATTTTGAGTTAATTCCAAAAGTGTTTGCTAGTGTGCAATTTCGCCTTGGCTTTGTAGTAATAATGTCACAGCCATGATTTCTGTGTGCTAAGGGAACACTGCAATCTTAGCTTCTCTGAATTACAGAAGTTATCAAAACTAAATGTTGCCTGCCTCGTGGCACTAGTTGCAATGAGGCTCGCCCTCTCTCTTTTTTCAGGAGGAGCTCTTTTAAACTTATTTGATAAAAAAGTGGCTAGTAGTTCTGTGTCATTAAAGCAAAAAATTGACCCAGGCTGTAATTCATGGTTGTTTTTTAATTCAGTGTTGGAGCTTTGCCAAAAAAAAAAATCAAGCATTTGTTTGAAGAAATGCTGTTGCCTTGAATGAATCTTTTCTGAATAGGCTGTATCAATCAGTTTGGTGGAACATTCATACTTCCTCGTGCCAAAGCTTGAAATCTACCATTTAGCATGTCATGATTCAACATTTTGCCCGTCATGTCAATGCATAAAATGCTGGAGATTGCTTTAGTAGAGTTTCTCGCAAAAATGTTCTATGGAGCGGTTGCCTGAATAACTTTCTTAGTTTATCGCTCGGCATATTTATCAGAGTGTACGTTAGGAGCGCGGCTTGATGGCAAAATTTTCCAACTACTATAATGTGGCAAGTTACGGTAATAAGACAGAGGGCTATGAAATGGTTATGTTACTTTAAAAGAGCAGCTCGAGATGTAGACACAGAAAACTGTAGGTGTATGTAAAGTGACTGGCAATCATTGTTAGCACGACACGGTGGGTAACCACGCTTGAACTTTGCAACGTATTTCAGTGTGGAGCACAACTGAAGAGTAAAATCTTGGGGTATGGCATATCACAGCCAAAACTATCCTTGCTGTTCTTGAATGTTGTAGCCATTGCCTTCTCCCTCCCCCCATTTTTTTTCGTTTTGCAGCACTCCCATTTCTGAAGTGTGTGGAAGACAACCCGAATTTCCAAGTCTACTTCACTCGCCAGTGGCAAGAGATGATGATAATCTCCTTAAGGAACTTCCTGAGTGTTGTGTATCAGAGCATGGGTTAGTGTACTGGTTGTGGTCTGTAAAGTCGGCTCACACAATTTTCCTGCTATTTATGATATGTCTAAGAAAGATGTAGAGTTTTTATTGACTTTGTATTGTCACTTGCTATATCATGGAAATGGATGCATCTGGCCTGTCTGATCACTATATGAGGCCCTTATACATTACATTGCGTGGCTTCTTGCATAAAGCCTCGCTCAATTGAGGGGCACACTGTCTGCTGGCCTAAGCAGTTGACATTCATTGGTCAGTAGGCTCAGTCAAGCGGGTAAGTTCAGCATAATGCAAATGAAAATTCACTTACAAGACCTGGACAAAAGGTTGTACCATCTATGTCTTGTCTGCGTTCTGCCCACATCCTTCATGAGCATTCTAATATTTATTGGAATTTATGGAAAGTTATACTATCCCCAAAATTTTCACTTACACTGAACGATAACAGCACCTGACACTTTTTTACAGAAGCTCATTAATTTTTTTCTTTTTTTATGTATATGCTCAGCACTGCCAACACTCCTGAGCTATGATGAAGACATGAACAGGATGCAGTTCTTGCAAGAAGAAAATGAATCTCTAAAGCATCAGGTCAGCATTTATTTGGTTTATTCTGTTCAGCTGCGTGCTAGGACACAGGGAGGCAGAGTTGAATCGGTAGATCACTCTTCTAGAGATTAGTAAATAGTACGTTTAAATTTCCCTAACAGACTAGTTCGTGTGACATGACCTTGCTCTTTGCTGTTTTGTCAATCTGCCACAGCTGAAAGTATTTGTAAATAGGAGGCCCCACTCCAACTTTTTAATTTTTTTTCCCTTTTAATGTCTTTCAGAAGGTCTGTTGTTGCTAAAATACAGTGTAAACTTGAATTAACAGGGTGATGACCACATGCGAATTATTTTATCAAATCCGCTTGTAAAAATGTTGGTTTCAGTGACACCTCTTGTTTTAGAATTTTTCACCTCTTCAAGTTTCCATCTTCCTCTAAACTTATGCTTGTTTTATTAATGCATTAACCTAATTTTTGTAATTGTTGGAATGTAAGGTAGTTGTAAATTACCTTGGTCATGATAGCTTTTACTTGTCTAGCAAAATTTGTCACAAAAAGCACTTCACGATGTGCCACTTAATATAGGTGAATGCAAGATACAGTAGCCATTGGTTCTGCTGGTGTTTTTGCAGTGCTTGTTTTAATACTTATTCATTTCATCATTTTGTGCATTATAAAGATGAAACATTTATTTGTAGGGGTTACCTCCAATTTGAAAGCTTTTTTTTTCTGAAAATGGTTCATCTATTACATTCAATGACAGTAAAAATGAAGTATGTCAGCATGGCAGTGTTTCAATCATATTTCCTTGTTTCGATCTACAGTTGTTAAAATTATTACACCTCATTTTTTAATGCAGCTGGCAGCTGGCAGGTCTGAAGTGTGTGAGACAGCAGATGTTCTTGTTGCTCCTGAAGAGCCCATGGACGACTTCTATGTAATCGCACAGTAAGTCCACTTGTAATCACGCGTTATCAGCTGTGTGATGTCTATATGGCTTGAAATAAAATGTGAAACAATTTAAATGAGCTGAAGTCACGAGTGAAGGTTGAGCTATAGGTAGCTTATGTAGCATAGTTCAATGTGGTTTAAATGTGAAACCTGTTAGCTTTCATTTCAGTACCCATTCCAAAATACGAGCAGTTGAAGTATTGTCAGTAAAGAAAAAATATATATATTGAAAATTTGTCTTCCTTTGCTTCTCGGGTCCAGTTCATCGATGATAATAATGCTAACGGAATGTGCATAAACGGTTTGACATCCACTCGGCATGAAATTTTTATGGTATTCAAAAGGGATTTGATTCATATTGTATCATTAAGTTTCGGAACAACTTTGGTATTGTCTGGTCGGGCTTTTTTGCTCAACGTTATCATTAATTACAAGGTAGCGATGGGGAGACAGATGAGTGGTCGCATACACCGATCTGTAGTCTTTTTTTTTTGTTCGGCCCTCTGCACTTTCCTGCACCATGAATAGTCATGATGCAATGGTATTGAGCTGAGAGTAACATTTTAGCAGAAGCTGCAAATAGGTATGTAATGATGCTATTAATTTAATAACCTTGCCTAAATATTTAAAATATAAAAACAAGTAATGTAGAAAAGGCTGCCTAGGTAGTGCAATAAATATAATTCAGCATGAAGCCTGAATTGCTTGTGTAATGGATAAACTTCTTACTTAATTTTTTTCATGTATGCACATTAACTTGAAGAATTAGGTTGATTTTATTTACCATAAACTGCTGAACCTGAAAGTTTGGGGCATTTGCTGAAAGGTATGTTGTGTAATTAAAAGTTACTTTTGAACTTGTTTATTGATATGATGGTCTTGTGGGCTGTAATTTAAAATTGCACTTTTTAAACATTAGAAATTAAAACATCCTGCACTTCTTTCTTCACATAATCTGATGGCTGACAATATGAAAACCTTTCATTGTAGTGGGTGATTTGTCGGATCATTTCGGTGCTTGTCTGCTGTGAATACACAGATGATGCGCAGCAGATTTTAAAAAGAATGGTCCTTTATGTAGATAAATATTTATGTATGGCTTGTGCTTAGCCAGTTTTCTAATTGATTTGATTGATATGTGGGGTTTAACGTCCCAAAACCACCATATGATTATGAGAAACGCCGTAGTGGAGGGCTCCGGAAATTTCGACCACCTGGGGTTCTTTAACGTGCACCCAAATCTGAGCACACGGGCCTACAACATTTCCGCCTCCATGGGAAATGCAACCGCAGCAGCCGGGATTCCCATTTTCTATCTTTTTTTGTTATTTGTTCGAAGGACATTAAAGGCAAATACTGAGTCGACGTTGTCTGTTGAAATAGCAGTCTAGAAATGTCGTAGTGCTACTTCTGGGCCAAGAAAGTACTTATTTTAATATAAAATCATGTTCTATGGTCCGCATCGTGTTAGCGCACTTCAAATCACCCGCCTGAAAACGACCTTTCTCATGTCGCTGTTACCGTGCCCAATGTTGCCCATCTTTACTGCATGGCTGCCGACACTAGTAGCAGCAGAGGGAAAGCAACATCCACTACTGAACAATTTTCGGCATGCTTTGTTCAACGGGGCCCCACTAGATGGCACCACCTGTCAAGCATAACCAGGCGAAAACAGAATTTTTGAACCACTCACGCCATTCCCCATAGTAATGCCAGGCGCATATTTTTTTTCTATAAACCAAACAGAAATGAACAAGCAGCATTTTATGATGTCTCTTAATGCACGAAAGGTTCTTTTTTTTTATTGCAGCTAGGTTTATTCGTCATCATCATCATCAGCCTGACTACGTCCACTGCAGGACAAAGGCCTCTCCCATCTTCCGCCAGTCATCTCGATCCTGTGCTTTCTGCTGCCACTTTACACCGGAAAACTTCTTAATCTCATCTTCCCACCTAGCTTTCTGTGTCCCCCTAATTCACTTGCCTTCTCTCGGAATCCAGTCAGTTCCCCTAATGACCAGTGGTTATCCTGCCTACGTGCTACATGCCTGGCCCATGTCCATTTCCTTTTATTGATTTCAACTAGGATATCATTGATGCCGGCTTGTTCCCTAATTCATTCTGCTCTCTTCTTGTCTCTTAAGGTTACACCTACCATTTTTCTTTCCATTGCTCGCTGCGTGGTCCTCAATTTAAGCTGAACCCTCTTTGTAAGTCTCCAGGTTTCTGCTCCGTAGCTAAGTACTGGTAAGATGCAGCTGTTATATACCTTCCTCTTGAGGGATAGTGGCAATCTACCTGTCATGATTCGAGAGTGCTTGCCAAATGTGCTCCACCCCATTCTTATTCTTCTAGTTACTTCAATCTCGTGTTTCAGCTCTGCCGTTATTGCCTGTCCCAAGTAGACAGTCTTTTACAACTTGAAGTGCACCATTACCTATCTTGAAGCGCTGCTCTCTTCCGAGGTTGTTGTACATTACTATTGTTTTCTGCAGATTAATTTTAAGACCTACCTTTCTGCTTTCCTTGCCTAACTCCATAATCATGAGTTGCGATTCATCGCCTGAGTTACTCAGCAATGCAATGTCATCCGTGAAGTGCAGGTTACTTAGGTACTCTCCATTGACTCTTATGCCTAACTGTTCCCATTCTAGGCCTTTGAAAACTTCCTGTAAGCTTGTGATAAATAGCATTGCAGACATTGTATCTCCTTGCCTTACACCCTTGTGGATTGGTATTCTGTTGCTTTCTTTTTGGAACACTATGGTAGCAGTTGATCCCCTGTAGATCTCTTCCAGGATGTTTATATATGCTTCGTCGACGCCCTGATTCTGTAGTGTCTGCATGACTGCCGATATTTCTACTGAATCAAGCGCGTTCCCGTAATTTATGAAGGCTATGTAGAGTGGTTGGCTGTATTACTAGCAATTACTAGTCTACTATTACTAGTATTACTAGTCGGACGCTCTCACATCAACCAGATCATTTAAAAAATGTTCCACTCATGGCGCACGTCGTGTGATACATTTACCTTAATTTCTCGGTAAGTAGGGCACTGCTGTTGATAATATTGCCGTTTTAGGTGTTGTAATACATTGAGCTATCGCTCTGACATTGCCCTTAGTGTCCTTTTAAATGGCACTACCCGCAGGGGCGTCTGCGTAAGCAGGTGTTTGGTGTGTAGTGACACTATGGACCCGAGCTATTGAGGGGGGGGGGGGGTCTTACCAGAGAAGGATTGGCCACACTGGTGCAGTATCAGGCCACTACCTCCCACATGCATGTACAACAACCTCGGAAGAGAGCCTCGGAACAACCTCGGAAGAGACCATCGTGTTGTACACTTCACCTGTGCACTGATTCAACCACACTGCAGCGTCCTATGTATGTAATAAAGTTATATAAGATTATGCGAAAGCTGATTATGCATGCATATGTACCGAGTTAGAAATTTTCACTGAAAAATACATTTCATCTGCTGCTGATAACACTGTAGAGAACTGGGTATCGTTTAAAAATAAGTTTAATTCACTTATAGATTGATATGCTCTTTTGCGAACTGTTCGAGTGGCATTCCGCTTTCCAATATGGTTCACCTCAGCACTTCTCCGCTTACGAAATAAAAAAAAACGACTTTACCGCAGCGTTTCATCATCTGATACTACGGAGAGATTGGCGGCTTATCACAGTGCAACATTAGAATATAAAAAAAGCTTATGGAATTGCTAAACATAGTTTTTAGCGATATATATCGAGATAGGTAATAGTGCACTTCGAGATAGGTAATAGTGCACTTGAAGTTGTAAAAGACTATGTCTACTTGGGGCAGGTAATAACCGCGGAGCCGAACCACGAAATTGAAGTAACTAGAAGAATAAGAATGGGGTGGAGCACATTTGGCAAGCACTCTCAAATTATGACAGGTAGATTGCCACTATCCCTCAAGAGGAAGGATATAATAGCTGTATCTTGCCGGTTCTTAGCTACGGAGCAGAAACTTGGAGACTTACAAAGAGGGTTCAGCTTAAATTGAGGGCGACGCAGCGAGCAATGGAAAGAAAAATGGTAGGTGTAACCTTAAGAGACAAGAAGAGAACAGAGTGGATTAAGGAACAAACTTTTAAGGATATAATAGTTGAAATCAAAAAGAGAAAATGGACATGGGCCGGGCATGTAGCGCGTATACAGGATAACCGCTGGTCATTAAGGGTAACTAACTGGTTTCCCAGAGAAGGGAAGCGGGTTAGGGGGAGACAGAAGGTTAGGTGGGCAGATGAGATTAAGAAGTTTGCGGGTATAAATTGGCAGCAGTAAGCACAGGACCGGGTTAACTGGCGGATTATGGGAGAGGCCTTTGTCCTACAGTGGTCGTAGTCAGGCTGATGATGATGATGATGACATATTTCTTAACAATGTCTAAAGCCTTGACTGAGCTAGCTTGTCTGCACTAAGTCAAAATTACCATGCAATTCTTCAGGAACTGCACAAGTTGTGTATATTTGTAGTATTCTTGCTCTTTGCATTTTAAAGTGGAATTTTTTTTTATCTGTGCAGCTTCCTGTGCAATAAATAATTAATGTGTTACAACCACTACTAGTTAGTGTAAGGTTTTATTAAATTTTGGATTATTTGAGCATCTTTATTCTTGCAGTGTACAACATACCATTTTAATCATGAGTGCTAGGGGTGTACTGTTCTGTTGTCCGCGTTTGCTGAAGCACATCACCTTATTCAGTTATTCACCTTATTCAGTAAATAGATTGAGATTTGCGGCCCGTTCCATGTTACAGATCCATTGTATGTTGCAACAAAAACTTGAGGCTTAATTATGTTGCCTAACACAATCCTGTGCGAACAGCGAAATTTTGGGTGCAAAGTGAATTCAAATACTGAAGTGTGAGTGTGAATCTAATAAAATTTTTAAAAATATTTTTTGAATATTTCTAAAAAATATATTTTTTAATGCTTTGAAGCCAAATTGCTGAAAAAAAAAGAAACTGGAGAGGATTATTAAGCATATTCTTATGAGCAACATGAAAGTGTTTCTTTTGGCTAGGCTTATGAAGTGCTGGCCAAGTGGTATTTTATAGCAGTCTTATCCAGAATGAGACAGTGCAGAGGCGGAATTGTGTTTATTTACACAACTTACTGTAACAAAAGCGTTGCCGCTACACTTTACACTCGAAAGTCAAGGATGGTATTTCCTCAGCCTCTCCTTCTTGACAGAATATAAGTATAAGCTCGTGATACATAGTGAAACTTGTGGTGCACAAAACAGACGCGGGCATAGAAAGAGATGACGAGACAATGCACATCAGCCTGCCATCTCTTTCCTTGTCCATGTCTTTCGGGCACCACGAGTTTCATGACCTCTCCTCTTCTTTCTATTTCTGTGAAAGCCAAACTGATGTGGCGGACAAGATCGTGCTTTCTTCGTGTCTGCAGTTCTAAATCTGCCCCGTAGATATCAATATATATAAGAACATCTGAAATTTTGGGTGCTAAAAATTTTCGGTAGTGATATTCAGACTTCTCTTTTAAATTTTAGGTCGAAAACAGCATTAATTGAGCCCCCACATCTATCATCTTCATGTTGGAACGAGTGTTTCCTTGAGTCAATAAATTTGCAATCGTAGTTGAGCTTCAAATGCAGCTTTGCTGGAGTACAACAAAGAGTCAGGGTGAAGCATAATGAAAATCTGAAGGGGCCATTGTCAGTCTGATGTTGACTGTGTTTGTCTTCAGAATGTTCGAATAGGGAAATTCTGTTGCTAATTAAATTGAAGAGCATTTGAACATTTGAAAATTTGAATATTCGCACATCCCTAGTTTTCAGTTCTGATTGTGTGCCTTTAGAGAAGGCTTTCACGCCTTCGTAGCATCGTCTACTATACAGGGGGCCCCAACTAACTCTATTTAAAGTTTAAACTATGCCGACTCACTTTATGACTTGACCAAATGCATGTTGCATCACACAATTTTTTTGTTCTGCTTAATTGCCTAATTAGGCAAGATTAACTTTTTAAGCAACAAACCTGGGCAATAAGTTTCAGCGGAAATTTGTAGATTGGTTTGCAAAACGCTCCTTCAGAGAGTTTCCACCTTTCAAGTTTAAAGCAATAGTGTTTTTCTGTTTACTGCAGGTGCCTTTGAAATACTAAAAAAATTGCACTTGACATACCCACTTGGACGTGGTAATTGCAGTGCGTGTGTAAACAATATGCTTCCTTTTCACTAGTTCATGACAGTGATAAGCAGAAGCAGTGGTTGTTGCTTGTCCTGCCTTAAGCAGGGGCTTTGTTATCTCACAGCCATTAACCTCTCTACTGTCCTGTCATCTTTTAAGCCATAGTCCATGTGGCTGAATGCTATGGTTGTTTCCAGGTAAAATGGAATGTTAGGCACCCTGCAATTGTAGTGGACAAAAGGGCAGGTCACTTGATATATATATATATTTTGTTCGTTGCACAGGGATCTCGAGAAAGCGGGAAAACACCGATACTTAGTAGGCAGAAAGTTAGAAACTTCCTAATAAGGTGTTTTGCAAACCAATCTAGAACTTCTTCATTCGAGTATTTTGCCCAGCTTCTTTGCTCTAGAAGTAAGTTAATCTTATTTAATTGAGCAATTTAGCTGTACACAAATGCTGCATGACTTACTCCATTCAATTCTTAGTTCAATACATTTGATTGAGTTGTCAGAGTACAGTCATATTTTTGAAATCTGTCTATAGATAACTGTGGCATCCTATATGAAACTCAATATGAAATTGAGTATATAGTTAATAGCACGTAGAACATCCTATTTACTTTTTGAAAAGCCACTCAAATATCTAGCGCTACTGTTAGTCGAAATTGTGTCAATATTTTATTGTCCACCGAGTAAGCAGTTTAAATCTAATGTGTAAGGCGTTTTTAAGTTATCAGACACTTTTTCTTTTTATTTATAAAACACCAGTGATATAGCCATGCTGAAGCAATACTTTATGAATTGTGCTGGTGATGCTATATCACTGAGCTTATATATTTGCAATAATTTTCCACGACTGATGAGTAAGAAAACTGTTTGCATTTGTGTAAATTCTTCCTGGTTTGTCTGGCTAAGGCTAGAACATTTGTTGATTACATATTTTATTTTTTAGAAATTTTTCTATTTCAATGCATAACATTGAACATGGGCACAGATATCGAAGAGAGAGCGACAGAGTAATTCTAGTGAGCTTTGTTTATTATAGTAGTATAGTTAGCTGTGAGCTAAATATGATTAGTCACATAGTGTCAACTCTAAAACACACATTTTAGCCCAAATTTAATTTTGTGAGGGCTGCGACTGACAGTAATTGCTATTTAAGTATGTGCTGTGCTACTCAGTGAAATGGGTCTTCTTTTTTGAAATGCTTCAATACCACACCACACGCATCTGGATGTATTGTTTTGCACACTGATACCTAGTGGCACAGCAAAAGTGTTTCTGTTGAATTATGCCCACAATACCTTCACTCATGCTATCAAAAGCTGCAGCTGAGGCACACATGAAAAAATGAATTATGCATGGTGACCATGACGTATTTTCAGCTTTCGTAATTATTTCCAGTTTTTAGCCTACAAAAGCATGCCTTCAGTAGTTAGTGCTTAATACCAAGATATTACTTTTTAAAAGTGGCAGTTATTTATGTGACCCCTTGTGGTTGCCTCATTGCTGTCTGGTTCAACTGCCACATTATAAAAAAATCAAATACAAAATTTCTAATACAGTGAATGCTCTCAAATCGCTCTAGGCTGTAGGTGGGTTAGCATGCAATGCATAATTCAGTCTTGAAATTTTGGTGTCATCACCCCGTTAAGCACTTGTAGACATCCTTGCTTGACGAGGCAGAAGGTCACTTGTTTCTCTCATTGTTTTACGATGAATTTGTAGTTACTTTTGATGCTCTGATGTTTTTCAGGGAGGCTCCAGCTGCTGAAGGTGGTAGGAGAATATTACCAGCTCTGATGCGGACATTTGGCAACATTCAAACTTCACCTGTGACTGGCCGTAAACTGCAAGCCGACCAAAAGAAACACACATCAGAAGAGCAAAGTTAGTGATGCTTTTGCAGAGATTGTGCTGGTGTCTACTGAGTTGTTTTATAGATATTTCAAGTAACACTTTGCTGTAACTGCTGTGAGATCTTGGTAGTGCATGTTATCTTTGCTTGTTATGGCGTCTCTGAACTCTTCGTCACACTGGAGTAGTGGCATGTAGCGGAGTATATTTGTTTCCTAATCTTATTGTGTCTGGCTCCGCGCAAGTAGCATGTGAAAACAGCAGTGCGGTTTCTGTGATTATACTGTATGCTTTCCATGAACAGTTTTTGTATATGACCTGTACTTTTTTATATTTATGACAATGCATTGTGATGTCTTCTGTGGTGTCATTATGTGTTCTATTTATGGTTATTACTGCGTGACTATCTCATGTTGAGTATGTTTAATTTGTGTAAGTAACCTGGCCATTTGATGCATTGTATCGCAAGTCTTCGAATTCCTGATTGTTTCATGTGATAAGAATATCAATCAAAGAGGCCATGAAACCGATTTATTATAATTTGTGCTTTTGTCAATTAATTTTTGTGAATTGAGAGACAAGCTCGTGAAATTTTGGTGCATTTGGTTGAGAACTTAACTGAAAATGGAATGTTTTTACAAACACATGAGCGGCTTGAGAATTGAGCGACACTGGTGCACTCATTAGCCGTAATGCTACAAGCCGCTTGCTGTGCTAGCGTCTTCGATCCGGTGAATAATCCGATGAATCCGATGAATTTTGTTCCATGCTGAGCATCGCGTGCAATAGAGCTGTCTCGTATTTGTTCAGCTTGGCTGTGAAATTGAATGATTTGCAACAGCTGAAATTTTGATAGGGTACAACCTCTTTGCATCATGCAGCATATAATGTCGCACACCATGGCAAAATGGTGGTCGCCGGCAGGGGGCAGGGTTTACAGTTGGTGACTTCTAGGGATTATTTCGCATTGAAATATTTTTTAACAGTCGGTTTTTATGTATGTATAGGTGCAATAGACCACTCTGTTTTTCACTTAAAACTACAGATTAATAAGTGATCGTATGGCCATTTTAGACTATTACCTTTTGCAATTATTTCTTGCCTTTTTTCAAGGCTCTGACGATTACAGTTTCATTAACAAAAAGCAGACCTTTTTAGCTTATTTTAAATGAAAAGGATGTCTAGGAAGTTCTTTTTTGGAAGCTGATACTTATTGCTGTTGAGTCTGGATTGCTAATTTATTTTCTGAGACACTTTTTGCTTCATGCTACTAGTTTCCTTGTATTTGTGTTGATTTGGGAACTGGTGTTTTATTGGATTGTATAGTGCTAACTTAGTGACATGAGGTGTGCTCACTTAAAATTTTATTGTTACCTGGAGCGCACAACCTATAGGAGGGTTGATTGCTTTACACACATTTTAAGTGTTTGTATACGTAGCAGTATATGTGTTCGGCAACTACTGAATGTGTTTGTAAGCCACAATGTAGCATGGGCAAAATTTCAGTATACGGATTCGTCATGTGTGGTAATTAAGTTGCATCAGCATGTGTAAAGGAGATGCCTAGATGTTCATTATTCGTAAAATTATGCCAATTCCTTTCTTTTTCGCTCCTTTGGCAGACAAAACAAAACGACTTCCAGCAAATAGCACTTCTGAAAGCCAAACATTGCCCCAAGACACCTCAACAGCATCTTCTTTACAACTGAAGGTGTGTAATGTACTGGCATTATGATAATTTTACAGACTTACTAGTTGCATGTGTATGATATGTTTTCTTTTTTTTTAAATCGTCAAAATGAACTGCTATAGCATACGCCTATTTCAGGATGTAACATTAAGTCGGCTTGCAGAGAAGCTGGAACGAGCAACTGCGTCAACTTTTTTCTTGAAGAGCTCTTCTGGTAAAAGCTGACATTTCTTGTATATAAAAGAATGCTCTTGTCATTTGTGAATAAAGCCGCTTTTTATCATAATACCAACCATGCCTTGACTCTGCTCCCTACTGGCAGGTGAGGAAGACAAGTTGCTCTTGCTTAATCAAGTGAGTCCAGCATTGCACATCTGAGTGCATCTTTTTGGCCTCACAACTGCCACACAAGCTGACCCTTCCTAATTTCTAGGAGGAATACAATGAACACCAGTCATGCATCACCCATTGCAAGTTCAGCAATTCAGGCACTCTGGCCAGTGCTGACACAGCCGGTGTGATAAAGTGGGCCATAATTTTGAAATGGGCTTTTTGCTCTAGCTTGCATTGCATGCACCTTTTAAGACTCCAGATGCCAGTCTTTTCCCATTTGCACTGTAGGGTCTGGAGTTCCAACCCGTCTCCAAGAACGCTGGCCACTGTTGTGTCTTCCAAGTCTAGTGTGACAGCCCTGGAGTGGGTGCACAAGCACGATCACTTGGCAAGTGGTGATTATGTTCAAGTACTCCCCTCTTGTCATGAGTTTACTATAGCCACATGAATTTGCATCTGCATCCCTTCTTGATTTATTTTGACTTACTTGAAGTAGCTACAGATGCACCTCTGGCGTGGGAAAATAATCCTGTACGTTGAGTTGGGTTGTTTTTGAGAGGCATTATCTTGCACAAGCTTTTTGTTCACGTTGCATGGTGTTTTGAATCTGTAGCTCTTTCTGGACTACACAAAACATTGCAGCCTGCTTGTTGCTTTTCTAGTCGAAAATAAAATAACCACCAACTGTATCCCAAGTTCAGTTATGGTCTACAATATGAAAAGCATATGGCATCTTACTGTCATACAAGTGGCTCATTATCTAAAGATACTAGTCGTGCACCAGAAATGGTGCTTACCAATGATTCTACTTTTCATTTATGGAAAAGGGCAATGTCAGGTATTTGTGGTATTGCTTTAAAGAATAACCTCTGTAAGGTTGATTGATAGATGCCCTGCATGATGTGTGTTGTGTACTGTTTTGGCCTCTATTTAGCAAAATTTTTGCATTGCATACCCTTCATACGTAAGGATTGGTATGTTGGTACATCTGATCTATTGCTCAGGCTAATGCTTCAACCTGAGATAATTTGTACAGCTTTGACAAAATATATAGTGCATGGTAAAAGGAAAATAAAAGACAGTTGGAAACCATTTAAAGAACGTTCACTAAATATTTACTAGGAAAGTCGCAGCGTTCTTAGTAAATAGCAGAGGTCACTCATTTCTTCATTGATAAATAAATGGCAGATGGCTTGTACTTGTGTTGATCTTTGTATCAATGTTGATATGGTTAGTTTTTGTTTGAAGCTATGTCGCTCTGAAGAATATTTAATAGAGCCAGTAAAATATACTGTGGCCATTACTTATTTAGCCACCATTGCATATGTCACATATAAGAAGAAGAAAAAAAATTGTTAGTCTGCCACGGTGGATAAATGACGCACAGCTGCTGACCCAAAGGTCGCAAGTTTGATCCCAGGAGTAGCGGTCGCACTTCGATGGAGGTGAGAGGGTTAGTGGCTCGTGTACTGTGCGATGCCAGTGCACGTCAAAGAATACAAATGGTGAAAATTTCCAGAGCCCTCTACTACGGCATCTCTCATAATCTTGTTGTTGTTTTGGGATGTAAAACTGCACATATTGTTGTGAACAATATTAATAATAATATTATTATTATCATCAAGAAAATTTTTTTGAAGTATTCTAGTATGATCTAGAAAAAAAATTTGTGTTAAATATAGTTTGCCTTTTTTAAATTTACTGAACAAGGGAAGGATGTTGAACATTTCATGCATATTATTTCAGTCTTGTATTCATATGTCTTGTCATAACAAAGATTAAATTTTGCTCAGCTAGCTGTATTAATGCTGTTCACTGAGAGGGCATCGAATTTCAAGGAGGCCGCAAATGCTTTGACAAGGCTCAGCAGAATTCCAGGGTTACAAAAATGGACACAACTTTTATTTGCCTATGTGCAGGGGTGTGCGAGTACTGAATTTCAAAACTGAATCAAATGCAAATTGAATAGTGATGACACTGAACTGAATATCAGCACTAATGAAATACTATTTGAATAGTATAATATTTATTTTCAAAGCATCCTTATACTGGTGCGGGACCTTTTTTCGAAACCGCCCAGAAATTTTACAGCAGTTATTCACAAGCTTTAGCAAAGGATCATTACAATGACTTCTAAACCATAAAAAATAGCACTGTTACTTAAACTGAGGCACGCTCGTACACAGCAACAAGAGCCTTAGAAATATTTTTGTAACTGTAGACTGAAATATAACAGTGACTATAGTTTTCACGGTGCTACTTTGTCAATAGCTTTTAAATAAAACTGGTACATAAATAGTAAGCAATTTTCAAGACTTAACATCATCATGAATGTAATGGTCAAGATAGTGAACTGATCGCACTTTCGCTTCGGGGACACTAGAGTTTTAAGCAAGAATGCCTTCATCCTGTGATCTATATAGTGTCGATAGTCCCATAAGTATATGGTTTGTATGCATCTGGTTAATTTGATGATAAAATCAAGAGGAGTTACCCCTGGTTGTTCTAACATCTTGTTCCTTTGAGCAGTTTTTGTAATTGCTAAGTATTCAAAATATTTGAAAAATATTCAGTACTTTGAATATGCACTATTAAATTTGTTATTTGAAATTTTCTAGTATTCATATGCCCCTAACTATGTATTATGCCAACATATTTAGGAAGTCTAAATGAGTGCTGCATAACAAGGTGAAACTGTCAAGTCACTGAAATTGAAATTAGTGGAGCAATTCTTTTTAGCATAAAGTAAAAGGCCTTGCAAATATCCGATGATGTCAATATATATCTGTGGTCTCCAAATCTCATCTGGCTTCATCAACGTTAATGACCCCTCTGAGCTGCTTTGATAAATTATTAAATTCTTTTTTTTTCAAGGGTAATATGCTTTGTTTTTATTACCTCAATTCCTATTTTTTCAGTTGGTTTATGGGCTCAAGCAGGGAAACTTGCGCTTGTACGACACTAAAGAGCGAAGAACCCTTTTTGATATCGTGCCCGAGTCTGCATCCGTCCTCAAAGAGCACAGGTTGGTGCAACTCATCCAATCAGTAATAACTTAACTACGTAGTCTGGCTAGTTTTGTTTTTCAAGTTGCTGCTTGATTTAGTCTTGAATAATTGGCAGCTACTAGTTGTTGCATTTATGTTGTATGCATTACATTTCGTTCACTAAGGTATTGTCACTAGGTAATGTACAACTTCAGTGTACTGGTTGGAATCTGCATCATCTTTTACTTTCAAACATGCAATCAGAGACAAGAAAGACAACAGCTGCATGGGCTTTGTGTCTTAATTTTCAACAACACTCTCCAGGTTTGAGAGCAGAAGATGGCATGAGAAAGTTCTGTAGTTGTGATATTGCTGACCTGAATCAACCAAAGAAGCGTAAATTCTTTTTTTGTCATAACAAGGTGCATTGAGTGCTTATAGCTTCAGAGAAAAAAAAAAACTGCTCTCTATTTTGGTTGAGAATATGACACTTTATTACAATCAAGTAAACATTCTCAATCACAGAATGGACAAACTAATGTCACCATTTCGGTGAACTTTTTAATCAAGAAAAATGGCATTTCTAATAATTCAATACTTTTGAAGCAGGACACATTATATATATATATTCTGAACATTTATCCCTGCTTGAGTTTTCCTTTGTGTGTTTACAGGTGAATGTTTTAATCACTGTTATGATTTATCGTGCTTTCGTGGATTAATACACATTTAGAGACGAGTGCTGCATTAAACATTTCTAGCTTTCTGAGTTCCGATTTTTTAACTACCATTTTTCAAGACTATCATGGTCAGGAAACATCACACTCTCATTTTGATAGTCTTGCTACAATAAAAGAACAAATAAAAAGAGTGCTGTGTTTTTGACAGCCATAACAAGCTTAAAAAATTGCTCTGCTAGGAATAAGGACAAAACAGCAAACATTGTATGCATTTTACCTTTTGCCCCCGCAGTGTAATTTTTAAAGAATGAGTCAATAGCACCTTGCCCAGCAGTTAGTATGAAAACATCAGTATGCAGCAGGGACCAAGATATCTGCAATATCTTTTCTCGCATGAATGCAGGAACACATGTACAAAGAGAATAAAAAAAAACTGGAAGATTGGCTAACACGTTTGAATGACACAAAAGTGGTGTTGAAAATTCAAAATGTAGTAGCTATGGTTTTATCTAAGAGGGAGGTGTGTAAATGGATTAGTGGCTTTTTGATGCAGGAGCATCTACAAGAATAACAGTGCTATAATAAGTGTTGTGTCTTGCCATGCTTATGAGATCGTGTGTTTAGGTGGTCCATTAGGACAGTGTAGGAAAATGAAGGGGTAGGTACAGTATTTACACAATTGTAAGTAAACCTATTATATCTAAATTTGAAATCCGTAGCTGGGGGGTCGACTGCAAAATCAAAACGGAAAGTAGTTGTGGTAGTTACAGTTGAACAAATGAAAAATCATGGACGCTGTGGCATAGTTATAACGTTAATTTATCATCCGGCTCTACCTGTAGCATATACCTTAGTTTTCGTTTATAACCTGCACTTTTGGCAACGATTTGTGGAAAATTTTCTAAAAATGAACTCTGTGTGCTGCTTTAAAGCTAATTTCTCTGGATTGCTGCAAAGCACTACCGTGATCAACTTTTTCACACTGGAATTCGCTTTTTTCGTTTTGGTCTGTCTCGACCTAAAAAACACGGTCATACATTCCTACTTAAAATATTCCATCACTACTTTTTACGGGGCAGTGCATGACAGGATTGGTGCTGGCTCCAACTATGGAGTTGGTCAACGTGTAGTCAGTGCAATGAGTATATAAATAAATTTCCATTGTGAAATGTGCTCACCTGTTTTTCTTTTCATGCTATTTTGGAGGTCAACTTATATTCAAATCAACTTCTTCATCATCATCAGTGTGGCTACATAAACTGCAGGGCAAAGGTCTCTCTCATGTTCTACCACTCAACCTGGTTCTGTGCTTTCTGCTGCCTCGTTACACCGGCAAACTTCTTAACCTCATCTGCCCACCTAAATTTCTGTCTCCCTGTCATGCGTTAGCCTTCTTTGGGTATTCAGTCGGTTACCCTTGATAACAAGCGGTTTTCCTCCTTACGCCCTGCGTGCCCGGCCCGTGTCCATTTCTTCTTTTTAGGTTCAACTACGATATCCTTAACCTCCTTTGTTATCTCACCCACTCTGCTCTCTTCCTGTCTCTTGAAGGGCCCCTAAACCACCTCTGATATTTTTTCAAGCATATCAAGTAAACATATGCATTGTGGGCAGAATGCTGTCGCGATTAACAATTCTACACGGGGTGGACTTACGAGCCGCTCGCGCACCACAAATTCCAAAAAACAATTCCTCCTCCTCTCCAGGTCTTTTGGGCCTCCACATGACGTCTAGAAATTAAATCTGAAGCACAGCACAAATAGTATGCTGTGATTGATTGAACAACAGCCTATGACTTCCGGTTAATCTGCAAGCAGCTGTTTGCGCTGCTGGTTGTTCATCATGCTGCCCGCATGCGTGTGCACGCTTGTGAATCGGCTACTGCGGTTCATAACTCAGGGTCTATGCCGGCACGATTCGTATAAGCACGGGCCGGCATGGCAATGGCGGTTTGCCAATGAGCACGCAGTTGACGAAGTCGACGATTGGATAGAGTCATGGCAACCGGAAGTAGACGGTGTTTCGAGCAGCGCTTCGGCGATGACAAATTCCAGGCGAAATTGGGAGGGGCACTCGGTAAGAGGGCAAAGCAGCTTCGGGAGAAGATACTAATGGAGGGTAGCGAAGGAAAGGGTAAAAGGAGTGATCGCCGCACTTCGATAATCAAACGCGCCTGCCTCCGATATTACGGCACGATTTCGAACAATTCTCACGGCTCCGTGGTCGTTGCACACTAGTGCATAACTTCAATTTCAATTTTCAATTTCTATTTATTTTCATAAGAAATAGAGGAAGGCCCAAACGAAAAGTGGCAATTTTCACTTGACTAAGATTTGGGCCGCCTATACAAGGCAGACACCGAAGGGAGATATAATACACACATGTAAAAATACCATATTCAGTAGCGCAAGAAGTAGAGGGAATTGGCATGTATAAATTAAATAATGCTGACATAATCGCTATATACATAAAGAAAAAAGTAAATACAAATATAGCTTTGAAACATGGCAGAACAATTCGGGAAATTTTGTCCCATATCATTTAAGGTTATCTGTCAGTGTTACATTAGTAACACAAACAGATAAAAACAGTGACATGAAATAAAGCATTTGATGTCATTATTTATTATTGTGTTATAAACCAGTTGCATAGATATGTTTTTGTTATGGTAGTCATCAATTCCTTGTTGAAAGAACATAATTGACAATACAGGAAGGGTTTATCGAAGGCTTTGCTCACCGTATTTGTTTCTTGAATACGGTACCTGCCAGTGTTCATTGTTATGCGTAGCATGCAGGAATGTTCTGGTTTTTAACTTTGCAAGGGCAAGTAATATTTGTTCATTATTTCTTGAACACTGTTTGTAACTTGTAGACAGGGTGTACAAGTAAACAATTAGTATAGAAATAATATTGAACCTGATGAACAATTCTTTCGTGTGTGCATCATATGGTACACCGGCTATTTTTCGAATAGCCTTTTTTTTTTTTTTTCAAATGTATGCAGGTGATTTAAATTTTATGATGTGGTTGTGACCCAAACTAGAAAGCAGTAATTTAAGTTGGACATAAATAGTTAATTATAAATTTTAATTTTTATATATGATGGTAGAAGTGTACATAGTTTCGTCATGACACCAATGCGCTTTGAAAGTCCTTTGGTTACAAAATTAACATGCATGTCCCAGATCATATGCTTATGAAAATATACACCCAATGTTTTTAGACAATGTACAATCTGAAGAGCCGACTGGCTAGGAATGATTTCGTGTGTCATTTCACGTCGAGATTGTTTTGAAATTTGCCCTCCACAACTGAACTTTGACCTCTGGATGGTTAAGAGCCCTTTAAAGTGCCCGTAAACCACCTCTGAAATTTTTTTTCAAGCATTTCAAGTAGACGCGCACCTCGTGTGCAGAATGAATCTTTTGAAGGCGTGCGCTCTAGGCAGGGTTCATACCGGCACGATTACGGCAGCCGTGGTTTACCAACAAGCACGCAGCTACAACGCAACTGACACAGTCAACGGTCGGAGTCGCGGCAACCGAAAGTAGACGGTTTTTCAAGCAGCGCATCAGCGATGATGTATGCCACGCGAGATTGAGAGGAGCATGGGAGGGGCACTCAGCGAGAGGGCAAAGCAGCGTGGGAGAGGATACCAGCGGAGGAAAGCGCAGGAGAGAGCGAAAGGTGTGGTCGTCATGGTTTTGATAATCAAACACGTCTAACTCTGCTATTACTGCACCATTTCAAAAAATTCTTATAGCTCTGTGTTCATCGTACACTCGTGCACAATTTCCCCACCAAAACTGAATTTCGACCTCTGGGTGGTTTACGGGTTCTTTAAAGCTAAACTTATCATTTTCCTTTCGATCGATCGCTGCGTTGTCCTCAATTTAAGTTGAACTCTCCTTGTAGGATGCAGCGGTAAGATACATTCGTATTGTGGGATAGTGGTACAGTATCATTTATGATTTGAGAATGCTTGCCGAAAGTGATCCACCCATCCTCATTTTTCTAGTTATTTCACTCTCATGGTACAGCTCCACAGTTATTACCTGTTCTATGTAGACATATTCCTTTACAACTTCCAGTGTCTCTCCACTTATTACAAAGCGCTGTTTTCTGTCAAGACTATTGCACATTACGTTAGTTTTTATGCATATTAATTTTCAGACCTACTTTTCTGTATTCCATGTCCAGTTCAGTAATCATGAACTGCGATTGATCCCCTGAGTTACTCTTCAAGGCAATGTCATCAGTGAACCACAGGTTACTAATAATTTCTATTATCTTTTATACCTAACTCTTCCCAATCTGGGCCTTTGAAAACCTCTTGTAAACACGCGGTCAACAGCATTGGAGAAATTGTGTCTCCCTGCTTTATACCCTTCTTTATTGAGATGCTATTGCTTTCCTTACGGAGGACTAAAGTGGCTGTGGATCTGCTGTTGATTTATTCCCGTACATTCATATAGGCTTCATCGATGCTCTGATTCCACAGTGCCTGCATGACTGTGGATACCTCCACCGAATAAAATGCCTTATCTTAATCTATGGAGGCTATGTATAGGAGTTCGTTGTATTTCTTGCATTTCACTGTCACCCGATTGATAGTATAAATATGGTCTATTGTTGAGTAGCCTGTACGAAATCCTGCTTGGTCTTTTGGTTGATCAAACTCTGACGTCTACTTAATTTTATTAGCTATTACTTTTGTCAATATCTTGTAGACAGCACACAGTAAGCTGATCGGCCTGTAACTTTTCAAGATGATGTTGGCATTCTTTCACGATTCTGGTACTCTCCCCATCAAGAGACATTTGATAATACAGCGCGGCCATCTTTTCTAACACAATCTCTCCGCAAACTTTCAACAGGTCTCATGTTACCTTATCCTCACCAGTAGCTTTGCCTCTTTGCATCCCCCCTTGGTCTTTCTAGACGTCCCCTGTCATGGCTGGTGGGATGTCTAATTCCTCTAGGCTCTTACTCCTTCATACGATACTATCCTGGTTGTCTCTGCTGCTCTACAGCTCTCTGTAGAACTCCTCCGCTATCTCCACTATCCTATCCATATTGGTTGTGACCTTGCCCTCCTTTTCCATCAATGCTTGCATCTGATTTTTGACTATGCACAGTTTCGCCCTTTTATTTTTAGGCTTCTTCCGCTCTTAGCAGTACGCTCAATTCTCTCCATGTTATACCTTCTTATGTTGGCTACCTTATGCCTAATGATTACTTTTGGAAGCTCTGCCAGCTGTAGTTTGTCTGTTGCATTTGAGGCTATCATAGTTTCAAGTCTTTTGATCAGGTTTTTCATTTCCTGGGACAGCTTGTGAGTGTCCTGTCTAATGACAGTACCCCTGACTTTTGTTGTATATTTCTTAATGATTCTAGTAAAATATCATTCATTGCATCAATACTGATATCAGTTTCCTCGGTTAGAGCCGCAAATCTATTCTAAAGTGAATCTATTCTGTACTTTCCCTCTCAGCGCTAGCTCATCAATTGGCTTCTTGCGAATCACTTTCTGTAGTTCCTTTCTCAAGTCTTGTTGACTTTGAGCTCTTACCATTCCATGGTTACTGAACTGGATCTTGCCAACTGCTTCCACATCCTGTACCACGCCTCGGTGTGCACACAGAATGAAGTCAATTTTATTTTTAGATTTGCTATTAGGACTCCTATGTCCACTTATGGTTTGGTCGTTTTTTGTAGGAGGTATTCAAGATCTGTAAATTAGTGTTTTGCAAACTCTACTCGTAACTCCTCTCTGGCATTTCTAGAGCTGATTCCATATTCCCATTCTACGTCTTTGTAGAAGCGTTCAACCAAATCATGATCATGACTAGATGTAGGCACGTAGGCCTGTACCACCCTCATCTTGTACTTCTTATTAATCTTAATTTTGATGCTTGCCACTCTCTCACTAATTCTATAGTGTTCCTCTATTTCCAGCTATATTTTTATGGATAACGAACCCCACCCCTAGCTTCCTTCTGTCAACTAAGTCGATAGCATAAGATGTGTACCTTCTTTAGCAATGTATAAGCCTCCTGTGTCCTCCTAACTTCGCTGAGCCCTATTACATCACATTTAACACCCTCTAGTTTCTCAAATAGCAGAGCTTGACTTGCCTCACTAGATAATGTTCTAATAATAAATGTAGCTAACTTCAAATTCCTATGGCGGCCTATCCAGACCAAGAGATTCTTAGCACTCTCCACTGTGTCACATGTCTGACTGCCTCCTTGGTCAGTTGCTTCACAACCACTCTGAGGGCTGAAGATTAATTAGTGTATTCATGTAGGAGGTAGGGGACAAGTACTGCACCAGAGTGGCTAATACTGCTCTGGTGAGTGAATCGACTTACAGTAGTGTAAACATGATAAGTTCATGTACTGTGGCACCTTCTCTGACATGTAGGGTTAGGATATAGTTTTAAGGTTAAAGATACCTTAAAGAGAAAAAACTGTTTTTTTGCGTATTAGTATAGTACAGCTCTACAATCTCGAAAATGCCACTCTTATCACGAGACGATGCTTGGTATGTGAAGAAATAGGTGAAAAGAAAAAAAGGGTGGAGACGCCATCTTGAGATTCCCGCGCCAAACACCGTGACGTCGAAGATTTTGATGGCGTCTATCAAGTCCTACGTCATTCCTGATCGGTAAAAGTTAAGTACATTGTCATCTGTGGGGGTCATAGACCTAGTATGAGGTTTCAGAAAATCTCATTGAGCCATTGTTGGGAAAGTACGAAAAAAATATGTTAAAATTCGTGATGTCATGTGCGGAGATTTCAGTGCAAGATTTAAAAATGAAGCTTCAACCTTAATTTTCTTCAGGAATAATGAACTTATGATGGTAAACTTATGGCATTATAGTTATTGGAGTACAATTTATCAATATAAACTGAGTCATTGTTTCACTTTAGTATTGCTGTAAAGCAATAAATCTAGGGTTGTGTGAATATTCGAATATTTTTCGAATGTTTGCTATTTGATTCAATTGGCAATGCAAATTTTACTATTTAAACTTCCTAAAAACAAATACAATCAACGTTTAATTAAAAATGATCCCTTCAGGTTTTTAATGTGCTTCTCCTTATTATATTTCTGTATTGGGGCAAAACTGCCTTTTAAGCTCTTCTACAGTCGAATTTCTCACATGCACAGTCGATGTCCTATTTAAGGGGCCCTGCAACACTTTTTAAGAATGGTCAGTAAACGCTGCCGATTGGTAGTAGAGGCTCCCAACAACACGCGAGCCAAATGAGATAGCGCAGCACGCGACCTGGAATTCACAATAAGTTGTCAGTCAGCTAAAAATTGCTTTCTCTTCTCTCACAAATAATGAAAGATGCTCAAAAATCACTTGTAGAAACCCATCTATCAGCCAATGGCTGATTTGAACATGGTGCGCTTGGTCGTTACAAAAATTGCTGCGGAAGGCCGTGACTTCTCCACGCGTGCGTTCACACTGAAGAAGCCGCACATTTGAAGAAAAAAAAATCTGCTCAAGGTCACGAGGCGCAGATGACGTACTTTCTTTGCCTCTGCCAGTCCTCCCTGCTTAGCTTCCAGTGCTTTTGTCGGGACGAGAGAAGAGAGAATACAATTGCAGCATGCAACAAATCTTTGTAGCTCGCACTGGACGAATTCTTCAAATTCTTGCGGCTTTGAGTTTGTGAGGCAATAAGCTCTTTTAGTGAATTCATTCCATAGTTACTTCATTCCATGGTTAGCATGAAGTGGTGGCGGCGCACACGGCGCACTAAGCGAGAGCAAGCACTCATTATTGTGCGAGGTGGGCGAGCGGGCCTGCGCCCCACGCGCCGTCGTTGCCGCCGTGAAAGCATGCACGAATGTGCCTCCCTCCTCCAAACCAAAAACAAAAAAAATATACTTTTGCGTTGGCAGTGCCACACTTTTAGTTAGCGTCACATATGTGGGGCCGCTCTGCTTATGGAGGGCTCTTTACTGAAAAAAGTTTTCCACAGTATCCGTGTCGTTCGCTCTTCGTTTCTTCGTTTCTGTGCGCGCATGGTTTGGCCCCCGACAACGTTTTGCATTGCTTTTTTCTATTTTGAATGCAGACAACAGTGTCGTCACCACTGAGGGGATGTCAGATTAGACGCTGATGAAAACACTGCAAGACCACGCTTACGACGGATCTACGAAAGCTAATTCATCACGTGATTTCGTCTTGCGCCTCGCCGCGAGTTCACTGGCTCGTAGCTTTGGTGATTAGCCAATAAGTTCCGGAAACAACATGATGGCGCGTTGAATGCAATACAATAAATGAGACAGCAAAAAACTGTAATGTAATACGAAGTAAGGCTGCAGCCAACTCTTTTGAATCCAATATCGCAGAACTGCTACAAAACATTGTTGTGAGCAAATATGGCCACTCCAGGGAGAAGTGCTCTTTCCACACAGTCCTTTCGCATTGAAAGCGCACAGCAGATACTTGCCGAGATTGCACGCACGCTAGCGATCGCAACTGCTTTTAAAATCAAAATACATTGTTGCTGCACCCCCCCTGCCCCCGCTCTTTTTCATGCTCATTGAAAACGGGTGGTTTTTTTTCTGTTAGAGCATATGACAGTAGTTCTAACACGCCAGTGATGTTATCTTATGCGCCTCCCAGGCGATAGAGATGGGCTGGCTCATTTGATCTGAGCTTTGGCAGCGCTTGCGCGCTTTTACCCACATGAGAAAATTACGATGCGCGGGAGCATGATATCAATTTAGACTTGTTTCGAAACATGGCGTCGAGAGCAAAACCCACCGAGAGTGTTCATACACTTACTATTGCAAGAATAACGCAGTTTTTTAGTGCTAAATAAGTGCTTTGGGTTAGCTCTGCCTTCAGTCCCTGTTTTGTTTGATTTGTGTGTTTATTTTATGAATTTTTGTACCAAACCTCTATATAACGAAATTATTTCTAAAACAAATTTTTCTGGGAAATTTTGTTACAGTGGACTCCTCTTAAACGGAACTCGAAGGGGCAAGAAAATTTGTTCTATTTATAAGAAGTTTGTCGTGTTCCAGGGCTTCCGGGTATGAAGACGCCGCCAGTACTCAGACATGCTTTATTCGCATGCCAGCAACATAGTGATAACCAAGAGTGCCGAAGGAAAGCGCCCCCGGCCCACCGCACGCCAAGCGCTTTTATTCCTTTTGTGGGCGAGGGTGTTGCGATATGGGCCGCGTGATACTGTATCGCACAAGCGCGCGTGTACAGATATGCGACAAAGTTTCATTTAGGCAAAGCCCATAAAATGAATGAAGTATGACTTTATTTCAGAAACACCAACTGTGGCTAACTGAACAAAAACATTTTGAAGTATACAATGCTACTATAGTATTAAAAAGAAAAATGTTTATATTATTGCTGACTCAGAAAAAAGGAGGTGATAAAAATTTGCTTGACCTTGTTCAAGCACTTTCTCACACTGTAGGAGCACCTTGCTGAAAGGTTGGGCAGGAACCTGTGCCACCATCGTGTTCAAAGTAGCGCTGCAACAAGATGACAGTATCTCTTGGTGCACTGTCAGCCACTAAAACGGGCTCTGGATCACACACCATCTCGTTACCCCTGCAGCACGGATCCTCATCTTGAACTTCAGCTATAGGTCCCTCAAGACTGTCCTTCACGACAAGATGTCGATTGCTGCTCGGCGTGCAGACACGTGCAATCACTGGATTGCCTTGCCTAGGCTAGCTTTGGCATTTGTTTCGTGGTTGCTAGACAGACGTGGCCACTTTTGCTGTTCATGCATTTTGCCCGTTTCAGTTTCATTTAACCGGTGTAAGCTAAAAAAATGTTCAGATTACCCGAAACTTTTTATCATTAAATATGTAGGACACCAACCAAATGTGCCTAGATAGTTTCGGTTGCGCGGCCTTTCCGTTTAACCGAGTTTCGTTTAATGGGAGTCCACTGTATATCCAGGTTTGACTGTATGAAACACCACCTTGCCAGTGCTTTATCAACCTAGCGAAAGGAAACAATTTTATGTTGCTATCTGTTAAAAATATTCTGAAAAACCCACTCCAACCTGTTTTTCTGGAATTCCGCTTCAAAGTATTTGAAAGATATTATAGAAATATTTGAAAATATTCGATTCAATTCACACTTATACTTCATTACTTGAATTAAGTTCATACCCAATATTTTGCTATTTGCACTGCTCTAATTAAATCTCTTCTCAGCAAGTGCTTGAAATTTCTGCTTTGATGTTATCGTTCAGAATCACGAGTTTGATCTTGGCCACGGCAGCCACATTTCGATTGAGGCGAAATAGTAGAGGCCTGTGTACTGTGTGATCTCAGTGCATGTTCAGCAACACCAGGTGGTCAAAACTTCCTGGGCCCTTTACTATGGGAGCTCTCATAATCATATCATGGTTTTAAGGTGTTAAACTTGTATATTGTTATTATCTTCAGAAATATTCCAGTTATACTAGTATTACCTAGCCACCATAATTAGGGTATGGAAAGTTTATACGCAGTACTTATGATGTTGCTTCTGGAGTCAGAAAACTTTGGCAGTTTAACTATGTGTTTAGAATTTATTTTTACATGTATAACAAGGAAACTCTGACAAATGTTTTCTGTCCATAGTGTGGCTTGCCTAGCATGCAGTCCAGTGGAACCAGTTGTGGTGAGTTCGCTGCACTCGGAGCCCCCTGTGGTGACAACTACACCAGCCCCAGGGAAGCTGCTTTTATGGGATTTGAAAAGCAAGCAGCTACAGGTAAGAGGTTATTGACTAGTATCATGGTTCTACGCACAAGTGGTAATGATTGTGTCTATGGCTTTCAGTGCACAAGGTGGCAGCCTTGTGCTATGCAAGTGGTGTCTGTCTCTTGTGTGTCTTAATTCTCCTTATAGGGTTGATGATGGTCAGCTTCGAAACAAATTTTGAGCATTTCAGTCCTGGTGGTTTTGTTACATGCAACACTTTCTTAGCATGTGCTTGTACTCTGCGATACGATTCTCCAGAACATAGACTTCAAGGCATGTTTTGTGAATGCATGGCCACTGTAGTTTAATGGATAAATGTGTGGAGCACAAAAGCTGCTCCAACCCATGTGACACATGACATGTCCTCTTGCGCACCTAGATTGCAGTGCTCCCTAAGGTTTCGCATGCCAATGATTGTAGCACTTCACTGAGTATGGTGCCGCTTAAAAGGAGACAGGGCAGCAATAATGGCGGCTTTGCGATGACACACGGTTTCTTAATGGCAGCACAAGCGATAAGCACCACGTCTGCTCATCACTGTCATGATGTGCCATAGGGTAAGCATATTGTTTCTACACGGAACATCATTGAGCACTATAGTCTTTGCACACAGATGTGCAAGTGGGCATGTAAAGTAGTCTTTTCTTTCATCTCACAAGAATGTGTAGTGAGCAGAAAAATGCTAATACTCAATGGATAGAAGGTTAGAAACTCTAATAGAACCGTTTGCAGACCGATCTACAACTTTCCGATTTGAATTTTCTGCCCAGCTTTGTCGCTTTATAGTTGGTAATCAATCTTAAATAATTAATCATTTAAAGCAGAACTAAGGAAATAGTGTGACATACTTTGTGCAGTAGACAGCAACATGCATATATTTGCGTCGTCATAGAGTGCATCAACATATTTTTTTATTTTCTCTTTTGCTGGGGCACTCCGTATATGTACAAATGCACTGTAAAGGTGTTTTCATTGGGTCAGGCATACTTGGGAGAGAAGAGACACAGCTTAGTTGTTATACTTTATTTGGCTACACTTGAGACTGGTCAGCTGGTATTAATCAGCGTGTTCTCTTAACAGCTGACGAAGACAGGTACACCAGTTGAAACCACTGAGAAGTCGAATGAAAATGACGACTAAAATGTGTCTCCTCACTTCCTTGACACATTCACATGCGAGCACGCACACACACATAGTGAGAGAGTGAAACTTCACTTAAAAGACCTTTTTGAACTTCAGGTAAAAGTTTGTAACAATGAAAGTTCACTTAAATAGCTCTGTTGTACCTTATGCATTTTCTTAATGGGCAGTACAAAATCGAGTACACAAGAAGTATTACACACCACACAGTGCCTTCTCACAACAAAATTTATTAGAAAGAACAGTCACTATTTAAACTATGACCAAATAATACAGTAGACTGAAACCTGAAAGGACCAGAAAAATTTGTTTCATTTAACTGGAGTTCTATTTACTGATAGATAAACAGGGGCACAGAATTCATGTACAAAGCCAATCATTATTAGAAACAGTTGTTCTAGTTAAGCAATAATTTCTTTTAAGAGAGAATCACAAACCACCAAAAAACGTGTACTCCTGCAAAGACTACATAAGGTTACAAAAGATTAATAAACAATGATCTCATGTATATCTTGTTTTTTTTACTGTGATCATTGTTTTTTATATGTAATTATCATTTTAATCTTTTGTAGCTTTTTGTAAGTATTGAAGCAGCACACGTGTCTTGGCTTTATTTTTATGAAAATGAAGACATTGTGCTTCATTATTTCATCACGCTTCTCTTGTAACATTTCATGCACTGTCACAACTTAACAGGGCCACTGACAGTATGTCATTTGTGCTCTGTGAGACAGTTACATATCCTTATAAAAAGGTTCATTGAGGTTGTAGGATTTAAGTATAATTGTACTTGAATTCCGCAAGTATGTCTTGCGTATGTAGTAGCACTGCTTAAGCGACATTTTGGTTAACCTATGTAAAACACAGGGAAATTTCCTGTGCAGGTTTGCTTGATATAAGATGTGCGTAAATTTGTTTGTACTTTCTCGTTTATTCCTTTCCCTATGATGTATGAAGAAGTTTATATTAAGCTGTTTCAATGAATAAACCATTGGATAATTAGCACTATTTTTATGTACTTTACTTTTCCTGTATTTGTCTGATCTTTTGTACATGTCCTACTATGAGACATGCCAAGACATGCTTCTAATCGCCCAACAAGTTCTTCTAACAAAGGATTCAAGTAATTGGCATTATCTTTTCTATGTTGGATATATGGAAAATTATACTGAAATCTCGTTAATTTGAAGTCACTGGGACTGTAAAAAAATCTTTGAACTTTCAATTAAGTGGGTTTTCAAATTAACGGAACATTCAAAAACTAGGATGCAGAGAACTTTAATTTGTTGAAAGTAATCAGAGGTGGTCGTTAGCTGCACCGGCTAGTTTTCAGCTCTGAGGGTTATGCTTTCTGTCAATACCTGGGCCCAGTTTTGCTGCGAACACAAATGAACGACGAACACCGTGCTGCCAGCAAAAAAAAAAAAAAAAAAAAAGTTTCAAGGTAAAATAAAATGTGCGCCTGTGGAAAAGAAGACATGCTTCGCTGCAACACAGTGATGACACACGGGCAGCACGTTACTTGCTCCTCGCCGCGCCAGAACTTCAGCACATGACTATTTGCCCATTCTTTCTGGTAAAACAAAAGAACTTAACGCCAGTGTGACGGAATTTGCAATTTGTTTTTGGCAGGAAAATATGATCATTGAAGTTTTCGAACTGACTTTTCAAAGTAGGCATTGGAGGCAGGAACTCTGCCAGTAGTGCAAGTGTGCAAATGGCTGGAGCAACTGCCAATTGAAAGTTTGCATACATCGCGAATTCCATTAGACTGCCCCTTATTAATTTCCTTATGTTATCGGAACAAATGGGGAAATCATGATGCCCTGACGTAGCGAGAAGCATACGACGTGCTGCTCACATGTCACCACTGTGGTGCAGTGAAGGATGTCTTTTCGCAGGTGCACAATGAAGGTGATCACGTAGCCGCCTTATTTTTAATTTATTTTTGTGTATTGGCAGAAGCATGGCTGGCATGTTTAATCTGTCACTCATTAGTATCGCTGTGCTGCATCACTTTCTGGCTCTCAAGGACCGCAGTTTCAGCGGATTTGCGGCGAAATTGGGATCGGCAATCGGCACATGCCACCCAAAGCTTTTGAATTAATTGGACTGGTGCTACCTGCCACTTCAAATTATCCACTGAAATTTATAATGGAAAATGCGGGACCATAAAAATCCTTTGAATTATGTGAGATTTTGAAATAACAGAGTCCAATTTAATGAGGTTTCCCTAAATAATTCTATTCACGTGTGGCAAATAATTCATTGTGTGTGCATATTCCTGCATAATGCTCATTAGTTGCATATGTCATGCTTGCATTTTTACAGGGGCACCTTAAATGCAGCTCATCAGTGAATTGCTGTGTATTCAGCCACAATGGTCAACTCCTATTATGTGGCACATCAGGAGGCAACATATGTCTTTTTGGTGAGAAATCCTGTTTATAAAGGTGCAATTACTGTCTGCATTTCCAAGTATTTTCGGTTTTTTTGTGAATTTATCTTTGTGCTTTTCTCGTGTCAGAGGCTGAAAATATTAAAAAGCTACTGACATATAGCTTCATTACTACCGTATTTACTCGATTATGCCGCGCCCTCGATTGTAACGCGCACCCGGTTTCGAGGACGAAAAAAAAAAAGAAAGTAAGACATCTTTTGCAAGGCGCACTCATTTTTCTCGTTGGCCCGCATGATCACACCACTCGAAAAAACGACTCCTTTCGGGAGCATCTTCCATTTAAATATGAGGTACGGGGGAAGCTTGTGCCCATCTGACGTGTAACAGAGCATTGCCGTCACTGCAGTTTTACCGTGGACCGATGTCAGCACGCGAACTTGCTTCGCCCCCTTCTTCTCGACGGTTGTGGTGCTAGGCATGTCCAAGTAAAGAGGCGTCTGATCGGCATTCCCGATTTGCCCAAGCAGATAGCCGTTGTTGTGCCGCAAGTTTAGGACGAACCTCTGAAAACTGTGAAGCTTTTCATCGTACTCCTCTTGAAACTTTTCGCATATGCCCGTTCGCCTTCGGAGGGGAAAGCTTTTCCTCTTCATAAAGTTAGTTAGCCAGCACCTGCTCGCTTTAAACTGGCTCCGCATTAGCCCTTTTTCTATTCTAAGGCTAACTGCATAGCCCGCACTTGGAGCAGCTCTGTCGTCACGGGCTGCTGTGCCGCTCGCTGCTCAAGCACATACTCGCCGAGCAGCTCTTCAGTTTGCAGAAACCAACCCTGCTGTGGTCCACTGAAGCCTTTGCGTGAAGCTTTGCTGTCGACAATCTTCTGCTTTTGTTTCCGCCAGTCCCGCACGCACTTTTCGGGAACTCCGAACGACTGCGATGTGGCCCATTTCCGCCCGTTTCTACACACGCGATGACTTTTCTTTTAAAAGCGGCATCGTGGTGCACTAGAGTTTTTGGAGTCGGTCCTTCCATGCTGTCGATGCGAATGCACTACAAGATGACGAACTCCTCAGCACACGTACGAAGTGCCGCACATGGGAAACATGTAGGCAGAAATAGCCGACGCGCCATGCCAACGCACGTGGGGGCAGCCATTTTGGATATGCCGATGGCAATAGAATGACCGTATTCAGTTTTTTTTTTTTTTCGTACTCGATTCTAACGAGTATGCAATTTATGAACTTGCTTAACCGGAAAAAAGGTGCGTGTTAGATTCGAGTAATTACGGTATGTTAAAAAAGAACTCCCATCATCTTTTCGTACTATAAACAGTTTTCTGCAGCGATGCACGGGCACTGCCATGTTTGATCACGTGATAGTGACTAGCCCTTAGGGCACCGTGTAGGCCCTATACATCCCATGGCTGGTCATTTTGAGGCATTGTTTTTTCAGTGATTAAAGAGGATATTCACATAAACCATACATAATATTCTTCCAAATTTTCTGGTTCTTTATATAATGCAGATATATTTAAATCTTGCAGATATATTTAAATTTAGCATATTCTTGAATTTTTTACCACTAGGACCTAACTTTTGGGTTTATTCGCAGCTATGAAAATTTGTAACACAAAACTGTGAAGTGCGTAATTTCAATTCTGTTTCTGTAGCTATATGTAATTATGCAGAGTACAAGAAAAAACAATCAACAGGTTATATTGAAACACATAGGAAATAATGGTACCTAAGTACAGTAAAGCTCGTTAACTTGGATCTCTCGGGACCGGAGATAATGTCTGATTTAACCAAATTCCGAATTATCGAACGGACCATGAAAATAAAAGGAAAACGTACACGGCACAGACAAACCTTTATTTCTTAAAAAAGTGCGCTACTTTTGTTTGCCTCGCCGTCGGAATTTCTGACAGAACGATTTTATTTAATCCCATCAGGTGGTGGTGCGCACGTTTACTGTCTCGAGAGCAAACGCAAAACTCCTCTATGACAGCGAGGGCTTCGGCGGCCTCCTGCATGGTGCGGTGACATCGCGTCGGCTAATCACGTCTTTCAATATCATAACCCTTCTTTCAAGATCACTTGCTGGCTACTGTGGCCGCTTAACTCCTGTGACGGTCGCCAGGAAGCGCGCCAGCGGCGACAACGCGCACAAACACAGCCGCAACGTGCGAAGTCACAACACAAAAGACACGAAGTAGTGCACCAGTAGGCATAGCATGGGAGTAGCGAGCAGCTGTTAGTAGACACTGGATGCGCCGGTGGCCCAAGCGCTTCCGCCGGGTGGTGACCAGCGCCACCTAGCCACTTCCCCCTAATTAACTATCATCATCGTCATATTCTGCTGCAGTTCGCTCGGTTTCAGCTTCTTTAAAACTCCGGTTCTGCCGTCGGTTACGGCAAGCGGTGCTTGAGCCTCCAAGCCGCCGAGATCGCGCGACTCTGGAGTCCCGATAGTCCTCTTCGGAGTTGTCCGAGATAACCGGTGCGCGGCTAAATCTCTCCGAATTAAGGAGCATTTGACCTCATTGAAATATACACAGTTTTGCCGGGACCCGCCGCGAGTCCGAGTTGACCGAATTTCCGAGTTAACGAGGTCCGGATAACCAAGCTTTTACTGTAATAAAAAACATGGTCTTGAGATAATCAAGTTTTAAGTTAGAAAATGGCTGAAAAGCGATCAAACTTTGTAACAAACACTGTTCTACTATTTTGTTTAGTAGATACCAGTTTGGTAATCATGGCAAAATTCAGTTTATGACTTTGAAGCCTCTGCGCAATGGTATCGTCGAGTGGGGTCGACATTCTTCAGCAAAGTAACTATTGTTTGGCCAGGCTACAATCCTAAATATTTCAAAATTTTGGCTCGAGTGATGCTACCGCCATTATATGCAAGAACAATATCCAGTGTTGCAATCCTGAAGAATGAACCTAAACAAAGACAGCGAAGACTCTACGACTCAATTCACATTAACTCAACACTTACATGAGGCCATTCTTAGGTGCTATTCGGTCTGATTTCATCACAAATGATAGTCTTGTCTATCAGAACATACCCATTGTCATCATGCACGTGATTCGCTTCGAAGCATACTGAAAGGCTGAGAGGTTCAACAATGAAAAGCTTGCCAGTTCAACGTTCAGTGCCTCAGTATGTCACTGGCATTTATTGACATTTACAAGAGAATTGTATGGGTTGACGCGAAATTTACACTTCCTGAAGTCCTTCTTACCCACAGCAAATAAACTTTCCGACAAACAAGACTAACACAAAGCATAATGAAGGTAATAGCTGAAAGTGTCTGAACCCATGCATTTCGAAGACGAAGTGTGAATACTGTAAAAAGGTCACAGTGTGTTTAGACTGATTTACAAGTTACCTGACAGTTTTCTTTGCACAGCTGACCATAGACAAGCGTGGCAGTTTGGGCTAGTTGGTATGACATGAGGATAGTTATAGCGCGAGAAGAGAACGACAACAAAGAGACAAGAACTTCTTGTCTCTTTGTCGTCGTTCTCTTCTCGCGCTATAACTATTGTCTAGACAAGGATTTTGACTTTTGTACATGACATTTTTTTTTACCGTAAGCACAGAGCGCATACTAGGGGCTTGCACAAGGGTGTGTTTTGACTCGCTACTTGCTTTTGGAAAAACTGCTTTTGAGCCACAAAAAAATACCGATGAATGTGGAAAATATGCACAAAGGAACGCCCTTCCCAAATTGCAAAGAAAACAAAAAGTGATATTTTTCCCAATTTTACCCTACATTGCGCTTTTCTAACTTTCCCCAAGCCAGTTGCCCCAGCCAACGCATTAGACCAGCGAAGCGACTGTGATGGTACCGCACCGCATGTTTGCAGCGAGGGGTACGCAAGTCATATTCTTGCACAGCAAAACATAGTTCGACATGCAATAGCCTCTAAGTTCATAACGTTTCAACATTTTGATTTGCTTGACACGTATTATGCGTCAGAAATAAGTCATATGTTCAATATACTTTGTTTTATGGCATATGCCTTTGATTGTTGTATTAGCAACTGCCAGTAGCTGAGGTTACTAGCCAACATAGCAGCATCTATGCACACGCGACCGCCCGCTTCGATCCAAAATCAAGCTTGCAGTTTGCCCATTGTCTGAAGAGCAATAAATAAATGGCAGAATTGGCTATCACTTCATGTCATCTCATGCTGGGGACAAAGCATCAGGTATTTTCTGTCTTTATTACTGAGATCAGCATCATTTTATTAGCCACGCCTGCAAAACCTTGCCTCCGAGAATTCGAGAATGAATCTTGGAAACATTGCAAATTACTGCCGGATACATTGCTCTCGAAGCTTCAAGATATAAATATAAAGCAAATAAATGTGTAGCTTTTGAACTTACGAGCTACACAGTGCAGGACGAGTAGGTGTTAAATTCGAGGTGAAAGGAAACTGCACTCACCGGAGTTGATATGTGGACTTTTTCGAAGCTGCCATCTGCTCGCTTTACTTGTCTGTGTGCAGATATTGTGGGGACGTCTAGTAGACGACGCGACGCAGATGAAGACATTGCACAGCACTATCAAATGTCACAGTAGGGGGACTGCCACGGTTTGGTGGTGACAACTAGTTTTTATTAAACGAATCAGCTGTGAAAGATTGTGGAAAAACAAAATTATACTCACCACACGCTGCTCAATAACTAGTCACATCGTCATTTGCTTCCAGAACTGCCTTCGTTCTAGATGGAAGGGATGCATACAATTTACAAAACGATGCATCTTGCTTCAAAATCCTGTTCAACCTTGTCACCGCTCTATATCCTGTCTGCAGAGAGCCTGGAAACATCCTTATGAGCACTGTAGCTGTGGCACACATAGTAAAGCTCATAGGCGTGCTCAGCATACTGAACTGAAGTGTGGAATGGGGGGTGCAAGTTTTATTGCATCTTCCCCTTCCCGAATAAGCTCCACGATAGGTGCAAAAATGAAAATGGTGTAGTGCTTTTTATTTTCACTACAACCCCCTTTTGTCCCTTGGCTTTCCAGGGGTAAAGGCAAGAAGGGAGCACTTCGTTGAGCGCAATGTCAGGTGATTTCAGCCACGATTATTGTCAAAAACTTGTGTTGAATGACAGCACAGATCTGTCTGCGTAAAGGTCTACTGTCCCCTTAAGGGTCCCCTTAAGAAGTTATGGAAAGCGGTTGCCCCTCTGCTCCATCTCACTCCCTTCTCCCCCATGTGCACATTTATGGTAATGTTACTTTAAGAATATTGATCAATTTTTCTACAGTGTTTGAAACTGCCTTGTGAGAGGCAACTTTACAAATAGCTGTTTTAGATGTTTTTGAGCATTCTCACAGGCGTTCATACATCCTTACAGATGATTAATAAAAGGGGCGACATTGCTTCTATACTACCTACTTGGCTAAATTTAAATATGTTGCAAAAAAAATGAAGAACATACACACACTGTGCTTCTTTACTCATAATAGCAGCCAATAACTTACTATTGGCGTTATTTTTCAATAAAAAGTATGGTTTAAGTTTTGTGAGATGCCAAGCATGTTAGAAAGTTATCTTCAAAAAATATCAATGGCGAAGAAAAGTTAATAAACGAGGGTTGTGTCGAGCCGACGTTTCAACAAGCAGACTTGTCTTCCTCAAGACTAGATGGACACTTTTGGTGTTGCTTATGCTATTGAATTATTCAAAAAGTAAGAGAAGAAAATGATGCCGCCTGTGCATAAGATGGTTATATAGTCACAGGGAAACATCTAGGAGAGCTAAAAGAACTTCTATTAAATTGATCTCAATGGCATTCATTCGTGTCACCAGGAGTTTTATTTCATTGGCACCTAATAACAACGAGCTCCTTGGTTTCTTAGGGTGTTCTTTCTTTTGGAGCTAAAGTTTCTTCATTGCCTTCTCTCATTTTCTTTCAGATGTCAGAACTCATGAATGCATTGCAAACTGGCCAGCCCATGAGCTTGAAGTCTTTTCAGTGCAATTCAGCGGAGATGAAGCCACATGCTTCTCAATAGGAGCTGAAGGCATTGTATGTACCACATCGAATTTCTGAAGATAATTTTTCGTGTTCATGCTCAATCATTGTAAACAATCATATTGTGCCAACTGCAGGATGATGACCTATCCCAATTTCTACCAGCTGTTCCTGTCTTGCAGCCTCAGCATTCCTTGCCCTTGAGTGTTCTTACCTCTTCCCTTCATCTTGTTCTCTCCACTCTTGGGTATCTTCCACTCTTGGCTACTTTATGTTTTAGTACTCTTGTTTTTCTTTTTTTCTGCTTTATACATCTTGTACCTATTTCAGGCACAGCGGTCACCTTCCTTTCTGTTTTTCTTTTGAACCTAATTTTGCACTAGGATGGAAAGTTGGGCGAGTTGGTATTCTTGTATAAAGAAGTGTAAATGAAATCAGTGCTTGTCCCGTTTTTTATATGTTGCTACTGCTGTGTCTACGTTTTTTCGTGCTGTTCCATTTCATCTTTTTGCACATCGTTGCACGCCCTTGTTTTCACTCTAAACGTACTTTAAACCCTTTCTCTTACATACCCCCACCACCAACACTTGTGGGCTTTCTTCAAATGCCAAATAAAATCGCCAAGCAACATGTCTATTACCACAAAAATTGAATCAGCCATTTTGGACTGCCCTCTGCAATGTCACAAAGTGCACTTGGCACTTCAGTGAATATTAAACACATTGCATAATTGGTCATGGTTAATTAGCTAATTAAGTGCAATATAAAAATGAAAAAAAGTGAGGGAAGTTCATACCCCCTTGCCCTTATGAAATAATTTTCTGGCCATGCCCATGAAACCAATAGTGCAGTTATGCAGTAACAAAATGAAACACACTTGGTAATGTTCTTGGTAGTATGTAAGTGGAGTGCACATGAATATTTTTGTAAAGAAGTAGTTATTGCAAGCAATATGTGAAAAATTTCATTGATGGTTCTGCTGTTGCTCGAATGTTGTCTTGGATTGATTATCTTAAAGTTGTGTAGTGCGAGGAGCAATCAAGTGCTCTTTACTTTGTTAAGTTATCACAAGAGCAAAAGCTAATGCTTGCCTCTGTGACACTGCTAAGCATGAGAATGCATGTTTAGTTCCCGGCCATAGCATCCGTGTTTACTGGGGGTGAAAAGCAAAAATACCTGTGCACATTACCCGCAGGTCGCGGGATCGAATCCCGGCTGCGGCGGCTGCATTTCCGATGGAGGCGGAAATGTTGTAGGCCTATGTGCTCAGATTTGGCTGCACGTTAAAGAACCCCAGGTGGTCGATATTTCCAGAGCCCTCCACTACGGCAACTCTCATAATCATAAGGTGGTTTTGGGACGTTAAACCCCGCATATCAATCAATAAAACCTGTGCACATTATGTGCACGTTAATAATGTGCACGTTTTATTTTTCATTGGAGAAATGCAGCTCTGTGGCTATCTTGAGCTCTGATTTGTGCTCTTTACGATGGTGCCAATCTGGTGACATGGTGACATTGTGCCAAGGGAAAGCTGCAGATTTGCATTTTGTAAAGCCGAATTTTCTCATCGTTTTTGATGACAGCACACTAGTAAGATGAGTTTTCTCAACTTTTACTGCTTATTGTGGTCTAATATTTCACCATGATGTAAAATATGGACTCATAATTGCAGAAAAAAAGTTAATTGAGAAATTGAACATTTTAACCAAATTTGCTACTTTCATTGCCACGTCCCCCCTTAAAGAATATCTTGGTTTTGGCACATAAAGCACTGGGGACTATTATTTAGTGTCCCTTTAATGAAGTTCTCAGCCCTTTCAAAAAAGTAATAAAGTATTGTTAGCTACTTGACAGGCATCTAGTATTCAATTTTGCCTGCCCTGGATCTCTTGAACCTAATTGCACTTGAGCGAGTCAACCTTGCCAGGTTTTCAGTTTTCACTTCTTCTTTTTCAGCTGAGGCAGTGGAATGTGTACAAAACAGGGCAGAAGGTGTCCGATTTTCCTCTCCATGCTGGCTGTATGGGACCACAAGGATTCCGGCCTGTGGGGAAACTTTTTTCACTAGGTGCTGACAGTGAGCATATCTTAACATGTGCACCTACTTCTGGAATCGTATACAAGGTTAGTGACAGCATAATTATCACATTGAAACGCTGACTTGAGCGGCTTTCACTAGCATTTCTTACTATGTAGCTTATATAGTATGTATGTCTTTTATGTACATATCTGCCAATTCTGCGTAACAACAAGGGCATCCCTTTGGGCTAGCATTTGTATTTCTGTTTAGCATGGCCTGAAAAGGAAAAAGTGTCATCTGCCTGGAAAGGGCTAGTCATTACAAAGGAAATGCATATGTATTTCGTTTTGCAATTGAAGAAACTTTTGTTAAAAAGAAAACAGGAATTACTACTGCTAAAAGAACTCGGTACACACACCCATCACCACACAAGGATACACAAACATTATTTTTAACTACCAAGATTATTGACGAATCATAAGAAGTGAATCATACAACATAATTCAATTGGGCAGTGGTGAAAGGATGCAATTGAGCTCTGCAACAATATGGGTCTTATATCAAATAGGCAATTCTTTTTTTTCTTAATATGATATATTTACATGTATGTGTTCTTGTCCAATCTTTGTTTTTCTAAGAATTGACATCTCTAAAAAATTTTGCATAGCTAGCATTTTTGTCAGGTCATTGTTTTTGTTTATCTGATCATGCTCCCTCACGTAATCAGTCACACAGTGCTTAGTTTCGTCTAGGCAGACTACTATAGCCTTTAATTTCTCCTTCGTAAAGAGTGGTCAAACTAAAGTGCTGTGTCATTTAGATATCAACAGCTTGTCGATAAGTTGCGTGGTCTGCAGCCACATTCAACATGCTTCTAGCTACATTTGTTCTTCAACCATGCAGGCCTAAAAAAAGTATGCCCGGGGCCATGTGTCATTGAAAACTGAAACAAAAGCAGCCATCTTATGGAGAAGAGGAAACAAGTCAGCTATGCCACAGTGCAAGAATGTTATGTAGTGAGAAAGAGCAAGCGAATGATAAAGAAAAGACAGGAAGGTTTGCCAGATGAAGTCTCTAGGTTGCTACCCTGTACTTGGAAAGAGGCAATGGGATGTAAAAGAATGAAAGAGAACAAGAGTTTGTAACAGTAGGCAAACAAAACTAAGTCACGACTGGAGCACCGTCCAAGTATTAGAGAGCAATATCGTCTGCAAACAGTCACTTTTTTTAGCTTGTTTGCTTGAAGAAACTGCAACAATGTAGTGAAAGTGGCTCGTGTTGAAGACAGGGTAGGCCAGAGCCTTAGGATTTTCCTTCTCTGTGGCAGGGCAGTGGTCCAGCTTGCCAAGTGATGATGAAAGGAGCGCTTTTTTCGAGTTGAAGTGGGTGCACTCCTAGAGAAGGCGCGCCATTGTTTCGCTGTGCCCGCAGACTTCACGTGATGAGCTATCTACCATACCAATAATAAATGAATGGGCATTCGAGATGGTGACTAAGCCACAGATGAAACAGTGGGATAGTGTCACATCGTGATAGGCCAGACAGGATACGTAGTTGCAAATCAGGGTCTAAGGAATGCAGCCGCACACTTGTAAACATCAATGAATTACACAAGTTTGATGTAAGATGACAGGCTAGCACACAAAGTTTTTTTGCGGCGGCGGATCTTGAAAAGAAAATGGCAACACTTAAGTGGTGAGGCATACGAAAATTCAGAAGGAGCTGCGGTCAGGAGACAGTGTTCCTCCAAGAAAATGCATATTTTTTCCCTTCGAGGATGGGTTTCATGGGCTCCCAGAATTATCTTCACGGACCTCCAGAGGTCTGCGGGCTCCCATCTGAGAACCACCGCACTAGTTTGTAGTAATTAATGAGTCAAGTGTTGGAGACGTGCCAACGCCACAAATGGCATCCTCCCTTCATTGGGAGCCATGCTTTGGGCCTTGGACATTATAATTAGACTTTTAAGTAATGTTAATTAACAACTAAATGTGTGGAAAGTAGCCCTACACTTGGATACTACGTACCAACCAAGTGTTAATTACCTCTGTTCATATATGAAGAACCCATCAATCCATTTCTGTATCTTCAAGGCATATCTATCACTATTCAGTTAGTTTTGATTAATTATTCTGAGAGCTAATTTTCTCTTACCTTTACTAAGCTTATGCTTTGATATCATATATGTACTGAACCATTAACTCATTTTCATATGACCTTTAGTTAATGTGAGATTTTTAGACGAGCGCAGGAAATCTCAGCTGTTATTTGACAAGGAGCGAACTGAAAGTCACCAAACAAGGAACATAATGTTGCTCTGTGCCAGCATCATAAAATTAGTGAACGTTAAAGAAAACCAGATGATCGCCCCGCCGCGGTGGTCTAGTGGCTAAGGTACTCTGCTGCTGACCCGCAGGTCACGGGATCGAATCCCAGCTGCGGCGGCTGCATTTTCAATGGAGGCGGAAATGTTGTAGGCCCGTGTGCTCAGATTTAGGTGCACGTTAAAGAACCCCAGGTGGTCGAAATTTCCGGAGCCCTCCACTATGCCGTCTCTCATAATCATATGGTGGTTTTGCGACGTTCAACCACACATATCAATCAATCAATCAAAACCAGATGATCAAAATTAATTTGTAGTCTTCCACTATGGCAGGCTCCAATGATGTATCCTTGTACCGCTGCTGTGGCCCAAAATTAGAGTGCTCAACTTCTTACCCAAAAGACAAAAGTTCAATCCCGGTCATGGCGGTGGCATACCATCGAAGGAGAAATTCTACAGACCCGTGAGCTGTGTGACTTCAGTATACATTAAAAAGCCACTGGTAAGAATTGTATGGAGCTTACTACACTCAAACCTAGATATAACGAACCCAGATATAACGAAATGTCAGTTATAACGAAGTAAATGAAAAATAGTCGTGCAATAGATGCAGTGTTAGGAATAACACTTTGTAACAAATTTCGGGAAATAACAAACTTATTTTTATGCAAGTTGGAACTTTGTTACAATGAGGTTTGATTGTATCATGGCATCTCTCATAGTTCGAGTCTTTTTGGAAAGTCTTAACACCCCAAGTCGACTCGGGCTATGATAGACGCCATCAACCAACCAACGGACATTTTAGTCTTGGTGCATAAAAACCCAGAATTTTGTTAATAAATCTTAAAATGTAGTTTGAACGGTGGAGAAAGGGACATTGGCCACTCCACCTCTTTCCACTGGAGAATTTAGATGAGGTGTAAGATGGCAATGGGATAAGGGGTTTGCCTAAGGTCACAGTACCACTTGATGTTCTGCAAGTGGTGCCGCGGTTCACATCTCCTGCCCTCTATCACTTAAAATTTCAAAGTTTGCTTTAATTCATAGCATAAAATGCCTCCAAGGTACATCTTTTGTAGAAAACTAGCAAAACTGGTGATTGAACAACGGGAAACAGTCTCTGTGCTGTAAATTATGGACCCTATCAAGAGCATGTAATAAATTTATGTTAACGATTCCAACAAATATGGAATATCTTTAATGCAATTTGTCACTTAAAGCACATTCATTCGATCCCTGATTAAATGAAATTTAGCGATGAACCTATCAAAGGGAAAGACCTTTCAAACTAATTGAATTACAATTTTTTAACTGCTGGCAAAAAAGTAAGTACTACAATAAATGCTGATTCAAGCAGTTGTACCAAACTAATTGTCATAATATACTTTATATTTATAAGCTACAAGTGAATCCAAAATTAAAATAATTTGGTTACAGTCTGCCTTTTAAGTATGATGCCACAACACTTTTGTAAGTAAATAGGTATTCAATGACCTCACTATCAGAGTTTGCCTCACAATTTGATTGCCACGAAACTTTGTTGAATCCGTTACGCACAAGCAGAGTTACAAAGATTGGCTGCACGCTTCGAATGCTTTCTCTCTCCTTTCATCTCTACGGGCACGCTGAAAGCTACATGGGAATTGGGGGAGATGACAAAGAGACTAGAATCATGGCAGCGTGCATCATGATGACCCTGAGCATTTTCTTTTCTTCTTGAAATGTGTCTGCCCTGTACACCACTAATTGATGTGCTGAAATATTTGTTTGTACTGCAAGCAATTGTTGGTTGGAGATTAGTTATGCTTTGTGGAGAGTTTTAGAGTTTTGGGAGAGACATCTGTCCTGTAGTGAACAAAGAATGTGAATGTGGTGATGGTAAGGCTTTAAGCTGGTATATTAGCTTGGCAGAGTTAAACTTTTTGCTGAGTTTTTCATGTTTTCCTCTTACTTTCAAGAGAGTTTGGTAACTGTAAGAATGAGTTACATGTAAGGTTTACGTAGTAATGAAGTAGTTGAAGTGCATGCATATGCATGTACACATTCACAAGCACATCAAATGCACTGGAAAAGAAACAGACATGGGAGAGCCACTTTCGTATTGTGTGTGTATTTGTATATCCTTTGCCAAGTATTGTCAAACATGCATATGATAGGTTCATCAGTTCTTTTTTCTCAACTGCTTATGTAACAGCTCATAGATCATGCTTTGCTATTTGATTCACAAACAAGACATTAGGGCATGAGCTATTTAACCCTTTCACGGCCATTGACGAATAATATAGTTGTCATGAGATTTTGTAAAAAAAATATGGCCAATGACATCTATACTCGTCATCAACAAATATTGGTCCTACTCAGAACCAACTCAAAAACATACTGGTTCCTCGATTCTAGATTGCTACTTTTGTCAATGTTGGAACATTAGTGTCTCGCCTTTTATTTTGTTGCCATTTTTATTGTATTGCCCTGCAGTAAAGCCACTTTTGATTTATATGTGGGTGATTTCATGTGAAATCGCACAAAGCATGGCTGGTCAACCTCCAAAATTTATTTTGAAATTTTATATATTGTTGCTTGGATGAGTGGAAAAAAGACATCTGCAATTAGTTTTGCTGGAAAAAGTTTTTTTGAAGCACAGTAAATCAGTTATGACAAAAAGGTGGAGTGCCACGCTTGCCAGCTCTGCTGTTTTTTCTCACCTTGGCGATGAATTGCACAAAATATATTGTTACGTTTGAAAGAGACTGGTAGACGTTGAAAGGGGCCGTTTATTAGGTCGTGAGGGGCAGCTCAGAAGCGTCCGACTGGTTAAAAGATCCTCCTGATCCTCTTCCTCTCTCGCTCTGGGCGATAAGTGCGTTCAGCGTATACGCTTCTTTTTCTTCGTGTATGTACGTAACAATATTAAAGCTACATACCTCAAATTCGTTTAGCTAAGTGTATGCATGTTTTCGCTTGCGTTCAGTTATTTCTAGCTTCTCTAGGTAGTGTACATATTTTAAGAAAAAAACCCTCAAAATTGACTCGGAAAACGTTTTCTTGCCTACTTTGCAGGCCTTTATTTCAAAAAGGGCGTGCGACAGAGCACCGAAAATCCCACCTTACATTCTCAGCATGCTTATCTATAAAACTTCTTGAGCCCACATTAATTACACTTTTCCATAAAGGCCCCACTGCAGTGGTCTAGTGGCTAAAGTACTCAGCTGCTGACCTGCAGGTGGCAGAATTGAATCTCGGCTGCGGCTGCTGCATTTTCGATGGAGGCGAAAATGCTGTAGGCCAGTGTGCTCAAATTTGGGTGCACATTAAAGAATCCTAGGTGGTCGAAATTTCGAGAGCCCTCCACTACGGCATTTCTCATAATCATTTGGTGGTTTTGGGATGTTCAACTCCACATATCAATCAATCAACTTTTCAATAAAAAGATATAAATGTGCTAACTTTAAGAAAACGGCAAACAAATAAAAATTCTGACCATGATTAAAAAAAACTCATTTTTGATGTTTTTAAAGCTTTCTCCACTTATTCTCTTGCACTTCAGCTTTCACAATCAATAAAAACATGTTGCAGAATGTGGTTTCTCTAGCAGTTACGGCCGATTGAATAATGCCCCTGCGCAAAGATAGGCAATTGCAGATAGGTCTTCATGCCTGTTAAAGTGTATGGAATGCAGGCCTATACTTCAGTTTCTTAAAAGGCTAGCGGTCCATAAATAAAGACGTGAAAAGTAGGCAAGATGACATTTTCTGGGTCTAATTTGAGATTTATCATAACAATATCTCTACTACCCAGAAAAGAGTAAAATAACCCAACGCAAGCTAGAATATGCATATATTTATTAGAACAAATGTGAGGTGTGTAGCTTTAATATATTTTGTGTAATTCATTGCCAAAGTCAGAAAGAATAGCAGAGGTGAGTCTGGCACTCCATCTCTTCATCATTATTCATTTCCTGTGCTTTTAAAAAATTTTTTCCAGCAAAACTATAATTGCAGATCTCTTGTCTCCCCTCATCAAGCAACAAAATATGAAATTTTAAAATAAATTCAAGAGGTCGACCAGCAATGCTTTGTTGGATCTTACATGGAATCACACACACACACACATATATATATATATATATATATATATATATATATATATATATATATAGATTTGCATGATTAGTGAAATATGGGAACATTATTGAATTGAAAGAATAGTGCCATTCCATTCAGAAAAAAGAAAGCTCTATAAATTGAGTGGAAAAAAAAGTTTAGGTGATTTTGGCATGACAGTTGCGAAAGGACTAAGGGGTTTGGGCACTGAAAATAGACAAATGCCTTGCATAGATTAGTTAGCGTCTATTGATTCTGCAAACTATGAAATGTGTGCACACCGCAAAAATTGTCAAAATTTAAAATGAGGCTGCACTCATTTTTTTACTTGATTATCTATTAATTTTTTTTTAGGGACTCGTGCTTACAGAGGGAATAAAAGTTACACACACGCATGTTGACATAACAGGTGTTCCTTGGAATCTCACTGACCACCGCCCATGAATTTGGTCCTTTTTCCAGTGTGAAGAAAACGAGAGGTAGTTTAAAAAAAAAAAGGGCAGAAAGGCCAACCAAAAAAATATCATTCACTTTGCTATCCTCCACAAGGGGAGAGAAGAGGGGAAGTAAAGATTGAAAGTAGAGCAAAGAAAAGAACAAGTGCACAAACAAATATAAAAAAAGTAGACTTGTACGAATAGTAAATTTTAGGTTTGAAGCTAAGAGCAGTTTTGGTTGAATAATTTAAAATCAAATTCTAGTAGCATATATCACATATGATTTTTAAAAATGGGCATATTTGTCAGGACCCTGCTAACCGGCACAATATTTTTTTATTGAAACAAAGCCTGTGCAGCCTGTGCAAATACCATTTTTCTTGGTTTCAAGGAAGTGGAAACAACTTTGAATAGTAGCAGGATTCAACTTTCAGTATAATGAAAGCAACAACCTGTAAAATATGATATATAATTTGTTTCACTTGAAGCATATAAGCCAGTATAACAAGCTTTTATACTTAAAGAGGGCAATATGTTCATTTAACCTTGAAGTAGGGCTTCGCGGGATTGCGAGTTTTCCCTGATGACGTGTTTTCGTGATTTAGCACTCCTCTGCTAGAGGTCAAAGCACTTTTACAAGGGGTTACGTGCGGATTAATATACACTTGAATAGGTGCTGTCACGGCTTAGCACTTCTCCACTGCTGTGAAAACACCTTTACAGAGGGTTATGCAAGCTACTATACACCAATTCGTTCATTTCGAATAATTCAAAATTTTCAACCAATTAAGTTTGAATCAAAGTGAATTCAAATACAATAGTATTTATTTGAATATTCGCACAAGCCTAAAAGAAGTATGCAATGCCTCCACTATAAATGCAACATGTCGCAGAAGAGGAACTGACTGAAAGAGGGAGTGGGGCTTGTTATGTGTACATAATGCGCTTCCTAGGCTACAGCAGTTGGGAGAACACAGGAGTGTGCATGGTTTGTGGATGCTAGCTGAAGCAAAGCTGTTTGCTTTAGCTGCGAAACTCACCGCCTAGTTACATGGTAGTAAGACAGTTTATTTCTTCCAACTAGTTAAGTAATGAAGCGGTCTGAAAAATTACTTCAGTTAAGCCCTCCCTTGCTTTACGACTTTCACTGTGGCATTAAAATTGGAAATTTGGCCTGGTGAGGACACTCTGTAAGTTCAGTGCCTTGGCATTACCAGCTTGTAGTTGGTAATGCCTGAAAGCAGACACGAATAACTCAATAACTCTGTGTATAAACAAATATGAAAAATGGGGTCATGGTTAGATTTGATTATGTGTCATACGTTTGGGAGTGTACATTAATAACGACCTTTTGTTTGTAACTTACACGCAGGAAGAAAATGGCAGCTTTACCAATGTCCTTTCTGTCGGTAGCCATAAGAGTCATGTTGTTACTGTGGATTGGTCACCCGCCGTGGACTGCAGCACTTGTGCTACTGCATCAGCTGATGGCTCCATTTCTATTGCAACGCTCTTCAGCCATGTCTGACAGCAAGTACTGTAGCTACTAAACCTAAAACAATGCTGCATAAGTTGCCCTGGTATATGGGACAACAGTCGGAGCATTATGTAAGTAATGTAAGCATCAAGTTAGGTGTGATGTGACGTCCTGCTGACACTGCTACTTATTCCGGACTTCTGCTAAAAAGTGAAGTTTTACTCTGAAAAGTTCACTTTGTGACCCAGTAGGCAATATTGCCAAATGTACAGCATTGGTGTGCTGTTTACCTGTATAAACTTTTCTGTATAAAGATAGTTTGCTAAATAATGTGTTAGTGTGGTTTCTTCCATAACATAAAAGCTGCTTCTTTCATAAGTAATGTGGTTTATTCAACAACATATGGGCGGCTTTCTCATAACTTAAAAAAAAGGCATAATATACATACAAGACTTGGTCCTGAAATCTTTACATCTCAAAATAACTCCATGCTGCACCCATAGGGCATTGATAGCCCTCTATGGACTGTTTGAATTTCTGAATTTGAAACATTCCGTACCGTTCACAGACACAATGAGCTGTCCGTCATAAAGAAGAACTGACTGCTGTATTTTTCTTTTCATGTGGTTTATTTTTATTCTCATAGTTTTCATTCTTTAACACCCCTCGAAGTTGTATGACCATCTAAGTGGCAAGTGAACATGGCCACCACTGTATGCAGTGCGTGCAGGCATCGAAAGACCACAGGTATAGGCATTTCAAGGTGTTTGCGGCTGATTTTATCATTTTAACAAGCTGCAGTGAGTCTTAGGATGCTGAATTTTAGTCAGACTTTGACTCCTAGAACATCTAAAACCAGCCCGCAATATCAGTGAGTTTTGCTTTGCAGTTCAGGCTATCTGAGTGTGCGTTTTAGTAACAACTTTATGATATACGACTGTGCCTACAAAACGAAGTTCAAAACAAAGAGTTTACTGCAATATAGACAACATTACATTATGCTTTACATCGAGGAGCTGCTGGCACATGGTACATTCATTGTACTGCTTACAGTAAAACTTTTGTGGGGGAACTTCTTTTTAGATAGCAGCACATGTTGTATATATTATAATTTCTGTTATATTCTTTTATTAGTAGATAGCAATGTGTCTCTACAAACTCTATTCGGTTTTGTTTCACAATCTTCACTTCGTAAATTTATATCACTCGCAAAGCATACACCTTGTAAATGAAACTTGTGTGCATGAAAAGTTCATTCATTTTTTTTTTATTTTATGTCTTACATAAACAATTAACTAGGAGGGCCAGCATAGGGGCTAGTTGGTTGTGCATAGTTGACACTTGCGACGTGCTGTTTGAACGCGAAAAACACCCGTATATATTTGCAATGTGTCCACAAGTAAACAGTTGTTAGTTTGCACTCCCTTTGCTTTTTGTGTTCTTTATGTTCAAACAGCGCCTCGCAAGTGTCAACTATAAAATATTAGGTGTGGTAGTTCCTTCTGCTAAAAAGATCTAGTGTGACCTCTGAAAACTGCCTATTTATTTCGTGGTAACCAAAGAGTTCATGATGAAGCTAAAAAAATTTGGGACATCATTGAAATAGTGTGTTGCCAGAATTCATTGAATTCACAGCAAATCATCAATAATATTGTGCATTAATGTGACCAACTCAAAATGCTCACAATTAGCCCAGCTTTGTTCTGTTGAGCGTACCATCAAAGGCATCTTGTTGAACTATGAAATTAGAAGCAGTGTATGCTTGGTATAAGTAAGATCATTTACTACCAAGCATTTCATCATCATCATCAGCAGCCTGACTATGTCCACAGCAGGACAAAGGCCTCTCCCATGATCCGCCAGTTAACCCGGTCCTGTGCTTGCTGCTGCCAATTTATACCCGCAAACTTCTTAATCTCATCTGCCCGCCTAACCTTCTGTCTCCCCCTAACCCGCTTCCCTTCTCTGGGAATCCAGTTAGTTACCCTTAATGACCAGCAGTTATCCTCTCTACGCGCTACATGCCCGGCCCATGTCGATTTCCTCTTCTTTATTTCAACTATGATATCCTTAACCCCCGTTTGTCCCCTAATCCACTCTGCTCTCTTCTTGTCTCTTAAGGTTAGACCTACCATTTCTCTTTCCATTGCTCGCTGTGTCATCCTCAATTTAAGCTGAACCTTCTTTGTAAGCTTCCAAGTTTTTGCTCTGCAGGTAAGTACCGGCAAGATGCAGCTGTTATATACCTTCCTCATGAGGGATAGCGGCAATCTACCTGTCATGATTAGAGAGTGCTTGCCAAATGTGCTCCACCCTATTCTAATTCTTCTACTTACTTCAGTCTCGCAGTTCGGCTCCGCGGTTATTACCTGTCCTAAGTACGGTAGACATAGTCTTTTACAAGTTCAAGTGCACTATTACCTATCTCGAAGTGCTGTTCTCTTCAGAAGTTGTACATTACTTTTGTTTTCTGCAGATTAATTTTAATACCTACTTTTCTGCTCTCTTTGCCTAACTCCGTTATCATGAGTTGCAATTCGCCCCCTGAGTTACTCAGCAATGCAACGTCATCAGCGAAGCGCAGGTTACTAAGGTACTCTTCATTAACTCTTATGCCTAACTGTTCCCATTCTAGGCCTTTGAAAACTTCCTGTAAGCTTGTGATAAATAGCATTGCAGACATTGTATCCCCTTGCCTTACACCCTCGTGGATTTGTATTCTGTTGATTTCTTTTTGGAACACTATGGTAGCAGTTGATCCCCTGTAGATTTATTCCAGGTTGTTTATATGTGCTTCGTCGACGACCTGATTCTGCAGTGTCTGCATGACTGCTGATATTTCTACTGAGTCAAATGCCTTCTCGTAATCGATGAAGGCTATGTATAGTGGTTCGCTATATTCTGAGCATTTCCCTCTTACCTGATTGATAGTATGAATGTAACCCCGCCGCGGTGGTCTAGTGGCTAAGGTACTCGACTGCTAACCCGCAGGTCGCGGGATCGAATCGCGGCTGCGGCGGCTGCATTTCCGATGGAGGCGGAAATGTTGTAGGCTCGTGTGCTCAGATTTGGGCGCACGTTAAAGAACCCCAAGTGGTCAAAATTTCCGGAGCCCTCCACTACGGCGTCTCTCATAATCATATGGTGGTTTTGGGACGTTAAACCCCACACATCAATCAATAGTATGAATGTGGTCGATTGTTGAGTAGCCTGTTCGAAATCCTGCTTGTTTCTTTGGTTGATTTAATTCTAATGTTTCCTTAATTCTGTTAGCAATTACCTTTGTAAATAGCTTGTATACTATGGAGAGCAAGCTGATTGGCCTGTAATTATTCAAGTCATAGTCATCTCCTTTCTTATGTATTAAGATGATGTTAGCATTCTTCCAAGATTCTGGTACTCTTTCCGTAAGGAGACACCTCGTAAACAGGCTCGCTAGTTTTTCGAACACAATCTGTCCTCCATGTTTCAGCAGATCTGATGTTACCTGATCCTCATCAGCAGCTTTGCCGCATTGCATGCTCTCCAAGGCTTTTCTGACTTCTTCTATCAGTACTGGTGGGGTGTCATCTGGGTTACTGCTAGTTCTTATATTAAGGTCGTGGTTGTGCTGGCTACTGTGCAGATCTCTGTTAAACTCCTTTGCTAATTACATACTATCCTGTTGTTGTTAAAACATTCAAATGCTTTGAATATTCAAAAAATATTGTGGTATTCAAATTCGTTTTGAATCAAATTGAAATTATTGAAACTTTTTAATTATTCAAAACGAACGAATAAGTGCATATTAATCCACATGTAACACTTTGTAAAGGTGGTTTTACTGCAGTGTAGGGGTGCTAAACCGAAAAACGCTTATCCAAGCGTACTAGTTCGCATGTTAGAATAACGTTGCTGCAGTGAAGTGGTGCTAAACAGTCAAAACACATATTCAGGAGGAATATGCACTGCAGCAAAGCCCCACTCCAAGGTTTTATTGAATTAGCCTTGCCTCCATTCTGTATTTCTGTTTATCTTATTTTTAGTTTACAAGCTCTACATACCAACTTATATGCTCTAAGTATAAAAAATTTTAAATTGTAGCATATTGTACTGGCTATCACAGGACTGTATCAAAAGGCAAATCCTGCGTCTATTCAAAGTTGTTGCCACTTTTTTTCATCCAAAAGAAGGCCTTTGCCCAGCCCTTGTTTCAATATTTTAAAAATATTGTGCAGGTTAGTTTGTTAATGACAAATGTACCCTTTTTCATTTATAATATGTGATATAGATACTATTCGAATTAGATTCAAAATTATTCGACCCAAATAACTATTTGCTTCAAACATAAAATTCACTATTCGTACAAGCCTGTGATATACATAGTAAAGAGAGATTAGTGTTTTTGTATTGAAGAAATGGCAAACTTTAATTAGTATTATAATGCCATAAGCTGCTTTTTTTTAGCAATAAAACATGCTCATCAAATGTTAGGTGTGCGGTTAATGATTGAATGTGCCCACACATATTGTAGATAAATCTGACTGCTTTTTTTTAAGCTTCCTAGTTTTCCTACATTGGTTTTAGTGAGGATGTCCCATATAATTGCGGCATATTCTAATGTGGGGCAGACGAGTGTTTTATATGCCAACAAGTGTGTAGACTAAAACCTCATTTTAACAGCCACATATGCCACAAAAATAACTTCATTATATCCAAAAATTGTTATAAATGTTCATCTATAGTATTGTATTAATGGCAATAATATTTGGGATTTGCTTTGTAATAACCAATAATTCGTTATATCTGAGTTTCTAATGTTGAGGTTTTAGTGTAGTTGGTGTGGATGGTTTTAATACACATCGGTTATTATTAATGGCATTGTTACTCTTAATGGCCAGTGTTTAATTTGGCTTCTAGCGACATGCCCCAACCATGTTCATTTATTGTTGATTTTGATCAAGATGTCTTTAACAGCTGTTTGTTCCCTGCCCCACAGTGCTATATCCTTGTCCCTTAATATTATACCTATTATTTCCTTTCCACAACCATCTGCATGGTCCTCAGTTTAAGTTGCACCCTTTTCGTGAGCGTCCAACTTTCTACCCCTTAGGTAAGTATATATATTGGTAAGATACAGCTGCCATATACCTACTTTTGTAATTGTAATTGTCTTTATTTTTTCCATACAGGAGGGGGAGGGACCTTAGACAAAAAGCTCCAGAACTATAGTTTGAGTGCAACTGAGGCCCAATAGAAATACATTCATGTAATACACAAGGCAGAAGAAACGAAAACATAGTCAACGAGCAAAAGCTGAAATACATTGCACATACAGGGGTAACGTGACATGCAAGAAATTAATAAAAAAGGATAGTAACAAAAAAGAATTACTCCATTAGCATAAGTGTACACACAGAAACAAAAACAAAAGACCTATACACTGTACCTTACAAAATCTTTTTTTATTCTCTCTACATGTTAGGGTGAGTAGGCGACTATCATTTTTTTTTATATTTGTTCAAAGTCATTGGCAGAAAAAATTGGAGGGTTTGATTTCTGTAGCCAATTCGCGTATGAGAAAGAGTCCACTTATCAGCACTTCTTGTACAAACAGCTTTGTCTTTTAAGGTTAAGCTAGCTAATATATCAAGGAATCTTTTACGAGAGATTGAGAAAACCCAAGGCAATTCAATAGCCGGTGTTCAAAAGTAATGGTAACACGGATAATATTATATTTAGGAAAAAATTCTCTATTGTGTGCTCCGAAACCAATGCCAGCAATATGCCTCGTGGCCTTATTTTGTGGTACAAGTAGTCTGTTAAGGTTAGTTTGTGATATCGTGCCCCAAACCAAATGGCAATAATTTATGTGCAATTGAAACACAGCATTATAGATTGTTACCTTAAAGTGGTGTAGGACCGCGGTTAAAATTGATTGCATGGCAGTTATTTCTTTCTTTTTTTTTGTGCTGTGAGCTTGGGGAGGCAGGTCAGCCATTGGCAGGCAGCATTGCTTTAATGGCACTCGGTCGAGGTGCGTCCGACTAGATTTGCCGTGAACACAGACAGTACAGCGCCAGCATGGTACCCCGCATAGTTCTGCAGCGCCAGAGAAGGCCGAGCGTTTCGAGCTCCTGTTAAGTAGGGAAAAGGAAACAAACTGCCTCTTGGGCAACAAAAGCGGTGGGATTATAAACGTCATTGTGTCGACGCACTAATTGTCTCACGGCACTGGCAGTCGGCGCATCATTGGGCCTCTTCCAAGACCTAGGGCGGCTTGGCGACTCCTCACTTCGGTTCATCTGAAGCCCAGCCGCATGCTGTGTTTACGCACGCTGTTTCGAGGCGGCGCGCGTTGCGAAAACTCGGAGGTCACCGAAAACCTTTTGTCCCGGTCTGGCTTAGCTCCAGTAGCTCTCGGAAGCGGGTAGGCTGGCAACACGTGTGAGCGTGGCTGATGTCGCGATGATCGGATGCCCAGTCGGCGATTTGGTGCGTATTGTTGCAGGGGCATGTCTTCGAATGCTCCCGCTCAAATGAGCTCGTAAGTGGAACCACAGGCGGTCAGCGAGCGGTTCCTCAGGCAGTTTGTTGCCCTGTCGTCAAGATGTTGACGTGTTATGGGGAAGCTGTTTTATGGCCACCAAAGCCCAGTACATGTAGCTTTAAGTCTAGATAATTGTGCACTGCAGAGCTTGCCCAAGCCTCTATGACTTTTTCTAGTTCTGTTTTATTTACATTTTGGTTGTTGTGTTATTTGAGGTGAGGGTATAAGCCCTCACACATGCATGAAGGTTGCGTCCTCGTGGCGAGTTTTTCATCGACCAAGTGTACTGTCCTATCAGTGGACAAGCAGGCAACGATTTGCTGAGAGCTGTGTAAGGGCGGAGCACCGAGAGGATAAGAAGAGGCCCCGAAGTTCCGCCAGGTGTTCGGAACAGGGCTTGAGGTGTTAGGCACCGTCGGCTCTGCCGAATCCCGTAGGGTCACCCTACAGAAGACGGTTCGTTTCCAAAGTGTTTTTTTTTTTAATTTCATGTCCTTACATATGTAACTTTTGTGCAGTCTGTAAATAGAAGTTTTTCTCAGCCAACTAGAACTTCTCTCCAGCATTTCCGCTTCATCTTCAAGCGACCAGGAAGTCGATCGCTGCATTCGAATAGCGGCGGCACGTTTCGTCTCCCACTTTGCTATACCACCTCAGGGGGTGCATCTCGGGCGCCGAGTGATGAGAGTTGGGTTCTACAACAGCGCAAAGAACCTTGATTTTACGGAAAATCAAAACGTCATCTGGAAAGAAAACCAACTGCCTGATACAATTTCTCTTGGATGGGAGCTACGTGATTTGTCCACCTCATTGATGAATCTAATGCTATACCATGTGACATAAAAGAATCTGTCATGTCTATTTGATTACCGCAAAGCACTAGACGGTTTGTAGAGGCAACCACTATATATATAGGCTAAAAGAAGACAGCTCTAGTTATTTTAGTACCTATGAGCTGTTCATTTTATTTATTTTTATTTATTCAAACTATAAGCCTTAACAGGCTCTTACAGGAGTGGGTCCAAAAGGATACAGAATGGTTACTATATATTTACACATTTACCAAAGAACAAATTTAATATTTATAACAAAAGGTAGTTGGTAAAAATCAAAACAAGAGAGGATAACTATACAGATGACTAGATAAGACTACATATTGAGAAAAAAAGAAACGAAAAAACACAGCAGAGACTAACAGAGGAAAGCACACTTTTGACTACTCTGCGAATGAAAACTGCGCATGGCATATAATCAAAGAAGTACATTCCATGAATAGTTGCACTGTTATGTACGAGGTCGCTACTTACTGGTCAAAATATATCTCTAGATCAGCAGCGAATGAGTGAGCAGATTTGAGCAGAGTGAGCAGCAAATGAGTGAGCAGATTGCAGTGGGGGATAAAAGGCCTGATACTTTTGTTGTGGTTTGTTCTTGCTGAGCGCTGATATGGTGGTTTTAAGTACTCGTGCTTGTTCATATTGATGCTGTTGTGATAAAGTAGATAGAGAAATTTCAAGGCAGCAATGCAACACAGGATCGCCAAAGTCTAAATGTTTGCCTTATTGCGTAGAGCGGATATGCTAACACCATGTGAATACTGGGAATACACAAATTCAAGTGCTTTATTTTGAATTCCCTCCAGTTGGTTAAGAAGATAAATTTGGTGTGAGTTCCAGACAATACTGCCGTATTAAAGAATTGGCTGTACAAGGGCTTTGTTACTTGTTAGTCTGACTTTGACAGGTGCTAGAGCAAGTTTTCTGCAAAGATAAGCCAACTATCTGTATGCTTTTGTGCACGTATGGTTAATGTGATCGTTCCATTTTCATGTGTTCATGATGGTAATGACCATGTATTTCACTGAAGTGGCCTCAGCTACATGTAGTCCCATTAGCTGATACACAAATTTCAAGGGTGCCCTCTTTTGGGTAATATGCATGTACAAAGTTTTTTCTACATTTATTTCTATTCCCCACTTGTGACACAATCTGGAAATGTTATTGAGGGAGGGATTTAGCCGGATTTGGTCATCTATTGTTTGTACTGTGGTATAAATGACGCAGTCACCCGCAAAGAGTCTCACCGTTACATCAAGTTCAACGTAAGAATGAATGTCGTTAACGAAAATCAGAAATAGAATGGGGCCTAGCACAGACCCCTGTGGAAAGCCTGAGTGAATGTCTAACTTCCCAGATTCAGCATCAATCATTTTATTGTGCTGGCTGCGGTTTGAAAGGTAGACGGCTATCCATTGTACTATACTGAATTCAATCCCGATAGCCTTCAGTTTGTAAATTAGTTTATGATGGGATACCTTGTCAAATCCTTTAGAGAAGTTTATAAATATTGCATCAGCCTGAAGTACCGAGTTAATTACGGTAGCTATGTCATGCACAATTTCGAGAAGTTCAGGTATGGTAAAGAGGCCTTTACGAAATCCGTGTTGTTCGGAGTAAAGTAGGTTGTTGTCTTCTAAGTAGGTGCTGATCGTCTTGTTTATAGTATGCTCTGTAAGAAAACTATGTGCTAACGTGATAAATCAGACAAAGAGCCATCTTGCCCTTAGCATCAACTTCCTCGTGTTCTCTCCCAGACCTAGGCTACGCACATTTATTCTTTTTCTTCATGCTCCATCATTTTACAATACTAACTAGTCAGCGAGATGGGCCTGTAGTTGTTCGCAAGTAGCCTGTTGCCCCCTTTATGAATAGGAAGGATCTTGGCATGAAGCCAGTCTATCGGCAAAGTGGCTGTTTGAAGCGACACTACAAAAATCGCATGTATGTAAGGGGTAAGCTGTTCTGCGTAACGCCCCTCATAAGATACTTTAAGAACAACATTTCCTCTCTGTATAAGCTCTTTGGGGGTGTGGCCACCAAGATTTATGCTTGTATCATTGGCATAAAGAATGAACTGTGGGTCACTTGAAATGCTGATTATGTCATTAATACAGAAATAAAAAATTAAAGGACCGGGCAGGCTAGCTTGGATAACACTGCATTTGGTTGACTGTATAACCGGTAACTGGCCATCAACAGCAACTGGCTTGGCCAGGTTGATTTAAGCACTACAGAAAAATGTCAAGACAAGGACTTCGTATACTGTACTTATTCAGCTTATGAATCAATCTCATGATTTAAAAGGTCATACTCCTTATTAAAATCTATGAATATTCCAAGCATTAATTTTTTTTCTGGTAAATAGTACGCAAAATAATTTCTTTTTGTAAAAGCAAAGCAGACTAGGTTGATTTCATTTTACAAAAACCAAACTGAAAATTTTTATCATTGAATGTTTGTCACAAAAAACTGACCATTCTCCTAAACAAAACCTTTTCAAAGGCTTTTGAAAATAATGGCAGTACAGAAATTGGACGATAACCAGATAAAATATTTTTTTCATCACTTTTGAAAATGACAGAAACCTTCACCATTTTCATACCTTTGGGCAATTCTGCCGATGCAATGCATTGTTTAAATATGTGTACTTAACAAAGAGCTAAAATGTCAGCGACAAACTTGATTGGTTTTATTTGGGGCCCATTGTAATCTTTAGCGGAGGTCGTTTGAAGGTTGATCAGTGCAGAAAAATCTCATGTTTATCAGAGTCTTAAAATACTACGAACTCACTAACAGTGTTAGAAACAGAACTAAGAGCTCTTTGTGGGCATCCAGTAGGTGTAAACCTTGTAAAAAATTTGTTAAACTTGTCAGCTTATTGCGTCCCTGAGACCGCATTACCTTCGATGGTTAGCTCACTAAGGGTGTTTCCTTTCATTTTGCTTATAAATGTGTCGTTTAGATATTTCCAAAACAATTTCAAGTTAATTGTGTTTTTATGAAAAAAACTGTTTCGAAATGGTTTCGATTAGTGAAACTGTTTTTTTTTTGTTTCTATAAGATTTAACACCTTCGAGCATACGGGATAATGACAGGAACACAGGTAACCATAAAATGTCTGAAAAGCTTACTTTTGCGTTTAATCATCTTGGTATGTTCAGGAGTGATTAGTGGCTTGCACTATGTGATGCTTTTTAACAACTGTCGTTGAGGGACACCGGCAAACTGGCTAAAAGCACTCAACCTCACCTGCCCGCCTATCTTTCTGTCTCCCCCTCACACGTTTGCCTTTTCTTGAAATGAAGTCAGTTACCATTAATGATCAGCGGTCATCCTGCCTGCATCTCATGTGCCCATATTGATTTCTTCTTGTTGTTGATTTCAACTATCATATATTTAACCCCTGTTTGTTCCCTGACCTGCTCTGCTCTATTTCTGTCTGTTAAGGATACTTCTACCATTTTCATTTCCATTGCTCACTGGGTCGTCCTCAATTTAGGTTGAACCCTTTTTGTAGGCCCCCAAGTTTCTGCTCCGTCGTTAAGTACCGGCAAGATGCAGTTGTTATATACCTTCCTCTTGAGGATTAGTGGCAGATTACCACTCATGATTTGAGAATGCTTGCTGAATGTGCTCCACCCCATTCTTATTCTTCTAGTTACTTTAATCTCGTGGTTCAGCTCCGCGGTCACTACCTGTCTTAAATAGACATACTCTTTTACAACTTCAAGTGCACTGCTGTCCATCTTGAAGAGCTGTTCTCTCCCGAGGATGTTGTATACATTACTTTCAATTTCTGCAGATTAATATTTTCGTACCTCATTGTAAAACTGACTACTGGGCACGCGTCGTGCGCCATCATCTTGCGTATACTCACAATAAGTGGCAGAAACAGCATATGTGCCCAACGAACGCTATCTTTGCATACCCTATTCTGAAACTGCCCACTACGCAGCACACGTACGGTTGCAATTGTCTCAAATTTGGCAGGTCTGTCCTGACTTTTTATACAGCATCCTGTGTCCCACTGCGTCCCTGTCGGGTCATCTCTATGTCCCGAGTCATTCCAAATCATCAGGTTAGAAATTTTTATATGATTCGAGGCACGCACAAAGCCTGTCACACTGTATGGAACACGAATTTCATATGAAGCAATTTCGCGGTGGTTGCGAGTAGCTTACCTGATCTGCGTAAAGTGTGACAATTAGCTGTGGCGAGTAGATTCTCTGAAAGAAGAAGTGTTACGAACATCACGTAGCTAGCTAAATTACCGCTTCAAGCAGCCAAAACAATAAAGAAACGATAGATTTGTATTGAAGATTCCGCAAAAAAGAAAACTCATTTCACCAGGTCCCTATTAGTGCAGCCCTCCCCTCCTCGTCCCGACTTGTTTCATTGAAAAACTAGTAATTAACCCTAAGCACACGTAGCTTAATCTAATGTATATCTTGAAACTACATACCTCATCAAATGGCTAGGAATAACATCCATTTTACTGACATTAGGCTAACAGGTATACTAAATAAATTCTTTGTTCATGTTAATTTAAATGCAAATGGAAGTTGTGGCCTGCAATTATGTCTGTACAGCTTTTCATCATGTATGCTAAATAAATTCTGTAGTGAAAGTACAGCTGAAACATGTAGCACATGCAACCCGTGTTGCAAGGTTCGCAACACACTTTTTCATTTTTCATGGCTCTCATATACTGAGCCCAAATGAAATCAAAATGAATCTACCTTGTCAAAGCTGACACAAGCCCATGGTTTACAGAATCGCTAAATCTAAAGGAAGCTAATTGCACATCGCCTACCCACATCCATACCTCCAGCATAGAAGAAAGTTGCGAAGCGTCCTGTGCACAAGCTGATCAGTAGACTTTTTTGCCAGGACTCTTAAGGGACTAGACCCAACCATCATTCGGGCACTTCACAGAGACACACTTGCGTTTGGTTGACAAGTTTCACATGCATAGAAGTATAGTTTCATCACAGCTATGCTCATATCATCCGTGAATCTTGCCACCGGTTCCCTATGACCAATGGCTAGTTGTTTCGCTCGCCACCAGATGACGCGAAAAGAGGCTGTGGTTGCTTTTGCTCCTGCTTCAATGCGCTGCAAGCAGATGCCGGAGCACGCAGGCCATGTGCTTGCGTTTTCCCTTTCATAAAAATTGACACTGTACATTGGCTGGTATGGTGTTAAGTCAGTTAAATCTATGCATAAACTGGTGAGTTACACGAGATTAGATTGAAAAGAGCTAGCTGCTAGCCTTTTTTCACATAAAAACAATTTGTTGCTATTGCATTCATTGTTTCGCCCTTGATTGTGGTGAAACCGGATTTTTCATTTATTTTGCTCTATGTGTTGTCGCTTAGGAAATTGTACACCCACACCCTAGCTCACAATCATAAAACTGTGTATCATAAAAAGCTATTGGCAGCAGGTTATAAAAAGAATTAATAACCAACAAAAAGTGCCTTACTTCTTGAGTAGTAATGACCATTTCTGAATCACTTGATAAGTCGTCTTTATTTTGATGTTCATGAACATACATTGCCTTAATGCACAAGCACCTTAATACCTCAATCTTGCGATATACGCAGATGTAACCAATTGATTATTTTGTTAACTTCAAGATATAAAACACTCATGCAAACACCGTTTTGAAAAATTGCCTGTATGCAGCATTTATTGCACTTATCGCAGACCGTGAGCCTGATATGTTGTGTTCTTTTTTCATATGAGTGGCGAAACGTTAACACGGCCATGTATTATGCAGACTGGAGTTTGAGCACACTCATTTTCCCCAAGGGCTTCCTCAAATACGCAAGACAAGAGAAGAGGTCAGATTGTTGCTTCGAAGTTTTTCATACATCACCACCATGTGTTGGGGAATAGAAAGTGCTTTGTCAAATTGAAATTTTTGTAAAATTTTGCTCCATTTATTCAAGGTAGGGCTTTTCTGTGGGTGGAGAATAACTAGCGGCTTGGCAATTTTTACTGGGTAATCGTTTGTTACCGTGTTCACCTGGTGACCTATACAGTTAGACAATTGATTGATTGGATGAAATATCATTCAGTGGTGTTCCACTTGATCTCCATGTTACTATTATGGTGCTTTTAAGTACTGACAACTACTTACTGAACATAGTTACTACTGATGTTTGATCTGCAGCTTAGGATACACCTTATTGACCCACTTTTGATCACTTCTAATCTCCATCTGATTCTGCATTTGGCAGCAGTGCCAAATGCGGTATCAGATGGAGATTAGGAGCAATTAGAATATATGTCAGAGTTGTTTTTTGTCCCACTAGAACTGAGGTACAGCCTGAATATTGCTGTGGAGTAGGGTATTAACTCCTCTTTGTTTATGGTCGTACATGTGTTTGTATGTGTGTAAGTTCAGAACAACTGTATCCAGCAAGGAAGTTCGGAAGTCTGACATTTCAAAACAAAGTTGTCTCCAACTGATCTTGCAGTATTGCAGTATTGACGATCTTGCAGTATTGACGCCCTATATATAGATGATTGCATTGGTAATAAAGCGTGCTTATTTCTGAACATCTGTAGCATCTTCAGTTGATAAAAATTTGGCAGATTACGTACCTGGGAATTGGCGTTATGCGAAGCATGCGGAGGAAAGGTGACCGTGCTGCAATTATTTTTATGGAGCGACCCATCATGAAATGACGCTAAATATATGTACAAATGTTTCACGCAGACATATGTTCAATAGTTGCAAATGTTTATATAACCAGTTATTTGCACTTTTGCAATGATGCCAACTGGAACATCTGTATTAGCAACACCAGAAGCTGATATGTAGCACTGATGCTTGCGAAGATGCTGGCCTTGGACACTGCTACAGAAATCAACTTCATCATCATCATCAGACTGACTACGTCCACTGCAGGACAAAGGCCTCTCCCATGTTCGGCCAGTTAGCACGGTCCTGTGCTTGCTGCTGCCAATTTATACCCGCAAACTTCTTAATCTCATCTGCCCACCTAACCTTCTGTCTCCCCCTAACCCGCTTTCCTTCTCTGGGAATCCAGTTAGTTACCCTTAACGACCAGCGGTTATCCTGTCTACGCGCTACATGCCCGGCCCATGTCCATTTCTTCTTCTTGATTTCAGCTATGATATCCTTAACCCCCGTTTGTTCCCTAATCCACTCTGCTCTCTTCTTGTCTCTTGAGGTTACACCTACCATTTTTCTTTCCATTGCTCGCTGCGTCGTCCTCAATTTAAGCTGAACCCTCTTTGTAAGTCTCCAGGTTTCTGCTCCGTAGCTAAGTACCGGCAAGATACAGCTGTTATATACCTTTCTCTTGAGGGATAGTGGCAATCTACCTGTCATAATTTGAGAGTGCTTGCCAAATGTGCTCCACCCCATTCTTATTCTTCTAGTTACTTCAATCTCGTGGTTCGGCTGAGCGGTTATTACCTGCCCTAAGTAGACATAGTCTTTTACAACTTGAAGTGCACTATTACCTATCTCGAAGCGCTGCTCTTTTCCGAGGTTGTTGTACATTGCTTTCGTTTTCTGCAGATTAATTTTAAGACCTACCTTTTTGCTCTCCTTGTCTAACTCCGTAATCATGAGTTGCAATTCGTCCCCTGAGTTACTCAGCAATACAATGTCATCGGCGAAGAAATCAACTTGAGCGCATGGCAAATAACCAGAATTTACGTTAACCAGGATTTACGTTAACCTGATGTAACGGCTGTATCAAAGAAGTGCATATGTAATGTTTAAAAAATTGGGTAGGCAACACTGCAACCACTACTGACGTTTCATGAAGATTTGGGTCTATTTGAACAGTATTTCCGGGACCTTTCGTAGCTCTGTGGTAGAATGCTTCATTGCTACGCAGAATGCTTGGATTCGATTCCAGCATTCGTCGAGAGGTCAACGTTGCCTATGTCAGGTTTTTCTTAACATTGACATTTATTCTATGCCTTCGTTGGGTCAACGCTAACGATGTCGGGTATTCTGTAACGCTCACGCGTTAAAGTTGCCTTTCTGTGCTCTCGTCGTTCCGCGGTAGGTACTAAGTGTCAATCCCTTGTGGCACATACCCGCATACCAGTGGCACATACCCGCCCATGGGTATGTGCCACTGTTTGGCGGAAAGTGTTTGACGATGTATGCGACGGGATTGTGACATTATTCATGTCATGTCTTAACCAGCACGTCATATTCATCAAATCATCTTAACCTCCCATGCTAATTTTGGTTCACGCCAAGTGAAGGGGGTGATCTTGAGTGCACCCAAATGTAAGTGGATGGATGGATAGATAGATAGATAGATAGATAGATAGATAGATAGATAGATAGATAGATAGATAGATAGATAGATAGATAGATAGATAGATAGATAGATAGATAGATAGATAGATAGATAGATAGATAGATAGACAGACAGACAGACAGACAGACAGACAGACAGACAGACAGACACTAATTAACGTGGATTGCTTTTGTGTTCCTAAGAAACCTGTGTCCACGTTGTTCGACGAGACGAAGCCAGGCTGCCCGCGGCCTCCACGATTCGGCTACATCTTCAAGTACGCGAGTTGCTGCGTGACATGAGCGGGAAACAGTGTCACGAAGAGCGGCAATGGAAGCCGAGCGGCGCCCAGCGATGCGTGTTGATGAAGCCGAATGCGAATCGCTCTTGATGACGGTTCACGTGCACTGACTAAGCACTCAGTACTGCGTTCACGCACACACACACACGCGTATACATACACCCATCTATGTTTATGACAAAACGGGCAGCAAGGGACGTGCGATCGAAAAACGTGTGGCAGCGTGGCCCTCACAATCTAACTAAGCGCAAACGTCAGCATTTGTTCATCTAGCAGCGTTCGTGCATTGCTCGCTGTATGATGATTCGTAGCTGCGAGTGGCTTAATTTGATGAACCATTCAGCTTACCTCTGCAATGATTGATATGTGGGGTTTAAAGCCTCAAAACCACCATATGATTATGATCGAGAGACGCCGTACTGGAGGGCTCCGGAAATTTCGACCACCTGGGGTTCTTGAAAGTGCACCCCAGTCTGAGCACATGGGCCCACAACATTTTCGCCTCCATGGAAAATGCAGCCGCCGCGTTCGGGATTCGATCGCGTGACCTGCGGGTCGGCAGCCGAGTACCTCAGCCACTAGACCACCGCGGCGGGTTACTTACTTCTGCAAGCACGATCAAATTTACTGTCCTGAAGCTCCGTTGAAGACTGGCTGACTCTTTGCCCAGCTACTGGTAAAATAGTGCAATTAAAATGGCTTGTACGTGCGCCTTTATTACCTCCAAAGGTACACGGCTATAGGGCTGACGATCACATATTTCACGATGCTGCGCCGTGCGACACTTCTGGTAAGGCGGAGATGTTCGAAGTCATATATCCATCCCGGGTTGAAGCATGTAGGAATCTACCCTGTAGCACATCTGCACATATTTTTCCTATAGCGTGAACACGCTAACCTTCCAGCTCTGAATAGTACGCCGCATTTCCCAGGTGAATATGTGTAACTGGGAATCCAAATGGTTTGAACTGGCATTAACTGAGATCAACTGGTCCCAGTTGCAGGCCAACTGGTTTTAGCTGGGAATCAACTGGGAATAGTTGGTATTAACAGCTGCCTTGTCCCAACAGGCGGCATAAAAAAACGGCTCGAGAAAAAAAAAAAAAAAATGACCGGAGCAATGCAGCATTGAACACCACAGTAATACGGCTTGTCTGTGCTGCTGTTCACCAACATGACCGCTGCAGCAGGACCACAGCAATGATGACGTCATCTATCTTACGCTTGATCGTTCCTTATTTCTTCCATCAGTATTACACAAAGCGCGATCCAACCATGCCTATATAGTGTGGTCTCAAACTCACCTCAGATGGCGGGTCGCAGTCACGACAGTTAGTCTCACTAAGGTCAGCACAAAAAAAAAATAAAAACTGTGGAATGGGGAGTGGTGAACTTGAACTTTCATCTGTATCCTGCAATATTCTTATGACAGCCTGCCTGCCTCACTGCATTCGGAGCAAAGGCCCTTAGTCAGGCTTTTAGCCTTTTGCCTTCGCTCCATTTTCTGTACAGGCACAGAAAGAAAGAAAGAAAAAAAGAAAGAAAGAACAAGATGCCAGCTCACGCTGCCATTTGGGAGAAGGCATCTTCTATTTCGTCAGAAAACATATTGGTATCTTCAGAACTCGAGGTCGAACGTATCACCGGCCAAAAATATCATCATAAAACGCTTATGTGCACCAGAAAATGGGTGACTCTTTCTGTTTACCACTGGTCCAGCAGAAATTGGGAAGGCCGGCAACAGTTAGCCCCCAAAATTGCCAGGCCTGCGCAGAAAATTAGCACAGTCACACTGAAAGGTAGAACAACGCCCTGCCCCGCCGCGGTGGTCTAGTGGCTAAGGTACTCGGCTGCTGACCCGCAGGACGCGTGTTCGAATCCCGGCTGCGGCGGCTGCATTTCCGATGGAGGCGGAAATGTTGTAAGCCCGTGTGCTCTGCAGATTTGGGTGCATGTTAAAGAACTCCAGGTGGTCGAAATTTCCGGAGCCCTCCACTACGGCGTCTCTCATAATCATATGGTGGTTTTGGGACGTTAAACACCACATGCATATCAATCAATCAATCAATCAACAACGTCCTTTCCAGAGCCCGTGGTAGACTATCTTGGGACAACACATGTAAGGCATCCACTACGACATAAACCACCTTCACTTTCGAAAGTAGGGAAACACTGATTATGCCAACGTTCGTCCTTCTGCGGATAAGCGAGGAAACTGCTTCGCATGACAGAAGGGGAGAGGGTGGCATTTTATCGATACCCCCCACCCCAGAAAAAAAGAGCCGGGGCTGCGTCGACTGCTGCCTGTGGTCTGGTATCACATTCGTACGTGGCCGCCGCCTTTTCGTACCCTACCATCGCTTAATGTTCATCGTAGTCACCGAAAGCCTGTTCAAGTGACCGTCGCGTGTGAGCAGTCTGATAATTCCTTGAACTTAAATTTGAGGGCACCAAAAACGCTATGTGCTAGACGGCAATCACGTGGTATTTTTTAAAATTTATCTTATCGCTGCTTGAAAATTTTACTGTCTGGTTAAGCACTACAAGTTTTGTATTGAAAACTCTTCTCTACAGTCACTATTGAAAACGTTTATTAAAGAATTTTTGTGAATTTCCAAGCTTGGCGGATCGCCGAAAATATTTTGCCGCGCCCTGTATGGCTGAGAGCAATACTATATGCTAACTAAAGACGCCTAAAGCTCATACACAAAATTGCTTATTACTTCGTGCTTTTTAGCTGAAACAGCCTTTGTGTAAGGCATCATGCGCACTTTGTGCTCTGGCTGTTGACGGTGAAGAATCATGGCTGAGTCTTTCAAAATGGGTTGGAAGCATTGAATGATCCACCTGTTGCGAAATTCACATTGTGTGACGCCTGGTTGTTATTTTACTCTTCGAGGATGCTATTTTACATGTGTTAACATGGTTCCTTGCCTGACGTTACCGCTGCGGTATGTTCTTTAGCGAGAGAGTTTCAAGAACCAGTGTGGCTCTGCGAATACTCGATAGCCACACAGAGTTCCCAAGTTCAAATAAAACTAATTCCTAATTTTTTATATTTCTCGCGATAGAGTTGTGGTTTTGGACACCAGCGTTGGCGGCGGCGTATAACTATGGCGCTTAACCTGGCTGTTGTTGTGAGCTCAATGCAGCTTTCCTTCTAATACAATGAGGAACTCAACCACCATCACTGTCACCAGAGTCGGGGCCGAGAGTACGGAATGGCTGCTCACCAATGGCTAGGTAAATGGTGGGTGGAAGTAAAGAATAACAGCCATGATTCTATCTGTGGCCCAGGGTGACTCCATTGCTTGATATTGAAAAGAGAGGTTGAGGGCATGGAGGCTCACCAGCTGTTAGAGGAGTTCATGCTTGATTGACAATGACAGTCAGTAAGGGTGGCCAACCTTCTTGAAAACTTTTTCCTGTCTCTGGAGTTCGTGTTGTGCCTGTGGCTGTCTGTGCTTTAACTCAAACCTCTGAAAAAGAATAAGCACCACCCAGCTAGAACCTAGCAACAACCTATAGAAGCAACCAGATTAGACTTCGTAATCGTCCAGTGTCGCTGCTTGAAGCCTTGCGGGACTTGATGTAAGCTTCGCCACTTTTCTTCCACCGTTTCATCCTCATGGTGGACCGCATCTCTCCATGCTGGACCGGACTGGTTCACCTTCAGCAGGGAGAACAGTTGTTCGCATAGGTACTTCCTAACATAGCGATGACCTTAGCGGCCTGTCGACATAGCGCCGTGGGCCATGATGCGCCGCATGTGCGCACTTAAGACGCGAACAAATTTAATGCGTTAATTTTCACCCCGAAGTTGACGGTGGTCAAATCGAAACCTGCGCCATACTCGCAATTTCTTCCAACTAGATGTGCCTTGTAGGCTGAGCAGTTACAATTTGTGAATTGCTATATTTGCCATAAAGCAATTAGTCCGTAATCTATAATTAATTAGTGAACATATCTTGGTCATTCAATTGCGTATTTCGATTTCCCGTCCCGCAACAGACTAAGCGGAAACGCCGGCGCCGAAGTTTCCCTGCACCTACAGCGAAAGGGCATGCATGTGTTCGGAAGAAATGACCTCCAGAGGGGACCCGGAAAGAATTGGACTGCTTCGGCACTTAGTTGACGTATGGTTGGCGTTGAACCAGCGAACAGCGTGGTCTTCGGGGTCTCGAGTCTCGCGTATATGCGTGGCGAGCACAGAGTGTTCCGCGGAACGAATTGATGGATGGATGGATGGATATGTTGGGTTTAACGTCCCAAACCCACCATATGGTTACGAGAGACGCCGTAGCGGAGGGCTCAGGAAATTTTGACCACCTGGGGTTCTTTGACGTCTGCCCAAATCTGAGCACACGGGCCTACAACATTTCCGCCTCCATCGGAAATGCAGCCGCCGCAGCTGGGATTCGATCTCGCGACCTGCGGGTCAGCAGCCGAGTACCTTAGCCATTAGACCACCGCGGCGGGGCTTGTCCCATCTAGGCCAGCTAACATTGTCCGTACGGAACTTCTTGTTGTGATTTTTTTGTTACCATGCTATACTATTATATTCAGCTTTAAATGTGCTTTTAGTAAGTGCCGCTCGTCGCACGTAGAAGCCCCGAAGCGGGAGTATGATATTTCTCGTAGCTCCCCCCCCCCTCCCTTTGTGTCTCTATTGATCGATGTTCAGTTATTTTTATTATCATACTTCGTTGTCTGTATTTGTAGCTGTAGTGTTCTTTTAGAGCGTAGATAGTTTTGTAGTTGTTCTTTTTCATGCTGAGCTATCGTGCTTTTTCTCTTAATTGATTTTTTGCTGGCCTATGCTCTATTGCTTTCGTTCTAATCAAATGCTTGTTTGATCCTTATCAAATGTCTACTCTGAGAACCCGCTGGCCAACCGTAACGTCACACGTGCCACGCCGCACAGGTCGACCGTCCTACGGAAATTCGAAATGCACCACTTCGAGGGCTTTGAGGCGTCGCAGGCCTGCGAGTCTGCCGCAACGCCGCTGTTGAATGACGTTTCACATGACACAAAGAGTAGCGATTTTCGGGCTGCGAATTCGCTCGCAGCGAAAAAAGGGCAGTTCGCTCCCGCCGCAGCGGTCCGCGGCGAGCTTCCAACAAGTTGGAAATTTTCGCTCTGATCGCAGCGGCAGGAGTGATTTTTGGTCGGGACCCGTCGAAGTCGGGCTGGTCCGGCCAAGCCGTCGAAATAGAGTCGATGTGTTTGTTTTGGTAATGGCCGATGTTGGGCATTTCAAAATGAATTCAGACTGGAAAGTGTTCTTAAATGACGAAACAAGCGAGCCCTTCGTTGGCGTTCACGGTAACTTCATGATATCATAATGCACATATTATTACATTGCATCGTGTCTGTCACAATGAGGGGTGGCAATAACTCGCCGCTCCAGTCGCAGAGCGAAAATCGCGGACCGTTCGCGGTCTATGTGAAACGAAACCGCCATTAGCAGCGGTTGCGAACAGCGCGAATGGAGCGAACGGAACGATTTTTTTCGCTGCAATCGTGGCATGTGAAACAGCCTTTAGATGGGCGGAGCCTCACCAGAAGTGTGTCATGCTGCTGCAGGCAATAATTAAAAAGAAAATTATCATAGTTACATAATAAAGCACATGTGCAGGTGGACATTTAATTAAGCACGGAGGGAAGAATTAAAGGGAAGGTTACGCAGCGGTGTGTGATTTGTAAGTGATGAACAGCGCCTTGCTGTGGGTGTTGACGAAATAGACTCGTTTTTTTTTTGACAGTTGCATTTGAAGAACGCGACCAAAATGTATACCTAACCTATCACCCCGTGACAGATCGTATGAAACCAATGTTGTTATAGCTACATACCTTCTCACTGTCCCGCTATCGGTGCTGTTTCCCGAGGAAGAAAAATGAAGTGGTGCTCAAAGCGAAGCCAGATGACGAGTGGTGCTTTGCGTGAAGCAATGCGCGAGCATTGCAAGCAGGGGCGGACGAATATTCAAAAAATTTGAATAGCGAATCGAACAGCGTTATATTCGACTCGGTGCTCGAATCGTCCATATGCGAAATACTAATCTTTTTCAAATACTTTTTTTTTCTAATATCCAGCAACGACGAAATAATGCAGAAAATAACGAGACATTAGAACAGCGAAGGGCAGATTTTCTTGTTCGCATGTTCGATTCACCCTGATGCATGCAGCCCATGTACTTTTGGGACTATCGAGAGTTTGTTGATCACAGGAGCGTTTTCATTCAAATCCCATGTGTCGATAAAGCGACAAAGTCAGCAATACACTATCTTCACGACGACATTCATTATGATTCTAACTCATGAAATTGCCTAACATTTATGTATCAGTTTTTTATTTAAAACTTATTGAAAAAGTACCTCAAATATTGTAGTCACTGCTACATATTATCCTGCTGCTAAATATTTCGACCATGTATATACGCTAGCCTGCCTCAGTTTTAACAACTATATATGGCAATTTTTTTTGTCGCTCAGAAGTAATCGTAATGTGATTTTTTTTTGTTGAGTTTGTGAACGTTTGTTTCAAATAAAAGGATGCGGATTGCTTAGGTCCTTTTGAATATTGTTACCTTATAGCAGTCAATTGCTGCTTTCAAAATAGCTGCCTTACTATTGGAACAGTATATGACATTCGTATTCAATTCGGTGTCATCGCTATTTGATGCGTTATGAAATCCTCTATTCGCGCACCCCTAAATACAAGACATTGATATTCTCCGAAGGGAGAGTACTGTTCTTTTTGTCGCATCACCGTATACGCACTGCATGCGTCGATCGGGTTGTTCTACGAATTCACTCTGAACAGAAGCAGACAAAGCGGCGCGTGTCCTGCATGGACAGAGGGAAGATTTTTCCGGTTCGTCGTATAACTCACAAGCTTGTGAGTACGGAAACGATATCTTCCGGTTCACCTCGAGCATTACAATTATGCGGGGCCAAACCGGTGTGCAGCCTTCAAAGTGCCGTGCGACCTGGCATACCATTGCGTCAGTTACGAACATACGTTTTTTCCCAGTTTTTTCTTTAGGTTTTCGCCCACACTCACATGTATTTATTAATGAGATCTAACAGACAATAATACCGAGAAATGTATAGGGTAAGTTATTTGACCGAATCGTAATGTAAATGTGAAGAAATAAAAAGTGGGTGAAAAGATAACTTGCCGTGGGCAGGAACCGAACCTGTGGCCTTCGGATAACGCGTTCGATGCTCTACCGACTGAGCTACCACGGCGAGTGCATGTGAGTGCATATGAGTGCATCAAGGCCATAGAGCAGTCGTAATAACAAGTGCTCGCGACCATATACACGCAAGCGCAAAAATTTGATGGCTGGCAGATGAAACGTTCCATAAGTAATCGACACTGAACTTGCTCGTGGCGCCAGCTCCGCTTGATTTCCCAAATCACCTTGCTTGAACTTTCAGTGCAAATTCTTTTATGAACTTGCTCCCGAATGTTTCCATAACTCGAGCAAGACACAGTCCGGTCGACAGCGTCGAGCAGCCTTCACGCAGCGAGCGCACGAATGCAGAGCCGAGTCCCGCGATGACGTCACACGTGAGAGGACGGCCACTCAGAGATCCCGGGGCGAATAGCCAGTGGTCATGACTGTGTTAGTACCGGGTTCGAAGCTCGCCTCATCAAGGAAACCTTTTATTTGTTTCTCTATTCGCTCCTCCTTTCAATTACGCCTCCTCTCCGCAATAGATCACATGACCTCCTTTTGTTTCCTCCTTTCACAAGGCTCCTCCTTCTCCCTCGTGACGTGACCTGTTTTAACGAACTACACCGATACCCGGTTCGCAAGGGCAGCTGCATTGTGTGAGTAAACCTGGCGCGAAGTAGATGGCTCTGGTTACATAGTGACACATGTGATTCCCGAGCGTAAGCTTACTCAAGCGTTAATTAACTCTCAAGGTAAATGGTCTAAATTGAATTGGTTCATTGAAAGAGCAGACGGGTTTCATCACTGCGATACCTGGGGAGCAGATCTCAAGCAAATGCTTCTTTCTGCCCTGAAATATCCTTCGGCAACGCGCAAAGCACTTGTATTCATCGAAGGAATACACCATGAACACCGACATGGGAGGGTCACCTCCAGATTTCAAACGCTCTTTGGCTGTTCTCATGGTCTAAGTACCGGAATTTGAAATTACCCTTGGCCGCGCGTCGTGCCCGCGAAGGCATTTCGATGTCATGGCGGCCGTCGTCACGCTGTCGTACATACATACATACATACATACATACATACATACATACATACATACATACATACATACATACATACATACATACATACATACATACATACATACATACAATTTTTACTTATTAGAACTAACTGCCGGCTATCCAGAGCGCATGGGGAACACTTTTTTAGGCACGCGATTTCCATTTCTGTCCTCGCAACTCTCGCCGTCGCATCGTCCGTCCCACCGTGTTCGTTCCTTTTCGGCACCCGCAGTACGAGTGCCGCTACAGATGATAGCACATGACTGAAAAAGCTGCCGTTCTTTTCTGATCGCAAAAAGGGCTAGTCAGTGTCTGACAGCAGGCTGAGGTAATTGACGTGTAGGAACCAATTGGGATGGCGGACCTCTGCGTGCCAAGTAAGGCGGCTACATATGCGTCCGAATTCACTTATACGTGCACAAGGAAATCGTAGGTTGTTTCATGGAGTAACTTTCTGCAGTTTAAGTTTTTAGTTATGCCAAGTGCTGTTCAGTTTGTTTATGCTCAGTCGCTCGAGTCCATGTCCTCGCCAATGCTGGCAGCTCCGTCACCATGTCTATGTGTGAACTATGGTTTGCTGTGACCCCTTCCTGCCTGCCACGGCTTCTTACTAATGCGGAACACTCTTCGCTTGCCATGCAACTGACCAGCAGGCAGGCTGGGGAGAGGACGATTTCGCGTCTTTACCGGAGATGAGCGCTCTCAGCGAATTGGGCTCCGTGTAACCTTGTGCCGACATCCCACATCTTCAGGTCTGCAGTGGGCTGACAAAAGGCGGGCGGTGTGGGAGGACGAAGCGTGCTCACGCGCATCTTACTTGCCGAATAGGATGCGTAGGTTTTGATTCGCTTTTCTTTGACATCGCCAGTAGGTCAGACACGGTGGCGGGAGCATGGCTGAAGGGCGCCACCGCCGCTGATGGTTTCCGGGTTCCCGCGTCAAGTCGTTAGCGGCGGCGGCGTGGGGGAGGCGTTCCACTTTGCCGCCGCGGTGCTCGCGTCGTCAGGTGACCCGCGTGCAACCGGTTGGGCGCTGTATTTAAACCAGCCGCCGAGGAAAGGGCTCGCTTTTGTGCCTCTTGCGCCGCCAACATGAAGTCTCTTGCGTGCCTCGTCTGCCTGCTTCTCATCTCCCTTTCACTCGTGTGTGAGTAGAAATCGCTAATTGCTTTGAGACTGTTGTCAGACCCCCCCGCGACCAGCACCACGGGCAGTGCTCCCGACGTCCCTGGTGCCGAGCTTTGCCTTTTGCGTGAATTTGTCTCGCCGCTGCCTGCGAGGATGACCGCAACGCGCGGTTCCTCGGTTCGAGTCCCACCACTTTCGAGAATGTCAGGAACGAAAACACTTTACCGCCACGCTTCGGGAAGTCGGCTGCTTCTCACCGGACACGCCGGACCAGCCGAGGCATACTGGACATTTATCGTCCCGTCTGCTTCCTGTCGTCCAACGTACCAATGAGGACCACTCAACTCCTCGAAGTAGCATTTCATTACAAATGCATGCCTTGGTGTCTTATGTGGTAATGGCGCAGCTTGTCGCGAAAGCTACGAGGAATATTCGTGTAAAGCCTGAGAGACCGTGAGCACGTATTGCTGAACCTACGGCTAGAAAGTTTTTTGATGCTGGCATGCAGTGAAGCCGCAGTCAGAATTTAATAAGGGGGAATGTTTCTATTTCAGATATATCCTTGTAGATATAGCCTTTGCAAATCACACCACAATACTTCCAACATCGATAGTACAGTTCTATTTCTTTTACCCGCGTTCGTGCGGGCAGCAAAATACAAAGGTACCTGTTTTGTAGCTCTTTCTTTATTAGCATAGGTTTGCACACGAGGGGGGCAGAGGGGGCGACCCCACTAGTCACCTAAGAGAGGGGTTGGAAGGTCTGTCCCATACTTTGACCTAATAGGAAAGGGAGCACTTCGATAAACCTTCGTCCCCCCCACCCCATTAAGAAGGACTCTGCGCATGCTATGTTTATAAGTGTTTTTTTGTTAGCATAGTCTTCTTATAAAAGCGCGCCGGTTTTCAGGTGCACCTCACTGTATTACGTATATCACCAAAGCAACGTGGCGTCAAAACCTCTCAGAACAACCACCAGAACTTTTGATTAGTTTGAAAAAGTAGCCGCAATTTTCGTGAAGCTTCGGGGATGTCTAGCTTTCCTTATGACAAACATAACGTCTAACGAATTTGTAGTCATGTTTTTGTCATGACCTTCCTCGTATCCTCTAAATACCAACGAACTGCGAAGCTGTGGTTTTTTACATTTATTCATATATTCCTCTCATATCTCTTTTCATCATCACGCTCCAGTATTCCCCTAAGATGTATTGCAGGACGTTGTCTTAGCAAGCACTTTTGTTTAATCCACCACAGTATAAACAAGCGACCTTGGCATGGAAACATTGACATCCAGCGAACTTGCACTTGGCCAACAAAGTTCATTGAAGAAAGTTGTTATTTCGGCAATGTTAAGGTGATCACATGCGACGTCTTGCGAGGCCTGTTTGCTGCCTGCATTTCTTTTATAGAGCGGACCTTGAGGTAGAAAACGAGTTCGGTAGAAGTTGGTGGGATTCATTTGCCACTAGCTGAGTTTTCGCTAATACATTGCGTGGACACAATCACGGTCTCACAAGAAATCTGGAATTACGAAAAAAAAAAAAGAACGCACGTGGTGCGTATGGCTGGTGTACGTGCGGCAAATATCGACCCCCGCAGCGTCCCACTGGTGCAGCTTCCAGCAGAGATTGCGTCGTCTTTTCGTGTGCTCTACTTTAGCGGAAAAGCCCCAAACGTCAAGTCCGGTTTCTTGTCCGTGTAAGGGGGCCAGGTGCCGAGGCACAACACTTGCTCCGTGTGCGCCAAGTTGAGTCGCGAGCACAGCGCCGTCGTAATCTGAAGCACTGGCGTGTGCGAAGGCCCGTATAATCGGCCTAGAGCACAGATTATAACGGAGACAGCCAAAATTACATCCGAATTCCTTTCTACGTACTCTGCAAACTTTTCTTCTCGAAGCTATGCAGGTAAAGCATGTACCGGTGTGGCAAAGTGTCTGCTATCTGGAAAAGACGCAGCAGCATGTTTGAGACATGTTTTTACGTCGATATGCCAGCAAGAACTTCATACAGGTCTTTACTTTTTCACATGTGTAAACTTGCATAGAGCTAATATAACTCCATTAAAACGTGGCGCATATTAATTTACTGCTCTTGCAAGAACTAGAATGGGAACATACAGTTTAGTCTAAGCGTCAAAGGCAGGTGCCGTGCCTTTCGACATCGATAATTCAAGGGAGTTATTTTACAGCGATAGCTGTTATGAGACCACAACTAGGCGCGTGTGTGCCGCCGTACTTGTCCGCCGCCGCCGCTGGTTGCCGTAACCACTATCACACGAAATAAGAAAAAAAAACTTTACTATATAAAAACACCAAGGGAACAGCAGGATTCGAACCCGGGTTCTGCATGCCAGCCCAGCATGCTACCACAGAGTCACGCCGGTGCTTGAACCTCCGTTGAAAATTTACCCTAGACAGGCTTGATGTCAAGAAAGGAATCTCGTTAGCCTGAGTAAGAAAGCGTTTTAGAAAAGCAAAGGAACAAGCAGGCGTCACACAATGCGAATTGCTTAACGAGTGGGCCGTCAAATGCTGTAACCCATTAAAAAAAGCTTGTTCTTGATCCCCTATTAACTGTGGCGCATACCTACTTCAGGCAAAACTCTTCGTCGTCGTCGGGCAACGAATAAGAACTTGCGCAAACTTTTTTGCAAGTGCGAAGCGGATACCACGCCTCTCCGAAGAATGACGAGAGATAGCATAGTGAATGACGGCCCAGCAAGAGTGATTATATCAGTTACATAAAGAGTGTTTATAAAAGACCCTGAAAAGCCACTCTTCCAGCTTTCGGTGCGACTGCAGTGTGCGGCGCGTTCCGCGAAGGCCTGTTTTTTTTTTTTTTTACATTACAGCTAATGCATCTTCAAGGTGTCCGATCTGCTTTACGTATGAAACCGATTTCCTAACGGCAAAATCACTTTGAATCTCCGCTTATCTCGGTCATCTTGTGTGACGGAGCTGTAGCAAGGTGGACCTGTATACACTCGTACACAGATGGGCTGATAGCCTTTCTCTGCTTGGGTTCTTTTTTTAAAACAACTGCGATAGAATCAAGGTCGCATGCGGATTTTGCGTCTTGCGAAGCTGTTCATCACTATTACAGCTGTTTTATTAGACTGTATATTCTGGATTACGCTTGGGTGTTATCACCTTAATTTTCAAGGTGACTGTAAAGCTGCCGCAACACGGGACTTCGCTTCATTATCGTAGAACCTTGGCCAATTGTGATCGAATCTATACTGTAAAAAAAAAAAAAACAGCCTATCTTTGTCACTTAGGATTTCATTTCATTTCATTTCATTTATTTACTCTCAAGGCCGAAGCATTACAGAGAGGAGCGGGTATACATCATACAAAAAAAAAATCAGGAAATACAGCAAATCAAAATTATATGTGCACAATGGCAATCTGAAAACCATAAAAGAAAAGAAAGACTGCGTGATGTGAAGAAGAGGCAGGGTGGTTGTAACAACAATGTTCAACATGGTTGCGTCTTTGAGTGACACGCGCACACAAAAAACTAACAAGAGAAAACACAGCGTGACTTATAAGTGGCGAATTTACGCGAAATGGTTAGAGAGGGCGTTTTTAAACAAAGTGAGGTCAGTGATAGCAGCGATAGGGGCGGGAAGGTGGTTCCACTCATTTGCAGTTTTCGGGATGAATGATTCAAAATATAAATTCGTGCGGGCGCTAGGAACGCCCACTTTAAACTGATGATCGTTGCGTGAGGAAACGTACGATGGGGGCTGGAAAAGAGTGTTGCTAAAAGACGGAATACAATGAAAGATCTTATGGAACAGGCAAAGGCGAGATATTTTACGCCGCAGTGAGAGAGTGGGTAAGTGAAGATTGGCTTTCATCGAGGTAACACTGGACGTGCGATGGTAGTTAGACATGACAAAACGTGCCGAGCGATTTTGAACCGCCTCGATGCTGTCAGCGAGGTAATTGGTATGTGCATCCCAGACTGATGACGCGTACTCGAGTTTGGGTCGGACTAATGTTTCATAAAGCAGAAGTTTAAGGTTAGTCGGAGCCAAAGAAAAGTTTCTGCGCAGATAACCTAACGTGCGATTCGCATTGTTTGTAATATAATCGACATGCGTGTTCCAAGAGAGATTGTTAGAAATATATACTCCTATAGGTACTTGTAGGACGAAACCAGATCGAGATTGCTGTGGTTAAGTGTGTAGTCGCACGGTACATTATGAGAAATATGAGAAACTGCTCCGGTTATCCACAGATAACCGGAGCAGTTAACCTCTCGATACGCATGCGTTGTTTAAAACACAGTGACGCGGATACTTGAAGTTGACTTCATTTTGCACTGAGTGAGGATACGGATCACCTGGAAGCCAACTTGTACTCGGCAAACTGTGTGTTTACTTACTTTGTGCTCAATTGTTTTTGACGCCGTCTGTGCAGAATATACGGGGTGTCTCAGCTATTTTTAGCCACTCTTGTGGTCACTGTCGGTTGCCAGAAACGCTCGAACATATATTTTGCGACTGTCCAGCATATGCAAGCGAGTGTCAGCAACTGATATCTTCGATTGGCCGATATATTAGTCGACCATTAACCGATGAGGTTGTGTTAGGTCCTTGGCCTGACGCCAGCAGCACACATGTGCTTATACGAGCCGTCATCGCTTTCTTAGAAGCCACTGGACTGGATGCACGTCTGTAGAGTTACCCAGCCTAATAAGAACATATCATCTCTCTACCTTAGCATCGTCGTTCATCACTCTTTCACTCCCCAGTCACCATTCCCCAGTGTAGAGTAGCAGGTCAGAGCAAACTATAGCTCAGGCCGACCTCTCTACCTTTCTGTAAATAAATTCTCTCTCTCTCTCTCTCTAGCCACTCTAAATATATGCCGACTCACTCTGTAATGACGCGACCTAATTCATGTTGTTTGCTATAAAACTGTGTGCAGTAACTGACACACTATTTTTCGTTGTTCGCTCAATTTCCCACTTAGGCGTTCTTGAAGACGTAACTTTTGAAGCGACGAATTTGTCCAGTAAATTACAACGAGAAAGTTGTAGACCGGTTTACAAAATATTTCATTAGACAGTTGCTAACTTTCTGTCTATTCAGTATTAGGCCTGATGTTTTTTGTTTGTTTCTTTGCTTACTACACATTCCCACGAAATAAAAAAAAAGTACAGCGTGCCATTGCTAATGCGTACCGTGATTTCAGTCAGCGCCTCCTCTATTTTATCAATGCCAACCAGATGCGCTCAATCTAGCTGTTCACTGCCCTCTCCTCTAGCTCTTTCCTGCTCTCACCCAACGCGGCCTTCGTGAGTGCTTTGCAGTCATGGAGGAGAGAGCCCATCATGTAGTGCCTCACGACGGAAATCATAAGTAATCTTTTGTCCCGTTGCATACAGATACGTGTGGCGGCGTCTTGCATTCTTTGTGTTCATAATGTTGTCTGTCACGCTGGCTCTGTAGTAAGATTGATTGATATGTGGGGTTTAACGTCCCAAAACCATCATATGATTATGAGAGACGCCGTAGTGGAGGACTCCGCAAATTTCGACCAGCTGGGGTTTTTTAACATGCACCCAAATCTGAGCCCACAGGCATACAGCATTTCCGTCTCCATCGAAAATGCAGCCGCCGCAGCCGGGATTCGATCCCGCGACCTGCGGGGCAGCAGCCGAGTGTATACCTCAGCCACTAGACCACCGCTCTGTAGTAAGTAGTAAGCGATTTCTAAATGAGTAGAAGATAAAAGTGAGCCTCGTAACTGTCTTTCAGGGGGGGAACTGTGTAAAAGATACGGTGTTTAGAGATAGCGTGTCGTTGTTCGTGGCGCTACGCGGGTATCCAATGGGGAAGCGTTACTTCAACGCAACTGCATACGGCGACTTTTAGAGTGCTGTGATGCAGCGGTGGCATTGCTTCGAGCCTCAAAGGAGCCCGAAGAAACAAATCTGACAGACGTGTGATATTGTAGTGGGGAACACGTCTGTGGCATCTCCGGCTAAAAGCGCTCTGAAGCACGCGTGACGCGAGCAGCGCGACTCCTAGCTCTTCCTGAATTAAGACGGACCGACGGCTCCCGTTGAGAAGCTCGGGTTTGCACTGGCATTTAAAGAAATATAGGCGTGGTTTCAGTGCTGTCCAACTTTCCGCGTACAGTTGATATGCTTGTTTCGCTGTGGTTCACGACAGCGATAAGCAGACGCAGCGCTTGTCGCTTGTGTTACCGCTAGCACAATATGCGTCATAGCACAGCCACCACCATCCTCGCTGTCCTCTCGAGGCAGCGCACCCGGTCAAGTGCTATATACGCATTGCAATCACGGCATGCATAGGTGCACGAGTGGTCATGTGAAGTTTTTTTTTTGTATTTCAGGAGTAAGCAGAAAAACACCAATATTAAATGGACAAAAACTTAGAAATTGTCTAATTGGGTGTTTTACAAACCGAAAAGAATCTTTTTCTGTGAAAATTTTCGCCCAGCTTCGTTGCTTCAAAAGTTAACGAAAAACACCTAGTTGATCATCTAAGAAGAAAAATAGTGCGACTTACTCTTTGCAATAGGCACCAACTTTTATTTGGTCGCGTCGCCATAGATTGCATCAGCATATTTTAAACTTTATAGCTAGAAATATCTGGGGCACTCTGTATAAAGAGAAACCTTTTTTTATTTCCATATTAGTCTACTCATTCACAGATTGTTAGAAAATTTGAGTTTTTTTTTCTTTTGCGCCACAGCACTTTAAGAAGCTACAAGGAATCACTGCACCATCAGTTGTCTGCGTCTCTTTGGGCGAAGTTCCTAAACGTTGCTGTGCCCCCAGATTACTACTAATGTCCTATCGACCATTAAGCACGAAGGCGCAAGTTAAGCACGACCATTAAGCACGAAGGCGCAAGGGTGTATCCCGCTGCCGGGATACACCCCTGTACTTATATTTAGGTGGACAATTAAGAACCCAAACTGGTCAACGAAGTTGTCAAAATCCGTAGTCTGTCACAACGCCACGCCCCATAATCACACCTTGTTTTTGTCACATACAGTACCAGAAATTAATTGTGCAAATCTTGCCAAGCTAGGATGTGGTCAATTCAGTTCGGAGTGGCTCCTTGTTTGTGCCACTCCACGTGAGTTCTTTGTCAACTGTCGCTAAAGCTGTGGTTGTGAGAATGCCAATGAAGCCTCATGGGAAATATGAAGGTCGAGGAGTTGCGGGATAGCACGGAGGGCGTGGGTATTTTCAGGTGCCATGATATACAGCAAGAAGGAACCGTATGAATGATACTGTGTTGTGCGGAAGCAGGCGAAGAGTAACTAGAAAAAATGAATCAGTAGTTCGTCACGCGACGACTCCTTGCGGTCTTATTGTGAGGCGGGATGCATAGTGGGAAAGTATTTTGTTGAGTCTGTAATGTTAAAGCGTCTCAATGAAGTTCAACAGTTCTCTAGAAGAAAGTAATACAGTTAAATGGATGATGTTATGCTTATGCATCGCGCATGATGCTCTCCTTGTAAGCCCCGGCCGTGTTCTTGCTATGTCGTTTCAATGCATATACCGTAGAAACCTCAGGCAGGGCCGTTGTTCATTGACTGGCGCAGACAAATTCGTGTATGAGTCGAGGGCATGTAACTTTTCTTGTGTGACACATGAGCACAACTACTTCAAAAATGATAATAGTACTGCACGAGATATACACAAACGAATCAACGTTGTTAAGAACGACACAAAAAAATATAATGTAAGGGGTGGGAGAAGTAATAGTACTGATCTCTATATGAGTTGTGTAATCGCTGCCAAAGATATTCAAAACGAAAACGACCGTATTCTATTTATTTGGCTTATGAAAAAAAGTAGAAAAAAAGAGGCAAAATCAATGTGCAACAGAGGAACCACTTTTGCATGTACGAATGAAAAAAAAAAGTTGTCTTTAGTTGTTTGGTGCCAAGGCAAAGGATCATCGGTGATGCTGCGGCTTCCGACAGCCATGCAATGCTTGCTCCATCTTCTTTTTTGTAGTTTGAGTATTGTTCGGCTTCACGTTTGCTGCCCTGCACTGCTCAGATTTGTACTATTAACGGTAGCATATGTACGCTGTAAGACAGATGGTTTGGCCACATTACCGCACACTAATTCACAAATATGGCACATAATATCTTGTTTGTCCACATAATAAGATTGTTTGACCCAATGCACTTGCGAGATATATACCGCGAATATACTCACATCTGCCCAGCGGTGGTCTTCCGCTTTTAGGCTTTGGTAAACACAACTGTTCATATCTGTCATAAATGTGTCTTATGGCGCCCAGTGTTTTTTTTAGCCACAATTGTATCATTAAGCAAATACCAAGTGTAGGCCAATCAGCTTTCTTTATCTTTTTTAAGACGAACAGTTCATTCAGTCACTGTCATCTGCCTACGACCAGCGGGTGGATTACTCTCTCGAGAAACTTTGTCATACGCGTGTGTATGACGAACTTCACTCCCGTCAACAGCGCCAGTCTTATTGCGAAGAAATCTGGGACAGTGGACGTGATCGTGTTAAAGATGACACACTAAGCTTCACTTGAAGAGCAGATCACTAACTCTAAACTCATGTTCTGTTGTTGCATCAGTTCAGAGCTAACACGTGAGCGACCGGCGTAGTATACTGTGCGCGAACTAGCTGATCGCCGACACGCCGACAAGCGCGTACTACACGTCTCAAACGGGTACAAAATTTTATAAAGCATTCCACAGTATCTAATACTCTCCTCTGTGCACTTATATGTTCACATCGTTTTGAACTGCGTGCAATGGGCGAGCTATAGGTCGTCCTAAATGTCGCCTTCGATTAGTCAATTTCATTTGCGGCACAGAGCGCATCTGCCAGTTTCGCAAGTTTTGCAAAAGAATTAAATGGAAGAGGCACTTTCGAGCGCCAAGTCTGGTAAGTAGCCTGCGGTTATGCTTCGACGGCCGGCGGCGATATGTATGAAGCAACGCCGATATTTACACGGCCGAGTTCACATGCTCTGCACGAGCTTCCCAGCGAAACTGGTCTTCGCGTTATCTTCGGCACGCACAAGACGAGCATAATGAAGCGAAACAGTGACACGTTGAGCGCTCACGAAGGTGGGATGAACTCCCTCGACCGCGGATAGGGACGTCATGGGGGTCACAAGGTGGACCGACGCCATCAACATGGCACTCACGTCAGCGATGCTCCTTGCGCGAGCTCTCTGTAACTCGACTTCCGAAGCAGACGCAGAGGGCCAACACCTTCTCTCTAGGTGCGCAGTCTTTGTTTCGTTGCTTAAGTGGGGCAGGGAATGCCGTCGCGATAGCCCGCAAGGAGCGCGCGCAACCTCTGTCGCGAGTGTACGATGATGGTGAGATAGGTGCCCGAAGGCCATGACAGCACTTGCGGCCGGGGAAGCGTCGGACCCGTTATCCTTGCGCACGTCAAGGCTACTTGTGGCCACGTGTCTGATTGCACCACCACTGGATTCTGCGACAAAAAAAGAGCGAGCAGCCTGTGCAGCACCAGCCGCGACCTGCGGGTTCGGTGCAGAGGTGTCCTTTAAGCCGTGCATAGCAGCGGTGATCGGAGCCATCTGATTCACTGGACAAGCAGGGCGGAGTGTTTAGCGATGGCGGTCGAAAAGGGAATACTTTGAATGAAACATGGGTCTGGGTCGCGCTGGAAGGAGGAATCTAGGCGGTGGACCTGAGATCTCTGCACTTACAAAAGAGACACGCAGCAGACCCAAGTCGTAGACGCCGAAAGAGTCTTAACATATATGTGAAAAAAACAACAACAATGAGAATGATTCGTTCGTGCAAAGCATGGACTATTTGAGGGTCGATAGCTTTCTTACTTCACAGGAAAGAAAACAAACAAACAAACACATGGTCTAGAAAGGGGTCTGGCAAAGAGAGGGAATATCTTCGCCATTGTTTAAGAACAGGTACTGGAACGGCTAGTTTACAGAACAAATAGGAGTAAAAAATTAACCGAGAATATCTAGGCAATTTATGGCATGAAATGACATTGTGCTTTTCGGCAGTAGTGATTACGAATTGCAACAGATGAGGGAAGGCTTCAACCAAGAGAGCTTTTGAGGCAGAGTTGAAGAAAAATATGGGAGTGGCAAAGATTTTGTTAGGAGGCTCGACGAGATTACGTGAGCTCACGATTGACAACCCGTCGAACCTTCTTTCTTATGTGGTTCTTATAGGGAAAAGAAGAGAAAAGTGAGCCGCGTAACTGTCTGCATAAGGTGCGACATCTCAATAGTAGCTTACAAGGGATGGGGGTAAGGAGAGATAAGGATAGGATTAAAATATATATAGAAAAAGAGAGCAAGGAGAGAGCGAGGCGCAAGGACAGCGAGCGATGGAAGTGGAGATAGGAAAGATGGAGACGGTCGCAGGAGTCTGAGGACGGGGCACCACTCGACGAGAGCTTTTGTCGGCGTCAGGAGATGGCGTAGGGCGAGTCCAGTCGGCCAGAGCTGCGCTGACGTCGGGAATCGCGAGGGCACAACCGGTTGGCACGAAATCCAGCGAGCGAGTCCCGTAGAACCTATGCTAGGGTGCATATACTTTAGGCTGCAGTTATTGAAACAGGGAGCCAAGTTGTGAAAAGTAAGTCCATGAGTAGGTTTCATAGGTGTTCGAGGAATGACTGGAGTACTTATGGCAGTCATTAATGCCCATATCATGACCGGCTACTTAGCGCTTTCCGTGAAGCGAAAATAGCTCATTTGTTGAAATTTGCCGGCTCAGAAATGATGTTCCGATGTTCTTCGGTATGCCGACATGCTTTCCATGACAGAGAACTTAGATGAAAGCACTGGCCGGACCACAATTACTCCTCGCTTGTTGCGATCTTGCAAGTCACTTACGTGCACCTTACTGACGATCAATTTTTCTTCTTGAAAAAAAAAAGTTTGTCCTGTACATGACGCGAATGAGTCAACCTGGCTATTCCCACAGGGGAACAGGGAGTGACTTTTGTTATAGCGCGAGCTCAGAACGACGACAAAAGAACAAGAAGGCAAGCGCTCGTTGTCTTGTCCTTTTGTCGTCGTTCTTAGCTGACGCCATATGACAATCGTCATGACTCCAACTAGCCCAAACCGCCACGCTTCTAAGGAACAAGTAAGTCGAGCATCCTGTTCCTATCATGAGCCTTTTCGAAGTGGCCACGTGTAATACCGGGTCCCAGTAAACCGCAATGGGCAGGCGTTTTCGCTGTAAGCTGAGCACACGTAGCAAACTTACTCCGAACTGTAATTAAATAACAGCAACCAGATTATGAAAATTATATGTACAAGCAAGTCTTGTAGTAATACCAGAAGATCGTGTTTGAACCCTAATTGCTGATTACATAGAAGAAGAGGAGAATGCAGTTAGGGTGCACTTTTATACTGTTATGTCGACCCTAAATAAATCTGTGCGTTTGACCTGAGTTGAATTTCATGAACGCATTTTTATTGTGGACATGTGCATTCGTGCTGTACGTCGTAACTGCTCTCTTGCTTTCTCGTGCGCTTCGACAGTATTCTTGACCACGCAACACACTTGTACGCTTTGCCTTGACGTGCAACGTTTTATATATAAAAAAATTCAGCGTATTCCCACCCCTATTTTTCATTACGAAAAAGGGTTTATTCGAGCGTAACCGCACGGCCCCTTTGCTGAGAGACGACCGTCCTTGGTGCGCAGGCAATGCAGCACACAACAAAGCGTGTAGCCTAAAGAAGGACCCCGGGAACTGCGAAGATGCTTCGACCAAGTGGTACTACGACAGCAAGAGCAACTCCTGCAGGCTGTTCGTGTACGGAGGCTGCGACGGCAACGACAATCGCTTCGACACCGAGGCCAAATGCAAGGCGGCGTGTGTCCGTGAGTATGGCGCATCGGATGCTGGGCATAAGGCGCAAGCCGCCTTCTGATACGCTCAAATACCGAAGTGAGACAGGCGATTACGCTGAGAGGAAAGTAAAACGAAAAAAAAAAAAACAGCCCAACACACGTTCTCATTCACGCAAGCACAATTTCACAAGTTTCGGTGTTTCGTTTCAGTGGCTGAACTTTCTCGTGTGTTGGTTCGAATTTCATCGCGACAAATCTTACTTTATTTATCGTCATGATCGGGCCCAGAACGCATAAAACTCTTACACTGAAGGGTGATTGTCTATATTAGTTAGAATAATCAAAACAAGAATATTGAAATGTTGGTGCAAAAATACTTATGACATATGCGAAAAGCAAATGACTTGACAGTAGAGCCATTACTTGTTGAAATGTTCACTGCTTGCAGCGTTCAGTCAGAGGAGACGTTTTGCTTCATGTCGAAGAAGAGACAGAAAACATACTGTCATCCCCATGCAGCGAACGCCCTTAGTTAGTTTAACGTTTAAGCACCTTGAAATCTAGTGTAGCCTGAAGTATTTCTAGAACTTTTGAGAGGTTTTTGAGGAACGTTATATATATATATATATATATATATATATATATATATATATATATATATATATATATATATATATATATATATATATATATATATATATATATATATATATATATATATATATATATTCATGAACTAAAGATACATGATACATAATTTACTAATCAATTTATCCGTTATACCAACGTTGGTTCCTCCAAAACTTGTACGTTGGACGGTCGCATTCTCTGAGACGCTTTGAGAGATGACAGAAGGCGACAATAAAAGGCTGAAAACAAGTTGCGCCAAAGAAAATGTCCCGCTCGCACATCCACTGAGATGTACGCTTCTCAACGTGACGTTAACTGCTATTTTTAATTTCATGAAGCTTTTGTCCTTTCACCCTGGCCTCGCTAAAGGCGCCATCTTAAGGACCGTGCAGCTGTTTTCGTGCGTTATAAATCCCCAGGGCGCGTGGTTCTTGCAAGTTTCCTTTTCCTTTGTTATTTGAAAGGCCGCGCTTTGGCAGAGCAAAACTCCCTAGGCTGCCTTTTCTGTTCGGGAATGCATAGCAATCAGCGTCAAATATACGTCGCCTCTGTTTATTTCAAAGAACGTCTCAGCGAATGCTGCCCCTAGTGTGTGATTATCTTGCAGGTGTCGAGAGCGGAGACCACCTTCGTCCCAGCGCCTGCTTGCCATTGTAAGCGGGTGCTGAATAGCGGCTCGGTGTGGTTTACATTGCAAAAGCCGCAGGGAGGGGGTGCTGTGATTGAGACACTGTTTTTTTGAAGAAGTGCCATCGAACGTGTTTCCTCATAGGGTGCCTCGATGAGCTGACTGCCGAGCATCGCTTAACGTGGACAGGCTTCCTCCAACTGCTGCCCAAGCAGGCGCCATGCTGGTGGGTCAACCCGAGCCACTTTACTGCTCGCATCACTCGAAGCGCCCATCCGCTTATTGCTGCACGCGATCGTGACAGCAAAATGCTGGCAGCGTCGGGTGTGCACAGTTTTTCGGGGCGGGTGCAAGTACGTTGAGTCAAATACATGAACTAGCAGATTGTTCTCTCTTTGCGCCAGACACCTTTCTTTTTTGGGCTTCATGGCTTGTATTTTCGCTTTTTCAAAAGGAAATTTACTCGAATAATTCAAGATGAAAGGAGCATCTAGAACAATTAAAGTACTCCACAAAGCTTTATCCAATGTTGCCTTATTAAGTTCCACAGAAAATATCATTCACGAGATAGTTAAAACACAACCTTCAGTACCAGGTTTGTACAGCGCGAAAAGGAACAAAAACTATAACGCCCGTCTATGTAGGTTGTGGGTTTCTTATTGCCCCACCTTTTCGTTCTGCATGAACTGTACACTGTAGATCACTCAACCTTGTCAGTACCTTGTAAAAAAAGTGCATATATATATATATATATATATATATATATATATATATATATATATATATATATATATATACATATATACGCTCGTAGGTTATTCACATTTGACCAATGATGGCCATTTATTACGAGTGGAGATTGGGAAGTTTTCGGCCTCTGGATATTTTCTGCGCTGGTTTTCATGTAGGAATGTTTTCTGTGGACGCAAGCGGCTCGTAAGACATGGCGACGTAGGATATGTGCGATGTTCCATGTCCCGTATTATATTGAGACTCTCGACTATCGCAGGAACATTTTACTTCCGTCTGACTTAAGATAGCTACAATGTCGCAGAGTTGGGAAGCGGTAAAAGAAAATGATGGCATTGCGCCTAGTTGCGCCACAAGATGCTCTACAACATGAGGTAAAATACCACGTGAAAAGCTTCGTGATAGAAAAAAAAAGGCAATGCAGCAGCGACACATGGCCAATGCTGTTATAACTATCAAAAGCTGCATTGAGATTGCAAACAAGAAGATGCGGGAACAGCGCGTAGCTCAGACCCTGTCCATAGCCTGCCCTGTGCTTGTAGACCCGCCCTTCCTTCGGCACCTTTTTACGACGAATACCTACCAACTCGGTCGGTTTTATATTCTAATGTATTCCAGAGGTAGCGATCTTCACACCGGAACGAAATCCTGTGCACCCTAAAGTGCGGAAGCACTTTACAACGCTCCCACATTTTGATGTCGACGTTCAGGGGCTCTAGATGGCATGTGAATGGCAGCTTACTGGCAGTGTGCGATCTATGTCGCATCTCACAGGTTCGAAAATAGCTCTCACGGGCACCCGACGTCAGTGACGCCACTGGAATCAGAAATATCTTCACGTCAAGAAAAGTACGTCACTGCCCTGAAGGAGCAGTGCTCACCAAACACAACGTGAACTTGCAGATACTCAAAGATCCCCACAATAAGCCGCATGAGACCATGATTTTTCTGAGGGAAAGTTTATTTGCACCTCAAAAGTTAGGGCTCAGGCAGAAACGTTGGATGTGACGTCATACCGCTGCCATACAATTTTAACGAGAGGCAGAGTTCTGCCTGGCGTTGCATAAGTGTCGCTAGTTGCATAAATGTCGCATAAAAGTCGTCAGTGGGTATACGCCCGTGTCACTGGAGGGGGTCGGTAATTTGGAGTGGTACATAGCCGAGCCGCTCCACGTTTCTCGCAACTTTGTTGGTATTATTGCTGCCGGAGTCGATGGTCGCTCTGCCAGAGGCGTCACACGTGACGTTTTCTACAGAGGACACGTGGTCCCGAGCTGTTGAGGTGCGAATAGACGCTTTATATTGTGATTTTGCTTGTTCCGCTTGACCTGGGTGCATTCATCATGGTGCGTACACCGACTCACCTCGGCTCTAACCACTTTAACCCTGCGTTCCTGCGACGAAGTAGACTCCCGGAAGAAAGCCGGAAATCTGAGTATTTTTCAATGTCTGAAAGGGTTCCCCGGAAAGTCATCCTGTAACTTGGAATAATGTTCTTCATGGAAACGCTTCCTGGTATATGCAAAAACTTAGGCGTGTGGGTGTGCGTGCTGTATAGTGTGCGTGCTGTAAAGAATGTTCTCACACGTGCGTACATACAGAAAAATGTTTCATTGCGATTGCGTGGTCTATAATGAGCCCGCTTCTGATAAGCTTTGAGCTTTCTCACGGGTGGCTTCTTCGTCGTATGAATGCGCAACAGGTGATCCTTACATGTATCTATCTCTCCGCTACTAAAACATGACGCGTGAGCTTGAGGTTGTACTCTCAGAAGCACAACGATGCAGTGGAAGAAGAAAGAGATAATAATAATAATAATAATAATAATAATAATAATAATAATAATAATAATAATAATAATAATAATAATAATAATAATAATAATAATAATAATAATAATAATAATAATAATAATAATAATAATAATAATAATATAAAATAATAATAATAATAATAATAATAATAATAATAATAATAATAATAATAATAATAATAATAATAATAACAACAACAACAATAATAATAATATTATTATTACTATTATTATTAATAATGATAATATAGTGTATTTAAAGTGGCCTCTTTCTGATAAATTTTCCCCTGCTTTCTTGTGTTTTCAAGACATCAGCCCTACATCAATCACAATATATAGTATCTTGTCCGACAGTGGTCAGGCCTTTATAGGCAAGCAACCCAGTGTAACATTATTACCGGGCCTTTCCGTTTAGATATGAAAAGCGCGCCTCGATACAGTGACCACAAAGGCGGGCATGCGTACTGAAAGTGTTTGTATTACAAAGCTGTGCAAGCTTTAGAGGCGACAACGTAGTAGGGTAGATCAAGTGCAACGTACAAAGACCGCAGAAAATCCTTGAAAAAAAAAACCGATAAAGTATGCGGGTGATTTTTCGTGCGCATAAGTTTCACAAGACCAATCTCGCAGTGGCGTTTTAGACAGAACACAAGGCAAGCGGTGTGCCAAAGCTTTTTGGTCATTGCATCTCTATACTGCTTCTGCCCTTTATTTTCACCTTAAAATGCGTCATTTTCAACACAAGACTTGACATGTTCTTTTGAAACGGGCGGTGAAGTTGCTGTAGAGATGAACTGTTTTATAGAAGGTAATAAAGAATTAGAGAGGCATATAATGCAGAGAAAAAACAATAGAAATCAAAACAGACAAATGAACAAAAAGAAACGGCACCGTAGACTTTATCATTAAGATTTGCAACGCTGGCGTTTTCGTATGCTACCTTCGAATACTATACTATACTATATAGGGCAGCACGAACTATATGAAGAAGGAGCAGCTGACACATTGTAACGCATATTCAGTACTTATAGTAGTGACACCAAGACGACAACATTTTTGATAGATCACCAGCTGTTGCCTTACACCTTGCTGCTGCCTGTGGGAAGTGTCAGCTGCAAGGGCCAGCGTAGGGGCTAGTTGGTTCAACATGATTGGCAGTCGCGACGCGCTAAATTGCGCACACACACACACACACACACACACACACACACACACACACACACACACACACACACACACACACACACACACACACACACGCACGCACACACACACACACGCACACGCACACACGCACACACTCACACACACACACACACACACACACACACACACACACACACACACACACACACACACACACACACACACACACACACACACACACACACACACACACACACACACACACACACACACACACACACACACACACACTGATTTATGTCAGCAGTATAAAAAAGGCAAAATATCTTTTATTCGACGTTCGAAGAGGAAGAATCGCGTAGCAAACATCTCCTTCAAATAAAGTGAAAAACTATATTACCTTTTGCAGGATTTCTCTGCCGGGCTAAATTTAGGTGCTATGAGCAAAGTTTATTTGGGCGTTTGTATTTTGCTTACGACACGACCGCGTAAATTGCGTTACTGTGACCGAGGTTATAAGTCGCAGTCGGATATGTATCAAATTTCCCCACCGAGCGGGATGCTGCAGTAGAAGTTTCGGGTAGAACACTACACAAACGTAACCGTGGTATACACAGGTGGTATGGGAGTCCTGTCGAGGCACCCTATTGCTCGTGTAGCTGCAGCGTTTCCTGGCTGCACTGTTTAGAAAATAAACCTTTGAAGAGTGTGTGCCCTAAGCATGTCCTAGAGGTCAGAACATCTTGAGGCCTACGAACATAATTAGTCTGCCACCTAAACAGCCACAAGCACGCTATGCCCACAAGTACGTCAGATAGGGCGAGTTTGTGCATTATCGATCAACCTGTCGTCTATTTTTTTCCTTCTTCACTGGTTCTTTTTTTCACACTCAACCAAAGTTGCGCTATAACCGTGTAATTGCCATGTCCACGTTGATTTTCTCAGTAGGTGTAGATATTTTTAAATCTGCCTGATTCTACATGACGGTAAATTTATTTTTGCGATGCGTTGATTCATGTTGTTGCTCTGACAAAAATGCAAAAGAAAATGTCCGAAGTTGCACAACTGTAAAAAATCGCCATTTAGCCAAGCTTAACTGTGGTGCCACTTCAATTTACTCGGCATATAAGATTTAACTCGAGGTTAAAACAGTGTTGATAACTCTAGCTGTTTCGGTTTAATGATCGCATTTTTGTTTATGGGAGGCTTGTAGGAGAAAACTTCGTCACGAAAAAAAAAAAACTATTGGATATAGTTGTCGGAATATCGCGGTATGCATATTACAGAAGTTGGCGATACAATGCTATCATTGATTGCCATAAAACAACGATCAATTATCGCAACTCTTACGACAGAAGAAGTAACCTTTTATTCTACTTAGCTTGCCGAAATGCCATATTTTCAATGCTAATTATCCTTTAGTCTTTCCTTGAATGCATCTTAAGCTGGTATTCGCCAACTGGGGCAAGCTTATGGAATGAACGCACAACAGCAAAATAAATTTATTTAGGAATATAACTATGGTGAGTACTGCACTCGTGCATCAGCTCAAGGCATGGCTGGCAGAATTAAATTTGTAGCAAAATTACAAAGTGCTCCTGCGTTGTTTATTTAGAGATCACTGAAAACATCTGACAGAACGGAGTCGCCGACGGACCAGCTACAAGTGCCCCGGTTGCATGAGAGTATGTTTGCCCTGTTAGGTGTATAACTACACAGAATGGTAGCCAGTGGTCGTTAAATTACAAGCTGCTGGGTGCTTCTGCAAGGGCTTTCGTAGACCAATGGCTGCATCGGTGTGGTCACGTCTGAAACGAGAGAGAGAGAGACTGCTTACAGGGCATGCACATAGCGGGCAGAGCTGCGGCTGACCTCCAGGGACTAATTGTGGTTGTTTCTCTTTTTTTCCCAGATCCCCACAAGACGACCAGTGGATAGGGGCGGCAGCAGCAGAACCAGCCTCAATGACGGCAGCAGTGATCCGGTTCGACACATTAAAGACTGTTTTGAGATAGTCCAGGTCCGTTTCTGTCACCAGGGCTGTGGGTACGCATAAAAAGGGTAAATGGAAGTGAAGGGCGAACTGCCTGTTACAACCCTTCGTGTAACTATAGGGCCTGACTGGACTCGGCGCACAACTGTTCCGATGGGCACCCTAGCACGCTCGACGACCTCGACCGAGCTCGAGGACTCGGTGACCAGGCTGACCGCGCGCGCCAAGGGCTGGCCGCCGCCACCGCCCCAGTACGGGTACCACAGGTTCCATGGCCAGTGTAGCTGTCCCCCTGAGGGCTGCCGCAGCATCTGCACCGGCTGAACGGGGCTCCGAGTCAGCCGCACCAACGACGTCTGACTCGTGGAGCGTCTGGCTCCGAGTGCGTTCTGATTGCCTGCGAGGTCGAGCGAGACCATGCGTTGTACCTGGCGCCGGCTTGCAGGCACCGCCACCAATTGCGGCGACTTGGGTGACATGAGCTTCTGTGGTACCCGGATTTCGATGGTGGACGTCTTTGGCTGGGGAGGCGGTGACACCACAACCGGTGTCACTTGCTGCTGTTGAGGGATCTGAATGTGGAGCGTCTCTACGGTCTGTGTGGGCGGCTTTGCTGGCTGCACTACCATTGGTGCCGGCTGCTCCTGCTGGTTCGGAATTCGAATCTCCAGATAGTCAGTTTGGTCCACAGATCCAGCTGGGCTGTCACCTGTCCGTGTGGTCGTTATGCGAATGACTGCGTCCTCAGAGGCTGTCTTCTGAGGCGTCTGTGGCGGTGTTGGCACCGGGGTGGCAGGCTTTGACGCTTCCGGAGAAGTGGCTTTCGAGAGAGAAGCACTCGATGCGGACTCGGATTTACTTTCGTCTGAATCCTTTTTAGGGTGTTTCTTTTTGCGCTGTTTCTTTTTCTTGCGAAGTCTTTTCTTCTTTCTTTTCTGCCGCTTTTGGCCTCTTTTGTGCCTTTTCCCTCCTCTTGCGGCCATGACCGCCAGCAATATCGAAGTCACTGCCGCAACGACAAGGAGGAAAACGAATGCTAAAAGTGAGTCAATGAAACCATCGCAGGTGGCACTCATAGTCTTGTCCACGACGTTGTAAACAGGAGCACAGTTTCCTATGTGTCTGTCAATGGTCGGTCCGTAAAAGTACTCCTCGTAGTACTTGGGTAGCATTGTGAGCAGCATACGGCGGTAATTAGTGGCAGCCAGGCGTTCATTGGTGTCCCTCAAGTCCAGCCTGTTCCATTTGACTAGGAAAAGTGAAGCTTTGCGGCGTGTATGTCTGCTGAGGATACGTTCGTTGGAGAGGCTTGTGCGTAGTGATGTGATGAACTTGGTCAAGTTGATGTCCTTGCTGGGCAACATGGCAACGTGTCTGTCGTGGACAAGGAACTCCGGCATTCGCTGGGCTAGCTTGAATGGCTCAGAGTCCAGCATTGGAGCTCGCGTAGTCCCATGTCCAGCATCAATATCTTGACGCACTTCAGCGGGTACACTCAAATCGGCTAGTGTCGCATCCCCGTGGCTGCATTTGCTTAATATTTCGCTAGGGTGTATGCCACGAAATATGGAAGCCCGTTCGTTGAGAGGCCATAGTCGCACTGCTAACATGTTGAGGACCTGGAAAGACCCCTGTCTGTACGCACCGCAGAGGTAGCACTCTCCCACTGCACCATACGGGAATAGTTGCAAGGCGATGTACAATGCTAACACCACAAATATGTAGAGGAAGAAAGCGCAATAAATGAGCGCCACACCTGACACGTGTGACCGGATGTTCCGTTCCTCAGGTTCTTCTTCAAAGTTGTGTTGTGTCATGCCTGCTATTGCAAAGGGGAGGAGCACGAAAAGGATTAAAATGAAAAATGCAGGTACAATTCCAAACATCGCCGTTGACCTGAATCTGTCCCACCAGCCAGTTTTTGAGCCGTAGGAGGCAAGTCTGCTGAAAGCTCTTTCCAAGCCATTGAGCGTTTCTTTGAGTTCAGCCTGAGCACTGGCTTGCGTACTTTCATGGAGTTCCTTCTTGAGCTTCTCCACAGCTTTTCTTCTGTCATGAGCAGTAGCCTTCTCCACTCTTGCGGCTACAAGTTCACAGAGTTGTTCCTGGAAATGTTGAACTCGAGCAAGACTTTTGCTTGTTTGCAGCAGCCGGCGTCCTTGAGTGTGAGCGCCATCCTTCATGAAAAGCATGCCGATCTCTCTCGCATTGTCGGCGCAGTCGCTGATGTTGATGCTGTCGCGAAGCATAAGGTCGCTGTGCACACGAGCTTTGAGAAAGCGACTGAACGCTTTCTGGAAGTCATCTTCCAATTCCTCGAGACGACGACGCTTCTTGCGCTCTGCTACGTCCACCTTCTGGTTGATAGTGTTTGTCACAAAGGCAGCGAGATCTTTGGCAGCCATCTCCTTCACTGCAGGCAGGGCGTCGATGGAGGCATTCAGGTCGCTGCTGCTCTGGTACAGCATGAATGCCAGGACAAAATCTACGGCGGCAAGGAACAGTGTCGCTGACATAGTGATAGTGTAGGAGGTCCTGGAGAAGGGCGTGATCTCGTGGAAATCATCTCCGCCGCAGTAGCCTCCCCAGCGAGCTGCCACCACGGCTATGCCACCGATTGCCACCACCGCAAGTATAGCGTTTCCGAATTGTATTACCATGCTGATGCCGTGCTGGTAGTTGTCCAAGATGTCCAAGAAGCCGTTGGGCTCCCTCGCCAGCTCTACGAAGAAGCTGATATCCCGAGGCTTGTACTCCAGGTTGCCGAGAAGGTTGCGCATATAGTAGACCGGTGCCTGGTAAGGATGAACGGGATTTACGTCCATGGTGTACGGCAGCTGATCCGAGTGCGGTTCAGGAGGCCCCGGACCACGGCCCGTGAGGCTGCCGGCAGTGAGAAGCAAAGACAACAGTGCTACGGGAACAAACGGGGCCATTGAGGCGTTGTGGATGATACTACGTGATCTGCACAGGCGTCGCTGCAGAATCAGTGCACTCGCCGCGAGCGATCCGGAAGGCACGAGAAGGATGCTTCTTCTGCCTCTACCTCTAGCGAAAAAACTAAAAAAAAGTCACCTGTAAAATCTTGCCCCCCTTGAAAGCAGGAGCAAAAATGACATCAGTGGTTTATCTGTATTTATTCTTACTATCTGAAAAACTGCGCTTATAGATGTTTATTTTAATATATTAGGTGGAAAGCTCACACTTGATGCTGTGAATAGCGCCCTAAGTGGTGTCCATGTCGTCGTCGTTCCCTGCGAGTAACCGTCTAGAAGCAACACGCTCATCTTTCGAGACCATTTGTGGAGAAAGGTACTCACGAATTTGAATTTGTATTTTCCAACAAGCTATAAACGTTGCATTAGATTGGCGATCAGAACCATAAAGTGGTGTATCTATGCGTTATACCTTAGCTAAAGCAAAATGAATGTGAACACATTTTTTTCTCTTTAAACCTCGTATATGAGAAGAAACGTAGGTCTATAATTGACAGACACGACTTATGCAAATATATTGCAAGACTTTGTGAGGCTTCCGGCTACTACAAGGCTTCCATGAATGACATGCCTAATTAAACATCACTCATGAGCTGGTGTATCAACCGCTTTCTTGCGCTAAATGTGCGTTGTGTTTTCTAAATGAGTAAGAAAGAATGGGGATGGTATAGCTGAGCAATTTATTACGAGAACGGTTGGAAACTGAAAATACGACAAAAGAAGACAAAGAAACAAGTGCTACGCTTGTCTACAATTTATGATTGTTACGAAAGCTCATGCAGCTCAGGGTGAATATTCTTTTTTGTTTGATGCATCTTATTCGCTGTTTTTCCATAAAAGCACATTATAAAGAACCACCAGTCCTGCGCAGAACACGCAGCACATTCTCCACGAAAGCTGGAAGACTGCCCTTCTAGAGCATTTTTTGAACATTCATGATACAACTATTCTACAAATGCACTTGCATGGTACCCACTACGCCATAAATTATCACAGTTTTTTCTGCAGTGGGGAACCGTCCACTATGCCATTATTCGTCATTCCTCGGAAAAGCGCGACACCCACTACACACCTGTAAGTCACTACGAGCACATTGTTGACGTTGGAGTTGACGACAATGAAAATTCATGCCCGAGGCTTATGTAATAGGTTGGACCTTCTAGTTATCCAATTTGAAATGTGTGACGTCTGGTTGGGGTGGATGGGGTGGATCCCATTCGGCAAGCGTTCTCAAATCATGAATGGTAATCTACCGGGCCCTCAAGAGGAAGGTATATAACAGCTGCATCTTGCCGGTACTTACCTGCGGAGCAGAAACTTGGAAGCTTACAAAGAAGGTTCAGCTTAAATTGAGGATGACACAGCGAATGGTGGAAAGGAAAATGATAGGTGTATCCTTAGGAAACAAGAAGAGAGGAGAGTGGGGCAGAGAACAAACCGGGGTTAAGGATAATGTAATTGAAATCAAGAAGAAGAAATGGACAAAAACCGGGCATGTAGCGCGTAGGCAGGATAACCGCTAGTCATTAAATAGACACTAAAGTCAAGTAACAATTTAAGTGAGAGTGAAAGATCAATGTATGAAAACATCTAAAACGACAATATTGTCAACAGCAGGCCCTACCTACCGAGAAGTTAATGTAAGTGCACGAAAACACATGCGCAGCGAGTAGGACATTCGTAAAATGATCCTGATGACGTCATACTTACCGCCTATTAATATTCCCTAGTAATCGAAGTAGTTGTACTAAATAAAAAGCCTTCCGTGCATCAAGAGACGTAATAAAATGCTGCTTGTTCGTTTCTGTTTGATTCGTGAAAAAAATCAACTCCGGACGTTACTATGGGTATTGGCGTGAGTGGTTAAAAGTTCAAATTTCGCCCTGTTAAACTGGACATGTCATGGCAACTAGCGGGGCCCGCTTGAACCAAGCACGCCTGCCATCTCAGAGGCCATGGCAGGAAATTGTTCAATAGCCGTTGCTGCTGTGGCTCCCACTACTTTCGTTCTGCTGCTACTAGTGTCGGTGCCCACGCAGTCGATCCGGGCAGCGTAGTGTACGGTAACAGTGACGTGAAAGATTCCACTATAGGCGGGTAATTCGAAGTGTGCTAATGCGATGTGGACCACCAAAACTAGATCTTATTTCGAAATAAACACTTCCTTGGCACAAAAGTTGCACTACGAGGTTTCTGGACCGCTATTTCAGCAATCAACACCGACTTAATACTTGTTTGACTTTAGTGTCCCTTTAAGGGTAACTGATTGGATTCCCAGAGAAGAGAAACACACGAGGGGGAGACAGAAAGTTAGGTGGGCCGATGAGAAAAAAAATTCGCAGGTGTAACGTGGCCGCAGAAAGCAGAAGACCGGGTTGATTGACGGATCATGGGAGATGACTTTGCCCTGTAGTCGGTGTATTCAGGCTTATGATGATGATGATGATGACGTCTGGTTGTTACTTTACTGTTATGAAACACTTCATCACACATGTTAACACGACATATTACCCGACATGCGTGCATAGAGTCAGTTTGCAGCGGAAATTCATGCACCGGTCTAGTTATATGGTACAGAGAACTTGACTACCACGAGGATGACTCGGCTTTGATTGCCATTGGGTCCCAAGTATTTTAGATGCGAAGCTGCCTGTGGTGGGGTTCAATCCGGTGTGTGGCGTGACCACCCTTAATGCGCATGCGCAACACCTGGCCCAAGCACGGCCAGAACGCGCTCACGCGCTGGCGCGTTCTGACCTGTGTAAGGGTGCGGGTAAGATGCTGTGGCATCTCCCCCATACACTCTTTCAGGAATCAAGTGATGGAGTCGGTGAACGAGATTCTGCAGACGCGCAATGAACCAACGCGTTGTATCCTAGGCAGCACGCTGTCACGTGCTAGCGCGTCCGGCCCTGCGTAAGGGCCGTTACATGCGCTCGCCACAGAGCCGGAACACACGTGCCGGCACACCTGCCGCACCCAAGCGGAGGGTGAAAGACAGTCGCCAATTGGCTTATTTGTCCCCCGCTTGCGTGCGGCAGGGGTCCCGGCACCTGCGTTGCGGCTGTGCGGGTAGCGCGTGTAAAGGCCCTAAGTGGCTGTGTAAAAAGCTGTGGCCTCTCCACTTTACACTCTCTCAATAATCACGCGATGGCGTCGGGGAAGGAGGCTCTGCACACGCTCGATGAACCCACGTGCTTCCACGTGGCGTGTCGATGAACCCGTGTGACGTGCTCCAACAAGAGTTCGGGACGAGTAACAGCAACTGAAACTACATAGAATTCAAGGTGTGCTCCATTTGCGAGGACGCCTTGAAGGGACACTAAAGAGCAAAACGATTTTTCTCCTATTAGTAAAGCACGGTTTCACAATCCTGAAAACAGCACTCTTACCGCGACCTGACACTTGGTAAGCGAGGACGTGCGCGTAAGGAAAACGCAGATGGAGATGCCACCTTCGAATTCGCGCAACAAACACGGCGACGTCATAAATTTTGAAGTTCTCTACTGTATCCTACGTAGCTTGTAATTGATATGATAAAGGTCATTGTCATCTGTTCGAGCCTTAGACCTAGCATACGAAGTTTCAGAAAATTTCATCGAGCCAATATCGCGAAAATGCGAAAAATACGTTTTGAAAATTCGACGTCACGCACGCAGATGTCGCCCCGAAGTTTAAAGAGCCCCTAAACCACCCAGATGTCGAAATTTTGTTGTGGCGTTCCAGCTGTACACGAGTCTACAAGGAACGCTGGCGGGGTTGCAAGCGTTTGCTGGTTCTGCTCTTTCCTTCGCCAGCCTTAGTTCGTCCGCTCGCCTGTCCACCTCTCCGAGTGGCCTTCCTCTGCGTCCGAGGTGGAGACGCAAAAAGCGCGCGCATCTGCTGGCAGAAAACGGGCTCTCATTCGTCCATTAACCCCATCCGTTGCTTGCGACGTCACCAAATCTTACAGGTGACGTCATGACGGCTGTTGTCAATAAAAGAAAGGCATGGAGCGTATCACGCTAGCGTCTGTTGGTGGTTTAGGGGCCCTTTAAAAATGAACCTACAAACCTGATTTTATTGGCTAATAATGAGCTTGTGAAAGTGAAACATGAGGCATTAGAGTTGTCGGAGTGCACCTTGGTCACCTAAACAGAGCCGTTGTTTTTTTTAAAGGTGCTCGTGATTAACGGTCGACTCATGCGCTGCATCGTGTACTGCTCATGGTTACCTTTAGTGGGAGATGGTGTAATTTTATTTATGTATTTCGTTTTTTGTCTTTTCTCGCTTCGGCATGACATGTATTGTTTTTTAGGCGCGGGTTTATTAATTCCAGTTATACTTTCAATAACTGAATAACTGAACTTCATGTTTTTAAAGACAGTAATTAAAATTGCTGAAATTTTAAGTGCCCACACCACGATATGATTTGCATTAGCGTCTTGAACCACGCTGTTTGGTACGCCCATACTAAATTTGAGCTATGAAGCAGCATTGCAACGTCGAATACTCGATGTCTCAAATACGCTGCTGACAAATAAGCATATTTTACTGCGCATGCATGTCAATACATACAGTAAAGACACAATCAGTGTACATATGAGAGAACAAGACGTCCCCGTCTCAAATGATAAGTCACAGTTTTGATGGGTACAGTCCCGGTCAAATGTTCTCAGGCCTCGCTAATTCTATGGAAATACATGGAATAGTGGCCTGAAAACTTTCGATCCCCTCCCCCTCCCTACACATTACGTTTCTGCGGAGCAAGAGCATATCCACGCAGAAACAATGGTCCCCCCCCCCCCCTTTTTTTTTTCTTTTCGAATGGCAGAATGCTTCAAACATATCACCCGGCCGCGCCTGTGGAACAGTGACTAAGGTGGTCAGTTGCTGACCCGAAGGTCGCAGGTTCGATCCCTGCCACGGCGGTCGCATTTCGGTGGAGACAAAACGGTTGAGGCCCGTGTACTGGGCGATGTCCGTTCGCGTTAAAGAACGCCAGATGGTCAATCTCTCCGGAGAACCTCCACTAAGGCGTCTCTCATAATCATATCGTGGTTTTGGGACGTTAAACCCCATAATAGTATTAATATTCAATAAAACTTTCTGTTGGGCTAGTTAGTGCTGTATCCCAGACGTCATATTTGTTAGTGCAAACAAAAAGAAAGATCTAGATGAGAAGAGAAGATGACAATGCACTGGGTTAAGCGCTTGCCCTGTGCACTGTCATCTTCTCAGGCACGTTAAAGAACCCCAGGTAGTCGAAATTTCCGAAGCCCTCCACTACGGCGTCTCTCATAATCATATGGTGGTTTTGGAACGTTAAACCCCACATATCAAATCATTTTCTCAGCTAGTTCTTTCTTTTTTTATTGTTTGCGCTAAAATATATGACGCCCGGGATTATTATTTTTATTATTATTGTGGTTGGTGTTATCAAAGATTTCGCGCAGGCTCTGCGTAATCGTTAACATTCATTATAGAGTGGTTCACATTCTTAAAGAGACCCTTCAAGCGAGAACGCGTGTTCTCTCATCAGTGAATGAGTATACAGAGAGGTCATGTGTGTATACTTACAAGGCTTCAGGGAATAGCATATACGTCCTATTAAACATCACTATGAGCTGGACTCATTCTTCTCGCGCTCTGAAGCGCACGATACCGGTTGATGTATTATCTCGCTACGGAATATGCTGCAGCATTACTAGTTGTTTTCTGGCATCGGCTGAAACTGACCAGAAACAAGTCATTAGGAATAGTCGAAAAAGGGATGCCAATAGAGCCAGCCTGGAAAACTTCACTCGCCCTCGTCATGGCCACGGGGGTTGAGGAAACCGCGTCAGAGCAACAGAGAAGTTTCTACCAACCACTTCCGCCCTTTTATTCAATAAAGCTTATTTTTTACACCACGAACAGTGCTAGACACATCAGGACTGTTTATGTGATCCTTCAGATTATTCCACGAACAAGCAAATTGACCGAACTCATAGCCCTGTCACTAGCCAAGAAACGCACCGGTAGCTTGCTTCGCACCGATAGGTGAATGCAAGCCTCGGCGATGGTATGGCATTTACAAAATTAGTGTGGCGAAGACAACCAGAAAAAACAAACATTGACGCAGATGTGTAAACGTCGAGAAGTTAGCGTAATATCTCGGTGAAATCGCCTGCCATATAGGACTGGCTGAATAAAGTATGACATTTCGTGAAGGTCTTTATTATAAGCATGTCATCCGCCCCGACTATACCGGTGATTGGCAACATTTCGTGCACATCACTGTCAGATATTATGCAGTAGCGCTAATAATTATTCTGTTTTTCGCCTTTCGTGGTACGCATGTAAGTTTTTGCCGTGCTGTACTTGAATTATGCAAGAATAGCAAATCAGAGTTTTCCAACCTGCTGAATTGCTGGTAAGTGCCCCGGTCCTTATTTATATCCACGCGATGCCGCTTGCGACTATACCCGGCCGCTATACTTAAGCATTATAGCCGTTTCCCAAAGGTGCTGGCGCACAGCGACTGCATCAGAGCGCATGGTTGACAGACACAGAGAGCGAAGTTATAAAAAAAGGAGGAAACAAAACGGATGTCATTTTTGGCTTCCCGTCGCGGGGCACGGCTCAGTGCTTTTGCTAACGGCATCGGCGTGTTTACCGGTGTACAAGGGGACTGCTGATTTCCCTCATGACACATATGCAGAGTGGGCCAGGGCTAGTCAAAGATACCCGGAACAGCATTCCAGAATGCAGATATCAAAATACACGAGCTAGAAGTCTAAAATAAAGATACTGGACACATATTTTTTGCATTAGGCATAGCGGGATAATTCAGAGATACTCTAAAGAAAGTGGTAAATGCATTCCGTAATACATATATAAGAATGCAGACAGTGCAATCTATCCATCGCTAAAGACTACTTAATACATAGAGGAATACCTTTTTTTCTATTTCGGGAATTTTCGTGCACAGCAAGAAACTTTATTAAGTGCAGCAGAATATTGTGAATAATGTCGCAGCGCTTAAGCGCGTTGACACAAGCAAGTAAAGCTTATCGCTAGAATCACTAACGAACACCAGTAAATAAGAAAGAAAAAAAATTGCCCGCAGCTTCCCTCGGGGGGACACTGAGGAGGATGCGGAGCCGCTACCTCGGCGCGCTTGCGCTCGCGGGCAGCATCGGGATCGGCCTCTCGTCGCCGACGCTTGCACTCGGCTTCCCGTTTTCGAAAGTCCGGGTCCTCTTGTCGACGCTTACGTTTCAAAGCGGCCGAATCCGGTGCTGCTGCTCGATGCTGACGTCTCTCAGCGGCTTCACGTTCTCTAAGTTGAGCATCTTCCGCTCGACGCCGACGTTTACGTTCGGCGTCGCGAGCTCTTCTCCGCGCTGCCTTGTCTTCGGACGACGACTTGGTTGCGGTTCCGCCAACACTTTGGCCGGCGCTGGTCGAAGGGACGTCGATCATTGCGACCTCGGACGTCGACGCGCCGTACAAACCAACCGACGAGCGGCAACTGAGCGAGCGAGCACCGACCTTGAGTATATATACAGCGCGACAGTGCATGCACTGTCAGCTGTCGAATGTTCGAGAAGGGGGAGAAGCGCAACGGCGCATGCGCGCGCGTCAGCTGCCGATGTTCTCGAAGCGCGACGGCGCATGCGCGCGCGTCAGCTGCCGATGTTCTCGAAGCGTGACGGCGCATGCGCGCTATATTATACAGCTAGCGAATGTTCGTGAAGAGGAGAAGCGCACGCGGTGTGTAGAGGAGGAAGGGTGCACAGATGGTGGAGGAGTGAAGCGCGCGCGGTGTGTAGAGGAGGAAGGGATGCACAGATGGTGGAAGAAGGAGGAGGAAGCTTGCGGACGGCGCCGCACTACAAGCCTCGAGTATTAGATGCTCCGCATCTAATAATCATTTACTAACAAGATCTGTATTTTCTAAGACTGTTGCGTTAAATGCATCCAATCAGCAAGATCATCTCTTCAAATAGGCTGTCTTTTACGCTGCGTTGGTTTGGCCTCAACACAAGACTCCTAGACTTTCGATACGGCTGGCCATCCCCCCAAAAAAAAAAAAAAATCAGGGGAGCTGCTCCGTCCTTGGTATAACCTAACAAAGCGCCAGGTCGTGCAATGACGCAAACTACATCATCCCAAACCCCTTCTTCAGAGTTTTTCGGGAATAGAGAGCGCCGAGGTACCAACATTGCTCATCCCCGGCCACAGTCATACATATGGTGTAGACTTGAAAGCACTACAACACAGGCAACACAAACATCCTTGAGTCGTGGGAGTTTCTCCTGCGTGCCTGCTAGCCAGAAGACCGATGGCGACTCATCCAGCGCGCAATGGAGGCTGCGGTATCCTATGAGATACCCACCGACTTCCTCTAAGACAGCGCAACTATAGTGTTTGTATGTGACCTCTCGTTTTGGGTGCGATAAAGAGTTCACCGCCTGCTCCGTGCTTAAAGAGACTGTCATCGACAGACGCCGGCACTCCGAAACTCTGCCGTCAGCGGCGTCGGGCGCTTTACTGCATGGGCAATTCTGCGTTTGTGGGGAACCCTTCGGTGGGGTTGAAAACTGGGCTTAGTTGAGGACTGGTCATTATACCGAATGTTGAAGTAGCGCACTTCTGATGAGAACAAAGCGGACAAGAAAAACATGGCGCTTCACCACTCCTCACTAATGAGCTGCGAAGGCTATAGCTTTGTAACGTCTGCAGTGCGTTTTTCAATTTCTCCACATAGTAAGTGTCCCTGTTTCGCGCCTAAAAATCAATTTACCGGGACCGAAGGAATCCCGTGAAAATAGTTACGGTCAACTACATCTCTCATATCTCGACATCTTTTTTTCTTTGCGTACAGTAAAAGAAGTGTGCTTAAGTACACTTTTTTTACTGTTGCCACTAGAAATAGGAAGCTATTAGAAATTTATACTAGAAAGAGCAAGCTCTTGAAGCGGAACTCCGGTGCATTTTAGACAATGTTGAAGTAATCCCGTCTTGAAATAGAATAAAATGACCTATAATAGCTAGGGTGGTTCATTTTACTGATAGACTCGTCAGTAATTTTAAACAGGTAAAAAGGCAATGAGTCATAACCGAAAGAGAAACAGGCAGCTGCTCCTGGCTGGGTATACGATGACGTCATGACACGCCACCATGGCTGGACAGGGTGCAAACGCAGCACAGGTGCATCTTCTATTTCGCGAAAAACAAGTTGGTGATGTCATCCGACGTGAAATCAAGCTGTGCACGCTCGACTGAACTTACCGGTGAAGAGTTCAATGAATACTCCGGCAACTAGCTGAGCGCGGAAGCATCGCCTTTTGATGTCGATTGGCCGGCGCGTGAAGCATTTGACGTGCCCCGAAACGATCTGCTCGCCCCTCCGCAGTGGTCCAGTGGCTAAGGTACTTGGCTGCTGACCCGCAGGTCGTGGGCTCGAATCCCGGCTGCGGTGGCTGCATTTTTTATGGAGGCGAAAATGCAATATGCTAGTGTGCTCAGATTTGGGTGCACGTGAAAGAACCCCAGGTGGTCTAAATTTCTGGCGCCTTCCACTTCGGCGTCTCTCATAATCGTATGGTGAATTTGAAACCTTAAACCCCCCATATCAATCAATCGAATTGATCTGCCAGTTGCTCAGTATTGTGCATGCTTAGTGTAAGACACGATGTCAACAATGACAAACACGATGTACAGCAGACAAAACTGTGCTGTTTTCGTGTCGTCATCAACTCGTATAGAAGGAAGTGCGTGCTGCATCCGTCTGCTGGGCGAGGTGGGGTAGAAAGACTAGACACGTACATAACATACATAGGGTGGCCTGCATTTGCAAACGTGATTCCGGAATCGACTACCAATATTATTATGCAGTTTCAAAAACTATAAATCACTCACGGCTTTAACAAAAGAGCTTTTTAACCAAAGAGAACGAAAGAAAGCATATGGTGGCAGTTCTGTCAGAATATATATATATATATATATATATATATATATATATATATATATATATATATATATATATATATATATATATATATATATATATATATATATATATATATACATATTTCCAGAGCTCCCTTTTAAGCACAGTTTTGGTGAGCCTATGTCTTCTATTACAGTGCGGCAGCGAGCAGAAACATATTTACCAAATCTTTCCAAACTTCGCATCTTTTGTTCTTCGGTTCTCGGGGGGGGGGGGGGGGGGTAGCAGCTATTTGCGACTGATTAATATATCGACCACAAAAGAGTATGGATAGGTAGTTACACCTTGAACAGGTTTATCGTTGCGTAAAAAATTCAAATTATTCTGAATGAAAATAACAATTAAAAGGAAAAGAACGAGTCAGATGTGCAAACTAACATTCGATGTTCAGTAAAAACTACGAGGTTAACTGGTAGTTTGAAAGGACGTTTTCTCAATGCATTTCCCTTGTCGACTTGCACTTGCAAGCGGTAGAAAAAAATCAGGTATTGAATAAAAAAAGAACCACAACAACAGAGAAAATGTCACACCAAGTCCTGAGCATGCCTTATGAACGACAAGTGGTGATTTCAATTTCAATTCAGATGCTAAAATCTAAGCAATCATATTGCCGCAAAAAAGAATTTTGAGAATATTGGTGCTGCACCGTAGCAAGTGCTTCAGAACCGGCTAAATACGGTCATTGTCACAAGTATCTGACCGCTCGTCGTTCGTTAGGGGCTCCAAAATGAGGTCTGCAACCATGTGGTGGTGCTTCGAGAACGATAAAAGCACTGTTTGTTTTGACAACTAATCAACGTCTGGATAATATTGAGCAACAGCATTTAGGCCACACAGCGTCGAATGCGGGAGACCTCCTCGATTGATTGCTCTAATACCAGGAGTTTAACGTCCCAAAACCACGATATGATTATGAGAGACACTGTAATGAAGGGCTTCGGAAACTTCAACTATGTGGCGTTATTTAGCATCACTAACATTGCACAGTGAACAAGCCTCTAACATTTAGCCTTCATCAAAATGGGACCGCCGAGATCAAACCTGCGACTTTCGGGTCCGTAGCCTAGTACTATAACTACTGCTTCACGGCGGACGATCCATTGCTCTCATGAGGCAACAGTGCTTCTGTGAAACACAAACCGAAATTTTTTTTTATCGCTGTCATTGTTTCTCTGCATTTCTCACAGCTGAGTTTATTCAGGACAGCGTGGACAGCCTGCCCCGCCACATGTACGAATACCTGGATAATGTCTTTTATCTTATGCAGTGTTCCTTGAGTGATAACTATGTTGCATCCAACACGTGAATACTTGGCTTCCTTCTGAATGTCATGCCATTGCTCGTCTTCATCAGTGGCATTGTTAAAAGTGGTGACCATCGTACTTCTAATCACACTGGGAAATGTAAGGAAGAAAAAAATTCTGCTGGACGATTCGCCCTGGAGTACTGCGGAATGAGCCCCGTCGTGGTGGTCTAGTGGCTAAGGTACTCGGCTGCTGACCAGCAGGTCGCGCGATCGAATCCCGTCTGCGGCGGCTGCGTTTCCGATGGAGGCGGAAATGTTGTAGGCCCATGTTTTCAGATTTGGGTGCACGTTAAAGAACCCCCAGGTGGTTGAAATTTCCGGAGCCCTCCACTACGGCGTCTCTCATAATCATATGGTGGTTTTGGGACGATAAACCACACATATCAAAGCAATACTGCGGAATGAAGCTGTCACGTGAAATCGCGCGCAGCCGTGTTTTGCGCAGCTCCGCGGCTTGGCAAAATCGGAAAACGTGCTCCTTAACCTTCGAGTCGTAATTGCCATGGCACTGAGGGCGCAGAACTTGTTCGGTATGACAGATTTGGTGCAGCATACATGGTGCAGCACACTATGTTCTCATGGTTTCGGAAAAACGGTGCTCGGCACTGAAGCTATTTACATACCACGTGTCGTGTGCCAGCGAGAAACAAACTGACGGGCCTGTGGCCTGCCGCTCTACTTGTCCTCCGTCATTAAATATTGTGCATTTTTTTGTATTACAACATTTTCTCGCCAGATGCCGATATTCCCTTCAAACCTATATAACTGTCATGTGCTTATACAGCTTTCTTTCGCCATTTGTTTTTCTTTATCCAAAGTAATGCTGCCAATTTTTGAACGATTACTTGTTTCACTTGTGAAGTTGTATCTATCCACGTTCGATGTGTTCTTTTGCCCGGTGCACCAGGGACGTCAACAATCCGAAATCGGAGAGTATTGAAGGTATGTTTCGTACACTTTGTGCGTTTTGCCACATGGAGTTTTGCGAAGCTTAAACAGCTACGGTAGCGGGGCAGTGACGTCATGGGTGGGCGAAGCTGGTCGAGGATGATTAACCGTCTTACCTTCTCATTTGTCCTCTCCACTACGATTGATGATTGATTTCTGGGGTTTAATGTCCCAAAACCACCATACGAGAAACGCTGTAGTGGAGGGCTCCAGAAATTTCGACCACCTGGGGTTCTTTAACGGGCACCCAAATCTGAGCACACAGGCCTGTACACCATTTTTGCCTCAATCGGAAATGCAGCCGCCGCAGCCGGGATTCGATCCCGCGACCTGCGAGTCAGAAGCCGAGTACCTTAGCCACTAGACCACCGTGGCGGGGCCCCCTACACTACGGCCTTCCCCATATTGTGGTTTGGGATATTAAGAAACAGCTCAGATATTACGAAACTGCTCCTATGTTGAAAATCGCGAACCTAAGACAGCTGCGTCGGTAGCCGTTTTTAGCCCTTACGGCTGAAGAACTAATTTTTCTTTCGGAGGATAGTCATCTTGGTTAGAAAAAAATTTGCACCAATGACACAGTGGGGCTTGAACCCGAGTCCGCTGAGTGCCAGCCTATTATTTTATTATTGAGTTACGCAGGTGCTTGTAACTTCTTGTCAAACTTGCCTTAGGCAGGCATTACCTAGCACCAATGACACGATGGGGCTCTAACCCGGGTCCGCGGGGTGCCAGCCCAGTATTCTACCACTGAGCTACTCCGGTTTTTTTTCTTTATTACCGGTTTTGCACAAGGTACACACATCAATATAAGTCACTGTAAACAGTAACATACAAACAGAAGTGATGACAAAACAGTTGCCGAACTATTAGTGATTACAGTGCTAAAATTCCTTCAGGTTCACCAGAGGTTCGACCCTGGAGAGCCATTACGAAACAAAATCTTGTTTGAGTATATCAATGTACAGAGCAATGCTTTCGCGGAAAAGCATACGGGCCAGACGCTTGTCAGGGTCACAGTAGTAACCGGCCATTCTTGCCCGCCATAGACAATGGAGGCCAAACAGCATTATAAGACCAAAAGGCAGTCCTTTCTCTTTTTCTACTGTCAAAAACCTGATACCCAGTGAATGTAAGGGAAGTTCTTTTTTTAGAGTTCTCTGTAAAACATCTCAGAAGTAAACCCCTTCCCAACAATGCAGAAAAACGTGATCTATTGGCTCCGGCTTTCGGCAGATCAAACAGTTCGAACCCCATGGCATATAAACTCCTCTATCTTCTAAAAAAGTCTTATCCGGTAATGTTCCGGAGTGTAACTTAAAGAAAAAGCTTTTTGCACTAGGCTGAATTTGCATTTTCTTAACACGCTTAAGAACATCATTGCCTTCTACCCGCTATTAATTAACATATACATAGGAACTGGAAAAATCATGTCGCATTTGTCTTTATGCAATTTCTTTCGCCCGACCGAAAAAAGGTATTCATTGGAAAACCGAACTGACAAGAACCGGACACTGTCCGCAACTTCCTTAAAGAAACCTCGCATAGCTCCCGGCGTGCTTGCGGTGCTACACCACTGAGCTAGTCCGGTGTTTGTGACTTGTTGTCAAACTTGCCTTAGGCAGGCTTGATGCCAGGAAAGCAATCGCGTTAATGCGACCCATAAAGCGTTTTACAACAGTGAAAGAACAACCAGTCATCGCACAATGCGGTTAGCGTAACGAGTGGCCCGTCCAATGCTCCAACCCATTACAAAAGCTTGTTCTTGTTTCCGTATTAACGGATGCTGATGACCTCTGATGAATGGCGCTAACCCACAAAGGGGGATGGGCCAATAACCGGGTGGCAGGATAATTAAATGAAACTAAAATGAAAATGAAGCCAATCTGAAAAAGTAGCTTAAAATAATACTACCAAAAAACAAAAATGTTTGCTGAGCAAGCGGTCAAACCATCTTTTGTTTTTGAAAGACATAACTACGAATTATAAACTAAAGATCTGAAAAGGTAGGGGTTCACTAGCATGGTAATCTTTTAGTTGCGTTGATGTAATCAAACACAGCGGAGCATACATCCCTGTGGCAGTAACCAAATGAAGTTCCGCCAAGTGATAAAATTACTGGTAGATTTACTTGTATTCCTAGCTTTTGTAATGGGGCTACTAAAATTTTTTTCACTGATAAGAATAACGATGACAGAATAAAAAGAAATGTTCAACTGTTTCAATTTCGTTGCACCAAATGCATAGCGGTGACGCCTTGAGCCGAGCTTTATTAAGGTAATAATTTAGTTGTAAAACTGCACAGCGCAATCTGGTATAAGTGAACTCTTACTGGCGAGATACACACCACTGTTTATTCCAGCAATAGCTCAAATGCTCGAAATCTTTGAATTTATCCAAATTACCTTTTCCCCATTGCAGGCAAGCATTTCGGAACCTTAGCGCGGTTACGTAAGCCGTATCTGGCAAAACTGGGATGGTGGGCCCACCCAGGGATACTGCTGCTAAAGCGTCCGCCATTTCGTTCAAATATAATCCGCGGTGGCCTCGTACCAATAGCAAGTGCAGTTTTTTTACATTTTTCGGTACTAAATGCCGAAACGTATTCATCAGCTCTGAATTTACTGCTGCAGAAAGTGCATTACAAACTGATAATGAATCTGTAATGATAACTGCTAATGATTCGCTTGAGGGTAATTTGCGTAGGGCAAGAACAATGGCCAATAATTCTGCAATGAATACCGGGGTATAATCTGGGAGTCGAATCGAAAAGGACCAGTCCAAAGAAGGAGAGAAGATGCCAACCCCAGCCTTTTCTTTTGACACAGATGCTGTGGCGCATACCCGCTTCAGCCATAATTCTTCGTCGTCGTCAGCCACTGCATGGACAATTGGCACAAAATTCCTAGCAAGTGTTTAGCGGATACCACGCTTCTCAGAAGAATGACGAAAAATAGCATAACGAATGCCGGCGGGTACCAAGAAAGTGTGCTTGCAGTAGTTGCCCAATGGGTGTTTTGAAAAGGCTCTGAAAGGCCGCTCTTCTAGCTTTCCCTGTGACTTGCTGCGCCTACCGCGCAGGCCTGGCGTTTTTGTTGTTCCTTAACTTTTTCGCATTTGCTGTGTATTTTCGCACAGTATACGAACAGGAAAACTTGAATTCTTAGTCAGCCCCTGTGCCTCGTGTTCAGTATGTTGCCTTTTGATAACTACCAAGAGGCACAAAGGGTCTGTATGGTCTAACGGAAGAAACAATGGGCCAACGAGACGAACACAAGAAGTGACATGGACCAACTACTTGTGTTCCTCTCATTGGCGCCTTATTTCTTACGTTAAACATGCACCGACTAGCCCAACAAAAAGTTCTTGTCTGTAGAACGGACCATCATAGCTCGTTTCGTGCACAATATTGGTGACGAAGAAGAAGAGGTGCCGCTCAGCGAAGGTGGCTATGTCGGCCTTGGCCACCTGGTGGTCTTACGTCCAGTCGCGGGCTGCACGTGCCCTCGCTCTAAGAGCGGGTGACCACCATCGAAGCAACTGCCACATCGGGGCTCCGCAGCCAGCCCTGTCGCTGTCGTGAGGCTCCGGTCCCGCTGCCTCTTCCTATGAGCTAAATCCGAATCGGACGCGAAGGTGAGCGCGTCGACGAAATCGCGGCGCCCGACCGCGATCAGCGCTTGTTCTTGAAAGTCTTCGCTGTGGTCGAAATGGTCTTAGGGAAAAGAACGCGGGGGCTTTCGAGGTTACCTGGTCTATTTTTTTCTCGTGCAGGATTGTTTATTAGCTTGGTTCGCAATATGCTTCTGTGTAGCCTGCAATCTCGAGCCGCAGCACTCGTGGTGAAACTAACTGACTTGAGCGAGGAATTTCCGGTGTCGTGAGATGTGACGGGCTAGTCTTGTAGCTACTCCGAACTTCCGGTTGCGCTTCTCGCTAGATGAGCCACTGTGCCACTTACGCTACTTGCAGCCATAGAATAGCGGTAAATCGCTCGTGGAAGCCACTTACGGTGAAGTGTAGTGACCAGCGCTTACCCGGCATCTTCTCTTGCGGCAGAGGCTGTCACCTATTGCTGCGACCGAGATGAACGATATTTTGTGTGAAGCCACGACAGATTTCACTACACACTTTTTTTACCGAGGCCATACTTTTATACCTAAGGCCCGCGGCAAATCGTATTTTGAAGCATGGTTCACTGTGAATGATTTACTCACTAACCGGGAGTGGTATGGGCTGCTGGTATTTTGCTTGTTATACCATCGACAAAGGAGAAAACGTAAGGGATAGCCATCGACACGTGACCCATTCATGTGGGATAATGTGTCCAACATTGACCGGGCAGTCTTTACTGCACAAACTAATGGCATGAAAGATATAGCACTTCTTTCGTCGTCTTTGTAATATATCAGCGCATGGAATAGACCAAAGAATGCGTCGACAGCACACAGATCTGCCCACATATTCGGCTCGTGTTTTGCACCAAACATGAAGAAGATGCTTCTGTCACCGTCGATGCCAAGCATTGCATCGTCTGTAATTTTCTTTTTCGTAATCGCCTCGCGACATGTCGATGAATGAGCATTTCAAAACCCGCTCGAAGAGAGGTCATCGCGACGTGGTGTCGGGGTGATTCGTGTAAGAACAAGGCACCACAGGTTTATTTACTAATGATGAAAAAATTGTTGCTCCACATGGATTACTTGAACAAACTAGCACGAGAAATGGCGTTGTTTGATAATGATTAGAGATGCAGTAATAATAATTATTGATGAGTTTAAAGTTCCAAAACCACGATATATGATTATGTGAGACGCCGCATAGTCGAGGGCTTAACAACTTAGACCCCCTGGATTCTTCAATGTGCACCTAAACCTGAGTACACAAGCTTCAAGCATTCTAGTCTCCAACATATAATAAATAATAAAAATATATGCTGTTCAAGGCTTTCAACAAGTTCCCTTCCCCCCCCCCCCAAAAAAAAAAAAATTCTGCCTACGGGGCTGCCTGCTACCATCACACGAAGGTGTTATAAGTTATCTTGCAGAGACAAAAATTGAAAAGTGCTACGGATAAAACTACCACACCAATGCGAGGCGCGCTCGCAAGTCTTGCGGGCATAGAACTGTTGTAACGTTTTGTATATGGCGTGCTGCAGGTAAAATTAGACAACGCCGCCTGTTCGGACAGCTGGGTTACAGCGACGAGGGGTTACTGGCCACCTTATGGCCTCTCGGAACGTGGCCTACAAAGAACTTGTGCAGGGTCGCAGGAAGTCCTCTGAAGCGATGAGTCCTTTGCCACCCGACGCCGGTCTTGCTGACCCTGAGGAGCAGCAGCCCGGCTGCTCCAAAGTGGCCAAGATTAAGAAGAGGAAAAGGCGGCCGCAGGACGACGATGATCACGAGCAGGGTGGCGCGGAGGCTGAGCCCAAGGCGATGAGGGCCAAGTCTCGCTCGCATGACTCCAAGGCAGAACTCAAGAAGAAAGACCTTGACCAGCAGAAACAGGGTGCTGACGGTGCCGATAAGAAGGCTGAGTCGATGAGCGACCAGGCAGGCACCAGCGCAGCGGTACGTTAAACAGAGTAATTCCATAAAACCACAACCTGGAATCGTCTGTAGTTTGCTGAGCTCAACGCTCTCGCTTTTCCAGTTTTCCCGAATTCAAACTGATGAGGATTATGCATTGAGCGAAACCCCGACGGGTTTATCCACTTCGCCTTTAGATTCTGTAAGTACTCGGCAACTACAGACGATCCAGTGAGTGGTAGTGAGGTGGCACTTGCGCTTCTGGTGGTGGGCTGCCACAAACATCCATCTTTCGCTCCCAGAATGCGTCCAAGAAAGTGGTCACTGACATTTGGATCAACCCCAAGGAAACGGTCAGCTGGAACCTCGATTCCCTTGTCACGCTCAACGTGCTTGGTAGGGGCAGTTTCGGCATAGTCTACTTGGTGCGCCACCGCGTCAACAGGCAGCTGGCAGCGCTCAAGTACATTCGAAAGAAGAACCAGAACCCAGAAAAGGTGAACCCTTTGCGGTATATGGAAGATCACTGTGCTCGACAACCATCGCCAGAGTGACGCTCTATAACGTTTGCCCAAGCAGCCTGTAACTTATTTTCACTTTCATGTCCTTCACAGGAAAGAAAGCGGGTCGAAGTAGAAAAATCTGTCTGGGAGGCCGTCACGGACCACCCTTACGTGGTCACATTTCGGGCCTACTTCGAGACAGCTAAAGGGTAAGCCGATACGACTCTAGACGATGACACATCACCCGAGGCAGGAACTATTGCAAGGCCGTGTTGTAAGGCCCCTCTTTAGCCTAAAAAAGCGTTAAAAGTAGTACTTCTTTCTTTGCCAACAGCAAGAAAATGCTCCCTAGGAACAGTAGGTGAGACAATTGCCCCCTTTCGTGCTTCGAAATTTTCGAGAGACTGCGCAAGAGTAAGGGACAAATATCTTGTGAAGTGGGTACTGTAGTCGCAAAACAACGTGGCTTGCTGGTGTTGCTTGCATTTGTAGCGCCGCATTGTTGCTTTATTTTTTTGGTAAATAACGCAATGTACTTAGGCTATGACGGAAAATTAGGCCATAATGTTTATCATAGAACAAGCAAAAAATAAACAATTTGGCAAGTAAAAAACGAACCCGGCCACAAGCTAAAAACGCTATTGCAATGAACACCCCAGAAAAATTGGCTATTTTAGGAAACCACCCTATACTACAACACAAAACAAATGACTATCATCGTGAGGATCGGATTGGTAAGCTAGCAAAAAAAAAAGCAAGTTCCCGAGGAAGACGTGATTGATTTGGTGAAGTCGTTATTATATTTATTATAGTCGGTTACAAACGGGCAATAAATGTATGCGCTCAGGCGCAACAGGCTTCCCCGTGCCGCTCGAAGCGACTGAAGTGCATTCAGTCGCTTCGATGTCGTCCAGCGCCTCTAACGATATTTCTGTGTGAGTTTCTTTTTTGTAGACACGTGTCGCTAGTGTCGCTAGCCTTTTCTTGAAAGCTTCAGGTTACCGATGAATGTCGGCAAAGCATCCGCCTTTACTGCACAGCCAAACGTTAATATTTTTAAGTAGCGACGTTCATCTTAATTCGTAATATGCCTTGTGTTTACAATAGCACATAAAACGTGCCCATGGTTAAACCCGAAACAACCTAACACAGCAACGATTGATAGCAGACGTGTCGCAGTACACGCGGTGGAGCTTTTATTTATTCCTATGTTGTAAACTACAGTACTGAAGGTGCATTCCGCTGCATTCTGAAAGTTTAGGCTTTTGGAGAGCCACAACGGCCACGTTACGGAAAACCACCTGCAGGCATTCATTACGTCACGCTCACGTGGTGGCATTAAAGTTTTGATGCTAAATACGAAGAAAAAAAAACAAACGAATCACTATTATTCGTTCTGTAACCGCCACAGTCCCAACCTGTGTATCGTTTACACATTAATAATAATAATAATAATAATAATAATAATAATAATAATAATAATAATAATAATAATAATAATAATAATAATAATAAAACATTCCTTTTCTACAGCGTGAGCTTCCACTGCGCGTATTCTAGAACGTGAGGCTCCTTACAAATACACTTTTTGCTAGGCGTGTTTGTGACTGTGACCATTGTTTGACTTAAATATGTTACAAAGCAGCTGTCAAGTCGCATAGGGGGTCAATCGAAGCAGTCAGGATACGCAAGGTTATGTAAATATAATATATATAATAGTTTCACCAGTTGAATGCCAAGTTTTTTCTTTGCAGGATACCGCACATTGGCTTCACGTGCACGTTATATCATGCATTGCGTATACATGACCCCAAATGGAAAAGAAGCTGTAGCATTGCGGTTTATCGCCTACCTTACCGGTATGCTTTCATGATTAAGTCAGTGAAAAAAGTTCAAAAAGTCAGGCTCATTTAGTTCATATAATGTCACGAAGATAATGACATGGTGGGAAATATAACAATTTTCTTTCACCGCAAGGTAGACACTACAAACTCGCACTTCCCGGCAGTTTTATATAAATGCAAATGGACAGCCGGCAGGCTGCGCATTAAGTTACGTGGCTTCCTTCGTGAACGAGAAGCGTTACAAATATTCGAACCAAAAATACAAAAAAGTAAAATCATGCCAATGCACGGAAAGTGCGAGAGTGAAGATTTCTCGTCCGAGTTCGCTGCATCGGATTTATTTAGGTCACTGGCGGTCGTTTATTATGCGTTGTAACAAGAGTGCACCCTCGGCTGCTCGTGTTTCGGCTCAGTCGCGTAATGCCCGCTACTATTGGGGAACATACAAGTCCTGTTCGCGGCCTCTGGGCATTGCGTAACCAGCGGATTCCATGGTGCGCCTAACACCAGGACGATACTAAACTCTGCCATTGCGATATAGATAAGATCTTACCTGCTCACTTGAATGTGGTGGCTATGTGTACTTTTCTGAGTCTCGCTATTTCGTCAGGACACCGGTGCTGGCTGGAGGCACGCGGGCCTTACTCTCGTGCTGAAAGAATATTCTTTAACAAAATGTTTCTTACTCTAAAAGATAACAGTTCAATGATAACGGTTACCTTAATTTCTATGAAGGCTCAAATAGGTGGCATCACGGTGCCAGCTTTTTTTTTTTTTTGCGGTCGTGGAATTTTGATCGCTCGTATTTTTTTAGCAGAGTTACTAATAATTTCAGAAACACGGGGAAGCGTTCACAGCTGCTGGTTAGTATACTTAGTCAGCCTTTTATTGCACTCAGTGACAAATGGGCTGTGGTTATCCTGCAACGAACCCTCCCCCATCCATTTCTATATTTCTCCAGCGTAGTTACTATTTAACATGCAACGTGCTTAGTGAGTATAATGTTATCGTTTCTTTCGTAGTCCTGCCTCCAGATTTTTTTATGTATACATACGCACTAGACTTGAAGATGAGTGCTTGCGCTACGGACTTTAATGAGACCCCGGAAACTCAGTGGTAGTTTCAGTTTCAGGGAACTTGTGCACTCGTAGCGGTTGCCGGGCATAGAATTGGTTGAACGAAGTTAGGTGAACGTGGATGTTCGTAGCTTAATAAAATAATTGTGGCACAACTTTGACAAGGAAAGAAAAGGAGGAGACAGGATAGGGCTCCAGTTATCAGAGTTACTAATAATTTCAGAAACCCCAGTTCTTTCCTTGTCGGAGTTGCGCCACAAATATTTTATTAAGCTGTGCATTTACAACTCGCCAAAGAAGCAGCACCCTTGTGGATGTTCGGATTTGTTGTATTTCACCAGTTTTTACTCATAAAGAAAATTGAATCAACTGTAAAGAAGTCATCGTTTGTTCATTTGTCATTTGTTTTCATTAAATTACGATTTGATTTTTGAATCGACGAAAGCGCGGGAAGACTTGTGTTTAGCACTTAATTGCATCCACCTCCCTTGCCACTTGCTCAGCGATATCGTATGTTGGATGACTCACTGTTGTCTCGCTCGGTTGGCGTGCCAAGCATGAATGCGGCAAAGATAAGGGATTTGATTTAGCGTGCAGTGAGCGGAAGCCGCAGTAGGCCAGGTGAATCAGGTCAACCATGCACTAGAGGAAGTTGGCTAAATCGGGGCTTCATGTTTTGCGCGACTATACAGTGTGTTAACCTCGGTATCTATAGATCGGCGAACGTTTTCGAGGTTTCCTAGTAGCAACGAGTGAGCACAAGTGTTCGGACCCATTCTTTGATCAAGTATTGATTTTGCATGCGTACATGAGTAAACCCAGTTCTGTGCAAGCCTGACTAGACTGGCAGAAGTGCAGTGTCACTAGAATAATTGGTCAAGATTGCGGCGAAGTTGCTGTCGGCAAGATGCGTTTGATGAAATGCTTCGATTCGTGTTAGCTCGGCTGAATAATTTTTTATTCTTTTGATTTTGGCATGTATACATAGTTGAAAGGATATCAAGTAATTATAGACTCCTCCCTGTTCATAAAATTCATGTAGCCATGGTTTGAGTTTTTACTTCTAATGCTCTCAGTCAAATACATGTAAGGGACTAAATAGTTCTAAAAGTTATTGCAGCTAATGTCAATGGAGCCAACGTTTTGACAAGGAAACTTTTCTTCGTCAGGGCAACGCTTTGGCCCTGACGAGGACAAGCTAACTTGCCGAAACACTCTTTCTAGACAAGTTCTCTTCAAAAGCATCTGATCACTTCAAGCCTCATCGTGCCTCTGAACTGCAGTCTCGTTTGGTACTGAAGTTCTGTAAGAAAACCATGTGCGCCGTCATAACAGACGTGACTGGGTCAAACACGACGCGTCTTACCCGTGATTGTTCAAAATTTTTGCATTGGTTTGGATATTCTGGTTTCAATGTTTGCTCATTATGTCCATTCGTCAGTTGTAAATTAACCCTTTGAGACGCCATGTACACAATTGTGTACACCAATTGTGTACACTCGTTTTTGCAATTTGCATAAAGTAGAGGCTAAAAAAGAGCAAGATATATCGTACTTTGGATGCATTGAAGCTCCTGCATACTAAATCTGTCAGTTAATTTCATTGTGCAGTGTACTGATACATATGATCACTTTCCTGAAGGCCCTACTACGTTTGACGAATCGTGCAAGGTGCCGCTTCCTGCAAGCAATGTGAAAAACAGAATTTTTCTTAGCTCAATATGGACACAACCAAAAATGAATTTTCAATATAACAACCTGAGATTTTATTCTGGGTATGCTAAAAATAAGCATAAATATCTTCTGGGTGTAGAGCTATCTAATTACAACCTAACTAGGATGAACTACTATAACACGCAAAAATCAAAGAATTATTGAATTTTTCGTGTAGCTTTGAAATATTGAGTGCCTTGAGGAAACATTGTAGTGATTAGACACATTTACAGACAGTTCTGCAATGGTAGCGTCTGAAAGGGTTAAAGATGGTTTTACAGATTGACACTTTCCCACTAGGTGCATGTCTGTTTTTTTTTTCATATGAAACGTAAACTGAAAAGCTTATTTTATTTGTGCTGATCGAGTTTAGTCCGAGAAACCAGTCAGCTTCACCTTCGCCACTTCAGAACACACGAAGAAAAAATTACAATATGGTTAACAACAAAATTTTACTCATGGCCGCATCGCCCAAGCAGCCAGCGGACCTGAAAGAAGGCACGAGGTCATTCCGCTTGAATGCGAAGTAGGCAAGGAGAGCTTCCGCGGCAACCTCCTCCTCTAAATTTTTTGTTCTTGTCCTTATTTGGTGACCTTACCAGTAACGTCAGGAAAAAATTTCTCTTCGTGATTTGTTTCCAATAGGGTACCCGGCAGCCACCAGTGGTAAAAGCGGTGCTGCTGCTGTGTATTGGCATGCGAGAGCAAATTCTGATTTAATTGCTTAGATGCACTTGACTGCGGCACAAAACACATGTTGCCCAAAAGGGGAGGTGGAAGGGAAGAAAGTGCAGCGCCGAATTACCAACTATTGAATGACAGTCTAAGAAACGTGCAGAAAAAAAGAAGGCATTTTCGTGCATGCGTAAATAGCCAACATCACATGATGTGCGCCGACATAGTCAAGACAAGATATTGTCGAGAAAGTGCGTTTCTGTCGAATAATAAGTTACAGATGTGTCCCTGCAGCATTAGGACCCTTTATTTTTGTATAAAAATGCTTCCAACAACTTTCTGGCAGTGTGATTGCATTGCTGCTTTTGCCGAAAATCAACCATCTGAAAGCGTTACAATGCACGGGAAGACGCGCATAATCTCTTGCGTATATAATACTGGCATGCTCTCTGAGTTTATCGCAATACTATAATTGTTGGGGTTTAACGTACCAAAACCATCATTAAATTATGAGAGATGCCGTAGTGGAGGGCTTCGGAAATTTCGACCACCTGGGGTTGTTTAACGTGCACCTATATCTGTGCACACGGGCTTCAAACATTTTCGCCTCCATTGAAAATGTGGTCGCCGCGTCCAGGATTCGATCCCACAACGTGCGGGTCAGCAGCCGCATGCCTTAGCCACTAGACCACCTGAGTCTAACATTTCTGAGTCTATCATTAATGAAACGTCCTGTTTGTCCGATATAGGACTTGCCACAGCTTAGGGGTATCTCACCGACCAACCCTCGTTCTCAGCGCCTAAAAGGTTTTTTTTTTGCTGCTTTTGGCAGCCCTTCGGCTCATCGCATGTGATACATGGGTACGATTGAGTAAACTTGTTGGGAGGTAAAAAAAAAAAAAAGGGGGACCGGGATTTCGTAACAGGTAGTCGCCTTCATGAGATTATGGCTAACACGCTGCACATAAGGGACAACCTCCAGCTTGACCCTCTCTTTTTCCATCACGTGCGCCTTTGCACTGGCTTTCAACTTCTACCATGGTATTCCGCCACGGATCTTAAGACAGACTGAGGGAATCAGTTTTGATTGATTGATTGATTGATTTGTGGGGTTTAACGTCCCAAAACCACCATATGATTATGAGAGACGCCGTAGTGGAGGACTCCGGAAATTTTGACCACCTGGGGTTCTTTAACGTGCACCCAAATCTGAGCACACGGGCTTACGACATTTCCACCTCCATCGGAAATGCAGCCGCCGCAGCCGGGATTTGAACCCACGACCTGCGGGTCAGCAGCCGAGTACCTTAGCCACTAGACCACCGCGGCGGGGCAGGGAATCAGTTTTGGAGAGTTTTTAAAGGTGGTAGCAAAAAAGTAGCCTACATAACATGCTCACATGATCTGCGCAAGGCCAGCCCCAAGCAAAGCAGAGTGATTGCATGCCTAACAGTGTGCTGAGTCGTACTGCAACAGCCCTGCCACGGTAGTCTAGTGGTGAAGGTATTCGACTGCTGATTCGCAGGCCGCGGGATCCAATTCCTGCTGCGGTGGCTGCATTCTCGATGGAGGCGAAAATGCTGTAGGCCTGTGCGCACAGATTTGGGTGCACTTTAAAGAACCCCAGGTGGTCGAAATTTCCGAATCCCTACACTACGGCGTCTCTCATAATCATATGATGCTTTTGGGACGTTAAACCACACATATCAATCAATCGTACTGTAACAACTCTTTCTTGCTTCTTGGGAGATTAGCACAGCGAACGGGTAATATATGAGGTCTCCTAAGCTGCGGCAACTCCTACATCGACAAACAAGGCGTTGAGCTAATGATATATAGACTGAGGGAGCATGCAAATAGAACATGTAAGAGACAATCTTCCCGCGCATTGTAACGCCCGGCATGCTTTGCGCTAGCGCCGATTCTCGGCAAAAGCAGCAAACAAACTGCTAGAGAGTGACTGGAAGCATTCTTAAAAAAAGTTTTTTTTGTGTGTGTCAGCGACACAGAAATGCGCTTTCTCGATAATACATTCTCTTGACTATGTCGCTGCACGTCATGCGTTGGCCGTTCACGCATGCGCTGAAATGCCTTCTTTTTTTTTACTGTGCGGTTCTCAGGCTGTCATTTAACAGTTGATAATTCCGGCGCCTCAGTTCATTCTCTTCTGCCTCTCCTTTTCCACAACAAGTATTTAGCGCCACAGTCAAGTGCACCTAAGCAATGTAAGCTCCAACTCACCCAGAAAGAAGTCCTTGACGACGTTCACGGCTAAAAAAAAGCGAGTTCATGCGTATAGCGTGTGGCGGTGCTTTCGTGCTTCGCGTCGGTGCACGCTGTTCTTATTGAGAGGTTGGCTATCGCAGCTGGTGCTTCGTGATGGAATACCTACCCGAGGGTTCTATCCGCGACCTGGTGCGCAAGAAGGGCCCCTTCAAGGAGGAGACGGCGCGCCTGCTCTCGGCTCAGGTTGCTCTGGCCATCCAGCACGTGCACGAGAAAGGCAAGCACCCTTCCCTAGACTGCCCTTTATAGCTAGTATCCTGTAGGTGCACTCCTGTGCCGTATCCCCTTTTGGTGCGTGAAGCGCACCCAAAAAGTCGCCAGGCAGCGAATTAAAAACCATTCTACAGTTGGCTGACCGCGGGTGGCCAGTGCTACTTACTTCTTCATGTTTCGTTGCAGTGGAGCCACATTAAGCTCGGGATATGAAAATACACTGGTGCCTATACAAGATTCATATCAGCGCGCGATTTAGAACTACACTAACATCTACACAAACAAGCGCTGCAATGACCGCAGAAGTTTTATTGCATTACGAAATAGCTTCGATCTGTCTGGACCAGAAAAAAAAAACTGCACCACATTAAGGCTTTAGCTTGCGTGGTGGAGGAGCATAAAGACAAACATTCCGTGTAATTAGCAAATTACACCCGCGAAAACCGGCAAAGGTGCGAAATGTTCATGAAAGGCAGCAATTGTAATCCGTCCACTTGTTCGCAGCACGAAGCTACGAATTAAAACCAACGCAGATTTCTGAGAAAGATACCTTCTCTATCTGACGAAAAATTTGGTTCGGGCATGTTATGAACGTTTTCCAGGCCAGTGGCTCTGCCAAAGGAGCTGATTAGGAGCCACCAGGTCGAAGCGATCGATCAATTCGAAGCCCAAAGATACTTAACATGGGCTAGGAAACATTGAATCCCGAAAAAAAAAAAAAAAAAACCTTAGTTCACGCCTCAAACGCCGAACCAGGACGAACCGTTCAGGAAGTAAAGGAGCTATCTCCCTGAGATATCCGTATTAATCCCTAATGTACCATAGTGTTTGGAACGGGTGGGTGCACGATAGTTGCAACGCCATGTAATATCAAGCGTACCCTAATCGTAACGCGTTTCACTGGGCTGCTCGTGTTTTGCGCGTTCGCTTATTTATACCCGCATCAAAGCGATGAAGGTTCGTGGGGTTAGTAGACGAAGCTCAACAATAAAGTTGATATATCACCAAGGATGAGATCGGCGGTGCAGCTTTCACAGCGGATGGGCTTATGCCACGCCACGGAATATGTAATACTATCTGGAAAAGCGCACGTAGAGGAGGCCTTTTCACTGGTGTTTCCGAAATAAGTCAGAGCCCCCCACATCGTCGACTCTAAGCATGTCGACACGGAGCAAACCGAATGCTATTCCGCGTTCCGTGGTATGGTAGAGGCATCTTAGAAGAGGATAGGCTAGCTTGCTCGTCGAATGACGTCATCGGCACAGCTCTCGCATGGGTGGAGCGGAGCGATGACTTCGGTGCCTGACCTGACTCGGCACTCCGAAAGGCACGTTGTCAGTTGTGTGACGACACTGGTAAAGAACAGTTGGTACTTCATGGCAGCGAATTAGTATGGATAGAGCAGGCCTAATTGCCATCTTGGAGATGAAGAGCGAGCTAGGACCTATATTTAGCGCTGTAATAATTGGATATGCAATGACGCCAGAAAAATAAACTATGCTCACTCGAATAATGGTTCACATCCGGGAACGAGCGTCGAATTTTCTCTTTGCGCACTTTAGTGCTTGTCACTTTTCAGGGTCACTTTTAGTTATTAGAATGCCTTAGCGGATAATGTTGCAACTGACATCTTGCACTTGGTGACTGATTGCCGCAGCATTATTAGCATAAAGAAATCAGGACATGGGCTCCTCACTACATGTTGCTATATACAATGCATGACTATTTTGATTCTTTGTGTTTTTTTCGTATACGTTGATTTTTATTTTTTTACTCTCGCTCTACTGTTTCCTTTTCACGTTCTTTTTATGCTTTTCTTCTTCTTGACTCCCCCCCCCCCTTTTTGTATCTCTATTTTTGTCCCTTTCCTCGATTTTCTTTGTATTTATTCCCTTTCTTCTTCTTCTTCTTCTTCTTCTTCTTCTTCTTCTTCTTCTTCTTCTTCTTCTTCTTCTTCTTCTTCTTCTTCTTCTTCTTCTTCTTCTTCTTCTTCTTCTTCTTCTTCTTCTCTAGTTATATCTCTCTTTCTATGCTTTTACGTCCCCCCCCCTTTTCCTTCCCCTCATCACCCTCGTGTCTCTCCTCCACATTTTGAATTAATTCTTATTTCCGCCTCTTTGATATACTATGCTGTGCAAAGTCATGGCATTCTTTGCTAGCGTGTCTGGATAGCCGTGTGGTTAGACGCCCGCCTTGGGATCGTGCGTGAGCAGGTTCGAATCTCATGCCGTCAAGAAACTTTTTCGTCACAAAAGCATCTTTCTTTTTCTCTTCTGTACTCGTTCTCGCGGCCATGATAGTTTTTGCATTCTATGCCGAATAAGTCGCAGCACGTGTACTGGGAGCGAAGCAGAAAAGGAAAAAAAAAAGTGGACGGCGATCCGGAGGATAAAGAGAGCACGCGCTGGTTCATGATGACGGTCATCTTTTATCTGCAACACAGAGAAATCCCCGAGCATAATAGCTCTTTTGTTTGTTTCTCTTTGCTAGCTTGTGGGATTTCCCTAAGCGACTCGAACTGTGTACGACGCCGTATGGGAGACAGTTCAAAACGGGCAGTGACAACGCACAGTACTCGGGGCCTCTATAGCATTTCGTCCTAATAGAAATGCGACAACCGTGGTTGACCACCGTAACCACCGCGGCCGCCCCAGTCACTGCATGGTTAATTTAATCTGAATAAAATATAACAGTAACACATCCCGACTCCTACAGGATTTGACGTATAATTAGCATAGGTCGGCAAAACGTCTGGACCTTACTCACTCGGACTCACTAATGAAATATATTTCGAGCTTAAGACTTCCTCGGACTTACCTTCACAAAAATGTTTCTCAACCGGACTCACTCGGACTCAACTCAACCCCGCCGCGGTGGTCTAGTGGCTAAGGTACTCGGCTTCTGACCCGCAGATCACGGGATCAAATCCCGGCTGCGGCGGCTGCGTTTTCGATGGAGGCGAAAATGGTGTATAGGCGCGTGTGCTCAGATTTGGGAGCACGTTAAAGAACCATAGGTGGTCGAAAGTTCCGCAGCCCTCCACTGCGGTGTCTCTATTAATTTTATGGTGGTTTTCGGACGTTAAACCGCACATATCAATCAATCAATCAATCAATCAATCAACCAATCAACTCACCAAAACATTACCCACCCGGACTCAATCAGATTCAGATCGATCCGTGAGTCTGAGTGGGAGCGAGTACAACTTAGTTGACTCATGAGCCCCTTAGCTCAGAAGTAGCTTTTTCGACCATGGGGTCAATGCTCTTCAACACCATTGTCACACGTAATCGGTGCTCTTAGCGCCGTTCGACATAGTATCCTTCAAAACGAGTTCCGAGTGCTGGTAAACCAGTAAGGTCATTGTCTTTGAAGAAATGACAGCAGAATATATAATTATCAATAACTTCCATTGAAGGGTTGGTTGAAGGGGGAAGGGGGTCAAGGCGACCCCCTACGTAATTCCGCCTCTAATAAATCAATATTAAAACGGTGTATCAATGACTGTGCTTCGAAATACCTGTGAATAGGCGTGAGTATAAACGTAAATCCAGGTAAGGCTGATAGTAATGCTGAAGATGACTAAATAGGACTTTAGGTCGGAGAAAGAAAGTGGAACTCGCTCAGTTTCACTCGAGAAATACATGTTGCACTTTGGACTCACTTAGACTCACACTCGTACTCAGGCTTGTACTTAGGCTCATGAAAATATTACTCCCCCGCAATCCCTGAGACTCACGGCTCGATCCGAGTTCGAGTGAGTCCTGGTGAGTCGACTCATAAGTGAGCTCGTTGACCTGCGAGCATTAGAACTAATTTCGTAAATCGATACTGTCACCGTAAGTGCAACGTGTGACTAGATTGCGCCAAGAGGCGCTCTAGAGCAAGGGTGGTGCCCTCTCGTCTTTGCCCATGTCCTGCTCGACTTCAAGATGTTGAAAAACGACTTTTCATACCATGCATTACACTTCCAGCTTGTACATTTAAGGAAATAAATGCGATAACAAAATGTCTTGTCAGCTAAAAAAGCAAAAAGAACAGCAGGAGCATAATAGTGGTCATGTCAGCTGGGTTTTCCAGAAAACACGTTATTATAGCGTTAATATAGTGTAGAAGTGTAATCATAGTGTAGAAGCCGTATGCTGCTTTCCTCCCGCTGCATTTCTGAATCCATACTTGTAGCTCAGGAAGAGCTAAATAAATAAATAAATAAATAAATAAATAAATAAATAAATAAATAAATAAATAAATAAATTTACCAAAGCGACCACATAAATACGTTGACCTGGTTGTCCGCGTAGTTACTCGCTGTTCTATAGTTTAGTCATTTGAAAACAATACGGCGGTCTAAAGATTCTGCTCTCGCAACGTACATGCACTCTCATTCCTCAATATTCGCTCTTGTGGATTGTTTCTTTATTTTTGCTACGCAGGGTACCTGCACCGTGACATCAGTTCTTCGAACGTGCTGATAGACAGCAGAGGAAACGCCAAGCTCATCGACTTCGGACTCAGTCAGGTTAGGGAGAACGTATTTCTTGAAAAATGTTGCAGAACGGAACGTCAGCTTTGTTGAGCAGTTCATATATAATGTCCTATTTTAATGAAAACCATGCGGTAATGCTAACAGATAAGAGATTTCCGCTCCTTGAAACTGACATGGCGATATTGCACAGACGCCCATTTTTGCGAAAATCGCCCGTTCCTTCCCATCACGCTATGGAGAACACGAGTGAAAGCGAATGCTCTATACGGAACTCTCGTTTCATTACTTCGACGTCCTTAGTCGGCGGTGCTTATTCACTCTATATGTATACGTATCTATATATATGAAAACGCAAGGAATAAATATAATTCAGAAAGAGACTGCGGCACGCGGAATCGAATGTCTGAACTCTTGCTTGTGAATGCGAGGCGTCAGCTGCTGAGCCACAAAGGAGCCCCTCCTTCAACATCAAAACAGCAAGCTATTTATACCTACCACTTACCGCTGCCGATGGCGATCTCGGTGGAACTATGGTTTTCAGCATTACCAGCAAGATGGCACAATCAGCGCGCATCGTCAGATCGTCACGACACGGCCACGCGCGCTGATGCGTTCATCTCTGACGCGTACTTTGCTCCGCGGAGACGCTTACGCGTGCGCGCGCTTACCTCATGGTGGGGAGAATCGTGTGCCTTGGGCTTTCACCGGAACGATTCTGTTGCAGTCAGCGGGCGCACAAAGATCACTGCACTCGCTGCACAGTCTCCATTTGCGAAAATGGTGAGCTTTGCAGACACAGCGAAGAACTGAGACACTTAATTGAGTTCATGTGTACCTGTGAGTACGCTTCGTGCGTCATTTGTGCGTGAGTAGCGTGGGGCACGTTTTGATCTGCTTTGTTCGCGTGGCATTCCAATTTGTTGCTATCGCATTCATTACTTCACCTTTGCGCCAACGCTGTGGCTTTTTTACTCATGAGACATGCGAGACTTTCACACTGATGTTAAAGGAGAAAGGCATGGGCGTTACAGAACTGCTGTCGGAAATGTGGCAACACCTGCCGTATCTCAGTGGAAACTTTCCACAGCGCATTAATCACTGTCGGATGTGTACTGAGTGTTATATGCTTTCGCCACAGCATGCACGCCAACAAAATATTCTTAGCCACCGTCACATTTAACCCAAACGATCAGAACACTACTCTAGCAGTTCGCGAATGAGCTAGATCACACACCTATAGCATTGATCATTAAGCTAGCACTTTTAGAGTACCCTAACCAGAAATTTTCACCACCTCCGCCAGCAGGCTGCCAGCTAGAGTTACTGTATACGCTACCTTTAGGTAGCATATAGAGTAACTCTACATAAGACTAGAGTTACAGCATATGCTACCTTCAGGTAGGTAGCAGAGTTGCACATAGGTCCGCCATCTTGCCTGCTGAGACGTCTACGTCATGCAGGAAAGCCACCCTTTCCGAATGTAGGAGCCAACGCGGCCCAGCGGCTCCATGCGCTTTCTCGCTCTTTTACAACCCGTCGCTGACGCAATGACTTTCGATTCGAAGAGAAAGAGAAGTTTCGAACAAATAATGGCTTTAAATAATACGGGTGCTATAGCTTGTTTAATGGCAGTCACCATAAGAAGTAATATTTTTGTTTTAAATAGCAAACAGGAAAACTTTGACTTAATTTGTAGAGAATCGTGTACTCGATTCCCAACAAATTAGGTTCCGCCAAATCGCTCGTTTCACGTAGTTTTTGACGCAGTGCTTCAAACAATTCAGTAGATGGCTCGAAAAAGTCGTGTTTTACAAATAACGCAAGCAAACGAAAATCCTGTCATCGTCGCAACTTCGGAGCCCTAAGTCACGGCGCTACGTCGCACAGGCAGCACTAACACTGACGTTCACTAAAAACGGACAACACAGCACACAGCCACAACATCAATGAAGTACATTCCGCACTCAGCTGATCGCCTGGCCGGACATCTTGGGCAGTGGTGGTGTGGTGGCAGTGCAAGGAGGATATAAAAACTTGCTAGAGTGGAAGCCGCCTATGCGTACCCATGGGAGCGGGTACCATAGGCACATTATCCAAGAGCAAGACTTGCACTCATTGAAAACTTCCAAGAGAACAGCGTGCACCAGCAACGAAGCGTGGAGGTGACACACCGGCAGCGCGCTTTCTGCCTCCGGCAAGATGGCGGCCGCTGGCGTCACCTGACGGGTGTCGCTTCCACTCCAGCAAATCTTTATATCCTCCTTGTGGCAGTGGTGCGGCGGTCGCCAGCACCCGCGTTGCCGTGAAGATGGCGTTTCCTCAAAATGACACTTTTTGCGCACGCGAGCACGCTTGGCGAAAATGGGGGCGCGAGCGGCGACTTCTATGCGAAACTCTGCTACGTACAGGTAGTGTATACAGTAACTCTACACAACACATGTCCATCGTCCTTTTTATGAGGGTGCGTCGGACGCTGTGAGGTCGTTTCATATAACGCCTACAGTGGCATGAAAAACTTTCGCTGTAGAAAAACAGAAAATAGCGTTAGCTTTGCGCCGTTAGAGCCTATTGAAGGAAAAAAAATAGAAATATCTAAAACATAACAACATATGATAGGACAAGGGATTTGCTATATAGTTTTCCACAGGCACATTAGGTGAATCATTCGTAAGCTTCACCGAAAAAAAAAAACGGTTACATAGAAAGGTGACGCACTGCATTACATAAGCGGCATTATCACTTATAAAGCTCAGACTCCACTTATTTCCATTAGCGTAGAAGTTTCAGAGCTAAAGTTTTAGCATGAAAAACTCTCGCTGTAGAAATGCAGAAAACAGTGTTAGCAGTATGCGGTGTCAGGACTAGCTGAAATTTCGATAGACCTAATCAAACTATTTGGTGTAGCTACATGTTAGCTCTATGAATGAAACTATACAGCTCTAGAAATGACGTTAAACTATATGAAAACTACTAACTGAGGCAAAACAAATAATAATAAAGCAAGCTAATGTTTGTATGAAAGTAAAAAAAAAAACATTTAAATTAATTATCAAGACTTGCAGACTTCTGTAAGTGGCGCCATCTCTCAGTGGAAGAAACTGCATTCTGCCATAACTGAGTTTGCAGCATCGCACTAGAAGGCGTTTGCCTTCCCAGTACAATTTAGCGGTGACCATTGGAAACTCAAGGGGCCCCATTTTAAAATATTCCACTCTGGGGAGCCACGTGGTGGGTTGTGTGGCACTGTAATATTGACAATGTTTAATTAGGTGTCCGCTGTATGAATGCCTCCTTTATTTGTTTCAATGCCAGTGCAGATGTCGGTCCGCCTTAGTTCAGGAAATGGTCGCGATGCGAAGCTGCATGAGGTGTCGCGCTGCTTGCGCCACACGTTCTTTCGAGTGCTTTCCCCCGGAGATGCGATATACATGTTCCCACTACAATATTGTATGTCTGTCAAACTTCTTCCTTCGACCTCCTTTTTTGTGGCTCGAAGCAACGCCGCCTCCGGATCACGGCGCAGCGTATCAAGAAGCGTTGTAGTGACGCTTCCTCATTGGTTGGCTGCATAGCGCCACGAATGGTGAGCTTCTTTCTCAAAACACGGTATCTTTTACAGAGCCAGCGTGACCGCTAACACAGTGAACAGAAGAAATGCAAGACGCCGCCCCATGGATCTGTACACAACTAAATGAAAAATTACTTCGTATGATTTTAGTCACGATGCACTACATGAGGGGGCTCCCTCCCCCATGACAGCAAAACACACGCTACGGCTAGGCGATGGGCGAGAGCAGAAAAGGGCTAGAGAAAAGGGTGGTGAACGGTTGGATCAGGTGCATCTGGCTGGCATTGATAAAATAGAGGATGACGATATGTGGGGTTTAACGTCCCAAAACCACCATATGATTATGAGAGACGCCGTAGTGGAAGACTCCGGAAATTTCGACCACCTGGGGTTCTTTATAACGTGCCCCCAAATCTGAGCACACGGGCCTACAAAATTTTCGCCTCCATCGTAAAATACAAGAGGCGTTGGCTGTATATAAGCGAGAGTCGTTTTCGGCAACTATCATTTTCATAAGACATATTTTTTTCGCCTATTTTCTCTTCAGTTACGGCAAGCCACTGCGGCCGATGACGAGAGATGGCGCGACGTGTACATGTCACCAAATACTGGTCATGAGAGCTGTGAAATTGCCTCAATATGTGGGGGAGAACTTGAGTATGAATTGAGACTAAGCAAGCACACAGAGCATAAATATATCGTAAGTAACTGTGGGCACAGAGGTATATCAGTAGTTGAATATGGAGCTTTAGAGATATTTCCAGATTAGGTGCCGATGACTATGAATTGTTGCATGTATTGGCGCAACGGCTATGTTTGACCCAATGAACGTATGATGAATATGTCTAGATATTAGCAGCTTACCCTAACGTTGACAAGCTATGAGTAGGTGATATTTCAAGCAACAGAGCATAGGAGCTGCTGGAGAAGATAAGTAGAGACAACCGAGTGGTATGGGAAGGACGGATATTAAAGCGAATAGTGGAAATGTATCCGTCACTAAATTTATGGGGAAGGCATACAAAGAAGAACGGAAGGTTTCATTTATATTACATCTATAAAGACCATAGGGTGCCCCAAGAGTGCTGTATGCAGACGAAATTATTTTTTTAGAGCACAATGCAGGAGATTTACTGAGACAGACAACTTCTCACAGCAACAAAACAACATATCGTAGTATCAGCGCATAGAAATAGGAAATTGTGTCCCTCAATGACGACACTGGTCGCAATTAAAAATGGAGAGCGTTCATAAAATTGAAGACGTTTCGGCTCTCGCACTAGAGAGGCTTGTGCGCAACGCAGATGAAGGCGGAACCGGCGAAGTTATGCTTTTTATGAAATCTGAAGTAGACAACGTGAGGGAAGTTGCCGTCATTGCTATTAGGCGTGTGCATCTCGCGTGTTGACTGTGATCGAAGTCACGTCGATGATACAGGCAGTTTTCAGCAAATAATCGAGCAGCGCATCATCGAACTCTCTGGTTTAACACGCAAAAGCACATCGCCATGAAACATGCTAGAAAAGGCTCGAAAATAATGGAAGAAAAGGACCTGGCTTCTTACTGAATCTCGGCGAACCCAAACCACTGAGCACACCCGAAGGTCGCAGGTTAGATCTCGGCCGCGTCGGGAGCATTTTGAATGGGGGAAATTGCTAAAGGCCCTTGTACAGTGCTGTGTCAGCATGTGCACTAAGGAACACCAGATGGTCGAAATTTCCCGAGCCCTCCACTGCGGCGTCTCTCTTAATGATATCACGGTTTTTGCACGTAAAATTCCAGATATTGTTGTTAAAATGCTCAGCACGTTAACTTATTGACGGCAACTTGACACACATGTACGCATTATGCCACCGTCATATTTTCAGGCGAAGATAACCGGACAATTTTCGCCTTTATCTTTGTTGCGAATAAGGCTCCCAAGCGGTAGCAGAACATATTTATCTCATACACTTTCGTGGCTGGTACCTGTTTTCAATTGCTTTGCATGTTCACGGCAATTCGAGTTTCCCTCCAACTCTTGGCTGCATCATTGGGGACGCATCAGTAAGGACGCCGTATCAATCCAGCAGCAACTATAATCCCATAAGCGCAGGAAAAAACTGCCCACGCATCCAGCATGATAACCTAGGGATGGAGGGGCAGCCGAATCATTAAACAATGATCCCTTTGGGGTGATGTAGTCAGAGGTCTCCCCAGAGGACCGGAGCCAGCTGAAGTCTCGAGGAGTTGTCTCCGTGTAGAGACGCCTCATACAGTCACACAACATCATGTATTTAGGTGATAGCTATTAGCAGTTAGCACATAATACTTGTTTTATAACGGCAAACATTCTTTTCTTTTTAAATGGACCACTTCTTCAAGAAGATACATAGCTAGAGCATACCCAAGATCAAGTTTATTGTGCCACGCCTGAGTTGTCATGAATCAGCTGAAATGAATCAAATACAGTTCATATACCAGGGAGAGAGAGTGTGTGTTATTGCGTCGACACCAGGTTAACCCCCTTCTCTAAACAAAATGCGTCATCAAGGCACCTTTTGCACCCCACATGTAACACGCAATCAAGACGCTGTTTGAAATTCATTATTGTGTACTGCCATAGAGTACGACAGAAGCATGACAACCGTTTTTACATATATTTCAATTATCCATGAAAGACCGTCAAGTTTTCTCAGTATAGGCAGCATCAATGTAGAAATGCTTCTGCGATGTTGGCAGAGTGCGATGAATTTTCTCACTTGGTACGACGGGGTTGGCTTGCACCACACGCGTTGAACGTCAAGAATGTCTGCAGAAATAACACGGCAAAAATCTTTGCGCCATAATGATCAAGCATCGCCGCAGGCCTCGGCTGGATCAGCCACAAATATGGCTGAGAGCGGCCATCCAAGCGCACCATCCTCGACAGCCTTCCGCGAGAAAGTTTCGTATTCCTCTCATGGGGCGAGGGGAGAAGGCGTACGCAACTGGTCACGTTCGTGGTTTCGAGTGCGCATGCTCGCTCCTCGAGCAGACGGGGCCGCATATCGCGGCTCCCCTATGAGGATTTGTATATGCGTGACGGCTAGCGTTTACGCGTGATCGACGCGGCATTTTAAGCGTGTGATTTCCGTGGCACACGCGCACACGGCTCGCTCACGCTTGCACATGACAGGACCACCGCACGAAGACTTGCCCTCACGCTGACCTGAAGGAAGTGCGCGCTCACTTTTGGTCACGTGGTGCTTGAAACATCATCCGCGACTCATTTACATGGGCATCACGCTTAAATTCACGACTTAGCGTTGAATTAGGCTTGGTAATTTTAAGAGTGTAGGATGGTGTTTCAAGAATTGTGCGAAAATACTCGAATTAACAGAATTGAGATAGTTGCTCCCTGTATTGAACGTAATTTTTTCTCACATATATTAAGGTACCTACCGACATTAGGTAAATTGCAGCAGCTATAAAGTTAAGGTAATTAGTTTTTTATCAAAGGACACACATGATCGGCTGAAATGGTAGAACTGAGGTCCCTCCGACGTAGAGCCCATTCCCGCCTTGATATTCCACAGAGTGGCGACACTGGTCATTCTCTCGGAGGGATGAAACCGAACCTATTTAGCAAGCGAAGCAAACACCGAAGAGTGCAACCGCTGCACTCTTCTGAAAGGCCTATTGTGAGCTAGCGTCATTAAGGCAACCATCAATCGGTCTGCTTGGCTTCGCGAGTCACGGGCTGGGCTCGCTATGATAGTACGCATGGCTCACGAATAACGAAAGCAGAACGAACTTAGTCGGCAACGATGTCGTAATTCTGGTCGCCTGCTGGGGTACGTCACTTCGGCTCTTCAGTGCGTCGGTTTCGGTTTCTGCTGTGAATCTGATCAAGTTTCACCCCTCCGAAGAAAATGCCACCAACCGCTTTTGGGTAATCTCAAAGTGACATTAAGCTTTTCACAGGAAGCACTTTCTCTTCTTTAATCCGACTACTTGTCTCCTTCAATTGCGTAGTTAATTATTTTAATGTCATTTGTTCATGGTGTAATTTTCTTTGATCATTTTGAGATGTATACCACCACAGAGAAAGCACTGTTAAAGGGGCCCTGTGACGCTTTTCCAAGTAACTTTAAAATGCTTTCATTAAAGGAGTTTATCGGCTCACGAATCGACCACCGCAATTCTCCTGCAGGAGGATGGCAGGGGGAAAAGTTGTCACGCGCGCGTGATGATCTTGAGCACTTTACATTTCATCTGAATGCGCGATTTGCATTTAGTGCGATCGCGAGCGCGCTTGCGGGCACGTGGTGGCCTCTCACGGAGGCCGCTGTAACTATGCAGCTCACAATGCTCAACTGAGCTGATGGCCGTGAATTTTGGTATTTGGCAAGGTCAGTTGGGTGTATGGAATTGTTCGTATAGGAAGAAAAGAGAACGATTTATAGGTAACTATAGGCCGTGCCCTACGCTATTTATCGTTTAGCTGGCGTGTTCCGATGAGCCTCGACTACCAATCGCCAGCGTTTCTTGACCATGCTGAACAAGGGTGGCAGGGCTTCTTTAAGGCAGCGAGCGAAATTCCCCTTACTTTTGAGGATTTTTTAGCCCAGTTATCGCACCAGCCTCCATAATAAACGAACACTCAGTGTGCCGAACAGCGGCCAGGCTGATGGTACATTTTTGAAACTCTAATTTTATTTTCACATTAAAAAATTGCGAATGATGCGACTTGGCAAGTGCGGTACTTCACATAACGTGGTACATATAATTTAGACAAAATTGTCATGATACGATAATTGCTCGAAGTTTGCGAGCCAGAAAACATGCTTCATTATCCACCCCGCGAGTGCTTTGAAGACGCCGTTGCTACGTAGTCTCCGCAGAACCTTTGAGGAAGGAACCAAGTCGGTTTCGAAACGTCGCGTTTCTTCAAAACTTTTGTTTGGAGTATAAATCATCTCCCAGTTTCGTACCCAACCAGACAGACTTCTTTCAAATGTTTACATTCATGCTTAAATTGATTCGCAAGAGACACGTTTCGTCGTTAATGATTCACTACACCGCGAAGTTCCACCCATTCAATACCTAGCTTGACCAATTATACAACTGAGTCATTCAACCATGCCCGTTTTATTTACGCAAATTTCGAACAGATGCCAACTTATTTTTAGATTTGGTGCGTAGAACAGTGGAAAACGCCGCAGGGAAGTTATCTAGAGCCTTGCGTTCAGTAGCAGAACGCCATAACCATGGAACCATGTGTTTGCACGTGAGCATTGCCACTGGGATTTCTGAAAGCTACACTAATAGTGGAATGTGCGAATTTATGAATGTATCCTGATATAGAGAAGGAGGGGGGGGCACCCGCGCGTACATGGGCTGCCTGACTACGTATGTAGGGGTAAGTGTGTATTGCCGAGAAGAGGGGAGGGGTATTTATGTGCAGTTGTCTTGCTGGCCACGAGCCGGGAGAATCAGACCCCAATTAGAGCTTAGTCGAATCCCTCAGCTGCCCTTTCATCAGTCTTTTCCCCCGATACCACAATTCTGCAAATGGGAAGGGTGATGTGACCTAAGGCTGGCATGTCCTGGGACATACTCGGCAGTCGACAGAGTACAGTAAACCTGTTCCGAAGCCTAAACAGGAACTCCGACAATTTTTTTCTATTCATTAATTTCGATAAAACTGTAAGCATGTTATTCACATAAAAAGAGCGCAAATAACGAGGGACAAGAAAAGAACAAACAGACAGCGGCACTGACTTAAAACAAGATTTATTCGCTAGAACTGCGCAATATATAATTGAGCAGTATCTGACAAACAGGAGGAATGACAAGCGGTTATCGCGATGATTACTCGGTTGTTAGGTGATTTCTGTTTTCTTCGGTTTCTCACTCTTATTGGTCAGATACCGCTCAAGTATATATTGCGCAGTTCCAGCAAATAAATCTTGTTGTAAGTCAGTGTCGCTGTCTGTCTCCTTCATTTCTTGTCCTTCGTTATTGGGGCTGTTTTTATGTGAATAATGTCGTACCAACTTGCCCAAGCAACCACGTTAGCTACATTTATCTAAGCATGTGTTCTCTTTGGCACCCTGATAATGTGCACATGGGCCCAATTGTACAATCGCCCCTGATTCAGTTTTTTAGGCACAAAACTTGCAAAATTAGTAGCTGATTCCGCAATCGTGTTTGTAAACGCGGGCCACCCTGTGTATGTGACGTACGTGTCTAGTCCTTCTACCCCGCCTCGCCCAGAAGACGGATGCCGCTCACGTTTTCACCAACGAGGCGACGACGATGACGCGAGAACAGTTCGGATTTGTCATCTCCATAGTGTGTTAGTCTTCCTTGGCATCGGGTAATGTGGAGCAATGAGTAGATCAATGCGGGGCAAGTCAGCTGCTTCACGCTCCGGCGGCTCGAAATCCATGCTTCCATGTTCACATGGTAGCTGCAATCGTAGCTGAACTCGTCCCTGGTAAGGTTATATGAGCTGGCATGGCTGACTTTTCGCATGAGAGGAGAATCACGTGTGCTGTGTCCACACATTGGCCAGCATTGGCGGAGCGTAGACTTTGTTTTGTGACGTCATCGTATACCCACACGAAGCAGCTCCCTGTTTCGGTTTCAGTTTTGATTCATTGTTTATTGCGCATTAAAATTATTGATGAGTCTCTCGGCAAAATGAACCACCTTAGCAGGGCTTTTAAAACTATTTGAAAGCGGCACTATTTGTATATAAACAAAAATGCACCACAGTTCCCTTTTAACTGGAATGAAAGATAGTTTTGCCTAAGAAACAAAGTGCTTTACTGATCCCTGATAATTGCTCAACTTTGTAAATAAATTGCTTTGGTCTTTATTTTCTACGCAGATTGGCACTGAAGCCTGGTGTCGGTGTGGCTCTTTGGCCTACATGGCACCAGAAGTCATTAGACAGGAACTGTATGGTAAGCGAAAAAAAAAAAAAAAAAACTAGTGGCACACCTGCCGTGATACGTGCTTGAGCAAGAAACAACGCATGTTTTTTTTATTTATTAGTACCCCAAAGACCTCAGCTTGGGGTTTTGCATGAGGGATGGGCTACTTAGTGACGATGATTAGATGGAAAACTTGAGGGCTGGCGCGTCGGACTAGAGCATGGCGTCTCTATGTTCTAAGTAGTGCATTCAGTTCTTTACAATCTTCACAAAGGAGCGTAGGTACACTGCTTTGGTGTGATTATAGTGTGGCAGGACGGAGGATGAGCAGGCAAGGGCAATGAAGTGCTAAGAGTGGTAGAATGCGGCGAATATAGACAACCTCTACTCCACCTCAAAAGTTCCTTTCACCACTGTGAAGGCTAAAGGGCCCCTTAACCAATAGGAAGCGCGATTAGCTCCACCGCATATATTCATCCGCGTCGTGTAGTCTGCTCGGAGTTTCCGTGGCGTCTGCTCGTACGCATTGGGCAAAGAAAGCGAACCAACGAGCGAACAGACGGCATCGCCGAGGAATAAAAAATGGTTGCACTTCTCACAGCTAGTGCCCTCCGCTTCGAATGTATCAAACCATCGAATGCTGTCTGACCCGTCAGTTATAGACAGACACTTACTTGTATTAGCTTTGAATTTATCAGCTGATGCATATACATGCAGCTATTTATTCGCGATTATATTGCACAAATTCTTGACCCGTAAGGCTTATAAGGCGGGGCTAAGCAAACCAATTGTCTCACTAATAACGACGAAATGTAGTTGACACTTTGTCCTCAGCGTTAGTTGGCACAAAGCGATGGCTCACTTCACAATTCATTTGTTGCCGCTAGTGCAGTGGGCGAACAGCAAGTGCAAGTACGGATCGAAGCGGGTGATCGCGTTTGCGTGGACACTGCCATGTTGATTTTTATAACCACAATTAGCGAAAAGTTTCTGATGCAACAATGAAAAGCGTACTACAATAATGTGAAGAATAAACATATGTGGTATTTGTTTTTCAAGAAGGGACAAATGCAAAAATCGAAACGAGACTAAATTTCATGGAAGCGGAAAATTACGCCTAAATACCTTTGATGGATTGATATGCAAAGTTTAACGTCCCAAAACCACCAAATAATATATGTGAGACGCCGTAGTGGAGGGCTCCAGAAATTTCTACCACCTGGGGTTTTTTAACGTTTACCCAAATCTGAGACCTAAATATCTTTCACTTCTGAAACAGTTGCCATCAAAATGGGGCGATTCCTGAGTGTAACATGAGTTAAAAAAAAAGCAGTTTCTAGTCAAGAATGAGTCAAATACTCCTACTGTTTCAATAAGACTGAGCCACATTATTTAAACCAACAACAATTGTCACCAAAACAACTAATATGATCTCATTCAAAATGTTTCATTTCTGTCGCTTTGCTTTCGTGTTTACGTTTTACAATTATTTCTCTAAAGCGAGTGGGCACTTATACTGAAGGACATGATGTTCAATGTCAAACCTTGAATATAAAGAGTAAGAGGTCCACTTCTCTACTTCTTTCTGCCTCTTAGTGTTCCTATTGGGGTTCAGCGCTACAGTGTCATGTCAACCATTCGCTACAACGCGGTATATTTGAAATAAAGTACGTATGAAATGAAGATGCTGGGCACCGATATATTCGCTAAAGAAGAAGTGATCCGAGACAGCATGGCATAAACGAACTGGAACTCTTTTGAGGGCCTTCAATAGATGCCAAGAACAAGGAAACACCGACAGTCCAGAATAGTTCGCCTTTTGCCAAGAAGGACCACTCACTCTGCAAGTCTAGTAATCCTCATTACGCCCATGCGACGAAGCACGGCACTGACGAACGCACAAGGGTGCTGTTAATTTTATTGCGAAATATTGCTATAGCGTACATTCGAATAGGATTAGACTTGCTTTACGAGCTAATTAGAGCCCAAATGAAATGTTCCGTCCCCTAGGAGCCAAATACAAACTTTACTCCTCAATACCGACGATGTTGGACTATGTAGATTTTAGCCACAGTTTATATTTGAAGTATTTAGGGGAGAGAAACATACTGGTTCTGAGCAGTCCTGACCACATTGTCAGCAGCAAAAAATAGTTTTTCTCAGTGTCAAGGTGCATTTGGTTATCTTAGAAAAAAAAGCCACTTATCGCGCATCGTTGAGGCGGAACACGTGGCAGACAAGCCTAAATGACCCAAGCCTACCAACTGGAAGGTAATTGTCCGACTATGTTTCGCCACGCAAAATTGTAGCTTGCTTACTCCCCGTAGCCTTGGTAGTGCTGAACGGTAGTGGGGAGGTGAAGTATAGACATAAGTTCGTAGGTTATTAAAATGTGCTTCGAGTTTTAGTTTTTTACCACTAGTGTGAAATGAGTAATCTGCCTAGATATAGTGAGCTGCACGGATTTGTACTGCTTCAAGGGCTTTACCACCGTATTCTAGAACACTCCTTCACTCAATGCTTCACCTTGACTTGAAAAAGTCGATAGGAGCGCTGTCTTCTGGCAGGCCAAGTCACTGCATATCGGCAATATTCTGCAGCGATTCTTGAGAAGCACAGTGTCAATTTCAGTCGAGCAGCGGCGCAGTGCTCCACTCAGTCAAGTGAAGGGCGGAATTCGAGTCGAGGAGCCTTTCTGAATACGGGGATTAGAAAGGTTATCTCAATGTGGGTCCCAAGCAGAGCATGCGTATTTTAACTACGGGGCCAAACACATTTCAGATAAGGGAAGCGAGACGGAAGTGCCTTCGAAAGTACTCATGAATGATGCTTCTGATGCAAGAGGACCAGGAAAGATGGCTGGAGACAGTAACGCCGAGGCACTTTCATGCATGCACAGGAAAGATCTGAGCGTCGCACAGAACCTACTATGGTGGAGGGAGATGCGGATTAAAGAAGCCAGCACTGTTTTAGTAGCGTTCAAGTGACATAAGGCATTCGTTACCCCAAGCAGTGATCTTATCCACCAAACAGTGATCTATCGAGTGACGACTCGGTGCCGCCAATGTGCGAACGCTTGGTCAACTGCATACTCATTAGCATTTTATTATAAATTTATCATATAAAAATATGTAGTACATGATAAATTATGCCGATAATTACGCTAGATTCACTGTAGCTACTATATACGCAATGATTATAGCAGCAGAATCACTCCATCAAGTAATCAACATGCGGATAATCATCGTTCTGCAAACGAGACCGCCAAAAAGATTAACCCCCGTATTCTAGAACCTCCCTTCACTCAACGCTTCGCCTTCACTTGAGAAAGCCGATGGGAGCGCTATCTCGAGGTACGGCATTTAACTGCATATCAGTGATAGTCTGCTGCGATTCTTGAGTAGCGCAGCGTCATTTTCAGCCGAGTGGTGGCGCAGTGCTCAACTCTGTCAAGTGAAGGGTGAAAGTCGAGTCGAGGAGCGTTTGTGAATACGGGGGTAAGCTTGTCTCTAAGCGCTTTAGCGCCTCTAGCTACACGAGCTGTCCAAAAAAATTGATCAGTACTTCATCATATCATTGGGCGGTGTAGGTAAACATTATTGCGTAATTTGAATGCGGTGAAAAGCTGTCCATAGTCGTCTCTCACAATAGAATATTGTTAAAATGTTATTTTTTTTTAATTATTATATTTTTTACATTACCGTTTCTTACTTCGGAAAAGCGGTTTTTGAGTGCCTACCCAGCACCTAATGTCTCTCAATACAAACGGATGTCATCCTTTTATCGCAAGCTGAAATATTTAGCCTAGTACATATAAGCACCTGCATAGTTATAATAAACAGATCGCATAGATCATGCCGTGGTGTACCGCTACTCACGCACCCTAGCCACGAACCGATAACGCGAAGTCGTGGGATCTTAACGAAGTTACATGGTCTGCTGAAAAGTCTTCTGACGCTGTGTGTTATACATATATGTATATGCAACGATATAGCGTTACATATAGCACGGAGTCAAAGTTCGGCACCACTAAGGTACTCGGCTGCTGACCCGCAGGTCGCGGGTTCAAATCCCGGCTGCGGCGGCTGCATTTCCGATGGAGGCGGAAATGTCGAGGCCCGTGTGCTCAGATTTGGGTGCACGTTAAAGAACCCCAGGTGGTCAAAATTTCCGGAGCCCTCCACTACGGCCTCTCTCATAATCATATGGTGGTTTTGGGACGTTAAACCCCACAAATCAATCAAAGTTCGGCACCATAGTTTCTTTTTTGTGCGTGCGTGCGGGCGCGCGTGTGTGTGTTTGTGTGTGTGTGACCTTCCGCGGTGACCTAGTGGCTGAGGCACTCGGCTGCTTACCCGCAGGTCACGGGATTGAATTCCGGCCGCGACGGCAGCATTATCGATGGAAGCGACAATGCTTGAGGCCCGTCTGCGTAAATTTAGGTGCACGTTAATGGACCCCAGGTAGTCGAAATTTTTTGGAGCCCTCCACTACGGCGTCTGTCATAATCATATGGTAATTTTGGGACTTTAAACCCCAATAATTGTTATAATATTGTGTGTGTGTGTGTGTGCTTGTGTGAAAGCGTATGGCGTAGTGGCTGCAGATGCACTTCTGTTGAGAGATTTCACGTGCTCAGCGTATCTTGACGAGCATGCGGCAGAGACGTGTCACGCCGAGAACCAATTGCGTCGTCCGATGTTGTCAGGCCTGCGTCTTCACTGAGCTCTTCCCCAACAGGCATGTCCGCCGATTGGTGGTCTTTTGGCATAGTGCTCTTCGTGATGCTCGTCGGCAAAACACCGCTGGCCATCTACGCCTCCGAGAAAGGCGTCGACCTGCACCTGGCAAGGCGGGACATCCGCTATCGGCGTAAGTATAGAGCGTGCGAAACAGGCCTTCTCTGGGAAAACAACTTCACAGGATCAAACATATTCGTACCATATAACATACTTTCTCGGCTACCGTTCCTTTCAGGCAAATAATAATGCCAAAGTTAGTAATAGTATTATTGGCTGCCTAATCAATGAATTCTGAAACCGGCGTCTGACTAGCTGGTACTGAACGTCTCATAATCGAAAGAGCTCGCAACTTTGTATCCAAAGCGCAGAGCAAATGTCCTTTTATCAAGTACTTGACTAGGGTTGACATGCAGATGCAGCATCAGGGGCACACCGATTAATCAATTGTTCTGCTCATTCTAATAGGTAAATACGGTTGAACTTGCGAGGCCGTCACATTACTAATTTAGTGCTGCTTCGTCTACCTACGAAATTAACACCTCGAAAGTAACACTTGCAACATAGTTAAACATAGTATGCTGTACGATTCTAAAATGAATGATACTTCTCACGTCCATGTTGCATTCTGGGTACCTTTTTGCCTCATTGCCCAGCCATTTCAATTTACTAGCGCAATAACTTGGCTTCCACCACATCCATATCGCAAGGTGGCAGCCTCACCGCTTAGTGTCGCCCATGTAAGTAAAGGCTCTGTTGGCGGGTTTTTGCGGCATCTTTCTCGCGTGGCAAAACCCGGGGCACGCGCAGCATTTGCCCCTCGCGTGAGCCGCAGCGCACATGCTGGCTGCGACCAAGCATCGACGTGAAGAATGAACATAGGCGCCTTCACGCTGCAGCTTATCGTGTGCACCTTTCTTTCGTCAACGTCTCGAGGGGAGGATGACAGCGCCGCATGGACGAGCGAGACCCAGGAGCGACGTCCGAAAACACTAAGGTCTACCGAGAGCTACACACTGCATCCCAGTGATAGTAGCTGCTTGCTACTACCATGGAGCGCCATTTTCACAGTTCTCTTCAGGCAACTGACAGAGCCGCCGAAAGACAACAGTTTTCTTAAAGACGTCAGCGTGGCCCCGGAGGATATGCCTGGATACCTTTCGGAGCACCAGCCTCACGTCAAGTTCATTCTTCTCTTCACAAACTTCGCTTGGATTCTGGTGGCTCTTGTCGGCATGGCCGTGATTGGCGCCCGCTTTGCGAACCAGTGTGGCGGAAACAGACAACAAGAGGTGGGACCGAAGTACATGTATTACTACACAAAGATTCTGACTATCGTCGAGGGCGTCATCATCCTCGCCCTGTGTGCCTTCGTAGTCCTTTTTGCGGCGAATTACGGCCTAGGTGCCAGCATAAGAAATGCACCAGGATACTTCGAAAAGGCTATACACGACCTAAGGGTTTACACAAACCTCACGAGCTCCGAAATGAAAGTACCGATTAAAAGGCAAGTGCTTGCAACACGTCAGCGTTTATCCTACCGCGGCTTCGTTGAGTTCGTGGGGCATTCGAAGATGCCAATTGCGAAGAACTGGACAGACAAAGAGCTCAGGCGTGCCTGGGACGCTACCGAAATCGAGAGAAGGCATACTGAAGAGCTCTTGGCAGACATTCCCATGACATCAAGGGCTGAAGGGAAGGCACCTCAAGCTAAAGCACCACCACCAGCCAAAGGGACCCCAACAGAGCAAGGCATCGCAAAGATGGCGAAACGGTTTGCATGGTTTGACGAAATGACTGGCGTGTGGGGATACTACGCGCATCCAATACTACGGCCTATCGCTGTCTACTCGATTGCAATTGCAGCAGTAGTGGCTGCAGTAGGAACTGCAATCGGACACAAACACCACTCGGAAAAGGTGGATCCCACGAAGAGGCACAAGGTATCGGACATTGCTGGACATACTTTGCTTGCAGCTGCGTTCATTATGCTCGTGTTTTGCGTAGCAGCCCTGCTTGTTCTCAAACGTAGCACTCCGCACGCAATTGCAGGCCAGTGTTATATTTGTGATATGTACAGGAGGAAGGAATACCAGCAGTTAGACTTCGCCCAAGATATAGCGTGGCCAGCTCAAGAAAGAGCTGACATATATGCCAACTTGTATGTAGGTGACGTGCTTCGGTACTGTGGCGGGGAGAGCGTACCAATTACTTTTTTTATGAAAAAGAATAAGGGAGCCTCAAGTAAAAAGGAAAAGTCAAAGAAAGACAAGAAACCTGAAACAGAGAAGTTCGCTTTACTGCTTCCTAGGAGAGCGCGTTTCAACTGTGAGACTGCAGCCTCGGTCGTTGAGAAGCGGGGCTTTTCTTTAAAGGGAGGTACCGTACGTTACCACAGATGTCCGTTTATGACTTCTGTTACCCGACAAAAGTCCGTATTAGGGACCCATGGACGTGGTACGGATGTGGAAAAAGCAGCTTGCAACTACTACATCTGTTCAGTTCTCGAGCACTACGCGCAGTCTTTGTATCCCGACTTTGCGGCCGGTGCTGCCGCAGAAAAAGCTGTAGTCATATCGAGGCAGCAGGAAGGGCCCGGCATGTGTGCCCCTGTGTTCGGAATCGTTAAATCTGGGTTTTCTTTATTCTGCGACTCATTCCTGGAGTACCTGAAGTCGATAATTCTCACTCTTTTTCTAGCAGTCCTACTAGCGTTGGTGGGCATGCCCGCATTACTAATGCTCTCAAAATATTATCTCATAATGATACCGCCTCCCGAACCTGTGACAGTACCACCTCCTTCGGCTGCAGTCACAAAAAAGGCCAGAAAAAAGCAAAGCAAGAGTGGTGGCTGGTTTGGCGATTCCGGCGGTGATAACGGCAGTGATACTAGGAATAGTCAACTTGAAAAACAAATGGGTTTCTATAGCCACAGTGCAAAGCTAGGAAAGCTTCGTGCCGATCAAGGTGTCACTCATTCTGGCAGTTCATCTGAATTTAGGACCGCCAAACCGAAGCAAAAGGCTAAAAGTTCAAAAACAAAACTAAAGGCCAAGGGTGCAAAGTCGAATCTAAAAGCCAAGGGTGCCAAGCCAGAACTAATCGCTGATACGCCGGAAAAGAAAGCCCTGAATAAACGTTCCTTTGAAGGAATTGAACGCCAACTAACGGGCATTGGAGGTCTGCGTCTCTTGGAATCGCCTGATGCATCCGACGAGTCGGTCACACTTTCATCGGAGGTGGGTGGTAGCGCTACGAGCACTGACAAGAAACTAGAAGAGCCTGCTATTAGAGTGAAAAACGTGAAGACTCAATTTAAACCAGAGTGGTGTATTGTTGACACTAGTATGATTACGATACCGATCTCCCAATTGGAACGGGCTCGGGATTTGCTGACCTCCAGCAGCGCGGGTTCTTTATCGTCTAAGAAGTGCAACATTGAAATCGTGAAGCTCCCACAGAACTCCAGATGCCTTGTTCATGGCGCAGAGCCTGGGACAGTCATTCCGACCAGTTCAGCTGTCTCACAGCATTCAGCGAAGTCCAGCTGCGCTCTTACCGACGTAAGGCCTAAGCAGCTTTATTGCCCATCTTCTGGGAAGTCACAGTCGGTCAATCCCACATCAGTTAAAGCACCCGCTAATGGCAGAGAAATGTCCCACCTACCTAATAAATAAGTGCAGCATCAATACTGTTATCCAATGACAAATAAAAAAAAGATGCGCATGGCCAGTGTAGTGGAGCACGTGCTTTCTGTCTCGAATTTAGCGGGAAAGTGGCCGCATGCAGGTGCCGGCACGAGACCGCTCGTGTTCTTTTTTCCACCGGCCACAGCACGTGGCAGTCCCATCGAAGCCACTCCTGGGCAGCAGCAGTGATGACCCCGTCGGGGTAGAGCCTGCTCGATGCGGAACGACGGCAGCTTTTTGCCCGTTTGGAGCGAATTTGGTCGCCGTCTCGCTTTGACGCTCGTCTCCTCGCCCAAGAATGCTCAGCTTTTGGAACGAATCGGTAATGCTCGGGGACTCTTCAGCATCTGTGCCAGTCTGGCTGAATATCAGCCGTCCGTCTTCAGGTTGGCCGTGATTCTCTTCGCCATCAGCGGCTTCCTAGTGCCTGTAGGACTTGGATTTCTGGGTTTGCGTTTCATGGGAAGATGCGGAGGCCAGCGGATCCAGGTCATCACGCCACTCTACAACGAGTTGTACAACGGACACTGTGTGGCCCTCGGCTCGCTGACGATTACGTCAGTGATAGTCAACGTTCTGCTCGTGGGCTTCGCTTTCGGCATACAGAATTCCCTGCGCGAAGCATCAGCCTTCTATGCCCGCGGCTTGGACGACCTCGAAAGCTTCTTCCGCGCCACGCCCAAAGTGCGGAGCAAGTCTCAACTTGTGATAAGGAGCGCGGCGCTACAAGCGCAGAAGCTGGACTCTGATTTCAGCGAGGCCTTTGAGCAGTACCTGCTGCATAGGCTGGACGTGAACCCCTTCGAGACCAAGGGCCCCATCTGCGGTAAGCTGCTACGCGCCATGCTTGGCGAGCATTTCGAGTTACGGAACACTAATTGTAGCGTCCTCGAACAGACGCAGCAACGGCTAGTGCATAACGCCACGGAAGCGTTTAAAAAAAAGACAATGACCGAGAGACGACGTTTAGCACGAGCGCTTAGGATGAAGGCTTTAACCGTTCAAAACGGTGGAAACGCCAGTCGCAAGAAGATTGCTGACATTAAGGTCAAATTTCAAGACTTTGAGCAAAGGTTTCGTTTGCGCCACCTTTTTGGATCCCTCGCGCCGCTCTTGATGATGCTTCTGTCCATGGTTGTTGGCTCCGTAGCAGCTTTTTTGGTGGTCGGGCTGGCCACGGGAATGCTCAACCACGACCGTGGCAAAGGGCCCACACTGCGCAACGGATTCTCTCATAAGGCAGGTCTAATTATGCTTCACTGTCCCATCGTGCTCTTTGCGTGCAGTATTTTAGCTGTTCCTCTGGCTGGCGTACTGCTTTCCGGTTGTGTCGTTGGCGAGTGTTACATTTGCGAGCCATATCGGGGTAAGGAAAGACATATACTTGACGAAGCCGCAATAAAACTGCTTTCTGGAGACACCACTCTCCTTCCCAGTAAGATATTGCACTCTTGCTCGGACCGGAGTAGGCTAGAAGTGAGACTGCGTGAGCAGGTGGCTGACATCCCGACGTCTTCGGAAATGCTACATAGAAGTGCGGATCAAGAATGCACCGACAACTTCACTCAAATAGGCGAGGACCTCGCTGTCAATACCACCGCCGATTTAAATGCTGAAATACTTGAACCGGCGTTGTCGGATTTTTATATAAATATGGTCTCCCAAGCAGAGATAACGCTTAGCCGACTGGAAGGAAAGAGCCGAAAGAGCGCAGCTGCTCAGTGCCGCATTGTCTACAAGGTGATGAATCACGGCTACAGCTTGTTCTGCGGGACACTACTTGGCAACTATCATGGTGCTTGGAGCAGTCTTCTCTTTCTCGCTGCCTTGCTTATGGCTACCGCTGTGGTTAGCGTGCGTTTGTCCAAATTTCACCTCGTCATGGACCAGTACTGCTACGCTGGTTGGGACAAGCGCATCTTGCGCAAGTCGCCGAAGAGACGGAAGGCACTGAGCAAACGTCCTGTTCTAAAGAACTCCGTGGAAAACTTATCGTCACCTGCTAGCAGCGAAAGCCTGGAGAAAGACGAGTGCGATGACGCCGAAGCTGACACGACTTCAGTGGAGACGCGGGAGCATCTCAGTGACAGTGACGAAGACCCAGGCTCTGTGGGAGGCTGGCATTCCGAGGCTTGGCTTCTCGGCTCGGACAGCAAGGGCCCTTCTTCGTTGACAGCAGCACACGCGGATAACAATTCGTTCACTGCATCCGACAGCGACTCGGGGCAGACAGAAAGCGTTGTGGCTGCTGCCGTTGAAGAAGAGATGACCAACTGTTGAGGTCATCCAGCTTGTGTACCTCATTACCGTTACTGTTTGTTTTTCTTCTCGTGGGTGCATCCGAACATTTCAGCGTGCGCTGTGCTTATGTGGCTTTGTGCTTGTTTACCTTTTTCTCGTCTAATTAGTGGCCTTGATTGCACCATTGAAAATTCCGAGGACTTTGTCGAGGTCTGCACAAACGCTGCTCAGAGAAATCCTAAAAGAGGTAAGAAAGCTTATCAATAATATCGCTATATGTGCAACATGTTTGGCTTCCCTAACTTGCGCGCGTTGAAGAAATATATGTGCCAAATGCATAAACAAGTTATCAGTTTTTAAATGTGTAATGTCAAGAATATATTGTGAACCTAAATTAACCACTTTTGCAAGATGTGGCAAACGACACTACGCAATGTAATAATTTTGTTTATATGCGCAAGTTTGAGGTAAGGAGACACTTAAAAAAAGCATTCGCTAATACCCAATATATTTTAAGAAGAGTGTCTGGTCACCTGTACGTTTATTTAATGCAGCAGTAATTGGTAGAAAAATGTTTACAGTTTGTTTTAGCGAACACTATCAAAATGAAATAAGTACTTGTCTCATCACGTGCGCTTGCGTTGAAAAAATGCGAGTATCTCTTTTTTTTAGCGCGCTCCTTTGTGATTAAGTGATCTTCGGGCAGTGAAAAAAATTGAAACAGTATTAGCGCTCGCTGACGATGTGCCATCTACACTTAAACGCTGCAATTTATATGCGTCAAGCACACCTATTGAACATACGGGCAGGCAAAATGGTTGCTACATCTCTTCTAGCAAGCATACTTCTCAGCATAAAAAAGAAAAATTTTCTGCACTTGATGTGGGAATATTCAGTGGCATTGTTATTAAGCAATATAACTACTCGCCCACTTTTTTTTACCTTACTGCACCTTACTTTTATTAGCCACAGACGACCCTTTCTCACGCGTGAACGTAACACAACTTCTAAATTTACGTAGAACGAGTTCGTTATTACCTCCAGGCGTTTACGTCTTTGCTGCACAATTCGTGGCCCCCGCAGGTTGCTCAAAGAATGAGATGAGCTATCAATCTGCCGATCTACGAGAGAGATTTGTTGTGAAGTTTCTTCTACTTTGCTTTGCCATGCCTGTTCGGCCTTGTCTTGCGTGACCATTGTGCACGATAAACAATTTTCCATCGTTCTCTACGTTTGCGACTGCGCGGGCGGAGATAGCACCGTGTATAAGAGAAGCGCGAAATGCTGACTGGCTCAACGCTTATTTTGTTTGATGAAGAAATAAGTGGTGAGTAGCAGAGAGCGTTTGTAGGAAGAGTAGTGAAATCGTAACTGCAGCCTCGCCTTCGAGCTCGTTGTGATTTAGGGACCCTTCAATAGTGCGCCGTAAGAGTCTGCCAGCGTGCTTGCACGCGCGCGTATATCTCGTTGCTCAACTTCTGATACGGTGGCCGATACGCAGATGCTCCTAAAGTAAAACAAAGCACGCTAGGTGTGCCTAAGTTGGCGAAAGTGAATGCCAATGCGCTCCATCGGAGAACTGGCTCTTCTCTGATGGAGAGCGCTGGTATTGACTATTGCACAGCTTAGCCACAGCTAGCGTGTTCCGTTTTACCTTAGAAGCGGCGTATTCTGCCGCGTGTGGAAGCACGGCACGACGTCGTATATTTGGGTGCCTCCTTTTCGTTGCCCCGGGGTCACCCATTTCGCGAAACAGGGCCATACGGGCCGCATGTTTCCTAGTGTTTTCAAGAAGTGCTTACTGTGGTATATGTTTTTGCCTTTGTAGAATCCCAAAAGGAGGCTGGGATGCAGACCCGAAGGAGGATTCGACGACCTCATGAAGAACCCGTTCTACGCCCCCATCGACTGGTCAGAGGTCTCCTGTGAGTATACACCTTTTTTTTTATATTGAATATTACATTTACTCCCATCATGCTGCGAAATATGAAGGTGTACTGATGGTCGCGGGTAGCTCGTCTCCCATGACTGCTTGCGCTCGATATCGCTACAGAGGTTATAACGTTATCTGGGAATTTACATGCCCAAACCACAAAAAATGATTATGAGAGACACCACGTGAAGGGCTCCGTGAATTTTGACTAATGCTGTTCTTTAACGTGCACTGTCATTGCACATTACACGTGGCTCTACCATTTCTCCTCCATCGAAATGCGACCGCAGTGGCTGGGAGAAACCCGCCACCTGCCGGTTAGAAGCCGAACACTGTAACTACTACACCACCGCCACGAATATCGCTACGGAAGTTATCGTTCCCAGTGCCATTTCGGTTATGGTTTCAGTGTAAGCAATCCTAATATCGTGCTTCATTTTTGCCTTTCCTCAAATTGTTCTCGCAGGAGTATACTAGCCGTTTAGTTATCCGCCGTGATATCTAAGTACGTAAAGGTGTCGTGCATGTGATCTCGATGGCACCGGCTTGAACGTCGGTCACGACGGCCGCAATTAGAATTCACCGAAGGGCAAAGAGCACTTGTGTGCAAAAACTTGGGTGGAGGAGAAGGCCAGGTGGTCGAAATTTATCCGTAGCCCTCCACAGCGGCCACTTCGAAACCTGACGTGGGTTTACTACGTAAGTCTGCAGATAATGAATGCGCAGCATTTTTGAGCGAACCACTTGGACCCTCACTATCCAGTCGCCTACGTTCAAGTGCATGTGTGTTCGTTTCCTAAACTTTGAATATACCAACATTTGCTCAGGACTCGAGTACATAACGAACAACTTGGCTCGCATGCCATGACGTGAATAACTCGCCTGCCACGTGCGTCATGACACTCTCTGCACCAGTTATGTGTGGCACATACCCGCACACATGGCTTTTGCTATGCGGGTGTGTGCCCTTTAAACCATATATGCCCAAACTTAGGAAAATTAACAAAACTAATTTATTTCCCCAAAATGTTTGTTTCTACTACCTCAGAAAACAGAATAAGAATTTTATTAAAAAATACTTTTTCAAACAGTGATTTTGGAGCCATCCTGTATGTAGGACATCTATGTTTGATACACTGTGAAAAAAAAAATTCCCGCCTATCACAGTCACCCCAAAGTTACTGCACACCCAATAACTGACGAACAGTCGACAAAAAAATAAGTAGCATCGAGAACAATTTAACTCTATATTACTTATATTTTTTTTCGCGGTGTGGCGCTCAGCTACAGGCACGTGAAATGGCCATTCTGTAACTGCAAGCACGTGGATATTTGTAGCCCAGCGATCACCTAGACTTGCATTTGACGAGGACAGGTCATAATAAACACACATTAGGTGGCGCTACCGTCTTTACAGGAAAAAATATTTGAGTTACACTGAAACGTTTCACCATCCTAAATGTAGGAAACTGGGCATGTATGAATTAACAGGGATAATGAACAGAAGATTCACAGAAAAATAATAATAATGATTTTGTTTTGCTGGAGATTTACGAGCTAAAATAGGATATGATTGTGAGGCATATTTTGCCGGGGGAAGAGCTCATGGTGTTGTTCGCATTTCGCCCCCTTTGAAATGGAGCCACCGTGGCCGGATGTCGAACCCACGCCCTCGTGCTTAGCGGCACGACAGATTGGGCTAAGCTCTCGCGGGGGATCGATTTACAATGCACTTTGCGTGAGATAGAGAAGATAGACATAATCGCTTGTTGCAGTTGGCTTGTAATCAGCAACACCGATAGCATGTATACACGTAACTGTACAGCTTACACAAAGCGTTCAGATTCAAACATGTGACTGCTTCATATCAAATAGACTCCCACAATGAGGGAGAGCTGCTGGAATTACGAAAATAACTGTACCACTTAGTGAGCAGAAGCATGCATGGCCTATATGCCGCTTTTGATTGATTTGTGGGGTTTAACGTCCCAAAACCACCATATGATTATGAGAGACGCCGTAGTGGAGGGCTCCGGAAATTTTGACCACCTGGGGTTCTTTAACGTGCACCCAAATCTGAGCACACGGGCCTCGACATTTCCGCCTCCATCGGAAATGTATATGCCGGTTTTAGAAACTGTATTTGCTCGCTGTCATTTCGCGCAGAATCACGATAATTAACGCTCATGAGAGCTGCCATTTGGGAGAGAAGATACAGCATTATTTTTTCGCGGTGAGTCAGCGCTATTGCATCGCTGTGGCAGTCGCGGCCACGACAGTTTAAGCTACATATTGTTTACCACATTCTTTGCGAAACTTGTTTTATGCACATCCGAACAACATTATCACTGTTTTATTTACAGACTGTGTAATCGCACGAGGCCAATGGTGATGTCAATTAGAACTTAAATGGAATTTAATTTCGCCAATTGGAACGAGAACACGAAGAGTACCACTAGTCGATTGTTCACGCGTTCACCTTGTATTGAAAGTAAACGCCCTGTTTTGTGTCCTTGTGACAGTAGTTGAGTGGCTGTGGAGCCATTTTTCGCATTCACTTTCCCATAGGTAATTTGATTTGGGTGCAGGATACACGTTATCGATCTGTTGCGTTAGTTTCGTGAGGTTCGGACTACTAAAATCAGGCCAACTGTCCTTTTACGTGCGTCTGTGGTGTTTGTGGATCGCAACGTAGGGCTCTGTGCTCGCCCCACAGTAGCGACATAAAAGTAAACACAACTAAAATTTTATAAAAAAAGGCAATAAGATCAAGCGCTGCCCGAAGTGTTTCGGTAAACGCCAGAAACAAATGTGACACACCTCTCAAGCAAGTTTTCTTGCTCCGAATACAACCCACACAGCCCGAAAGTGGACGCTGTCTCACGCGAAGTTCACAGTAGCCCAGTTCGAGCCGCCAACCATATTTCAAATGTGACCGAGCCAGGCTCCTTCTCTGACCCCCGTATTCACAAACGCTCCTTCACTCAAGAGCTGTCCTCGACTTGAATAAGCTGATGGGAGCGCCGTCTCTTGGCAGACCAAGTCACTGCATATCGGCAATATTCTGCAGCGATTCTTGAGGAGCGCAGCGACAATTTCAGTCAAGCAGCGGCGCAGTGCTCAACCCAGTCAAGCGAAGAATGGAATTCGAGCCGAGGAGCGTTTCTGCATACGGGGGTGAGACGCATTTACTGAGGCACATTTGTCGAAAAACATACTTATCGAATTCATTCCTACGGCATGCGTTGTATTACCTCAATGTATACGATTTCAACTTGGGTAACGTCGCTATTTTGAACGATTTTTTGTTGTCAAGTCTCGAGCCATATTATGTCACAAATGTTCACTTGTGCGTTCTGGTGGTAGTGCTGGCTGATAAAGAGTCTAATACCGCCTACTAATTTTTTTTTTGTAAGAACATAGGGTTTGTAGGTGGCTACCGAACGGGCAATGAAGTAGATATGAATGTAGTTTCAGCATCGCGAGCTATTGCGATTCTTCGGTCGTGTTTACGCATGACGCCACGTACGACAGCGTCCCGATGACCACACGGCACACATTCTGGATAATTTCAGGGTTACATTGTGAACGATAGGGGATTGAACACATGTGAAAAGGAACCACACCACCATGTCAAAAGATCATGCAACTACGGACATACGGTAGGAGTCGGGAAAGTAGAGATAAAAAAAGAAACGCGACTAACAATGGGAAAGGCGCTCAGCGGCGGATAAGAAAGCTACAAAAACATATCTGCGCGTGCTCAGATAATAGGTGCTATCTAACAATGCGCGACGCGTGGGGGTGTAGGCGAGAGATAAATATTACGGCGCCCTTATTTATGCAAGTTAATCAGCGGTTAATTCACGCATGCACCACCACTTTTATTATACGCCAGGTCTCTGCGTGTTTCTTCCTTTCTGTGTGCTTGTATAAAACTGTGCATGCCAACAATGAAAAGATAGTTTAGACGACAAGCCTCCGGTTAGCGACCTCTTATGCTTTATCAATCTCTGGTTAACACAGCGGCCCGTCTGCCCTACGTTGAAGCGGCCGCGGGTAGAAGAAACTTTACACACCACACCTGTACGGCAAGTGCGCTTTTTTGTCTATTACCCGCTCATTCACTCTCTGCTCGGCGGTGCATAACATGCATAGCTTATTGGCAGCCGGGAAAATAATGTTTACGCCGTATCTACTTCGCGCTTTCTTTAGCCTGAGAGATTCGAAATTAATGTGTACGGCACACGTACGAAACGCGTCCTGCTATTGCTTTATGCAACATTCATGCGCGCACTTAACAGAACAGGCTTCTTTAAACTTTCAGCGACAGTGCATGGTCACTGAAACGCGATGATAACGTACATGTTAATGTCGAGTAACTTTTTCTCACTTTTCCGCCGCTGTGCGCCTTTTTAGTTGTTGGCCCGTGTTAGCGTTTTCAAATACAAAGAGTTAAGAGGGTAGAGGGTCTTAAAGATGTGTGATTTGGAACGAGTGGCGCATAAGAAATGAAGGTTAAAGACACAGATAGAGTCCTGTCTACGGCCCTGTCTAAATACGATGCTGTTATTTTTTTTGTACGTGACTCATTTGTCGTACTGACATCTCTTTTGACCATGCTTGCACGCTACTATGCTGATGCTGAAACATGAACAACTAGCTTAGCATTATGCCGCACTACCATGTCTCCATGCCTATATGCATTCCTCTACGAAGCGATAGATTCTTGCGTTCTATGATCGTCTATTCACGATCTCGACTGAATTCCTTGCAGTCTGTATGCAGCGGTTAATCTTGAGCGCGCAAGATCGCATCATTACACCAAACAACGAGCTAGTAAATACAAAAACATCCAGAGATGGTTTCATGCTCGTACGCTGACATATACTCCATCGTTAAATATTTCGCAAAGTGCTCAGTTGCCAACCCAAAGGTCACAGGTTCGATCCCTGCCACGGCGGTCGCATTTCGATGGAGACAAAACGGTAGAGGTCCGTGTACTGGGCGATGTCCATTCGCGTTAAAGAACGCCAGATGGTCAATCTCTCCGGAGAACCTACACTACGGCGTCTCTCATAATCATATCGTGGTTTTGGCACGTAACACGCCCGATATTATTGAATATTTCGCAAGATGACTCCAAGTGAAATAAAAGCCTGTAAAGGTTGACTACCCACACACTTTCGCATGCTTCATAACCAAACTAACCCCCGTATTCACAAACGCTCTTCGACTCGGCTTTCCACCCTTCACTTGACAGAGTTGAGCACGCTGCCACCGCTCGGCTGAAAATGACGCTGTGCTACTCAAGAATCGCGGCAGATTATCGCTGATATGCAGTGACTTGCCGTGCCTAGAGACGGCGCTTCGATCGGCTGTCTCAAGTGAAGGTGAAGCGTTGAGTGAAGGGACGTTCTAGAATACGGGGGTAAGCATTGTGCACTCATTGAATTCTCTTCCTAGATGGGATAGCACGCGATGGCATGGTTATTATTTGAAAACCCTGAATATAAACATATCTAGCATAGAAAAAAAGAAACAGAAATAAGAGAGAATAGATTCAACTAAATTTCCTAACCTGATAATAATAAGGATCATTACTTTCTAATTGTTAACGTGATCGAGGTTTCAATGTCAGCTGCGGCGACCCAATTGGGGTATGACAAAATGTGAAACACCCGTTCTACTCGGACTTAGGTGCCCTACTTCGGTTTTCCTAGCAATCAGATGCTGAATGATTACCCCAAGACCTTAAATGTTTTTAACTTTCTTTGATTTTTGTAAAAGCAGGATGAGTGGTATGAAATGTTGGTATCCGAAAGCAAAGGAAACTATGAACATTTTATTGCTTCTTAGCTTTGCCTCGACACGGCATAGCTTTGCTCTATTCATTGTTACAATACAGAAACATCCCGCATATATTGATTAGCATCAGGTTCCTTTCGGCCATCCCGCATGGCGGAAGCGAAAATGGAAAGGCATATATATATATATATATACATATATATATATATATATATATATATATATATATATATATATACGCACTCTTTATTGTATATTCACTCACAATCGATAGACGTAATAGCTATTTGAATAAGCTTATCGGAGAGCCACGTATTTCGAATCCCCATTAGAGTGCATGAAAATAAGTCACCTCCCTTTCAATACGCAGCAAATCATTACAAATTAAACTATCAGATATGTTTCAGCTCAGCCTCACTTTTGTCAGTGTAAAAGAATATTTTTCACGAACAAAATTAGTTAACCATGTCCACTGGACAAACGAGAGACCACTTTGAGCACGCCCAATGGCCACTTTTCTGCTTTATAGAATGCACACATACCCACAGGATTTCTAATCTTATCAGCTGGTTTATGTTTTTGCCACGATCGACCACGTCTGACCGATACGTCGACACCAATTTCGCTTTATCTAAGTAGGTTTCTGCTTATTTGTTCTCCACACAATGCTACGCATACTGCTTTCCAAGAAGCGAAGAACGAGCCAGACTCCATGTTATATACCGACGCGTCTATGGCAGCTGTAATCCGCTTTCCACAAGTATTATTCGCAGTCATAATAAAGTGAGGGTTCGTCAGACCTCGTCGGCATTCTAGCTGAACTTCGGGACTGGCACGTGCGTTAAGCACCTCCACGTGCGAAAATAGTTCTTTTATATTTTGCGTTACCTTTAGGGCGACAAATATGCTGTAAAACAAAAATAAGCGGAGCCTCATCTGGCCCCCTTACTTGTAATCCACCTTTTGAATGCACGTATCACCCTTTGGAGCGCTGAATGCAAACAAAGCCCATCTCACTCTTATGAACGATGACACTCGCTTATTTGAACTGCAGTGTCCCCAGTGTCGCAAAGGATACACTTTTCACGCGTGCCTTATACATTAAAATCTGCATTTTAGTTCGTCTGCTGCAAGGGCGAAGTATTTCGACAATAGCGTTTTATCCGGCCTGTTACAGCTTTTGTTGCACCCGTGGACAGAGCACAGACCATTGAAAGGACGGCAATAGTATATTTAAGCTACCAGATTTGTTGTGTGCCGCAGAGTCGTGTGCTACACAGCTGCCACCGTGGTAGCTCAGCGTATCAACTGCACCACTGCTAAGCTCTTAGACGCATGTTCCATTACAACATAGATGGGGGCAAAATGCAGGGAGAGACAATTGAAATGCATCTTGAAGAACTTGGGTGCTCGAAATTAATGCGAAGTTGTCCGCTATACAGCATGTCTGATAATGGTACCGTGATATATAATATCGCTGGTATGCATATACGTCGTCCGATTATGTGATGCGCACTGCTACTTATACGAGGAAGGCACCCTTGTAAAATCGAGAGTTCGGTGGACACCCGCCTGGCCGGGGAAAGACAGACGAAATTTACGCAGCGCCGACGAAGGCACTGTGTACATGTCGTTCACTTTGGTCTGCGTTGTCTAAATTTCGTCCAGACACCCTTGTAGTAAGCCCGAAGCACATGGCTATCATTACAGCGTGGTCAAATGTCTGAGTGGTGTCGGCCTTCGTGTATAAGTTTGAGTGAAGTACGGGCAAATTTGGTAACCGTTATTTGTGGAAGGGGCACCTTTAAGAGCGGTATGGAATAAATGAAAGTCAAGTGAAAGCATTGTATAAGACGCCGGCGATATTTGAACGGCCACTGATGTATTTTTATACAATATTGCTCTGTTGCGTTGGCGTTGACTTATATTTGCGCTTGGTATTGATGTTCGACTGAGATTCACTTGAAGGGCGTGCACAATTTTTGTGAGGGGTACGTATACCCGGAGCAACACCATGGGTGGTGTTGCACCATTACGGGTACATAATAACTAACCGGTGCCACGAAGCAGGAAAAATAGTTCGAGAAAAAAAAAAAACTGACGCTTCAGTTGCGACATCGCCCTTCGTCGCATTGATGCACACACGCGACAGTAGCACAATAAAAAAAAATCATTGACGCAGTATAGCACTGTTACTAGCTGACAAGATATTGCTAGATATGCCTGGGGAAACAACACGCGTGATAGAAGAAGAAAAGAATTCGCGCACTTAACACCGCATAATGGAGTAAAATAATGAAACCACACTGCACGTGTCATCGGCACAAAAATAACAAGTGATAGGTTAAATTGTTCACAGGCTATCGATAAAAATCAGTGCGTGTGCAACACACAGTCATGATGAAACAACGAAAATGAAGTGAAATATGGAACTAATCTATCTGCGTGAAAGACGAGCAGCAAAAGAACAGTGGGTGAGGTCAAAAGCAACTATAAATGTGCAGAAAGGAAAGTTCGCCAGTACTGTCATTCATACCGGAAGTGACAGCTTGACATTAACAGATTAGGTATGATTGTCGAAGCTCCCTTTCGTTACGGGAACAGATGCCAGATTGAAGAATTTCAGCTGTAATATTATCAAGTATGTAATCGGGAATTTGCACGTGTTTGTTTATTTATTTATTTAATTAATTATTTATTGAATACTGCAGACCAAGAAGTGGTCCAAGCAGGACAGGTACAAAAGGCAAGATATCAATACAAAAACACATGTGATAACATAAAAATATATCACGAAAAGTAAAATTGAAAACTCGTACTAAGAGAACGCATAAATTAAAAGTCAACATGGCAAAATATTACATAAAAATAGAAACAAAACACAAATTGACAGTGCCTATTTTAGCTCTAAACAACAGAAAGTTGGCTGAGATCAGTCAGGCAGGAATCTGAAGGATATCGGGGGGATATCATCGAAAGGATATCAGCAGGATATCGGAAGGTTAGGAATACCACCTATCGCGAAGCACTGTTCTCTGCCGAGGCTTTTGCACATTACTTTAGTTTTATGCATATTAATTTTGACACCGACTCTTCCACTTTCCGCGTGCAGTTCAGTTATCATAAGCTGTAGTTCGTCTCCCAAGTTTCACTCGCGAATGCAATGTCATCAGCGAACCGCAGGCTATGAAGATACTCCTCATTTACTCGTATCCCTACCTCTTCCCAACCAAAGGCCCTGAAAACCTGCCGAATGCACGCGGTGATTATCAGTGGAGAGATCTTGTCCCCCGGCCTGACACCCTTCTTTATTGGAATGCTATTGCTCTCTTTATGGAGGACTAGGGTGGCTATGGATCTGTTGTTGATTTATGCCGGTATGCTTATATAAGCTTCGTCGATGGCCTGATTCCACAGTGTCTGTATTACTGTGGTTATCTCAACCAAATCAAATGTCTTCTCGTATTTCATGAAGGCAACGCAAATGGGATTTCTTTTTCACCTGATTGATATTAATTATGAATATGGTATATCGTTGAGTAGCTTGTACAAAATCCGGCTTGCTCATTTGGTTGATTAGACTCTAATGTCGCCTTAACTCTATTAGCTATTATTTTTATGAATAGCTTGTAGGCTATGGAAAGTAAGCTGATCGTCCTGTAATTTTTCACTTATTTGACGCTTCCTTTCTTGTGGATAAAGATGCTGACATTCTTGCTGGTCATTAAGGGTAAATGGCCGGATTCCAAGAGAAGGCAAGCGGTTCAGGGGGACACGGAAAGTTAGGTGGGCAGATGAGATCAGCAAGTTTGCGGGTATAAAGTGGCCGCAGCAAGCACAGGACCGAGTTGACTGACGGAACATGGGAGAGGCCTTTGTCCTGCTGTGAGCGTAGTCAGGATGATGATGATGATGATGATGATGATGATGATGATGACGATCATGATGATGTTGATTACTCTTTCAATATACTGGTACCCTCGTAGTCAAGAGACGCTTCGTATGCGGAGCGGCCAGTTTTTCTAACACAGTCTCTCCACCATGCTTTTAACAGGTCTAATGGGACTTTACCTTCACCAGTAACTTTGCTTCTTCGCATACTATCTAGGGCTTTCTTTACATCCTTTGTCATCTGGTACGATGTCAGATTTCCTTATGCTATTATTGATTCTTACGATATCATTCTGCTTGTATCGGCTGATGTGAAGATTTCTGTAAAACTTTTTCGCTACCTCAACTATTATATTGGTTGTGACTTTGCCTTTCTTGTCCCTTAATTTATACATCTGGTTTTTGCCTATGTACTATCAGCGTCAAAGGAAACCCGAACAGCGGCAAGCCTTCGCGACAGTGTAGTGCGTGCCGTCCAGTTATCAGTGTTGACAGGCACGCGCATACTGTTCGGCAGCTGTGCGCATTTACGCGTGCCTGTCCGTGGTGATAGCTGGACAGCACGCATTATACACCATCGCGAATGCTTGCCGCTGTTCGGGTTTCCTTTGACGCTGAGTTCCGCCTTCACGGACTTCAGGCTTCTCCCGCTCTTTACAGCATGCTCGATTCTGTTCAGGTTATACCTTCTTATATCGGCTACCTTACGCCAACTGAATAACTTCAAAAGCTCCACATGCTGTATTTCGTCTGTTTTATTTGAGATTTTCATGGTTTGATGTATTCTAATGGGGTTTTTCGTCTTCGGAGATAGCCTGCCGGTGTCCGCCGACTGTACCCCTGACTTCGAACGCACACTCCTTAGCCCCGCCGCGGTAGTCTAGTGGCTAAGGTACTCGGCTGCTGACCCGCAGGTCGCGGGATCGAATCCCGGCTTTGGCGGCTGCATTTCCGATGGAGGCGATGACGCTGTAGGCCCGTGTGCTCAGATTTGGGTGCACGTTGAAGAACCCCAGGTAGTTGAAATTTCCGGAGCCCTCCACTACGGCGTCTCCCATAATCATATGGTGGTTTAGGGACGTTAAACCCCACATATCAATCAATCAATGCACACTCCTTAATTATTCTAGTCAGAATATCGGTCATTGCGTCAACGCTGACGATGGTTTACTTCGTTAGAGCTTCGAATCTATTCTAAACCAAGATTCAGAGTTCCTGTACTTTCTCTCTCAGCGATAGCTAATTATTCGGCTTCTTTCGTCTGTTTCTGTGGTTCTTTTCTCAAGCCCAGACAAATTCGAGACCTTATGGTCTCGAATTCTACGGCCACTGTATCGGATCTTGCCAACTATTTTGACACCCTGTACAATGCCCAAGTTTGCTCACAAAATGAAGTCTAGTCCATTTTTAGTTTCGCCAATAGGTATCGTCCAAGTCCACTGCTTTATTTTCGCTACTACTTACACAATTATATTCACTTTATTTCTTCCGCAAAAGTGATTTGGGAAACAAACATTGGGGCGTGCTTTGAGTATACAGCACCGAAAATTCTGCTTACTGCTTGGTAAAACGTCCAAGTTTAGTCGGTCCTAATATTGGGAATAGTTAGAAGCTTAAAATTATTAGAAAAGAGATCTGAGAAACATTGGTATGTAAATCGATCTGTTTTTAATGAACGTCCCAACGAGCCATTTCAATTTTCCTTAGGGACTAGCTTTTTTATTGCGTTACCTTAACTGGTAAGTTGACGATACTTCATGCTCAATTGACGTAGCTGTTAGGATTACCACCTATGTCGTGTATCTCAATTTATTGACCATGAGTTCTTGAAACAGAATAATTTTCTATTTTAGCTATATTTGTTTTGCTGTATTAGTACTCTTTATGTTTTTTTTACTACTACTAATTGCCCGGTGATTGAAGCTATAAGTGGCAGTAGCGCAAATCACGGCGTTGCCCCGAGACGATTTGTGCAACTCTGCTGCCACGCACTATTTTCTTTCATTTTGCCATGACAGGGTCTAAGTCATAAAAAAAAAACTTATGACCACTGAGCGCAAGTCACCCTCAATGTTTCACAATCTTCGAGATTGTGTTGCCAAGATTACGCGCAAATGATGCTGCGGCTGCCGCATGTCGATGGAGGTGAAAGGCTACAGGCGCATGTACTTAAATTTGACCATATACATGCATGGTCAAAATTTTCGGAAGCCCCCGCTTCTGCATCTCTCTCAATCGTATCGTAACTTAAGGACGTAAAAAACTCGACAAAATTTTTGTTCAGATTACGCGCAGTACGCATACTCCTGTTAATCCGCGGGCTTACGCGTGCACCAGGCACAACGCTGGATTGTGCGATCACTGGCGTGTAGATACACTAAGTGTTCTGCCGATAATGAGATTACCGAAAGCCGACTACTCTTATTGTTGTTACCAGAGTACAAGGCGATTTGCTTATACTTTGAATCAGTTTTCGGCGAATGGGCTAGCTCATTAAGGGGTTTCATTTCCACCAGAGGGACTGCCTCTTTTTTCGTAGTCACCACAACGAGACAATACAATAGGTCGGAGGCGTTTCCGAGGTGCAATTCGAAAAAATTGATGGCTTGTTTGTGAGCATATAGATAACGACCGGGTAACGCCGGCAGCTAAGAAGAATAAGAAAAGTAATGGCAGCTTTATGGGCTCTACGTAGGCATATATACACAATGTTCCACAAAATGTTGCTACCAGCGTTGTTTCTGCTGTACACATGTGATTCAGTATTGCAAAATCGTCTTTTATGGACAAGCTGAAACTCGTGTTGTTAAACAACAGTTAGCTAGCTCGTCGGCAAGCTCAGGAGTGACTCCTATCTATTACAGAAATGACAATCAAGAACCGCTGTCAGCGAAGTGTATACAGAGCTGTCCTGTTATCCAGCTAAAAAAAAAACCATATTTAGTTCTTCGGAAGGAAACTTTTACTTTGTAACAAAAGTTTTGAAATACCAATAAACATTTCAATGAAATGAAATTCGGCACATTGCAGAAAATTTCAAGCCGTCGTTTTTGTGCATGTGCGTTCGTTACTTGATTGTGTAAACCTATAAGAACAAACTTGCGAGGATAACGAAGTATCTTTAGATATAATTGGCAAGTATCATACCGGATACAATTTAACCTGCCCTATAATATACTATAATATATAATATAGTATCTCGTATCATATCGCGATGCAATTTCAAAGTATCTTTGCCCAGCCCTGCCGCTCTCTCACTAGTGGTATAGTATTCTATGTTTCCAGACATATTTTTATGGATAAGGAACCTACCTCTAGCACTCTTCTACCAACAAAGCCACGTGTCCACTCTCCATCAGTGTATAAAGCCCATGTATCCTCCTAAATCCCCCCCCCCCCCCCAACACACCGATTAACCCCCGGCCTTCAGTCCCCAGTGGCTGAAGCAACCAACTGACCAAGGCAGTGGTCAGATCTGCGACGCTTCGGAGGGTGCTAAGAATCTCTGGGGCCTAACAAGCCGCCATTGGTATCTCTACTTGGCTACGTTTAAAGCTATAACTTCATCTAGTAAGGCGACACTGGCTGTTCTATTCGTTATTACAGGAAGTAATAATGCTCAGGGAATTTAGGAGGACACACGAGGGTTATACACTGATGGAGAGCAGACGCGTCCTATGCTATGCATATACAATGTGTATGTGTGTGTCTCCTGTGTTCTGCGCATGTGAATAAAAGTTTTCAGTTGAGAGTTAGGTGCTTTTGTTGCATGTGCTTCGTCGTGTTTTCATGCCGCTTCGCGGTGCCGCTTTGTAACTGTGAATGCCTACTAGCTAGCCAAATTGGTCAGTTCATCTAACCACCAGTAAACCAACACACCAAAGGTCTAGCTCTAGGTACCTGACGGTAGCGGTCAACGTTTGATGAGCCGGTAAACTCTCTTATTCGCAGGCGGCTCTCTGCCTAGCACGACGAGAGAGGAGGGCTCTAACCTGTCAACATAACGACCCCGATGCCTTGGACCAGACTGTGCAATAAAAAATTTGGCACCCGCAATTTTTCACATCTTCCTCAATTTTCACCCACATGTGCACACAGTGCCACCCGAGTCTCGGGTGACCTACTGAACTCCTTTGTTGCGACCTTGACGCTGCCAATATGTCTTCTTGCTGCTTTCATATGGTAATTGCAGTATAGAAAAAGTGTACTCTTTTTCGCCGTTCAGAATACGCAGCCCTTCCGTTTCCTTCCTAGTCATTTTGATCTCAAACCCGCGAGAGCAGGGTGAAAACTTTCAAAGGCTCGTGCTCATTATACATACCTAGCACACGCGCGTCCCAGGCTGGATCCCGATTCTTTGCATGTCAATAGTGCGGCCAGTGAGCCACTTGGAAACCGTAGCCGCGTGGCTTAGGAAAATTGCTTTCCGATGTCTCTTCGTGCGCACATTTTAGCAAATGGTCTCCGGGGCACGAGAACTCGAAAAACGAAGACAGCGGCTACGATTGGGTGGCCGGGGCGTCCGTCGAGATTAATTATTTGGAGCAGACCACTTACTTTTTGAGGATTACAAAGCGCATTTGTTTAAGCGAATTCAGCACTCCGGTGTTTTTCAGAAAAAGCTCGAATTCTTTGAGCCATACAGATACACAATGAATCTATTCTACGGATATTGTTCTGTGCGAAGTGTGCGCATACACAGGATTCACATATCTAAGATGCGGATCCTATGTAATCCAACTTTAATTCTGCACCCGCACAAAATATAACAGTGACTGAATTCTACAGGCCAACATCAGCACAGCCATGGATGGTGTGAAACTTCATAGAATTCCTGGCATTTAAGGGAATGTCTACACGATATTATTAAAGAAAAAAACTAATCGCTATAAGTTTGCCTCGACAAGATTACTATGGCACTTTGTCCTTCACACCAGCTCACAGCAATTCCTGCTACAACTTGCGCGTCAACGTGCAACTAAATTTCATTCGGGATTCACTGGCTCTAATAAAACACTGGACCTAGTTCACCTTCTCATGTGCCAACAAAATGCACTGGGGAAACCTTCAGAATGATGCAATCGACATGCGTATTCTAAAGTATTCTTCGCAGCACCAGTGAAGCACCGGAGTGATTTCGGCCAAATAATTTACGATTGTACTATATATTTATCATTGGTGTTAGTCAATATTAACATAAGAGATAAAAGGCAGGGCGATGCTTGGGTTTCGCCTCAAAAGTAGAACCTGGTAGCGTAACTGGAAACTCGTTCACATTGCCTTCTCAATCGGCAGCCTCGCGTCTCTTCTGAGTAGCCACCTCAAACAGGCTGCAAGGAAAGAAACGTCTGGGCGAGTAATAGAGGCAGTTAGTAGACTATCCTGCAATGTCTACTGCAAGTACAGCTGTGAATTGCCCACTACGTCGTAATATTTACTTTGCGAATGAGCTATTACGCGCCCGCAAACAAACACGTGAACTTATACACTGCTGCTCACTTCGGTGGATGCTGTGCTGCTGATTATAATTAATAATTTGGAGCACCTGGTTATGAGTGGAAATTTAAACCCCTCACTCGTTGGGGTAGTCACATATCTTAACGCATGGCATGGCTCTACGCTTTTTTTTTTCACGGAAAACATGCGTTAAGTAGGATCCTGCCATTATACAATATTCGTACAGAGTTGCCTTTTTCGGAATACATTCCAAGCAATTCTGTGACTCTGTGTTATACAACGCCAGTTTTCCCATGGAGAGGGCCTGGCTTCGATTCCACTTGGTTCGAAGTAGGCAATGCAATAGCATCGAAGAGCGCGTTGCACAGTTTCCGCCTGCGTTGGCGTCGTTTGTTGTGAGTAAAAATCTCGTCCATGACCAAAAAGGAAAAAAAAAAGGGGGGGGGGTTGCAAATGAAATACAACAACTTTCCGGGTCAAAGCGAGGATAGAACCCAGGCTGTCTACGAAGCTAGCAGGTGTTCTGCTACATATCCACTATATCTGTTGATCACCATTTTGGGAAGAAACACTATACAAATGTCATGAAATAAAGCAGTTCCTGTGGCTGCAGGAGCGCATATAAAATCACGTCAGGCGTAAAAAAAATGTAAATTTGGCAATGAGTGGGTGTTTAAAGGTCCATTCAATTCAAAGATTTGGGAATAATTTATTCATAATCAGCAGCAGAACCATTAATAAGATGAACAGATGCTTCGGTTCGCGTGGTGCCCTACGGACGAGCAGTGGGCCCTGCGGCGATTCGCAAAATAAATGACTTATCAACTGTGCTTGTAACAGGCATTCAATGATATTTTGAAACCGCAATGATACATGCACAGGCAATCGTTTCCTTACGGCCTGCATTTGAATATTGCACCGAGAAGCGTAGCAGAATAGAAGGCCAGGCGTGTGAGGACTGATTTATGCTATCGCGATTCACTCTTAAAGGCGCAAGTCAAGCGTACTCCGATTGTTTATTATTCATTTATTTGCATCTGTCAGGAACTTCTGCTCATGGGCAACGCTTAGTTTTCACTCAAAGCCAACAACGCTGACGTTACGCTGTGATTTCTTCGAAACTCGCTCTGAAACGCTATGACGTGCGAAAAATTGGGCGGATCCCGCGTACCACGGGAATCGATGTTTGGCGAAGCATGCGGAGGCAAGATGACTGTGTTAAGATTTTTTTATTGAGAAAAACATCACGCTAAAGCTATGTAAGAATGTTGTACGCACATATGTACGTTGAACAGTCGCATATGTTTTATATGTTAGCAGTTGCTTACACTTGCGTAACGATGCAACAGCAACATGAATTTCAGAAGAATGCTGAGTTGGGCGCATTGTTAATCATCTATACTGTCTCTCTGCAAAAAAACCAATGTAACACGCTTCTCTTTCTTTTTCTCTCCTTTAGTGCTTCTGTCGTATATTTGCGCAGTTACATAATAAAGCAACATAAATATTATAAACGCCAGAAGCATTCATAAGAGCCTAAATGTAGCGCTTGTGTTCGTGAGAATGGTAGCCCTTGGCCGTGCTATATAAGTCAACTTCAGTGGGTGGCGCTTAGCTACGATTGGCGCTAACCTGACGTGACGGCTATACCACAGGAGTAGAAATAGAATGTTTATAAAGTTGTATAGCCAACACAGTAACCGATTGACGTTTCACGAACATTGGAGGCCTTTTCCAAAGCAGCTCCGAGACCTGCTGTGGCTCTATGCTAGAATGCTCGATTGCCCCACAGAATGCTAGGGTTAAATTCCTCCTGCAACCCTGGCATTTATTCTTTGCATTCGTCGGCTCAACGCTACCCATTGCATTCTCTTTTATTAACGTTTTCGCGTTAAAATAGCCATTGTCGGTTCTCGCAGTTCTTAGATAGTTGTAAACTGTCAATCACCTGTGAGTGTTACACGCATACCGTGGCCCGTGGTATACGGGTATGTGCCACATATGTGTGGAGGAAAGCGTTTGACAGCATACGTGACGGAATCGTCAATATATATTCATGTCATGACCAGCGAGTTAATATTCGTGAAGGCATCTTACCATCCCGTACTAATTTTGGTTTACTACAAGCTAATGGAGTGATCACGAAACTGCATAGATAGATAGATAGATAGATAGATAGATAGATAGATAGATAGATAGATAGATAGATAGATAGATAGATAGATAGATAGATAGATAGATAGATAGATCTAAGTACCCGATTTTCACAAAGACGTTCGTCGCGATTGAAAGTGGCCCTCGAATATTTGGTGAGGTACCGATCTCCACTATCACTGATATCGGAGACGCACACCGTTATTTATTATCAGGGGAACTGTCTAAGCTGGTAGTTGGTATCCACACAAAACTCGATGGGTATGCACCACAGAAAGCGGGTATGTGCCAAGCAGCTCCAGCAAAGCATCACCGTGCAAAGGGGTGGGCAAGTGGGAAAGCGAAGTGAGAGTGATCAGGGCCGATGTGAAGGTGAAGAGGAAGAAAAAGAGAAGAGATAAGGGTGACCGAAGCATAGACATGTTCACTATAGCATTGCGACGTATGGGATTGAGAAGCAAGGGCGAGGAAGAGTGATGTGAGTGTCAGAAGGGGGAACGGAGGATAGAGGGCAATATGGAAAGTGATAAAAAATAGATTAAAGAAAGAAGAAGATGATAAAGAAAAGACTCGATCTGCATACGTTTGCTCGCCAGTTCCGCTGTTTACTCAACGGGCCTTGAACAGGCTTTAGAGGAGGCTGGGAGGAGAGAGGGGGTGTTAGGAAAGCCACCTTCATAAAAACGCCGAAAACAAGCTGCTGTCAAAAGATTTCACTAAGGATCAGCTACAACGACGCCCACGACATCAACGACGGCATTCTATGACGAGGCCACACTGCAAATCATTGTCATTGTCATCATCATCAGCAGCCTCCAATATTATGTCCACTGTAAAACGCAACCTCGCCAGGGATATCCGATTAACTCTGTCCTGGGTGAGCGAAGCTGCAAAAGCAGTCTAACAAACGTGCTCTCCATGGATGTTACGAGGTGTCGTCTTGAAGCATTCCGCTCGTTACAGGAACGTCCTTGGTTCGAATGATGGTTTCCAAAAATTCTCTCGCTTTTTTCCCCTTATTATGCATCATCAAATAGTTGTCTTACTTTTCGAACTTCTTCAGGGAGGGAGCCCTATATCTCTTTTCAAGTGCCTTGGTGTCACCGGTGGTCAATGTATACTCTGGTAGTGTTGGTGCTGGCATAATATTGACTCCATAATTTTGCGAGAATCGCTATATATACATGCATGTATGGAACATGATGTTGCATGTTACCGAGTGCCATGCTTTGTGTAAGCCGTTGTATAGCGCTCGTCGAGTCAGTTACCCACAAAATAAAATGTAGCACATAAACTTGATACTATAGCTCTAATAAGCATTAAACATGTTTCTACATTTAAAATTATTAAATTAAGCACATCATGGGTATACGATATAATATTATTTATTCTCAACCGATCAATGCTTGCCCCGCCACGGTGGTCTAGTGGCTGAGGTATCAGGCTGCTGACCCGCAGGTCGCGAGATCAAATCCCAGCAGCGGCGGCTGCATTTTCAATGAAGGCGAAAATGCTGTAGGCCTGTGTGTTCAGATTTGGGTGCGCGTTAAAGAACCCCAGGTGGTCGAAATTTCCGGATTCTTCCACTACGGTGTCTCTCATAATCATATGGTGGTGTTGAGACGTAAAACCCCATATATCAATCAATCAATCAATCAATCAATCAATCAATCAATCAATCAATCAATCGATCGATCGATCGATCGATCGATCAATCAATCGATCAATCAGTCAATTAACCGATCAATGCTTGTAATTCAAAATACGGGCATTTGCGTCACATCTAATGCCAGAGCTGGTGATGTATGACGCTGCACTCGGCATGGTAATTTAGGGAGAAAGTTAATGGATTAAGCACCTTGCTTTTCCCGCTTTCATTGGTGCTACAATCATTATCAAGGCGCGCAGTAGGTGAACGTACAATAAAGGAAACACGTGCTATTTGGAGCAGAGCCCACTTAATATACGACTGCAGGAGCAGCTGGGTGACGCAATAGATCAGAGCCTTGACCAACTGGCTCCCAGCATGCCATGCGAGTGCTTTCTTATCCGGCCGCATTGTGGCGTTACGCTCATAGGCGCTGAAACCAGGAAATTGACTGGTAAATACTTAGAAGAGAGCAGGTGGCCATACCAAAAAGAACTATCGGTTAAGAAGAAAGTGATGGAAACGGAGACTGACATGTGGAGAATTCGCATGATTAAGAAGTCCGCACAAGAGAACTATCGAGCTTTTAAAGAGGAAATTGCCAAGGAAAGGATCTATGATAATACCCGGGGTAGTTTTCTACTGTTTGAGGCCTGGACGGGATTATTGCGAACCAAGACATATCGGGCCAAATACGAAGGGGTAGACACGGTATGTAGATGCAGTGCATGCGAATAGGAGGAGGAAACTGCCGAACACTTGATAATGTTCTGTAAAGGGCTTCACCCTATAGTTCAGGATGATGGCGCAGAGTTTTTCAAAGCAATGGGGTTTGGGGGTAGGGAGGGCAAAATAGACTTTAAGCGGGTAGAATTAACTAGAAGAAGGTTGTCTGATTGGTGGCTAAAGTCAAGGTACGAGTGAAAAATAAACCCTTCACTGCAAAGTACCAGTACTCAACTTCGCTATTTAAAGGAAAAAAAAAAAGATAAATCTAGTGGTTAGTTCAGTAAGTATTACGGCTAGGTGGCGTTAGCCGCAGCTCGATCTAAATGGTACAGCCACATCCATCCATCCATTCATCCATCCTGAAAATGTGACGCACCTACGCAAGATAACGTGACGAGACGACGCGACAGGGAGTACTTGGCGAGTGCGGCTAAACATCCCTGCTATAACCCAGCGCTAAAGACATGATGTTTTTAGCAAGTGCATGGTGAAAAAAGCTCTGCCGTGATGCAAAATGTAGATCGAACGGGTGAAGAGGATCATCGCTCTTGGCTTTTGTCAGTGGATCAGCTGGAACCGGTTCTAGCTTTGCGCCTTTCGCTAATTTTTTCGGGGGCCGGAGGGGGAGAGGGGCTCAACCATGCTTTGTGTATGTTCGTGCCTGCGTTCGCGTGCGTGTATACACACGCAGAAAAAAATGAAAAACTTCAAAGTGAGAATTTTGAACGTCCGGCCCCCCCCTCCCCTTTCCTACTTCGTTAGGTCCATGCTAGATATACTTAAATTTTACGTATACCCAGAGCATATTGGGCTGAACATCCATGCGATCAAATAAATTACATTCACTTTTTTAATGATGAATTCTGTGTAAATATAGGTTGTATTAAAGCTTTACGATAATCCTCTCAAGAAGTACCTAATGAGACGCGCCTTACTACAAGAATGAGGTCGTTTTCATGTGCTACAATATTTTGGTGCAGCCTAAGAAACAGACACGTGCACAGTCACCCTCGAAGTCTACGATGAACACAAAGTCAAGCAAATCGCTCATAGCTGGGATGTTTTTTGAGTGTACTAAAAACATCTATAGAGGTGGAGTTTACGCACCAGGTCCGATGCAACCGGCGGTACGCACATCCGGCGATGCACGATGAAATGAAAGAGCAAGCTATGGCTTTACATTGCGTCGCCTTACGAAAAAGTAAAGTAAAACACAAAAAATACGATGAAAATATGCAGAATATCGCAGAATATGAACACGTGAATTAATGGGCTTGTATTATATATCCAATGGGCGATTGATGTGTACGTCTTGCAAGTTTTCAGTGAACGGTACTCCGCCCTATTAACGCTAATGGTGGCACGCGAAATGAGCTATGATCAAAAGCGCGCTGTCATGCAAATAGATACAGCAGAGTGGCCGTGATATTGCCAGCTGCGAGGTAGGTGTAACGCGACAGGCGGATTCCGTTGCGTGCTGACCACGCAACCTCGACTGTTAGACACGTGTACAGCAATGACAGCGAAGGCTACTGTGAATGGGTCGTCAAAGGTAAGCATGAGTGCATTTTGCTACTTCGATGCTCTTCTTCTCTACTGCTTTTAACTGAAGCCCTTATTGTTTCGAGCAGATCCGATTGCACTGCCAGTCTATCGAATAGAGCACTGACCTTAATGCATACGGTGTACTGGAGAATTTCAGCTGTAATCTGCAAACAACGCTGGGAAAATACACTGAGTACCAAGTGGCGGAATCGAAAAGGGGTTTATTGGCGTGTGTTGCGACGACGGCGGCTCTACGATGAAAATACAATCGTGACAGAGCAACGTTCAAGCAGATGCCGGTGACGATCAGCACGAGGCGAGCGAGACGAGCCCAGAACCCAGTACCAAAGTGGTGGCGATGCTGCTTGCCAACAATCCGTTTTATTCTTAACAATTTGCCCCCGCCAAAAAAGAGCTATCCTGGCGACCTAAGAGTCTGGAGGCAGCGGGCTATGGTATAGCTTAAGGCGGGCAACGTGGACGATGTCACGTCCACGCCGGAGCATGTCGTCAGAGGGGGGAAAGTGGCTCAATGAGAAAAATCACCGGCAAGGTTTGCTCTAAAACGCAATAAGGGCCCTCGTACTTTGACGAGTTTCGAGGAAAGGCCCGGTGTTTGGTAAGGAACAGCCAGCCATACAAGTAATTCCGGGGAATAGCTGTGGCTTCGTGAAGAGTCGGCGTAGTTTTCTTTCTGGCGCTGCTGTTCATGGGACGTGAAAGTGCGTGCGAGTTCACGGCACTCTTCAGCTTTTCGGGCAGCTTCGGACACAGATTGGCATTTGGATGCGTCACATAGTAAAAATTTTTACACCCAGAAGGTTGTAAATGAGCTTGTCCCGTGGACGACACCCTAAGGGTGTTAATTCAGCACCTTCCAAAAAGGGTGCTTTTTCATGCACCTTTAGAATAGGGTGTACATGTAAAAAAACTGTAGGGTGTTACAAAAACACCCTTAAGGAAGGGTGCCTTCGATGTCCAACACTTTTTTAGCACCCTCTGAGGAGGGTGCGAGAAGGGTGCACAAGGGTGTTGAGTGCCCATGGCAGGGGTGCCAGTATTCTTTTAGACTGCACTAATAGATATCAGCATGCACTGATTACACACTACTTGAAGAAAGTGGTCATGATTATCAATGGTGCGCCACCTGTCGAGCTCCATTCATTGTGTCTGGGCAAAAATATAAACGCGTACTATCGTGTATGAACTTGTGCTGGATCTATATATACTTCACAGTATATGCATAATGCACGTTACAGAAAATGAAGCCTTGCTGCCCTTGCATATTGCGTTTATTTAATAGCCAAATAAAACATAAACTTTTCTTCTGCCACACAACTTTTTCACCAGATATACGTTCACGTATACGTACACTACACATGCAACACCTCAAATGTTTATTATATTTATTCAGTTTCACTTCATTGACAATTCTTTGCAACATACAATTACACTGGTTTCAGTTTAGTATACTGCTTCAAGTACATAGAGACTACGAATGAAATATACGCTAATATATCCCTATAATTCTTTCAAGTATCTACAATCCCAGTGGTTTCCAGTTTAATACTCCTTCATGTACACAATCGGTTAATAGGAATGAAATACAGGCAAATATATACTTATGATTCTTTCAAATATATACAATCACCATGATTTCACTATATACGCCTTCATGTACACAATCGTTCCCAAGTAGTGATGCACACAAAAATATATGTGGATAGTGTTTTCAAATGTATAAAATCACAGTGGATTAAGCTTTGTATTCCTGGATGTATAACAATTGGTTATGAGAAATGATGTACATGCAAACATATAAGGGTTTTCGCACATACAACTTTAGCGAATACTTAAGAAACCAATACAATGATCAGAAACACAATAAGCCAAAAACGAACACAAAACTGAGTCAAAACATACAAAAAACAAAAGAGGTAATGCATAATTATGGCTAATGACACAGCTGGGTCACTTTATGCCAAATGTCTCAGCCATTTTGGCAACCATCTCAAATGTATTCGAAAAACTCGTGCTGCATTGAAAATAGTGAACTTCTGGAATATTTAGAAGAGAAAAAATATTTAGTCACGTGGCTGCCCTCTGAACTTCCTGGAATGCCGTCTAGGTGTTGTATGTGAAAAAATTTATTTTAAAAGCACCGCTCTTTCTTTCCATACGAAACTCGGTCTACGTGTTACGTAACAAGAGCTTAATTTGGGAGAGTTGGTTCATCGTGGTTGTGTGCTAGTCACAGCGCGACAACTTTAGGAAAAGACAGAAAGGACAGGAAAGAGCACCGACTGTCAACTAAATTTAATGAATGTGCTACGAGCGCTTTTATACGGAATACAAGAACCGTGTTCATGCGCGACGACACGTGTGAGCACTACAAAATGATCTTAACTGTGAAAAGAATACTGCCTCTCGAAAAGGATAAGTGAACGTGTAGTGATGCACTGATCATTCGTTTACCTGATAAAAAATACTTCTACAAACGTTAAATTGGCATTAAGTAAACCTATTCTCGTGACGAATGGGGCAAGATTGACTATTCCTGTTGCTGTTTAGTACAAACACTTTTGAAAGCTTGCAAGGGGTGGAAAACAACACGCTAATATCATATCTGCTGGCAATTTCTTTAATTGTGAGACACATGATGTGGTATAACATGCAAAGGTTTTGGTCATTGTTTTTTGTTGGTCCTGTCTTCTTTAACTTTACTTTCTGCAGGAGGGTTTTGCAAACGGGTGTGATGATTCTGTTGGGATACCCAGCATCTTTTAGTCTTTTAATCTGGTTTTTAAACCTGACCTCACCCTTGTGCTAACATGACTTCTGAAGGGTGGCCTGAGTACATGTGGTATCAATTCCTCTTTCTACTAATTTTGAATGCCCACTATGAAAAGGCAGAACATTCTTAGCACTCCTGGGCTGA